>NC_092338.1:125435000-126069166 GCF_046630445.1 Rutidosis leptorrhynchoides | reverse complement strand
TAAATATGGAAAATTCTGAACCCGGGTCACAAGCCGCGCGGCGCGCCATAATACCGCGCGGCGCGCCGAATAACTGGAAACTGACACTTTGATTATTGAACATGCTCGACCTGTATTTCTAGTTGATTGGCGCGGCGCGCCACCTTTTGGAGCGGCGCTCCATGTGAAAAATGCTGAAACGAAGCTGAAAAACTTAATGTAAACACCAAAACTCGATTCGGACCAACCCTTTTCACTCGTTTTCATCAAAAATCATCCAAAACTATCAAATAACCTCAAATTTAACCTTCTTAGTCTTGGAACTCAAACTTTCACAACTTTAACCAAAATAACTCCAAATCGTATCCAAAAGGACCAAAATGTACCCGATATCGCTAAGGAAAATGCATATGAAATACGCGATATCATATATATAATACTTTTGACCCCATATAAGTAGTGCCTCCAAGTCTTTAATGCAAAAACAACTGCGCCTAATTCCAAATCATGCGTCGTATAATTTTGCTCGTGAATCTTCAAATGTCTAGACGCATAAGCAATCACCTTCGTTCGTTGCATTAATACACAACCGAGACCTTGCTTTGATGCGTCACAATAAATCACAAAATCATCATTCCCTTCAGGCAATGACAATATAGGTGCCGTAGTTAGCTTTTTCTTCAATAACTGAAACGCTTTCTCTTGTTCATCCTTCCATTCAAATTTCTTCCCTTTATGCGTTAATGCAGTCAAGGGTTTTTCTATTCTGGAAAAGTCTTGGATGAACCTTCTGTAGTAACCAGCTAGTCCTAAAAACTGGCGTATGTGTTTCGGAGTTTTCGGGGATTCCCACTTTTCAACAGTTTCTATCTTTGCCGGATCCACCTTAATACCTTTTTTGTTCACTATGTGACCGAGGAATTGAACTTCTTCCAACCAAAATGCACACTTTGAAAATTTAGCGTACAATTCTTCCTTCCTCAATACTTCTAACACCTTTCTCAAATGGTCACCGTGTTCTTGGTCATTCTTTGAGTAAATAAGTATTTCATCAATGAAAACAATGACAAACTTGTCAAGGTATGGTCCACACACTCGGTTCATAAGGTCCATGAACACAGCTGGTGCATTAGTTAAACCAAATGGCATGACCATAAACTCGTAATGACCGTAACGTGTTCTGAAAACAGTCTTTGGAATATCGTCTTCTTTCACCCGCATTTGATGATACCCGGAACGTAAGTCAATCTTTGAATAAACAGACGAGCCTTGTAGTTGATCAAATAAGTCGTCGATTCTCGGTAGTGGGTAGCGGTTCTTGATGGTAAGTTTGTTCAACTCTCGGTAGTCGATACACAACCTGAATGTATCATCTTTCTTCTTGACAAACAAAACAGGAGCTCCCCACGGTGATGTGCTTGGTCGAATGAAACCATGCTCTAAAAGTTCTTGTAATTGGCTTTGCAGTTCTTTCATCTCGCTGGGTGCGAGTCTGTAAGGAGCACGAGCTATTGGTGCAGCTCCTGGTACAAGATCTATTTGAAATTCAACAGATCGATGTGGGGGTAATCCCGGTAATTCTTTCGGAAATAAATCGGGAAATTCTTTTACGACGGGAACATCATTGATGCTCTTTTCTTCAGTTTGTACTTTCTCGACGTGTGCTAGAACAGCATAGCAACCTTTTCTTATTAGTTTTTGTGCCTTCAAATTACTAATAAGATGTAGCTTCGTGTTGCCCTTTTCTCCGTACACCATTAAGGGTTTTCCTTTTTCTCGTATAATGCGAATTGCATTTTTGCAACAATCGATCTCTGCTTTCACTTCTTTCAACCAGTCCATACCGATTATCACATCAAAACTCCCTAACTCTACTGGTATCAAGTCAATCTTAAATGTTTCGCTAACCAGTTTAATTTCTCGATTCCGACATATATTATCTGCTGAAATTAATTTACCATTTGCTAATTCGAGTAAAAATTTACTATCCAAAGGCGTCAATGGACAACTTAATTTAGCACAAAAATCTCTACTCATATAGCTTCTATCCGCACCCGAATCAAATAAAACGTAAGCAGATTTATTGTCAATAAGAAATGTACCCGTAACAAGCTCCGGGTCTTCCTGTGCCTCTGCCGCATTAATATTGAAAACTCTTCCGCGGCCTTGTCCATTCGTGTTCTCCTGGTTCGGGCAATTTCTAATAATGTGGCCCGGTTTTCCACATTTATAACAAACTACATTGGCATAACTTGCTCCGACACTACTTGCTCCGCCATTACTCGTTCCGACACCATTTGTTCCTTTCGTTCTATTAACCCCTGGTCCGTAGACCTCACACTTCGCCGCGCTATGACCGTTTCTTTTTGTGACGACCCGGAAATTTCCGGCTAAATTTAAACTTTATCTTTATATTATTCTGACACGATAAGCAATGTTTGTTAAGTTAAATCTCAAGGATTTTAAACTATGTTTATACATTCATTTAAACCTCGATCAAATTCCAATGATTCACGAACCATTAAATGAACATATATGAATATGTATGTATATGTGTATATGTTATAAATTGAAAATGTCAACAAAGTATTTAAAAGTATAATGCTTTATATGAACATATTTGTTTCAATATGATTATCGACGAAATTAAAAAAAAATATATTAAATGCTTGAATTATCAGAAACATTGAATTATGATTACAAGTCTCTGTTGAGAGGTCCACTATGATTTGAGAAATCTATTCCTCTTAACGATATTCGGAATAATTTGTAAAGCTATTTATAAATAAAAATAAAAAGTGTCATTTACGAAAGTTAGACAAAAGTTAGTGGAGAATTGGTTTCCATAATATTCTATTAATCTATTTTCAAACGTACAAAAACGTTTTCAGTTTAAAAAAAACTTTATTATTAAACTTTTATAAATATCTAGAATCACTTTTGACAACTCATTACTTAACCAGTATAATAAATATAACGATATTTATATTTTATTTCATTAAATATATATAACGATTTAAATTAATATTATATATATTTATACGCGTATTATACATATATAGTTTTTATACTTTTACTATACTTTAACTTTACCTTTACTTTACTTTTACTTTACTTTAACTTTAATAATTCACTTTAATAATTCATACTTTAATAATTCACTTTAATAATTCATACTTTAATAATTTACTTTAATAATTTATACTTTAATAATTCACTTTAATAATTCATACTTTAATAATTCACTTTAATAATTCATACTTTAATAATTCACTTTAATAATTCATACTTTAATAATTCACTTTAATAATTCATACTTTAATAATTCACTTTAATAATTCAAAAATCTATTATAAATAGAATTCAATAGGTTTCATTATTTCATAGAAACTTGAAAATATATTTCTCTAAACTCTCTCAATCGATTTACATATATATATATATATATATATATATATATATATATATATATATATATATATATATATATATATATATATATATATATATATATATATATATATATATATATATATATATTTGCTCTGTATTATTTCAAGATATTATTAGTATACATAAAATATTACGACGGAGTGATGTCCGAGTGATTTCAAAATAGTTTTTTGAATGATTCGAAGCTAAGGAAATTATAGGTTATAGCTATGGAAGTGATGGGTATGGTTCATGGGTATGCTCGTGAGGTCAATCTAGTGTTTATCATCTCCGTTGTGTCTACGTACTTTCCTGCAATATTGAATCTCAATATTGATACGTGAGCACTCATAACTTAACTTTTATATATCAATAGTGTATCCCTGACTAGTGCTCGAGTATATAGGATTACGCATGCTTGTACATTCAATATTGTCCTTAGATAGGTTTATTGAATCCTGAATTAGATACATATGCTACTGAGATAAGGTATATGATATGCATGTCATTGGAAAGCTAGCGAAAAATTAAGAACTTTTCATTTAGATATCGAATGGTTTCGATAAACGGATTTGAAGTTATAGTCAACTGAATTTTAGTATTATTGTTAAAATGATTATTATTACTATCGTCGTTATTATTTAATAGAAATATCATTGTTATTATAAAATATCATTATTACTATTATGTTAGTATTATCATTTTATCATAATAACATTTTTAGTAAATATAAATATTGTTATTTTTTTATAGAATAATAATAATTATTATTACAAAATAATACAACTTTTACTTATTATTATTATGATCAATATTATTTTATCAAATAAATAGGGGATACAAAGATATTTTTCACCACGCGTAATATAATTACATTAATAATACTTACCACTATAGTTTTAAGATATTAAGTGAACTTTATAAATTTTACTACTTAAGATATATAAAAGTATATTTTATCATATATAAACGTTAATATAAATTTTTATTAATAAATTACTTTTATTATTATAAAATCTAATAAATATATTTAAATATATAAAACGACTATAGTTAAGTTATATAATAAACACGTATAAATTTTAGAAGTCATTTTGGGTCAAGTTGACTTTTGTTGACTTTTGCATATTAGTCTCGAGCATTAGGATTGTGGTACACTATGACTTGACCAAAAATTGTTAGACAAATATTGACCAACATATAAATATATATAATTAATATAGGTTCGTGAATCCGAGGCCAACCTTGCACTTGTTAAATGACGTTATATGTATTTTTACTACGAAATACAGTATGGTGAGTTTCATTACTCCCTTTTTATATATATTTTTGGGCTGAGAATACATGCGCTGTTTTATAAATGTTTTACGAAATAGGCACAAGTACTAAAACTAATTCTATGTGGGTTTAAACCAGAAATATACCCTTAGCTTGGTAACATTAAACTACTTGTCTATGTACGGTAGGCGCGAATCCTAAAGATAGATCTATTGGGCCT
This sequence comes from Rutidosis leptorrhynchoides, assembly GCF_046630445.1. Taxonomy (NCBI): domain Eukaryota; kingdom Viridiplantae; phylum Streptophyta; class Magnoliopsida; order Asterales; family Asteraceae; genus Rutidosis; species Rutidosis leptorrhynchoides. The sequence continues at coordinate 126,064,257 of NC_092338.1, read as the reverse complement.
GACAAACCCCATCCTGACTATGGGATGCTTTAGTACTTCGAGGTTATTTTAAACACACCTGCTCTGGTGTACTTCAGAGGGTAAAAAATGAACGTTAAGGCTTGTTACCGGGTGCCTACAACTTATAGAATACTTGTAAACACTTGCGAGTGTACGGATATTTATGGAAACTGAAATCTTGTGGTCTATTACTATTACGGAAATGATTCATTATGATAAACTAATGAACTCACCAACCTTTTAGTTGACACTTTAAAGCATGTTTATTCTCAGGTATTAAAGAAATCTTCCGCTGTGCATTAGCTCATTTTAAGGATATTACATGGAGTCATTCATGACATACTTTGAAAGACGTTGCATTCGAGTCGTTGAGTTCATCAAGATTAATATTAAGTCAATTATAGTTGGATGTAATATGAAATGGTATGCATGCCGTCAATTTTTGATGTAAAGAAAGTTAGTTTGTCTTTTAAAAACGAATGCAATGTTTGTAAAACGTATCATATAGAGGTCAAATACCTCGCGATGTAATCAACTATTGTGAATCGTTTATAATGTATATGAACGGGTCCTTTCAGTTGGTATCAGAGCGGTGGTCTTAGCGAACCAGGTCTGCATTAGTGTGTCTAACTGATAGTCGTTAGGATGCATTAGTGAGTCTGGACTTCGACCGTGTCTGCATTTTAAAAGTTTTGCTCATCATTCTTGTCGGAAATTACCTGCTTATCATTCTTAGTCTAGACACATCTTATTGCATTGATTGCATGAATAGTGTATAGACAAAATTCATATCTTAGCGTATCTGCTAATTCATATCTTAGCGTATCTATTACTGTAAACTTTGCCTGACATATTCCGTAAATTCCTCCGTAATCTACTAAACCTTTTGCCTTATATAATTAGAATACCACCCGATAGCCGAAAAATCATTTCATATCCAAAAATTCTTTATTCAATCGTACGAAATGGAATTCGTCATTAGTTCAAGTCCCTCAGATTCCGAAATGGAATCCCACTCAAGTTCCGAAAGCAGTGTGACCGGAATGGATCAACCAATTAGTCATCATCTATTCTGGATGAATTGGGGATGGGTTCGTAGCCACCTTAATCATTGGAGACAAGAAGAAGGTGATCCCTTCCATCCACCACATTGCCCTCTTGGCGAAGAACCTGAAGCACTTATCGGTGAACCTATCCGAAACACCATTTTCTCTCTTATTTCTAGAGTATCTCGTCACGATTACATACTACACCAAATTCTAGATTTTATTTATCCGCTCGTCCGAACCGACAATCACCCCGGTGTAATAGAAGAAGTCAACGAGCTTCGCGCTCGGGTAGTGGCTTTGGAGAATATGGTGCAAAGGTTACAAACACCAGCAGCAGCACCAGCAGCATAAACAGTACCACCATCAGCAACACCAACAGTACCATTACCACCACCAACAACAACCGCATCGCAAACCTCAACTTCACAATCTGTCCTATGAGCATCGACGTCATACGCCCTGTAGATACTAAGGAATACCACAACGATGAAGTATTGATTCATAACTTCATTGGGAAAACATTCTACGACGATTATGTAATTTCTAAAGTTTAGAAATTATCTATCCTAGCCTTAACCATAAATCAAGTGAGTTTAATTTAATATTAACTCATTAAATCTATATTACATCTGAAGAAATATACACATATATTTCCATAAAGACTGTAATAAAATTCTTTTGTACAAAATATTAATTGTGACATTTTTTTTAACGGGTAGGTAATACCCGAGAGATATATAAATTCACAATTAATATGTTACATTCTTCGAATTTGATTCAGCAAATCATCCATTATACTCCCTACTTTCACAACAATATACATTCTTTTATAGAAATCAAAACAACCATACTCATTCAAAAATCTAATTACATATTCTGATTTTGAAATCGCCGAATTCAATTCAAGTTATAAACGATATCATCACTCTTAGATTCTTACATCTTTCAAAGCTATACTTTAACTTCAAAACTGTGTTAGAACATCGTATGTATATTAACGATTATAATCTGTGTTCAAGCCCTTCGAAATACCTGAAGACACTTCAAATAATGAACAATCAAGATGATGATCCAACCACATGTTATCCACAGTTACGTACCTGAAAAACTCTTGAAACCAAAGTCATAATTTAACATGTATCCATGTCAGACCTTTTGGCATTTACTAGCTAAAATAACTTTTCAATCCCTTCTAAAAATAGACGATTTTGTCACAGCTCCAGCAAACCAACTTCAATTGTTCATTCGAATAAGCCTTATTATAATGATTACCCCTTCATCATTATTACCGGGGAACCTTTCATATCTCGCCACATTAGCAGTAAACTTATTAACAACTTCATTGATCTTTGACTTTCCGAAAAATCTTTATATTTATCAAAATCCCATCATTTACTCATCTGTATCTTGTAACGAGAATTGCCATATGAATCATCAGAAATTAGCAATCAGTATTTTGAAATCTCGCAGCATGTCTACGCCAACAATTATATGTGTCTATCTTCTGGACTTATATACTTTGAATGTGAAGTTTCTAAAAAACACCCTAAACTGCGAACTAGTTCTCGAAATACTGATGAAGCATCAAAAACTGTAAACGATCTTAACAGTAAAAAGTTTGATGACAAAGAATAGTAAGGTGGAAAAGCTGAGAAAAAGAGAAGGCTTGGAACTGGAAAACGGATTGAACAGACTATGAAGGAGGCTGTGGACAAATCACAAAGACTAAATCTGCCTTCAAAGAATCCAAATGATTCAGTGCCTGCTAAAGTCATTAACGAATACCTTACTCTTTATTCTAAACCTTTACAGACAAATCTTCATCATCATCCATCAATATTAGAAATTCTAAGATATTATCATATCTTTCATTATAAATATCCGCGATATTTCTGAAGATATTTTCACAACTAATCTTATCTGAAGTCATTTATCTCTTTGCGCTATCAGTGTTACATCATATAAGAAACTATTAGTTTCTATATTCTATAAACTTTCGAGTTTAAATTATGAATGTTTTGAAGTAGTGTTGGGAACTGAAGCATGAGTTAGTATAATATAATGACACTTGATCAACATGATTATATTACAGTAAGTCATGCTGAGTTTCTAATGGGACATGACGATTCACAGACCAGGCCGTCATCATGTTCCATGTTACACGACTCTTGTATTCTATTTAATCTCTAAAAATATCAAGAATATATTTTCTTGATGATTCGGTCTTTTCAGGGTATTCTGGTAAATTAACAAATCAAGATCGTGCCATTACCATTTCCTTCTTAGAACATTAACTATGTTCATTCTGAAATTCATATCTGCGAATACTGGACCATTACAAACGTTGCTTAATCGCAAGAAGAAGAAACGAAAGGACAAAACTCCAAAATAGAAATTGGAGTATAAATCGCAGCAAATAGAAGGGAGCATTAACTGTGGATGTCAATGATTATAGAAGACAAAAGCAGGGGCTTTGAAATATAAGGGAAGATATAAAACCCAACAACCACCCAAAAATTATAAACCGTATATATCGATGCATATAGTAATATAAAGACACGGAAGAACTAAAAACACTATAAAACCGAGAGTATAGTAGAAGTAAATAGATTCTTCCAGAGGCAGATGAAAAAGAAGAACGACAGATATGAAAGTGAGGAGTATATCGAGAATCAGTACTGGATGAATGATAATGCTAAAAACGAACATATATTTCATAGCATTATTCCTCAAGAAAGACAAGCTTTTAGTTGCAATTGTTCTATTTACAAGTGATATTCGTTTAAATAATAAAAGGTGAAGACAAAAGACAGATTCGACGAATTGAAGACGCAAACGACCAAAAAGCTCAAAAGAACAAAAGACAATCAAAAAGGTTCCAATTATTGATAAAAAACGTCTCGAAATTACAAGAGTACAAGATTCAAAACGCAAAGTATAAGATATTAAATTGTACGCAAGGACGTTCGAAAATCCGGAACCGGGACCAGAGTCAACTCTTAACGCTCGACGCAACGGACTAAAAATTACAAGTCTACTATGCACAAGAATATAATATAATATATAAATAATTATATTAATTATTTATATTTTATATTTATATATAAAATCCGTCGGCAAGAAAGACTCCAAAAGATGTGAGCTGTAATTTCAATCTCCGCGACTCGCGGAGTTTGAAGGCCAAAAAGGCCGCGAGTCGCGGAGCCCCAATTTCAGAAACTTCCTATAAAAGCAAACGAATTCTGATCGAAAAAACCACCAAATATATCCATCTCTCTATCTATATCGTATATATTTATATATTTTAATTTTAATTTTAATTATTAATTATAATTCTAATAATAAGGGTATGTTAGCGAATGTTGTATGGGTGTAAGTCGAAATTCTGTCCGTGTAACGCTACGCTATTTTTAATCATTGTAAGTTATGTTCAACCTTTTTACATTAATGTCTCGTAGCTAAGTTATTATTATGCTTATTTAAAACGAAGTAATCATGATGTTGGGCTAATTACTAAAATTGGGTAATTGGGCTTTGTACCATAATTGGGGTTTGGACAAAAGAACGACACTTGTGGAAATTAGACTATGGGCTATTAATGGGCTTTATATTTGTTTAACTAAATGAAAGTTTGTTAATGTTAATATAAAGATTTACAATTGGGCGTCCCTATAAATTACCATATACACTCGATCGGACACGATGGGCGGGGTATTTATATGTACGAATAATCGTTCATTTAACCGGACACGGGAATGGATTAATAGCCACTAGAATAATTAAAACAGGGGTGAAATTACATTCAAGGGTAATTGGTGTAATTGTTAACAAAGTAGTAAAACCTTGGTTTACACGCAGTCGATAACCTGGTGTATTCATTAAACAAAGTATTAAAACCTTGTTACAATTCGAATCCCCAATTAGTTGGAATATTTAACTTCGGGTATAATAATAATTTGACGAGGACACTCGCACTTTATATTTATGACTGATGGACTGTTATGGACAAAAACCAGACGGACATATTAAATAATCCAGGACAAAGGACAATTAACCCATGGGCATAAAACTAAAATCAACACGTCAAACATCATGATTACGGAAGTTTAAATAAGCATAATTCTTTTATTTCATATTTAATTTCCTTTATTTTATATTTAATTGCACTTCTAATTATCACACTTTTATTTATTGTTATTTAATCGCACTTTTAATTATCGTACTTTTTAATTATCGCAATTTTATTTTATCGCACTTTTATTATTCGCAATTTCATTATCGTTATTTACTTTACGCTTTAATTTAAGTCTTGTATTTATTTTATATTTTACATTAGGTTTTAACTGCGACTAAAGTCTTAAAATCGACAAACCGGTCATTAAACGGTAAAAACCCCCCTTTATAATAATAATATTACTTATATATATATTTGTATTTTTATAAAAGTAAACTAATATAGCGTTGAGCTTTGTTTAAAGATTTCCCTGTGGAACGAACCGGACTTACTAAAAACTACACTACTGTACGATTAGGTACACTGCCTATAAGTGTTGTAGCAAGGTTTAAGTATATCCATTCTATAAATAATTAAATATCTTGTGTAAAATTGTATCGTATTTAATAGTATTTTCGCACTAAAAATAATACTATTTCGTATACCTTAGCTTTGACATCAAGTATTTTTGGCGCCGCTGCCGGGGATCACTCTTAAACGCCGGAAGCGCAACGCTAATATAATATAAAAAAAAACATAAAAAAAAAGATATATATATAAATCTAGTTTTAATCATTTTATTTATTAAAATTATAAAGTAATTCTATTTTTATTTAAGTTTTAAATATAAGTTTTATTTATACACATATTATTTTTTTTTATAAACAGAAAAAATTAAAAACAGAAAATAAAATAAATAAATAAATAAAGAAAAACGCGTTGAAAAAATAAGCTGTCATCTGAATTTTGGAACCCCGCTAGTCGCGGGGTTTGAAGTTTTAATTACCGCAAGTCGCGGAGTGACTCTGACACCACCGACAGAACCCTAAATCTGTATTAATTACGGAGTATTTATTAATTATTATAAATATAAACCCTAATTATGTATTATTATTATAATTAATTTTATTTTAACTTTTACTTTTTATTTAATTTATGTATTTAGTATTAATTAGTTTTATTAAATTGTAAAATTAGTAGTTTTATTAAATAAATAATATAAAAATAATATTTTTATAAAAATTGTACTTTTTACAACTTTTTGTATATTTTTATATTTTGTCCCTTTTTAATCGTTGTAGCGTAACTTTTGTATTTTTAGCTCATATTTAATTTTAAACTTAGTTTTTGCTATAGTTATTTTTACTCCTAGATTTTTAGGCTTTGCCGTAGAATTCCTTAAGTGCTTTTTCTTTAGACTAAGATTTAGGTGCTTTAGAATTTTGCGACGCCTTTTTAAGTTTTAGTTTCTTTTTAAGTTATTTTCATTTGGGATTTAGTTTTTCCTGTAAGCTTTAATATTTTTAGACACCTTTTACTATGTATCAATTATCATTCCAATTAGTAATTTCAATTTGCGATTATAATTTTAAGTTAGTTGTAGTAATAAGATTAGGTTAGTTAAGTATTTTTAAGTTTTTATAAGTTTCTTTTATTTTTCCGTCACCTTTTATTTTTCAACCATTTTTCGTTTTTCTACCTTTTTCGACGAACTCTTTTTCTCTCTTATTTCTCGCTATTCTAGTTTTTAGGACATAGATTTTTATTCTACTTCTTATCTAAATTTCTTAAAATTACGAAAATTTATTTTAAGTGGTTAAATTGATAGACATCAAAATTTTCTGGTTCGTAGTAATAGATGGATTTGTACGTGGACCGGGTTATTGGAGCCAAACAGTCCTCAATTATATTGAGACCAAACGAATCCTGCCCCTCTGCTGCATCTTTTGGCTATTCGAAACGTGGGCAAAATCAGAAAAGTCTATTGATTGGATAACTTATTATAATTTTTCTTTCCTTTTTAAAACTTATAGGATATTCAGTGAATGCACCGAGCAAGACGTTCATCACCTTTTGTACGTTCACCACCTGTAACTAGATCAAGACATTTAGCAAATATAACCGCCGTTGATTTTTCTGTAGAATCGTCATCCAGTCGACCAAGTACTTCAGTTCAAATTTCCGATAATCCATTTTTTGAACCCAACCTCACAATTGAGAATCCGGAAAATATTCAGGAACGGTTCGTAGATCCTGAACCACTAAACTTTCCTCCGGAGCCACCAATCATTCAAACAGAGATTGTTGAGGAACGAACCATTAAATCAGAATCATCTAGTGATACCGATTCAACAAATTCAATTATGGAGAATCTGGAACCTTTAAGTATGGAAGACCGAATGAGAGCTAAACGCACTGGCCAAGGTCACGCAATTACTCATCCAGACATTAACGCGCCAGATTATGAAATCAAAGGACAAATTCTACACATGGTGACTAATCAATGCCAATTTAGTGGTGCGCCGAAGGAAGATCCAAATGAACATCTACGTACCTTTAATAGGATCTGCACACTATTTAAAATCCGAGAAGTGGAGGATGAACAGATATATCTCATGTTATTTCCCTGGACTTTAAAGGGAGAAGCCAAAGATTGGTTGGAATCGTTACCTGAAGGGGCGATTGATACATGGGATGTTTTAGTTGACAAATTTCTTAAACAATTCTTTCCTGCATCTAAAGCCGTAAGACTTCAAGCAGAAATTGTTACGTTCACACAGAAACCAAATGAAACTCTATATGAGGCGTGGACAAGATATGGAAAGTTGTTAAGAGGATGTCCGCAACATGGTTTAGACACCTGTCAAATAGTACAAATATTCTACCAAGGATGCGACATCACTACAAGAAAAGACATAGATATAGGAGCTGGTGGTTATATTATGAAGAAAACCGAAACTGATGCTTACAAAATTATTGATAACACTGCTTCCCACTCACATGAGTGGCACCAAGAAAAAGATATCATTAGATCATCTAAAGCAGCTAGAGCCGATTCTAGCCATGACTTAGATTCCATTTCCGCAAAGATAGATGCTGTGGAAAGACGAATGGAAAAGATGACTAAGGATATTCACTCAATACGAATTAGTTGTGAGCAGTGTGGAGGACCACATTTGACAAAAGATTGTCTCAGTATTGAATTAACAATGGAACAAAGAGAGAATATTTCATACATAAACCAAAGGCCTGGAAATAATTATCAGAATAATTATCAACCACCAAGACCGATTTACAATCAAAACCAGAATTATAACCGAAATATTCCATACAACAACCAACAAGGTCCTAGCAATCAACAAGTATCCAATAATACTTATAATCAGCAAAGACCGAATTTTCAAAACAAACCACCACAACAAACCGATGATAAAAAACCAAATTTAGAAGATATGATGACGAAGCTAGTTGAAACTCAAACACATTTTTTCACATCTCAAAAACAAACAAATGAACAAAATGCTCAAGCATTTAGAAATCAACAAGCTTCTATTCAAAATCTGGAACAAGAAGTAAGTAACCTAGCAAGGTTAATAGGTGAAAGAAAACCGGGAAGTCTACCTAGTGATACAAATGCTAACCCCCGGAATGAAACAGCTAAAGCTATTACCACAAGAAGTGGTACAACACTTAAACCACCTGAAATACCTGTAACTTCTGATGAAGCCATTCCTACTCCACAAGAACCACAATCTGATCAAGATAAGGAAAAAGAACCGGTAGTTGAGAAGGTTAATGAAGATAACACAGTTAAGGATAAACCTTATGTTAAACCATACCAACCACCACTTCCTTACCCGAGTAAAATGAAGAAAGAGAAACTTGAAGCCGAGCAATCCAAATTCTTGGATATGTTTAAATAGATAAATGTAAATCTTCCTTTCATTGATGTGATTTCAGGAATGCCAAGATATGCTAAATTCTTGAAAGATCTAATCTCACATAGAAAGAAAATGGAAGAACTCTCGGCTGTTACTATGAATGCTAATTGTTCAGCAGTGCTGTTGAATAAGATACCAGAAAAACTATCTGATCCAGGAAGTTTCACAATTCCATGTTTTCTGGGTAGTCTTAGTTCAATAGAAGCATTGGCAGACTTAGGTGCTAGTATAAATCTAATGCCGTATTCACTATACGCTAAACTAGACCTTGCAGAATTGAAACCAACAAGAATAAGCATACAACTAGCCGATAGATCAATAAAATATCCTAGAGGGATAATGGAGAACATGCTAGTTAAAGTTGGTACTTTAGTATTTCCAGTAGATTTTGTTGTTTTGGACATGGAAGAAGATTCTCAAGTTCCTCTCATATTAGGAAGACCATTCTTAAACACGGCTAAAGCAATGATAGACGTGTTCGGTAAGAAACTGACCCTAAGTATAGAGGATGAGAGTGTTACCTTTTCAGTTGATAGAGCAATGAAACAACCACAATCTGCAGATGATACATGTTATTATATTCAAACTATAGATGCACATGCAGAATTATTAGAAGAATTTCCAGAATTACAAGGAACAGGAGAATGTTCTTTAGGAGAAGGTAATGAACCAATTGATGAAGCTGAAATGTTAGCTACACTTATAGCTAATGGATATGAACCAACAACAGAAGAAATTCAAATGCTAAAAGAAGAAGACAGATATCGATATAAATCATCGATAGAAGAACCTCCGAAATTAGAGTTAAAGCCACTTCCAAACCATTTGGAATATGCTTATTTACATGGTGAATCTGAATTACCTGTAATAATATCGTCTTCTCTTACTGAAAATGAGAAATCACAACTCATTTCTGTGTTGAAAGCTCATAAACCAGCCATTGCATGGAAGATTCATGATATTAAAGGAATAAGTCCTTCGTATTGCACACATAAAATCCTTATGGAAGAAGGTCATAAAACGTATGTGCAACGCCAACGAAGACTAAATCCTAATATGAAAGATGTAGTTAAGAAAGAGATTATTAAACTGCTAGATGCAGGTTTGATATATCCAATTTCTGATAGCCCATGGGTAAGCCCAGTTCAATGCGTACCTAAGAAAGGTGGCATGACTGTCATTACAAATGAGAAAAATGAGCTTATTCCTACTAGGACTGTAACAGGATGGCGTGTATGTATTGATTATAGAAAATTAAATGACGCCACCAGAAAAGATCACTTTCCCTTACCTTTCATTGATCAAATGTTGGAAAGATTAGCCGGAAATAGTTACTATTGTTTTCTAGATGGATTTTCCGGATATTTTCAAATTCCAATAGCACCCGAAGATCAAGAGAAAACCACTTTCACGTGCCCTTATGGTACTTTTGCTTACAAACGCATGCCATTTGGACTTTGCAACGCCCCTGCAACCTTTCAAAGGTGTATGATGGCGATTTTTCACGACATGATAGAAGAATGCATGGAAGTATTCATGGATGACTTTTCAGTCTTCGGTGATACATTTAAATCATGTCTAGTTAATCTGGAACGAATGCTAATTAGATGCGAAAAATCAAATCTAGTACTTAATTGGGAGAAATGCCATTTCATGGTTAAAGAAGGCATCGTTCTTGGACATAAAATTTCAAAAGAAGGAATTGAAGTGGATAGAGCTAAAGTAGATGTAATTGCTAAACTTCCACATCCCACCAATGTTAGAGGAGTTAGGAGTTTTCTAGGGCATGCCGGTTTTTACCGACGTTTCATAAAAGATTTTTCTAAAATTGCCACTCCTATGAATAAACTCCTAGAAAAGGATGCGCCATTCATCTTTTCAGATGAATGTATCAAATCTTTTAATATTCTTAAAGAGAAACTCACTAATGCACCGATCATGATAACACCAAATTGGAATCTACCATTTGAACTAATGTGCGATGCAAGTGATTTTGCAATGGGAGCCGTTTTAGGACAAAGGATTGAAAAACGATTTCAACCTATATATTATGCTAGTAAGACATTACAAGGAGCACAAACGAACTATACAACTACTGAAAAAGAACTCCTTGCTATTGTCTTTGCTTTTGACAAATTTCGATCATATCTCGTTCTAGCAAAAACGGTGGTCTATACCGACCATTCTGCTCTTAGATACCTATTTTCAAAACAAGATGCTAAACCAAGATTAATCCGTTGGATCTTACTCTTACAAGAGTTTGATATTGAAATCCGAGATAAAAGAGGAGCAGAAAATCTCGCCGCTGATCATCTTTCTCGTCTTGAAAATCCTGAGTTAGAAGTTCTAAATGAATCGGCCATACAAGACAACTTTCCTGATGAATATCTATTGAAGATAGATTATAATGAAATCTCATGGTTTGCAGACTATGCAAACTACTTAGTTTGTGGATTCCTTGAAAAAAGATTATCGTACCAAAGACGAAAGAAATTCTTCAGTGATATAAAACACTATTTTTAGGAAGATCCACATCTGTTTAAAAGTTATCCCGATGAAATAATACGCCGATGTGTATTTGGAGATGAAGCTAGTAAAATTTTAAACCATTGTCGCACAGGACCAACAGGAGGGCATTATGGGCCTCAACTAACAGCAAGAAAAGTTTATGAAGCTGGATTCTATTGGCCTACAATTTACAAAGACGCACACCTTCTTTGCAAATCCTGTGATGCATGTCAAAGGGCCGGAAAAATAAGTCAACGTGATGAAATGCCACAAAATGTCATCCAAGTATGTGAAGTATTTGACATTTGGGGTATTGACTTTATGGGTCCATTTCCAAAATTTCATAATAATCTATATATACTCGTAGCCATTGATTATGTATCTAAATGGGCGGAAGCACAAGCTCTCCCAACTAACGATGCACGAGTTGTAGTCAACTTTTTAAAACGTCTTTTTGCAAGGTTTGGAACACCGAAAGCTTTAATAAGTGATCGGGGTACTCATTTCTGTAATAATCAACTTGAGAAAGTTCTTAAAAGATATGGAGTAACTCATAAAATCTCCACCGCATATCATCCACAAACAAGTGGACAAGTTGAAAAAACCAACCGAGCTTTAAAACGTATTCTAGAAAAAACCGTAGGATCAAATCCGAAGGAATGGTCCATTAAATTGGAGGATGCACTCTGGGCTTTTAGAACAGCCTACAAAACTCCAATTGGAACCACACCTTTTAGACTTGTTTATGGAAAAGCATGTCATCTTCCAGTAGAAATTGAACACAAAGCATTTTGGGCTTTAAAGACATGTAATCTTGATTTACATGAAGCTGGACGTCTACGATTAAGTCAACTAAACGAATTAGAAGAATTAAGACATGAAGCATACGAAAATTCGTTAATCTATAAAGAAAGAACGAAGAAATAGCATGATAAAAGAATCAGAAATTCAAAAGAATTTAAAGAAGGAGACAGAGTTCTTCTTTTCAATTCACGATTCAAGTTATTTCCTGGAAAATTGAAATCAAGATGGTCTGGACCATTCATAGTCAAAAGAGTTTTCCCATACGGAACGATAGAATTAATAAATTCAAATGGGATTGAATTTAAAGTTAATGGTCACAGAGTTAAACATTACATACATGGTCCGATGGAAGTCGACAACGAAGTTAATCACAATTTCGACACCACAGCTAACTAAGTGTGGGGAGAATCAAGTCTTTAAAGGATAATATGTATTTCTATTAGAGTTAGATTGTCTGTTTTCGTGTAGTTCTCGAAAATGGAACCCGAATGGTCTTTCCCTAGCAGACCCTAAAGAACTAGTCTTCTCCCCCCATTCTGAATTTTTATTTTTTTAGGTTTTTACAAAATGAAGACTGCCTGTGAACTAAACCATGGTCTAATGCTACACGCTTTGATCACTAAAAGAAATAATGACATACTACCGAGTGAAATAGTATCAGTAATCAGAGAAAGAATGGACGGAGTTAGAAAAGAATCCAGATGCGAAGATAATAAGTTACAATTTGGTAAAGGAAAATCAAAATCCGCAGCGAAAAGAAGAGCACGACACCTAGAACGATGTCACAAATGCGGAAAATGGTCACATGGAGGTAAATGTTCAAATAATCAAACCTATTCAAATACCGAATTTGTTACTTTATGCAGAGACGGACCGTTCATATGTTTAGAAGAAAAGACACTGAATGCTCGAGGTTACGCCTATGTAGCCATGGAAAACCAATTAAACCGACTATCTTATGAATGGGATAGATCATATAACTAAGAAATCTATTTCACAGGTATGTCTATACAGTTTTTATTTTTATTTTTATTTTTAACCTTTTGATAATAAACGCTAATTTGTTCGCTAAAAAGTATTAAATTGGTATTGAATAAAATTAGGTTTGGCGACCGAAATTATTGATATCATTCAAAAAAAAAAAATTATTACATCACTGCGAAATTTAACGTTTATTCTTAAGGTATAAATATCTTTAATCAATCAAACCAAAATATTTCAAAAATTCGTCATGAGTTAAATTAGGTCTTGGAACCGAAATTACTTTACCGAAAAGAGGGGCGCATATTTTTGATAATATTTGATTGATTAAAGTGGGATAAAAAGACAAAAAGATTTTTAATTTTATTTTTACCATGTTTTTAAAATTAATATTTAAATCTTAAATTAATATTGTAAACTTTATAAAAACAATATATTTAAAATTGTAAATATTTGAACCATAATATAAGTTTGGTGTGAATTTTTAATTTTTAAAATATAAATTTTTAATTTTATGCATTTTAAATTTTAAGTTTGGTGTGAATTTTTAATAATAATTTTGAATTTTATATTTAAGTTGTGTGAATTTAAAAACAAAAATTTACTTTATCTCATTAAGTTAAGAATATGATTTTTAAATTCGTCATAAGTTGAAGACTAGGTCTTTGAACCGAAATTGCTTTACCCGAGGGAGGGACGAGAACTTTTATTATCATTATTTTTAATCTTATTGAATTAGAGTATGCCAAAAACATTGAAAAAACCCAAAAATCTTAGCTTTTAAAACAATCGCTACTAAAAGACAAATTTTAAAATTTTGTCGAAGGACGGACTAGGACATCGATCCGAAACGACCTCGTCCTAAATAACAAGGGAAATAAAATTTTAAAATTAAATACTTAATTGTTTTATAAGTTAAAGATTATAAAAAAAAAAAAAAAAGCAAACTCCGCGACTCGCGAAGTTTGAAAGGGAAATCTCCGCGACTCGCGGAGGGACCAAAACCCAGAAAAAAAATAAAACGTAAAAACAGATCAGTTTACTCCCCACAAAAACACACTGCGAAGAACACAGCGAAAAAACCCCGAAAATACACCCAAAAACACCCCAAAAATCCCAATTTTTAACTATTAATCACCAAATCTTTTGCTAAAATCATGTTGAGAAGGATGCTATCTAAGAATTACTCAAGAAAAACGGTAAATTTCTACACCTAAACACCATTTAATCCGAAATTTGGTGTTCTTGAGCTATTTTTTTCCCCAATTTGATTTTGATGCTTTTTAGTGTAATTATGCTTAAATTGTTTATGTATTATGCTTGTATAACCTAGATTGATGCTGTTTAACATGATTAGAAGCCTTAAACTTCAAATTTTGAGTAATCTAGGGTTTGTGTTCTTGAGCAATTTGGGGCTTTTTGATATAAACAGGTTATGGCCGATTTTTGTCATGAATTGTTGCTAAATTAAGTAGTGTAACATGTTTAGGTAGTTAAATGATCTAAACTTTGAGCCTAAACATGATTTTGAGAATTAAAGTGGACTTTTTCAAGTCTAAAATTCATGAACTTGATTTTTGAAAGATAATGCCATTTGAGACTTGTTTAATTGCTAGTAATGATTATTTTGACATGTTATTTGAGTTGAATGCTTATGAACTTGGCAAACATTTTCGTATATGCTTATTTGAAAAAGTGTAGATTTGATAAAAATGTGAAAATGAGCTTAAGTTTGATATAAATTGATAATGTCATTGTAATTATTTTGATTGATGATTTTTGCTGACACTAATGCATATTTGGATGCATAAAAATTGTGTTTGATGTGTTTTGCAGAATGAAAGGGGTGAATCTTCATCCCAAGCCAGCAATGCTCCTGCTGAGAATTTGGAACAACAGGAGGTGGATAACTACTACAAGCAGGATATACCTCATCCAGTCATGACCTTTTCTGATATGCACTTGGAAGAGTTGCACCCAAACCTGAGATTTGACAGACTTTGGATAGATTATCCAAAATATCAAAGGGGTTTGCATACTCTTCATTCTAAGGTTGTTGAGGTACCGAGGGTCATAGAATGGGGACCCTTAGAAGCTGTAGAATTGGCCGGGCCAATTAGGGAATTACTTGTACAGAGGTATGGTAATTCTTCTTTTAATGACTGGGTATGTTTATTCACCATACGTAGACCTGTATATAAAGTATGGTGTGAAGAATTGTTATGTAGTATAGAGTTGAATGATCGGGTAGCTAGTTTAACCGATCGTTCTTTTATTAGATTTTTGTTAGGCGGTTCGATGCGCCACATGTCTTTACTGGACATGGCTCAGGCTTTACGTATATATACGCCTGAGGAGTTAGCGTCTACCGATTGTAGAGGATTGATACTAAACGGTAGAAAGATAGATGAGAATTTTGATACACACGGTGTGTGGAGTCAAATGACAAGCCATCACCGTTTCAAAGGGGGAAATTACTCTTATTTGGATATAGATAGAGCCGAATTAAGAGTGATACATAGGTTTTTAGCTAATTCGATTACACAAAGGGGTAAGAACAAAGAAAAAGTAAATGAACAGGATTTGTTTTACCATATGTGTATTCGAGACCCACAAAGCGCTGTAAGTATACCATATTGTGTGGGTTATTATTTATCAGCTATGGTTCGGGGGATGCGACCACATAGCATAATAGGAGGTGGTATTTTTATTACTTTGATTGGTGAATATCTCGGTGTGGATATAAGTCGGGGGGGATTATTAGTAGAAGAACCAGAACCCCGCGATACTATAGGTTTAAATGTATACCATGGTGCGAAAGTTTTGAAGAGGCGAAATAATGCCGCAGTACGATACCATGGTAGACATCCACAGGTGGAGAGAAACCAGCAGCAAGGTAATGTAGGAGGGGGGAATGAGATGCAAAAAATGCATAGGTTTATAGCTTCTCAGGAATACGAAAATGCTAGACAGAGAGCATTTGAAGATTGGCAAGTTCATCAGAACCAAATCATAGCTCATTGCCAACATATAGGTAGAAACTATATTCCTACACCGAAACCCATCTTCCCTCCTTGGTCGATAGAGATGCAGCCACCATATCCTACGTATGACCCTGCCGAAGCATTCTATAGCACCTATGGTTATGCCTGGAACCCCTATTGGTACCAATATCATCCTTAGTTTACTTATTATTTTTTTTATTTTTTATTTTGTAATTTGTAATTATTGATACGTTTAATACTTTTGTTAATATTGTAATCATTTTTATAATTATCTAACTTTTATTCTTAGATTTTAATAATTTTTGAACGTGGGGTAATATACCAAACTTCAAAAATATGTATATATGTTTGCAAGTTTATCTTATGTACACAACAGGGTAAAACAACGCATTTTCAAAGACTGGCATTAAGTTCAGCAAAAGCAACAAATTTTGACGACAAGATGCAAAATATATGTGAAATAACAACAAGACGGAATGAACAAATGATGTGCACCATTTATCATTCAGCAAACAAACGCCAATATATTTGGAAACTTTGGTAAAATTTAATCATTTTCACACAAATCACCCTCAATAATTTAAATTGTTACTGATTTCTTGCAAATGAGGGCATTGCAAGATCTTAAGTGTGGGAAGGGGTTAAATTCTTTCGGATTTTAACACTTGGTTACCATTAAAAATACTAGTAAAGCAGTAGTTGTATTAGAATCTAGTGCTCTCTGATAAAAAAGAACAGCCCTAGTCTTATATACTGACTACCCAATTCTAATAAAATTTTTCAAAATTTTCAATTAAATGAATTCAAAATCATGTTTATACATATTTATGAACAATAAAACTAGGTTTTAACACCGAAATTATTGTTACCTCGAAAAGGACATAAATTAAGAAACAAACTAAAATGTTAAAATTCATTTAAAATGGAATAGAGGACGATAAAAAGGAAAATAAAAGCCAACTGTGGGAAAATTTACCAAGTTATCTTAAACATATGTCACATATATCTGTAACAAATAACTGAAAATACTTTTGCTTTGGACTAAACTAAACTATTTTACCCGATGAAAGAAAAGAAAAGATGGATCTACACGATGAATCAATTCCATCATTAAAAGGAAGTAAAGTCTTCCGAAAAAGAAACGCGCTTCTTGATTTAGGTCATGAAGTTGTCGTTCAGACCAGCTGTAGGTTGACGAAAAATCTAGAAAAGTCATCACTAAAATCAGCAGGAAATCCACGGACCTCAGCATTAAACAGGGTCGCCAAGTGGTCAGATTTATCCTAACCATGAGAAGGATTTATCTCGTACAATGGGGGGGCACCATGCAAATTAGCTGGACAAGACTAATGAATCAGATCTCCAGAAAGGATAATCTCCTTAAAGATTAAAAATCAGCTTTTAAGACTGATATCACTCAATCCTAGAGATTGACCTTAAAGATTGAGAATTACAAACTCATAGAATTCAATGATATCTAAACTCGAGCTTGAACGAGAAAATATTTTGATCAAAATTACAAACCGATTTGTTTTCTGAAAACCCATTTTCAATGCGTTCATTACCATTGAACGTAAAATCCTAGGAATTCACCTGGAATTCATTAGGTCACCTGAACTAAATCGGGTGTCAACCGTAAGAACGGTGGTTGCATAGTGGTCAAAGACAGGACCTTGTGCCATACCGAAATTATAAGGGTGAGCTTTACTATTGCTCCTACCAAGGATAGTAATTGCGTCCGACACGTTATAGACCATAATCAAAAGCATGTCACGGGACATTGCCTTAACAGTTGCTTGTTCAACGCTTTCCTTTACAACCGGACGGTAGTTTGCCGAAAGGTAATATACGGAACAAGTAAACTGGACGTATTGCTTTCCAAATACAAGGTTAGCAAGTGGGTGACACAAAACCGCAAGTTTTGAGCTAAAATTTTCAAATCTGAAACCCACCAAACCCACAAAAATATTTTGCAAACACCGGTAAAGGGTTATCCCGGAAAACTTATCTAGGGTAAAAACTAGATTTAATTTTCAAAAGATCAAATGTTTTCATAAAGATCCAATTTCCTTAATGGATCTAAATTTTTATAGTCATGTGGGACTGTAAACCATATCGTTACTACCATTGTTTATACCGCCGTATAGAAATCACTGATGTACAAAGTGTGAAGAATAAAGAAGTGATTCTAGTATTTCAAGACAATATTGCTTGAGGACAAGCAACGCTCAAGTGTGGGAATATTTGATAATGCTAAAAACGAACATATATTTCATAGCATTATTCCTCAAGAAAGACAAGCTTTTAGTTGCAATTGTTCTATTTACAAGTGATATTCGTTTAAATAATAAAAGGTGAAGACAAAAGACAGATTCGACGAATTGAAGACGCAAACGACCAAAAAGCTCAAAAGAACAAAAGACAATAAAAAAGGTTCCAATTATTGATAAGAAACGTCTCGAAATTACAAGAGTACAAGATTCAAAACGCAAAGTATAAGATATTAAATTGTACGCAAGGACGTTCGAAAATCCGGAACCGGGACCAGAGTCAACTCTTAACGCTCGACGCAACGGACTAAAAATTACAAGTCTACTATGCACAAGAATATAATATAATATATAAATAATTATATTAATTATTTATATTTTATATTTATATATAAAATCCGTCGGCAAGAAAGACTCCAAAAGATGTGAGCTGTAATTTCAATCTCCGCGACTCGCGGAGTTTGAAGGCCAAAAAGGCCGCGAGTCGCGGAGCCCCAATTTCAGAAACTTCCTATAAAAGCAAACGAATTCTGATCGAAAAAACCACCAAATATATCCATCTCTCTATCTATATCGTATATATTTATATATTTTAATTTTAATTTTAATTATTAATTATAATTCTAATAATAAGGGTATGTTAGCGAATGTTGTAAGGGTGTAAGTCGAAATTCTGTCCGTGTAACGCTACGCTATTTTTAATCATTGTAAGTTATGTTCAACCTTTTTACATTAATGTCTCGTAGCTAAGTTATTATTATGCTTATTTAAAACGAAGTAATCATGATGTTGGGCTAATTACTAAAATTGGGTAATTGGGCTTTGTACCATAATTGGGGTTTGGACAAAAGAACGACACTTGTGGAAATTAGACTATGGGCTATTAATGGGCTTTATATTTGTTTAACTAAATGAAAGTTTGTTAATGTTAATATAAAGATTTACAATTGGGCGTCCCTATAAATTACCATATACACTCGATCGGACACGATGGGCGGGGTATTTATATGTACGAATAATCGTTCATTTAACCGGACACGGGAATGGATTAATAGCCACTAGAATAATTAAAACAGGGGTGAAATTACATTCAAGGGTAATTGGTGTAATTGTTAACAAAGTAGTAAAACCTTGGTTTACACGCAGTCGATAACCTGGTGTATTCATTAAACAAAGTATTAAAACCTTGTTACAATTCGAATCCCCAATTAGTTGGAATATTTAACTTCGGGTATAATAATAATTTGACGAGGACACTCGCACTTTATATTTATGACTGATGGACTGTTATGGACAAAAACCAGACGGACATATTAAATAATCCAGGACAAAGGACAATTAACCCATGGGCATAAAACTAAAATCAACACGTCAAACATCATGATTACGGAAGTTTAAATAAGCATAATTCTTTTATTTCATATTTAATTTCCTTTATTTTATATTTAATTGCACTTCTAATTATCGCACTTTTATTTATTGTTATTTAATCGCACTTTTAATTATCGTACTTTTTAATTATCGCAATTTTATTTTATCGCACTTTTATTATTCGCAATTTCATTATTGTTATTTACTTTACGCTTTAATTTAAGTCTTGTATTTATTTTATATTTTACATTAGGTTTTAACTGCGACTAAAGTCTTAAAATCGACAAACCGGTCATTAAACGGTAAAAACCCCCCTTTATAATAATAATATTACTTATATATATATTTGTATTTTTATAAAAGTAAACTAATATAGCGTTGAGCTTTGTTTAAAGATTTCCCTGTGGAACGAACCGGACTTACTAAAAACTACACTACTGTACGATTAGGTACACTGCCTATAAGTGTTGTAGCAAGGTTTAAGTATATCCATTCTATAAATAATTAAATATCTTGTGTAAAATTGTATCGTATTTAATAGTATTTTCGCACTAAAAATAATACTATTTCGTATACCTTAGCTTTGACATCAATGAAGCATATTGACAAATACTTTAAAATATGAGTTAAGGGAGAAAGAATAGAAGGTGTGAGTTGTAAGGAAACGAAGGAGGTGGATTTATAGTGAAATACCCGACAGAGAAATCAAGATGGATTATCGTATTAATTCGAAGAGAATCATAATCTCCTTAATCACCGAAGCATCAAATCCAACATAGATTACAAAGATTTTCTTTAAATTCGGAGATCAATTGTGATGACGTCAAAAGATATGACGAATCACTATAATCTTATTTCCTTCATTTACGATAACTTCCCTCATACGCTTTGAGTAATCGAATTATTTTATCCATACTTCTTAGACATGATAAAACTTCATAATCGTCATAATAACATTCTCATTGTTAGCCATAACGACCTCTATCAAATTTCGGGGACGAAATTTCTTTAACGGGTAGGTACTGTGACGACCCGGAAATTTCCGGCTAAATTTAAACTTTATCTTTATATTATTATGACACGATAAGCAATGTTTGTTAAGTTAAATCTCAAGGATTTTAAACTATGTTTATACATTCATTTAAACCTCGACCAAATTCCAATGATTCACGAACCATTAAATGAACATATATGAATATGTATGTATATGTGTATATGTTATAAATTGAAAATGTCAACAAAGTATTTAAAAGTATAATGCTTTATATGAACGTATTTGTTTCAATATGATTATCGACGAAATTAAAAAAAATATATTAAATGATTGAATTATCAGAAACATTGAATTATGATTACAAGTCTCTGTTGAGAGGTCCACTATGATTTGAGAAATCTATTCCTCTTAACGATATTCAGAATAATTTGTAAAGCTATTTATAAATAAAAATAAAAAGTGTCATTTACGAAAGTTAGACAAAAGTTAGTGGAGAATTGGTTTCCATAATATTCTATTAATCTATTTTCAAACGTACAAAAACATTTTCAGTTTAAAAAAAAAACTTTATTATTAAACTTTTATAAATATCTAGAATCACTTTTGACAACTCATTACTTAACCAGTATAATAAATATAACGATATTTATATTTTATTTCATTAAATATATATAACGATTTAAATTAATATTATATATATTTATACGCGTATTATACATATATAGTTTTTATACTTTTACTATACTTTAACTTTACCTTTACTTTACTTTTACTTTACTTTAACTTTAATAATTCATACTTTAATAATTCACTTTAATAATTCATACTTTAATAATTTACTTTAATAATTCATACTTTAATAATTCACTTTAATAATTCATACTTTAATAATTCACTTTAATAATTCATACTTTAATAATTCACTTTAATAATTCATACTTTAATAATTCACTTTAATAATTCATACTTTAATAATTCACTTTAATAATTCATACTTTAATAATTCACTTTAATAATTCATACTTTAATAATTCACTTTAATAATTCAAAAATCTATTATAAATAGAATTCAATAGGTTTCATTATTTCATAGAAACTTGAAAATATATTTCTCTAAACTCTCTCAATCGATTTACATATATATATATATATATATATATATATATATATTTGCTCCGTATTATTTCAAGATATTATTAGTATACATAAAATATTACGACGGAGTGATGTCCGAGTGATTTCAAAATAGTTTTTTGAATGAGTCGAAGCTAAGGAAATTATAGGTTATAGCTATGGAAGTGATGGGTATGGTTCATGGGTATGCTCGTGAGATCAATCTAGTGTTTATCATCTCCGTTGTGTCTACGTACTTTCCTGCAATATTGAATCTCAATATTGATACGTGAGCACTCATAACTTAACTTTTATATATCAATAGTGTATCCCTGACTAGTGCTCGAGTATATAGGATTACGCATGCTTGTATATTCGATATTGTCCTTAGATAGGTTTGTTGAATCCTGAATTAGATACATATGCTACTGAGATAGGGTATATGATATGCATGTCATTGGAAAGCTAGCGAAAAATTAAGAACTTTTCATTTAGATATCGAATGGTTTCGATGAACGGATTTGAAGTTATAGTCAACTGAATTTTAGTATTATTGTTAAAATGATTATTATTACTATCGTCGTTATTATTTTAATAGAAATATCATTGTTATTATAAAATATCATTATTACTATTATGTTAGTATTATCATTTTATCATAATAACATTTTTAGTAAATATAAATATTGTTATTTTTTTATAGAATAATAATAATTATTATTACAAAATAATACAACTTTTACTTATTATTATTATGATCAATATTATTTTATCAAATAAATAGGGGATACAAAGATATTTTTCACCACGCGTAATATAATTACATTAATAATACTTACCACTATAGTTTTAAGATATTAAGTGAACTTTATAAATTTTACTACTTAAGATATATAAAAGTATATTTTATCATATATAAACATTAATATAAATTTTTATTAATAAATGACTTTTATTATTATAAAATCTAATAAATATATTTAAATATATAAAATGACTATAGTTAAGTTATATAATAAACACGTATAAATTTTAGAAGTCATTTTGGGTCAAGTTGACTTTTGTTGACTTTTGCATATTAGTCTCGAGCATTAGGATTGTGGTACACTATGACTTGACCAAAAATTGTTAGACAAATATTGACCAACATATAAATATATATAATTAATATAGGTTCGTGAATCCGAGGCCAACCTTGCACTTGTTAAATGACGTTATATGTATTTTTACTACGAAATACAGTATGGTGAGTTTCATTACTCCCTTTTTATATATATTTTTGGGCTGAGAATACATGCGCTGTTTTATAAATGTTTTACGAAATAGGCACAAGTACTAAAACTAATTCTATGTGGGTTTAAACCAGAAATATACCCTTAGCTTGGTAACATTAAACTACTTGTCTATGTACGGTAGGCGCGAATCCTAAAGATAGATCTATTGGGCCTGACAAACCCCATCCTGACTATGGGATGCTTTAGTACTTCGAGGTTATTTTAAACCCACCTGCTCTGGTGTACTTCAGAGGGTAAAACATGAACGTTAAGGCTTGTTACCGGGTGCCTACAACTTATAGAATACTTGTAAACACTTACGAGTGTACGGATATTTATGGAAACTGAAATCTTGTGGTCTATTACTATTACGGAAATGATTCATTATGATAAACTAATGAACTCACCAACCTTTTGGTTGACACTTTAAAGCATGTTTATTCTCAGGTATTAAAGAAATCTTCCGCTGTGCATTAGCTCATTGTAAGGATATTACATGGAGTCATTCATGACATACTTTGAAAGACATTGCATTCGAGTCGGTGAGTTCATCAAGATTAATATTAAGTCAATTATAGTTGGATGTAATATGAAATGGTATGCATGCCATCAATTTTTGATGTAAAGAAAGTTTGTCTTTTAAAAACGAATGCAATGTTTGTAAAACGTATCATATAGAGGTCAAATACCTCGCGATGTAATCAACTATTGTGAATCGTTTATAATGTATATGAACGGGTCCTTTCACTTTTACACTTGTTGCAAAATTTGGTGCAGAACCCCGAGTGATACTTTTCACACCTTTGGCATAGCTGCTTCTGATTGTTGTTGTTGTTGCGGTTATTATTGTTGTTGGGATGATTTTTGTAGTTGCTGTTGTTGTTGTTGTTGTTGTTGGGCCGTTTGTTGTAGTTGCGATTGATGTTGCGATTGTTGGGATAATTGTTGTGATTATTGTTGTAATTGCTGTTGTTGTTGTATTGGTGATTCTTATCATCGTTTTCCTCCCACTTTCTTTTGACTTGCTTCACATTGGCCTCTTCAGCAGTCTGTTCTTTAATTCTTTCTTCAATCTGGTTCACTAGTTTGTGAGCCATTCTACATGCCTGTTGTATGGAGGAGGGCTCGTGTGAACTTATATCTTCTTGGATTCTTTCCGGTAATCCTTTCACAAACGCGTCGATCTTCTCTTCCTCATCTTCGAATGCTCCCGGACACAATAGGCACAATTCTGTGAATCGTCTTTCGCACGTGGTAATATCAAATCCTTGGGTTCGTAACCCTCTAAGTTCTGTCTTGAGCTTATTGACCTCGGTTCTGGGACGGTACTTCTCGTTCATCAAGTGCTTGAATGCTGACCACAGTAGTGCGTACGCATCGTCTTGTCCCACTTGCTCTAGATAGGTATTCCACCATGTTAACGCAGAACCTATGAAGGTATGCATAGCGTACTTTACTTTGTCCTCTTCAGTACACTTACTTATGGCAAACACCTATTCGACCTTCTCGGTCCACCGTTTCAATCCGATCGGTCCTTCGCTTCCATCAAATTCTAAAGGTTTGCAGGCAGTGAATTCTTTGTAAGTGCATCCTACACGATTTCCTGTACTGCTAGATCCAAGGTTATTGTTGGTATGTAGCACAGCCTGTACTGCGGCTATGTTTGAAGCTAGAAAAGTACGGAATTCCTCTTCATTCATATTCACGGTGTGTCGAGTAGTCGGTGCCATTTCCTTCAAAATAGTCAAATGGAACAAGTTAATCATACAGAATATTAAGAGTAGTTAATAGTATTTTGTAGCATAATATGAACTCATTTATAAAAGCTTTTTCTTCATATTAGCATTTTATAAGTTTAAATTCGGGTAGTACCTACCCGTTAAGTTCATACTTAGTAGCTAATATACAATTCAACTACTACAATTATATATGAAAAACTGATTATAATAATATTTCGCGTTCAAACTTTTATACAATATTTTACAAACTTACAATACCGCTTATTTTACATAAAGCATGAAATATAGCACACAATAACTTTGATACAAGATAGTTGTGAAGATAATTCTAGCTAGTACACAAGTCGTTCAGCAAAGGCAATAAAGACACGTAATTCATACGTCCAGAAACAAGTCATGCATTCTGGTTTTACTAGGACTACTTCCCATCCTTGGTCTTGTGGAACATAACCGTTATGGCCGTTGATAAGACAGCGTGTTGTAAAGTCGTCAAAGGGACAAGGGTTACGTAATGTCCAACAGTCCCGTAACAATCTAAAAACCTCATTTCTTACCCCAATTACCGACTCCGTCACTTGTGGGAACGTTTTGTTTAATAGTTGTAGGCCGATGTTCTTGTTCTCACTTTGGTGAGAAGCGAACATTACTAATCCGTAAGCATAACTTGCTTCTTTATGTTGCATGTTAGCCGCTTTTTCTAAATCACGAAGTCCAATATTCGGATATATTGAGTCAAAATAATTTCTTAACCCATTGCGTAAAATAGCATTTGGGTTCCCCGCAATATATGCGTCAAAGTAAACACATCGTAACTTATGGATTTCCCAATGTGATATCCCCCATCTTTCGAACGAAAGCCTTTTATAAACCAAGGCATTCTTGGAACATTCTTCGAATGTCTTACAAACTGATCTCGCCTTAAATAGTTGTGCCGAAGAATTCTAACCGACTCTAGACAAGATTTCATCAATCATGTCTCCGGGTAGGTCTCTTAAAATATTGGGTTGTCTATCCATTTTGTGTTTTTATACTGTAAAATAGACAAGAGTTAGATTCATAAAAAAAAATACTTATTAATACAAGCAATTTTTACATATATCATAAAGCATAAGCACACTATATTACATATATTACACCACACGAATACAACTATCTTATTCCAACTCGCTTGTTTCTTCTTCTTCGGTTTTGGTTCGTTTTGCCAAGTTTCTAGGGATATATGATGTTCCCCTAATACGAGCCGTCATTTTCCACATTGGTTTAGAAAAACCTGGTGGTTTAGAGGTTCCCGGGTCATTGTTACAACTTAAGGACTTCAGGGGTTGACGATACATATAAAGTTCATCGGGGTTGGAATTAGATTTCTCTATTTTTATGCCTTTTCCCTTATTATTTTCTTTTGCCTTTTTAAATTCAGTTGGGGTAATTTCTATAACATCATCGGAATTCTCGTCAGAATCCGATTCATCGGAGAATTGGTAATCCTCCCAATATTTTGCTTCCTTAGCGGAAACACCATTGACCATAATTAACCTTTGTCGGTTGGTTGAGGATTTTCTTTTACTTAACCGTTTTATTATTTCCCCCACCGATTCTATTTCTTCATCCGGTTCCGATTCTTCTTCCGGTTCCGATTCTTCTTCTGGTTCCGACTCTTCTTCCGGTTCCTCTTCGGGAACTTGTGAATCAGTCCACGAATCATTCCAATTTACATTTGACTCTTCATTATTATTAGGTGAGTCAATGGGACTTGTTCTAGAGGTAGACATCTATCACATAATATCAAACGCGTTAAGAGATTAATATATCACATAATATTCACATGTTAAAAATATATAGTTTCCAACAAAATTTGTTAAGCAATCATTTTTCAAGTAAACACGGTCGAAGTCCAGACTCACTAATTCATCCTAACAAACTCGATAAGACACACTAATGCAAAATTCTGGTTCTCTAAGACCAACGCTCTGATACCAACTGAAATGTCCCGTTCTTATTGATTAAAAACGTTCCATATTAATTGATTTCGTTGCGAGGTTTTGACCTCTATATGAGACGTTTTTCAAAGACTGCATTCATTTTTAAAACAAACCATAACCTTTATTTTATAAATGAAGGTTTAAAAAGCTTTACGTAGATTATCAAATAATGATAATCTAAAATATCCTGTTTACACACCACCATTACATAATGGTTTATGATGTGTTCGATCGAGACCTTTATTTATGAACGGATTTGAGTTGTTTTGTTACACGAATTGATTTATTGTATATGTGGTATTTTATTGATTTTAGGTTGATTTCACACATATATATAGGCAACTAGTCCTATCCGTGTAGTTTAGTTTGTTGGTAAATCCGATTCGTTCCACAGGGAGATGGAGTGTTTAATGGTTTTTAATAGTCTTTGATGTCAAACTTAATTAAAGGAGGTTTTGGATTAGGCATTTATAGTAACAGTAAAAGAAAATAACTTAAACTAAATTACTAAATGAAATTACAAGATTACAAAAATTAACTTAAAAAGGGAATCTAATTGAAATTATACTAATTATGATGCGACAATTATATTACTAGATGGTAATTAGTAAAATAGTAATTTTTAATAAAACTATATGTTTAGAATTTTGTTTTAAGTAATTATTATATAAACTTATTTAAATTAACTAAATGACATTTTTAATAAAACTAATACAAATTAAAAGGAAATTAATTAATTAACTAATTATAAACTAGTTACAATTTATAAACTTATAATAATTAATACTAATTTTAAGATTAAAACATTTATTAAGGTATTTTATAATAAGTAAAACTAATTAACTTAATTAAAATAACTAATAACCTAAATATATATAATTAAATAATTAAAACCCTAAATTTAACCCTAGCTGTACTGTAGCCGCGTCAGAGCCTTACACGATTCGTGTGATGATACACGATTCGTGTATGTGTAAAAGTATGTGACAGATTACTGTTACAAAAAATAAATGTTTTTATGTATTTTTCTAATATTTTAAAATGGTAAATCGTAAATAATAATAATAATACTTTTATAAGAAATATAAATAAGATAATTGGGAGTGTTTACTTAATTGTGTCACCCCTAGGTCCATGGATTGTTTTAAGTTTTACGCCCTATTTAAAATGTTCTAGTATCAAACTTTACATTTTTCTCTCGAATAAATATAAAGTTACAACTTAACTAAATAAAATCTAATTTTCATTGGATTCTTTTTAGAAAGCTACTATTCCCTAAGTATTTAAATTGAGACCTAGCCTAGTTTGACCTTCGCCAATACCTAAATTATAACGGTTTCCCTTTTTATAATTTCACCTTCATATAACTTAATGATATCACCCAAACCACCGAAGTTTATTTCTAAATTGGTGTCAATAACTTATCCATAAATTCGTCTAGATCATTTTTAATGTTGAAGCTCAATTTATGTAAATAAAAACAACTTTCGTTATTTAAATTTAATAAATTAAGTGGCAAGGGTTAAATACCTAATTACATAAAAATGGTTCTTTTAACTAGGCTCAATATTAAAAATACTAAAGTTACATTTTAACTTTTACTAATGGTAACAATCCATTTCACTAGGGGCTCTACATTTAAGCAAACACTAGGGAAATTTAGCTATTCATTACACTAAGGTAGACATAAAAATATAGATATGCAAACATAATAACAACGCTAATTTTAACAGAGTAAACTTACTAAAATATCTTCACTTGCATTAACTTCAAACGGTAGAAAAATTACAATAATAACACCCCTTTCACGCGTACAATAACACCCTTAATATTACAACTATCCTAAATATTTAACCTTGAAATAATAGAGTAATTGATAAAAATTACAAAATATTAATATGTGTGTGTATATAGTAATTTTGTACTTGATAATATTCTCTGTCTTCTTTTCTCTGTGTAGTACTCCGTATTTAAACTGAATAGAAGTAGTAGTTGAGGCTTTGTTGATTCCTTGCTGTAACTCATTGAGAAAAAGAATTGTTTTAAACTCCAAAAGTAGCCGCCCCTTATCTGATGAATGATTAAATTCGGCCTAACATTACACGATTCGTGTATCACTACACGATTCGTGTGAGAACAAATATTCTACACGTTTCGTGTAGACATACACGATTCGTGTAAGATCAAATAACAGTTTTCTTCATTTTTCTTCTTCAGTTGTTCTTTGTTGATCCCGTGTTGACGTGTACTGATTTGGCACTTCTCATTTGAACTCTTTTCTTCTTTCATCTTGTACTTTCATTCGGATAAACGTTTCTTGATATAAATCTAGTTAAAACTATCGTTTTATCGTCGTTTCTTCTAACTTCACTCTTTTGTCGTTTTTCTCGTGAAATGCGCATTGAATATCTTTGTAGATGATAAAAACCTATGAAATATAAGTGATATTGCGTTGAATAATATGTATGTTTAGAGCAATATCAAAATACCCCACACTAGAACGTTGCTTGTCCTCAAGCAATTACATCTTTTAACAGAGTTAGAACATTATATATCTTTCTTATCGAACATTTAGAT
Organism: Rutidosis leptorrhynchoides; assembly: GCF_046630445.1. Classification (NCBI taxonomy): domain Eukaryota; kingdom Viridiplantae; phylum Streptophyta; class Magnoliopsida; order Asterales; family Asteraceae; genus Rutidosis; species Rutidosis leptorrhynchoides. Next base: position 126,034,658 of record NC_092338.1, on the reverse strand, counting down.
CACACAACACACACTACACGAAATGAAACACACACTATATGAAATATATTACACAACACAGTATTTATTGGATCACACACACACGAAACGAAATTCTGACAACAGAAACAAACATGAAACTCGTGATTAGGGTTTAAAAATTTGGATCCTTAAGGAAAATTGGACCTTGTGAAAACGTTTTATGATTTTATAAAATATCAGGCTAGTTTTTACACTAGACACGTTTTCCGGTTTTAACCTCAAATTCCGGTTGAGAGTAACTGAAAACCGAAGTCTCAGTCGGCGATTAGCAAGCTATTCGCCCCCATGATTGTAGTATCATGGAACTTGAAGCCGAATGTCCAAAAAATGGTTTTACACAAATATAATTCATAAAATAGCATAAGTTTTAGAACAAAATTATATCGTGTCCAAATATCATCGGTGAACCATGAGTTTGCACACCTCAATTTGTTATGGCATATGTATGTTGACCGCGGTCAAACATAGATGCAGTTGATCTTTACGGAGATCATCCATCTGGGGATTAGATTCATTAGTCTTAAAAGCTAATTTGCAATGTGCCCCCCATTGTACGAGACAGATCCATCTCATGGTTAGGATAAGTCTGACCACCAAAAACCCTGTTTGATGCTGAGGTTAGGTGGATTTCCAGCCGATGATAGAGATGACTTTTCAAGATTTTTCGTCAACCTACAGCTGTTCTGGACTACATCTTCTAACATAAGTTAGCAAGTGTGTCATTTCGGAAGACTTTACTTCCTTACGGGATGGATCCGATTCATCCTCTATTACTCGTGATAATGGAATATTCAGGTTTATACATTCTGTAGCAATGATATCTGCAATAAACTTCAAAGAAACATGTGATAAATGGTTCTCAATATAAGGATTTATAAATTCTTGTTATAAATGGTTTTCTTTTATAAGTTTTAAACAAATAAACTTATGTATTTTTAATGTATGGAGACAACAATTTCGGTTTTTACACCTGATCTTTAATTGCTCGTAGTTACCTTAAAAATTGATTAGATACATTTGTTTAAAATTTTTATAAATCTTGATAAAAATCACCAAATTATAAGTTCTCGAGAATTTATATATTCCCACCCCACACTTAAGATTATGTAATGCCCTCATTACATAAAAATCAGATAATAATGTATAAATTTGAGAGGACAAATAGTGTGAAGTATTTGGAACTTCCTTTGTTAACCGATTTGGATTTTCAAATTGTTTTACCTATGATTTTATCCAACGTTTGTATCACAATGTAATTCGATGTTTCGTTTCGTCTAATTGCATTTTCTTCTGTACCTGTCAAAACCATGTAAAAGCACACAAAACATGGGGTTGTACTTCAATCATACAAAACAATATTACCCCACACTAATTTCTTACTAATATATAATAAAACATAAGAAGTATAAAAAAAAAAATATCAATACACACCATTCAATTATGTTATTACACACCAAAAAAAAATAAAAAAAAAAAATTAAAACAATAGAACTAGTCAAATGGGCTCCAAAATGGTCCTCCTCGTTCGCCCTCCTCCTGTTGCTGTCGCTGCCGTTGCTCGTTTAGGCGTTGTTCCTCGTAGAAACGCCTATATGCATCCTGACTCGCGGCTATTGCGGCGTTATGGTCATAGGGTGGAGGTAGAGGGTCATCGGGTGATTGCCATGGGGGATATGATGGAAAGGCTGAGGGTGCGTAAACTTGCGGGTTAGACGCGTATAGATATGCCTGTTGGTGCGCCCACTCTAATTGATTTCCCATTCCCCTCTGATCATATCGGATGTTGGACAGCATATTATATTGATCTAGCTGGGTATGCCTAATGTCCCCTAATTGCCGAGATAAAGCAATGTACTGATCTTCTGATCTCGCTCCCCAGTTTTGATATGAATTACGTACATCTAAACTCAATGCGTTAAACGAGTTTTGGAGCAAATCGAAATCAGAAGTACCTGTATGAGACGAGCTAGCCTGATCTGTCTCTCGTCGTCTCCTCCTGGCTTCCCTCTCGGGTTCGTCATCCTCTTCCATGGGTTCCTGAGGCGCAACTTCCTGTGGCCTTAAACTAATCACCCCAGCCCTCACCCGTATAGCTTTAGCTGTCCTATACACATCCAATCCTAAGGTACGAACCTGTTGATTTATCGGTTGGATTGGAGGTGCGAAGTCGTTCGGGTTGATATCGAACCAGGATGCCAAACATGTGATATAGTGACCCCCCGATATGTCACTGTCTCCTCGAGCACCCTTACCTACATTGGCCAAAAAGTAGGCCACTCCATAGGGTATACTAATATTAGTTTCCCTATCTCTAATAACATCCAAATACCAAAGGTCGACATAATTAATCCTATCCGTAGTAAGGAATGCCCTTTGGTTAATCGTGTTCGCTATAAATTTATGAATTAATCGATAGCGAATATCTTGGATCTTAAGGTATGATTCTCGGCCTGCTGTATATGAATTTCTTCCGGAAAAAGATCGCCAGACGCTGACAGAATCATAATCTCCTGAATACCTAGCTCCTGTAAATATAAATTCCCAAAAACCTGGAGCAATCATATCATCACCCTCATAAATCCCTAAGGCCATAGTTATGTCGCCTAGGGACATTACTCTATCAATCCCACCCAGTCGAAATTGTAGGAAACTAGTATCTTGGACAGTTGCGGGGCTTTTATTCATCCTAACAGTAGAGTAAAATTCTAAACACAAATCCCTATATACAGGAGCAGTCAAACCAAACAATCTCTCCCAGTCATTAAAATACCTAATTACCCCAAATTCATCCGTGTAGCTTTGGGTTAAAATATTCCTTATCTGTGTATCTAAATTAACTGGGGGACCTAGGGGAGTCCAATCAACAATGCAAACTTGATTGATTGTTCGATTTACCAGAGTAAGTAAATCCTTAACTTTTTGTACCCTTTGGCTTAATTCTATAGGGAAATGTAGAATCGGGTGTAGTTGCAAGAGTTGTTGTTCCATTTCGGGCGTAACTTCCTCTTGTTGGTTAACTGCCCTCATTCTAATTGGTCCCTGCATAACATTTTAAAAACAAGGAAATCATCCCAATAGGATGTGTAAATGTTAGCAAAGATTTTTACTTCAACAAACAACTTGTTTTCAACACCACCTTAATCAATTTAATTCAACAAACTTGGGAGATTTAGTTCTATAATTCAAAACAAAGTAGAAACAAACCACAAATCATAATTCAAAAATCAAGTTTCATATAAAAAGTTTAATTCATAAGTGAAAACACGCAATTTTTCTAAGCATATCTAATTCAATTCAATCACATTGCGCGTATCTCAGCTTCTAAATCATCCTTAACATCATTAAAACGCATACTTGATTTATAGAAATGACAAAACTTAACAAATTTAGACTAAAATTAAAAATCACACAATCAAGCAATCAAAATCATGTTCACAAGTTCTATCTACTAACAAAACACTCAAAAACAACTAATTACAACCAAATTAACACACCTCAGTTTCAATTTCTCAATTTTCCCCAATTTTGTATAAACCCTAATTTTCAATCACCAATTAAACATCAATTTCTTATGCTAATCGGGTTTATTACCTTACTAACAACATAGATATAGCAATAATCAAGCAAAAATCAACAAAACATGCATATAATTCGGATTAATGCTATAAAGAAAAATTTTGAAAAACTTGAAGAACACTAATTAAAATGGGTTAAAAATCCTTACCACTCTTGGCATGATGAAAGATTGAAGAATTAGAGGAGATTGAGAGTGTTAATTTAATGATTTGGTGCGATTTTGGGGTTTTTGGGGTTGAGCTCTCGTCACAGAAAAAAAATTGGGGAGGGATAGAGTGTGCAAACCAGTCCCCTGCCCCGTTCTGATATGGCCAGATTTTTGGCCTTACACGAATCGTGTAGGGCTACACGAATCGTGTAAGGCTTAATTTCAGCTGTATTTTTTTTTTTTTTTTTTTTTATAACTTATAATTAATTAAATTTAAAATCTCTTTTTGTAACGACCCGCACTTTTTCGATCATACTATACTTATAAGATTAATATTTACATAAATTAAACCTTGCCAACATGATAAGCAATCCAAATTGTCGAGATTTATATTTCCGAAAAGAGTTTTACATAACGTTTGACCGTCTAGTTTGACCGATGATATCACGAACTATACAATATATGATAATTATACGTTTGTGTATATATATGTATATATACATATTTAACATGATTAAAGAATGTTTTAATACCTCATTTTATATTAATAACAACAAGTTATATGTGTATTTTGAAACTACTAACTTAAGTTTTCAAAACGATAACAATACGTAACGTTATTTGACATATACACTTAAGACTTATAATGTTATACATATATTGTATAAGTAATGTATTTAATTACTTTTAAAGAACTTAAATACATAAAACCATATAAGTGTATTCACAAAAGATAGCTATATTTGAATCCTCATTTCATTTTTCACAAAATTTCTATACGTATACCTAGAGTATTTGTACTCGTATCATACCTAGCTCCTATACGTATTTACTAATAGTAAATACACATCAAAATCACCACCTAACCAGCCATTATTCATGCCCTTAGAGCTAGGTAATTACTTTTGGATGATTACTTGACTAATTAGCAAGATTACAAACTAGAATTTTGTCCATGAACACCTAATGCCACGTTTTTTTAAGGCCTTTATATGTATCATCATCTTCATTCATTTTACTTCAACTTTCTAGCCAAAACACACACATACTTTGAAGCCTTAAACACCTTCAACAATCCAGCAAAGTTCCATGAAGATCTAGCTTCAAAAACCATACTAAAACACCATAAGAAAACCATACAAAAACACTTCAAGAAAACCTTCCAAGAACACCAACTTACTTCCAATCTTTCATCCACTTCTATCACCCTTTTTATTCTAGCTTCTTACTTCTCTTTTACAGCAACTTTATCCAAGGAACTTGAGGTAGAATCTATGTTCATAACCTTATTCGATTCATATATGTATAGCTATCTTATTTTATGGTACAAAAGTTTAACAACAAGAACATAGTTTGAATGTTTTCAAACTTGTTTGCAAACTAAATAGATCCTTCTAACTTAACTTTTAAAATACTTCAAGACATGTAACATAACTTATTTATATGTTAATTTAACAAGGTAAAACTTGGTTTTTCAAAGTATAAGTATTTTTGGAAAAATGGTCATTAAATGATTTTGTTGTAACAAAAATGTTTAACTTCATATGTTTCACTAAACTTTCACTTATGCCGTATGATTTTGAATACAAACCAAGGTATTTACAGTTCATAGTCTTAAAGAACAACTCGATCCAAGAAGATGGCAATTTGAATCAACGAAAACGGACTTGTAACGAAGAAACTATGACCGAAACAAAATTGGCTATCTTAGACATTTTCAACTTCGGGATTCATTGGAAAAATTTACATAAAATCACATACTTCTAAGATAACATGATATTTTATATATATGTACTCATAATTCAATTTCATATGGTTCAGGATCACCCGTAAACAACACGAGAAGATTAATCATAAGATCCCATGAATGTACGCAACACGTCATTTGACAACACCGGTACCATGGGTCAAGATTAATCTCGACCAATACATATACGATGGGGTTTTATTTATTTCGTTGGGGGTTTTGTTTATTGCGGGTATATTAAACATCTAAAAATGAACCATTAAAATTGAATTACTAACATCGAAATGCTAACTACGGACTAAGGAAATATTCAAAATATTAAAAGTATAACAAGTATATATATATATAACGTTTGTTTTAAAATGAAAACATATTGATATATTAAATATGGATAGGTTCGTGATATCAACCGGAAGACCGAGTCAAAATATATATATCATCAAGACAAGAGTGAGTATATAGTCCCACTTTTAAACTCTAAATATTTCGGGATGAGAATACATGTATTTTATGTTTTACGATATGGACACAAGTAACTGAAAAATATGTTCTACGTTGAGTTGTACCACTGGCATACTTCCCTGTAGCTTGGTAACTAATATTTACAGCGGTATTGTAAACGCGAATCCTGTTGATAGATCTATCGGGCCTGACAACCCCAACCGGACTGGACGACCAGTATTCAACGGTTGCACAGTACTTCGTTTTGTGACTACACTTGGTACGGTGTAGTAAGATTTCATATTAAAGGGAATATGCGACGTGAAAATGTTAAGTATGGTTACCGAGTGCTCAACCACTTAGAATACTTTTATTAAACTGTTTATATACGAAATCTTGTGGTCTATATATATATTGCTGCCGGCATTAAACCTATATCTCACCAACTTTATGTTGACCTTTTTAAAACATGTCTATTCTCAGGTGATTTCTAAAGCTTCCGCTGCATCATGTTGGATCTAACCAGGATCTTGCGTACGCATGTTTGTGTCAAAAATAAAACTGCATATCCGAGATGTTGTATTGTAAAATATGCTAGAAACCGTGTTGTTGTCATCATTTGTAAAGTTTGTAAGTCGAAGATTATCGCTAAACGTTAATCTTCTTTTTATTGTCTTAAGCTTGTAACAAAAATAATGGTGGTGGTTTGTAATGTATAATATATGCAGTTTTTCTTTTAAAAATGTCTCATATAGAGGTCAATACCTCGCAATGAAATCATACGTTATCTAACGCGTTCTTATGGTTAAGGACGGGTTATGACATGTGGTATCAGAGCGTTGGTCTTAGCGAACCAGGTTTGCATTAGTGTGTCTAACCAAGAAGTCGTTAGGATACATTAGTAAAGTCTGGACTTTGACCGAGTCTGATTTTAAAAACCATTGCTTATCACTGTTGGTTAAAAATTTATGTGTAAATATTATGTAAGTACTAATGGGTTAGTTGTTGTGTGATAGATGTCGGGCTCGAAACTTATTATCACATTCAGCGACTCCGAATCAGAACCTTCAGATTGTGTTTCAGTCATTAACATATCCGATGACGAAAGTGGTATTTTTGGGGAAGACTCACAATTTCCGGATGAACCGACTATAGAGAACCCGGAAAGTGAACCCGAGGAGGAAAGTGAACCCGAGGAGGAAAGTGAACCCGAGGAGGAAAGTGAACCCGAGGAGGAAAGTGAACCCGAGGAAGAAATACAGGAAATTACAAAAGACGAGTTCGAACTAGGAAAGAAACGAAAGGCTAATGAAATAGAAAATTCAAATCCCGAGTTTAGTAAGGATGATGTGGCACCAACTCCACTAGACACTACCACCCCTATTCCCGCTATTCCTATTAGTGCTATCCCCGCATCTAGTTCTTCGGCTCCTCAGCCAAAACGTAGGGAGACAGCTAGGATTCGCGTTGGGGGATTCCCTGGACATAAATGTTTTGGGAAATAGACCAAATGATGCGCTACCGTATTAAACCATGGAATCACATAATGTTTTGTATAATATTATTAGTGTGGTTTGTTTAAAGTTTGATGTAAGCATATGTAAAATAGCGAAGTATGAAATGCAATAATTTTCCATGGTTAAGTATTATTTAGATTGTAGTAATTGATTCTGTACTAAGCTATTAAGTATGAACATTAACGGGTAGGTACTACCCAAGATATAATTATAAAACGCTAATAAGAAGAAAAGGCTTTTATAATAATACCTGGTTCATATTATTAACAAGCTATAAATGTACTATAAATACACACTACATCTATAATATTCCATGTGAATAATTATTTTCTTTCATTAGGAAATGGCGCGATTGAATCGAATGACGGAACAAGAACTCGAGGAACTCATCAACCAGCGAGTGAACGACAGAATGTTATGGGTTGAGGCTGCAAGAGCTGCTGCAGTTAATCCAAATCCTCGTGTAGGATGCTCCTACAAGACGTTCCAAGCTTGCAAGCCATCATCATTCAGTGGAACGGAAGGACCGATCGGTTTAACCCGATGGATAGAAAAGATGGAGACGGTGTTCAAAATCAGTGGTTGTGATGAAAAAGACATGACCAAGTTTGCATCGTGCACTTTACAAGATAGTGCACTCACATGGTGGAAGAATTATGTGAAGGCGGTAGGAGGAGATGTAGCTTATGATACTCCATGGGAAGAATTCAAAGCAATGATAATCACCGAGTATTGTCCAAGGAATGAGGTTATTAAGTTAGAAGATGAGTTACGAAGTTTGAAGGTGGTTGGTACTGAAATCACCAACTACAATCAGCGATTCATGGAATTGGTTTTACTATGTCCTGAATTGGTTCCAACCGAAGCACGGAAGATTGAAATGTACAAAGGTGGTTTGCCCAAAAAGGTCAAGGCAAACGTTACGGCGTCGAAACCTAAGACAATTCATGAAGCTATAACCATGGCGAACGAGTTAATGGATCAGGTCATTCTGGATAAAAAAGCATTCACTACTGAGGTGAAGGTATCGAGTAACAAAAGGAAGTGGAACGGAAATTATGATCGAGGTTACCAACAGCAATCTTTTAAGAAACCAGAAACCCCGAAAGGTGCGGGTAGCGGTTCAGGCTTTGGTTACAAAGGACAAAGTCCTTTATGCAACCGTTGTCACAAACATCACTTTGGTTACTGTAGTGTGTTGTGCACCAAATGCAATCGACAGGGACATCTTGCTGAAGATTGTAAGGCTCTCGTTACAAATGCAAATGGTAACAAGACTCCTGCCACCAACGCAAATAGAACTGCTTTGGCTAATATTACTTGTTTTGGGTGTGGAAAACAAGGTCACTATAAGAGCCAGTGCCCGAATCAGAATGGCGAACCTGCACGTGGAAGAGCGTTTGTTATTAATGCTAGAGAGGCACGAGAAGACCCGGAGCTTGTTACGGGTACGTTTACCATTAATAACTTATCAGCATCTATTTTATTTGATACTGGCGCCGATAGAAGTTATGTGTGTAGAAATTTTTACACTAAATTGAATTGTTCATCATTACCTCTAGATGCTAAGTACTTGATTGAGTTAGCTAATGGTAAACTAATTAAAGCCGATAAAATTTGTCGTGGTTGTGAAATAAATCTAGCCGGAGAAACGTTTAAAATCGACTTAATACCCGTGGAATTAGGAGGTTTTGATGTAATAGTCGGCATGGACTGGATGTCCAAAATAGGAGCGGAAGTTGTTTGTGCCAAGAAGGCAATTCGTATTCCTGGTAAGGATAAAATGCCAGTGATGATTTATGGAGAGAAGGGTAATTCAAAGCTAAAACTCATTAGCTGTTTGAAAGCCAAGAAGTGTTTAGAAAAGGGATGTTACGCTATTTTAGCACATGTTAATAAAGTCGAAAAGAAAGAAAAGTGCATCAACGACGTGCCTGTGGCAAGAGATTTTCCTGAAGTTTTTCCGGAAGAATTGCCGGGATTACCTCCATTTAGATCGGTAGAATTTCAAATAGATTTAGTACCAGGAGCTGCACCAGTGGCTCGTGCTCCATATAGACTTGCACCGTCCGAGTTAAAAGAACTTCAAAGTCAGTTAAAAGAATTACTGGACCGTGGATTCATACGACCGAGTACTTCACCGTGGGGAGCTCCAATTTTGTTTGTTAAGAAGAAAGATGGATCTTTTAGGATGTGTATAGATTATCGTGAATTAAATAAGTTAACTATCAAAAATCGGTATCCACTACCGAGAATTGACGACTTATTTGATCAACTCCAGGGATCATGTGTTTATTCAAAAATCGACTTAAGATCGGGCTATCATCAACTACGCGTCAAAGAAGAGGACATTCCGAAAACTGCTTTTCGGACACGTTATGGTCATTACGAATTTTTGGTTATGCCGTTTGGATTGACGAATGCGCCAGCTGTATTCATGGACCTCATGAATCGAGTTTGTAGTCCGTATTTAGATAAGTTTGTTATCGTTTTCATTGATGATATTCTTATCTATTCCAAGAGTGAGCAAGAACATGAAGAGCATTTAAGGTTGATATTGGAGTTGTTAAGAAAAGAACAGCTATATGCTAAATTTTCTAAGTGTGCTTTTTGGTTGAAAGAAGTGCAATTTCTTGGCCATGTTGTTAATAGCGAAGGAATTCAGGTTGATCCAGCAAAAACTGAAGCTATTGAAAAATGGGAGACTCCTAAGACACCAACGCAGATACGCCAATTTTTGGGTTTAGCCGGTTATTATAGAAGGTTTATTCAAGATTTTTCCCGAATAGCTAAGCCGTTGACAGCGTTAACGCAAAAAGGGAAGAAATATGAATGGACCTCGGAGCAGGAGAACGCATTTCAAATACTGAAGAAGAAGTTAACTACGGCGCCTATTTTATCGTTACCAGAAGGGAACGATGATTTTGAAATATATTGTGACGCTTCGCGACAAGGTTTTGGTTGTGTTCTTATGCAACGGAAGAAAGTTATTGCATTCGCATCCCGACAATTGAAGATTCACGAGCGAAATTATACGACGCATGATCTAGAACTGGGAGCAGTCGTGTTTGCATTGAAGATGTGGAGACACTACTTGTATGGGGTTAAATTCACTGTGTTTACTGATCATAAAAGCCTTCAACATATTTTTGATCAGAAACAATTGAACATGAGGCAACGTAGGTGGGTCGAGTTAATAAACGACTATGATTGTGAAATTCGTTATCATCCCGGAAAGGCGAACGTGGTGGCCGATGCTTTAAGCAGAAAGGAACGAGAACCAATTCGAGTTCGAGCAATGAATATAAAAATTCGCATGAATCTCAACTCACAAATCAAAGAAGTTCAACGAGAAGCACTTACTAAAGAAAATAAAGGAAATGAAATAATGAAGAAGTATGAGAAGCAACTCGTTATACGGGAAGATGGAATTCGATATTTTGCAAATCGTATTTGGGTACCGAAGTTGGGTGGATTAAGGAAGTTGATATTGAACGAGGCACATAAGACAAGATATTCGATACATCCTGGAGTTGGAAAGATGTACCAAGATCTTAAGACGCATTATTGGTGGCCTAATTTGAAGACAGACGTTGCAACATATGTTGGGGAATGTTTAACTTGTTCCAAAGTCAAAGCAGAACACCAGAAGCCGTCAGGGTTACTTCAACAACCAGAAATTCCAGAATGGAAATGGGACGGTATTACCATGGATTTCATCACGAAGTTACCAAAGACTGCCTGGGGATACGACACCATTTGGGTAATTGTTGATCGTCTTACCAAATCTGCACATTTCTTGCCTATAAAGGAAACAGATAGAATGGAGAAACTATTACGATTGTATATAAAGGAAGTTGTTTCAAGGCATGGAATACCTATTTCCATTATATCCGATCGTGATAGTAGATTTACCTCAAAGTTTTGGCAATCACTACAGGAGGCACTAGGAACTCGTTTGGATATGAGTACCGCATATCATCCGCAGACCGACGGGCAGAGTGAAAGAACAATTCAGACTCTTGAAGACATGCTCAGGGCATGTGTGATCGATTTTGGAAACGGATGGGATAAATATCTACCGTTAGCAGAATTCTCGTATAATAATAGTTATCATGCGAGCATTGGAGCTGCGCCATTTGAAGCATTGTATGGAAGGAAGTGTAGATCTCCTATCTGTTGGAATGAAGTAGGAGATCGACAATTAACTGGTCCCGAGATCATACATGAAACGACTGAGAAGATAGTGCAAATCAAGGAGAGATTAAAAACAGCCCGTAGTCGCCAAAAGAGCTACGCCGATGTCCGAAGGAAACCATTAGAGTTTCAGGTCGGGGACATGGTTATGCTAAAGGTGTCACCTTGGAAAGGTGTGATACGTTTTGGAAAAAGGGGTAAACTGAACCCAAGGTACGTAGGCCCGTTTAAGATCATCGAACGCATTGGACCGGTAGCTTATCGGCTCGAGTTACCGCAACAACTCGCCGGAGTACATAATACCTTTCACGTCTCAAACCTTAAGAAGTGTCTTGCAAAGGAAGACCTCACCATTCCTCTTGAAGAAATCCATGTCGACGAGAAACTACAATTCATCGAAGAACCAATTGAAATCATGGATCGTGAAGTTAAACAGCTCAAGCAGAGCAATATACCGATTGTTAAAGTTCGTTGGAATGCTCGAAGAGGTCCCGAGTTTACGTGGGAACGGGAGGATCAGATGAAACAAAAGTATCCACACTTGTTTCTCGATAACGCAAAATAGGTACAATTTTAAAATTTCGGGACGAAATTTATTTAACGGGGAGGTAATGTAACGACCCGCACTTTTTCGATCATACTATACTTATAAGATTAATATTTACATAAATTAAACCTTGCCAACATGATAAGCAATCCAAATTGTCGAGATTTATATTTCCGAAAAGAGTTTTACATAACGTTTGACCGTCTAGTTTGACCGATGATATCACGAACTATACAATATATGATAATTATACGTTTGTGTATATATATGTATATATACATATTTAACATGATTAAAGAATGTTTTAATACCTCATTTTATATTAATAACAACAAGTTATATGTGTATTTTGAAACTACTAACTTAAGTTTTCAAAACGATAACAATACGTAACGTTATTTGACATATACACTTAAGACTTATAATGTTATACATATATTGTATAAGTAATGTATTTAATTACTTTTAAAGAACTTAAATACATAAAACCATATAAGTGTATTCACAAAAGATAGCTATATTTGAATCCTCATTTCATTTTTCACAAAATTTCTATACGTATACCTAGAGTATTTGTACTCGTATCATACCTAGCTCCTATACGTATTTACTAATAGTAAATACACATCAAAATCACCACCTAACCAGCCATTATTCATGCCCTTAGAGCTAGGTAATTACTTTTGGATGATTACTTGACTAATTAGCAAGATTACAAACTAGAATTTTGTCCATGAACACCTAATGCCACGTTTTTTTAAGGCCTTTATATGTATCATCATCTTCATTCATTTTACTTCAACTTTCTAGCCAAAACACACACATACTTTGAAGCCTTAAACACCTTCAACAATCCAGCAAAGTTCCATGAAGATCTAGCTTCAAAAACCATACTAAAACACCATAAGAAAACCATACAAAAACACTTCAAGAAAACCTTCCAAGAACACCAACTTACTTCCAATCTTTCATCCACTTCTATCACCCTTTTTATTCTAGCTTCTTACTTCTCTTTTATAGCAACTTTATCCAAGGAACTTGAGGTAGAATCTATGTTCATAACCTTATTCGATTCATATATGTATAGCTATCTTATTTTATGGTACAAAAGTTTAACAACAAGAACATAGTTTGAATGTTTTCAAACTTGTTTGCAAACTAAATAGATCCTTCTAACTTAACTTTTAAAATACTTCAAGACATGTAACATAACTTATTTATATGTTAATTTAACAAGGTAAAACTTGGTTTTTCAAAGTATAAGTATTTTTGGAAAAATGGTCATTAAATGATTTTGTTGTAACAAAAATGTTTAACTTCATATGTTTCACTAAACTTTCACTTATGCCGTATGATTTTGAATACAAACCAAGGTATTTACAGTTCATAGTCTTAAAGAACAACTCGATCCAAGAAGATGGCAATTTGAATCAACGAAAACGGACTTGTAACGAAGAAACTATGACCGAAACAAAATTGGCTATCTTAGACATTTTCAACTTCGGGATTCATTGGAAAAATTTACATAAAATCACATACTTCTAAGATAACATGATATTTTATATATATGTACTCATAATTCAATTTCATATGGTTCAGGATCACCCGTAAACAACACGAGAAGATTAATCATAAGATCCCATGAATGTACGCAACACGTCATTTGACAACACCGGTACCATGGGTCAAGATTAATCTCGACCAATACATATACGATGGGGTTTTATTTATTTCGTTGGGGGTTTTGTTTATTGCGGGTATATTAAACATCTAAAAATGAACCATTAAAATTGAATTACTAACATCGAAATGCTAACTACGGACTAAGGAAATATTCAAAATATTAAAAGTATAACAAGTATATATATATATAACGTTTGTTTTAAAATGAAAACATATTGATATATTAAATATGGATAGGTTCGTGATATCAACCGGAAGACCGAGTCAAAATATATATATCATCAAGACAAGAGTGAGTATATAGTCCCACTTTTAAACTCTAAATATTTCGGGATGAGAATACATGTATTTTATGTTTTACGATATGGACACAAGTAACTGAAAAATATGTTCTACGTTGAGTTGTACCACTGGCATACTTCCCTGTAGCTTGGTAACTAATATTTACAGCGGTATTGTAAACGCGAATCCTGTTGATAGATCTATCGGGCCTGACAACCCCAACCGGACTGGACGACCAGTATTCAACGGTTGCACAGTACTTCGTTTTGTGACTACACTTGGTACGGTGTAGTAAGATTTCATATTAAAGGGAATATGCGACGTGAAAATGTTAAGTATGGTTACCGAGTGCTCAACCACTTAGAATACTTTTATTAAACTGTTTATATACGAAATCTTGTGGTCTATATATATATTGCTGCCGGCATTAAACCTATATCTCACCAACTTTATGTTGACCTTTTTAAAACATGTCTATTCTCAGGTGATTTCTAAAGCTTCCGCTGCATCATGTTGGATCTAACCAGGATCTTGCGTACGCATGTTTGTGTCAAAAATAAAACTGCATATCCGAGATGTTGTATTGTAAAATATGCTAGAAACCGTGTTGTTGTCATCATTTGTAAAGTTTGTAAGTCGAAGATTATCGCTAAACGTTAATCTTCTTTTTATTGTCTTAAGCTTGTAACAAAAATAATGGTGGTGGTTTGTAATGTATAATATATGCAGTTTTTCTTTTAAAAATGTCTCATATAGAGGTCAATACCTCGCAATGAAATCATACGTTATCTAACGCGTTCTTATGGTTAAGGACGGGTTATGACACTTTTATAGATTTATATTTGTAACGGAAATTCGGTTTTTACACCTGTTCTTTATCCGTTTATAAATCTTAAAAATAAATTTATAAAATTCAATTCATTAATAGTTAAAGTTTTTATAGTTTTTCTGAAAACAAATTCAAAAATAAAATAAAAACACTCTATTTTTGTGTTAAAAATATTAACATTTTTAATTTTAGAACAAGTACATAAAAATTAACATTACATAATGTAAAATACACTATATTTTTATTTAACTTAAAATCAATTGAATTCAAAATATCTTTTATAAATTTATATTTGTAACGGAAATTCGGTTTTTACACCTGATCTTAATCCGTTTATAAATTTTTAATTTCAATTTATAAAATTCAATTAATTAAAAGTTTAAAGTTTTTATAATTTTATCGAAAATAAATAAAATAAAAATAAGTACATGAAAAATAAAAATTAAATAAATAAAAATTCACTCTATTTTTGTTATATACCCTTAAATCAACTAATTTTCAAACTTAAAACTTTGTTTCCTATCGTCTAGGTAGAGATTAATTTCGGTTGTCAAACCTATCATTATCCACGACAAAGATTTACAAGTTATATATTTTTACGGTTATTGATAAAAGAGTATATTTTTGCAATCTACTACAGACTTTTAGAATTTAACAAATATTCTGTACAATTTTTGAAAAATAAAAAATTCAGTTGTGACACCTAACATTTTCATTTTCAAAGAAACAAGTTAAACTCAAGGCGTTTCACCTCAATTTAGTAGAAAGAAATTTTTTTTTTTTTTTTTTTCGTGATTTACTATTTAAATGATATCTTAAAATTTTAACAATTAATTTCGTGCAATTTGAACAACAATAATTCAGTTTTAACACTTTAACATTATCGTTTTCAATGAAAACAGGTTAAATTCAAGTTTAATCAATTTTAAATAGTAGACCTTTTTATAAAACTCACTGCAAACAAATATAAACCAAAATACACACAAAATAAAAAAAATAAAAATAAAATATGCACATACATACAATCGACGAGAAAAAGAATTAGATAGTGAACCCACGTTGACTCGCTTCGTAGTCGAGTCGCGAAATTTCGCTTCCCATTGCCTCGTAGGCGTAACCTCGTGGGTTTAAGAGGTTTTCTTCTAAACATTTGAAAGGCCCTTCTCGGCATAAAGTTACGTACTCGAAATTAGAGTCCGTTTGGTTCTTTGGGCAATCTCCTGAGTGAGCTGGTTTTCCACATTTTTCACATTTACCCAATTGACGTGCCCGACGCCTTTTAGCGCATTTTGATTTGCCTTTTCCATAATTTTTCTCATTATAATCTTGTCTTTCTCCTTTTCTCGTCGCATCGCATCTTTTCTTAATATCTAACACCACATCTCTTGGTAAAATCTTATCGCATATTAAAATGAAGTGGTTGTAGATATATTGACCTCGCATCTTGAAAATAAACAATAAAAACAAACCAAAAGAAATTAAAAAGGTAGAATGGAGGGAGAAGACTAGTTCTTTAGGGTCTGCTAGGGAAAGACCAATCTAACCCCACTCTTAAAGATAAGAATAAAAATCGAGAATGGAGTTTAAAACCTTAGAGTTACCCTGAATTTATTTGTCCTTAGGGTAGAAGGTGGTTTCGTCTCTTTCCGTAGTATTGATTTCTTCAAAGTATAACTTGAGTCTGTGTCCGTTCACTTTGAAAGTTCCGCCGTCTTTACCATACAACTCTGCATATCCAGATGGAAAAACCTGTTTTATTATATATGGCCCATTCCATCGGGATCTAAGTTTACCAGGTGAAAACTTGAAACGTGATTGGAATACCAATACTTTATCCCCTTGCTCAAATTCTTTCTTTTTTAATCGTGCATCGTGCCATACTTTAGTTTTTTCTTTATATGTTTTAGAATTTTCGTAGGCTTGTAATCTTAATTCATCTAGTTCGTTAAGTTGTGATAACCTATTTTCTCCGGCTTGTACAAGGTCGGTATTACATTCTCTCATAGCCCAGTACGCCTTGTGTTCAACTTCAACAGGTAGATGACACGCTTTACCGTATACAAGTCTAAATGGCGTGGTACCTATTGGTGTTTTATACGCAGTCCTAAAAGCCCACAACGCGTCATCTAACTTGCGTTGCCAGATTTTAGGGTTGTTATTAACCGTCTTCTCAAGTATGCGTTTTAAGGCACGATTCGTGTTCTCCACTTGACCACTTGTTTGCGGGTGGTACGGAGTAGAGAAACGATGAGTTACGCCATACTTCTTCAACACCTTTTCAAGAAGGTTGTTGGTAAAATGTGTTCCTCGGTCGGATATGAGTGCTTTTGGGATTCCAAAGCGTGAGAAGAGATTTTTCAAGAAGTTTACCACCACCCTAGCATCATTTGTAGGCAAAGCTTTTGCTTCAGCCCACTTGGATACATAGTCAACGGCTACTAGTATGTACTTGCACTTATGTGAACTTGGAAAGGGTCCCATGAAATCGATTCCCCAAATGTCAAAGATTTCACAAACTTGGATGCCGGTTTGAGGCATCTCATCCTTTTTCGTGATGTTACCCGTTCGTTGGCATGCATTACAAGTCCGAACGAAATCATGGGCATCTTTAAAGATCGTGGGCCAATAAAAGCCCGATTCAAGGATTTTTCTTGCAGTGTGGTTTGGTCCGAAATGACCGCCGGTTGGCCCTTGATGGCAATGTTCAAGAATTTGTTGAGCTTCTTGTTCGTACACACAACGGCGAATTATTTGATCCGCACCAACACGAAATAGGTCTGGGTATTCCCAGAAATAAGACTTTAAATCCGCAAAGAATTTCTTCTTTTACTGATAAGTAAGTCCTTCTTGTAGAATGCCTGAAGCAAGATAGTTTGCAAAATGGGCAAACCATGGGATTTCAGATTCTTTTTCAACCCTCATTAGAGATTCGTCAGGAAATGTATCTTTGATGATTGTATTATCAAGTTTATCTAATTCGGGGTTTTCAAGTCGGGATAAATGATCGGCAGCTAGATTCTCAGCTCCTTTCTTGTCACGTATCTCAATGTCAAATTCTTGAAGTAAAAGAACCCAACGTATGAGACGATGTTTTGCATCTAGTTTCGAGAATAAATACCTAAGTGCCGAATGGTCCGTGTAAACAATGGTCTTGGACAACACCAAATATGACCGAAATTTATCAAATGCATAAACAACCGCTAGGAGTTCTTTTTCCGTGGTGGTATAATTAATTTGGGCTCCTGTTAGAGTTTTACTTGCATAATAAATCGAAAGAAAATGATTATCGGGACGTTGTCCTAAAACAGCACCTAAAGCATAGTCGCTTGCGTCGCACATTAGCTCAAATGGCATACTCCAATCTGGAGATACCATAATGGGAGCTTGTGTGAGTTTTGACTTAAGAATCGAGAATGCATTCTCGCAATTAGTGTCAAAGTCAAATGGAGCATCCTTTTCAAGAAGCTTGGTCAATGGGCGGGCGATTTTAGAAAAATCTTTGATAAATCGCCTATAGAATCCTGCGTGACCAAGAAAGCTTCTAATTGCTTTAACATTTGATGGTTTAGGTAGCTTAGAGATAACTTCAATTTTAGCTTTATCTACCTCTATTCCCGCACGAGATATTTTGTGACCAAGTACAATGCCCTCCTTCACCATGAAGTGGCATTTTTCCCAATTTAGG
Organism: Rutidosis leptorrhynchoides; assembly: GCF_046630445.1. Taxonomy (NCBI): domain Eukaryota; kingdom Viridiplantae; phylum Streptophyta; class Magnoliopsida; order Asterales; family Asteraceae; genus Rutidosis; species Rutidosis leptorrhynchoides. The sequence continues at coordinate 126,015,985 of NC_092338.1, read as the reverse complement.
ACCAAGTTTGCTTTCTCACATCGGATAAGCATACGTTCTAGATTGAAAAGACACGATTCAAAGGAGTCTCCAAACACGGAAAAGTCATCCATGAAGACTTCCATACAATCCTCTACCATATCATCAAAGATTGCCATCATGCACCTTTGAAAGGTTCCGGGTGCATTGCATAAACCAAACGGCATGCGGCGATAGGCAAAGGTACCGAAAGGACAAGTGAATGTGGTCTTTTCTTGGTCGTTGGGATCAATTGGAATTTGGAAGTAACTGGAGAAACCATCTAAAAAGCAATAATATTCTTTTCCCGCTAATCGTTCAAGCATTTGATCAATAAAAGGTAACGGGAAATGATCCTTTCTAGTGGCATCATTTGGACGTCTGTAATCAATACAGACTCTCCAGCCGGTAACTGTTCTAGTTGGGACGAGTTCGTCCTTTTCATTTAATATAACGGTTGTACCCCCCTTTTTGGGTACTACTTGTACTGGACTAACCCATGGACTATCGGAGATGGGGTAGATTAACCCGGCGTCAAGAAGCTTGACGACCTCCTTTTTAACAACCTCTTTCATGTTGGGATTTAGCCTGCATTGTCTTTGTACTACGGGTTTGTAGTCATTCTCAAGGAGAATTTTATGTGTACAATAAGACGGGTTTATTCCCGGAATGTCGGTTGTTTTCCAGGCTATAGCCTTTTTATGGGTTTTTAATACAGAAATTAGCTTATCCTTCTCATTATCTGAAAGATGTGAAGCAATAATTACTGGTAATTTAGATGTACCTTCGAGATAAGCATACTCCAAGTGTTTGGGTAGCTCTTTAAGCTCTAGTACGGGTGGTTCTTCTAAGGAATTTTTTATACGAAATCTATCTTCATTTTTGATTTCCTCAAACGATTCCTCTTCCATGGGAATTTCTTCTATTATGGTCTCGTCATCCGTGACCACCTTCATCAACTCATCAAAATCTTTATCAATATTGAAGTATTCATTCTCACTTACCGGGGCTAACCCCGGGATATCAATTTCAAGTAGCTCCTTCAATTCATTCTCGACACAAAGATCTATAACATCAATTTGAAAACAAGAGTCATCGGTAGAAGTGGGTCTTTTCATGGCTTTGTCAATGTGACAAATTATTCTCTCGTTTCCCACACCTAGACTTAATTGTTCTTTTTGGACATTGATGATAGCATCTGCAGTATTTAGGAAAGGACGTCCTAAAATGATAGGAACTTTTGTGTCCTCTTGCATTTCTAGAATAACAAAGTCGACGGGAAAGATGAGTGAGCCAACTTTTACAAGTATATCCTCGGCTATACCTATTGGAGTATCAAATGATTGGTTTGCTAATCGAATACCCATTCGGGTTGGTTTTAAGTCTCCTAAGTCAAGTTTTAAATATAACGAGTAAGGCATTAAGTTAACACTTGCACCTAGGTCAGCTAGTGCATCGTATACTACCAAATCACCCATCATACATGGTATGATAAAACTACCAGGGTCTCCTAATTTTGGAGGTACATTTTGTTTCTTTAAGATGGCCGAACATTCCTCATGGAGGAATGTGGCAGAAACGTCGTGGTATTTACCCTTCGAGGATATGAGATCCTTTAAAAACTTCCCGTAATTGGGCATATCCCTAAGAACCTCCGCGAGTGGCATGTTAATGCTAATTTGCTTAATCATGTCCGCAAATTTCTCATACCGCCTTGCGAGTCTGTCATTCTTTAATGCTTTCGGGTAAGGAATAGGTTCCTTATGTGCCTTTACTGGTGGTTCTTCACTTTTCTTTGGCATGACCTCAGGTGGATCATCTTTCTCTTGTTCTTTGTTATCTTGCTCATTTTCATCAACCGGTATTTGTAAAATAGAAGGAGATAAAGGAACTTCCGGGGATTTTGTAGTCTCCGGTTTAGTAGTTAAACCACTTCTAGTAGTTATAGCATTTACATGCTCGTTCCTTGTTTGGGGGTTGTTGGGATTTACTTGAGTATTTGAGGGGAGAGTACCTGGTGGTCTCTCTGATAGTAACTGTGAGATCCTTCCAACATCTCTTTCTAAGTTTTGTATTGTAGCTTGTTGATTTCGGATTTGCTGAGTTTGGAGCTCTGCATTTTGCTCGTGCTTAACCATAAAATCTCTTAAGAGATCTTCTAAACCAGATTTCCTCTCAGGTTGAGGTTGCATAATTGCTAATGGTTGTGGTTGATTGAATGCTAGTGGTTGTGTGTGTTGGAAATTATTTTGATAATTTCGTTGAGGTTGATTTCGGTTATTATAACCTGGTGGCAGATTTCTTTGATTTTGATTTGGGAAATTCTGGTTATTTTGGTAACCTGGATTTCCTCCTTGATAGTTATTATTATTTGATCCTGAAGGTCCTCCTACTTGATAGCTGTTTATAGGAGGATATTTTCGGTTGTTTGCTTCTATAGCTGGAAAATCACTGAAGTTCATTTCACCTTTTCGTAAGTATCCTAAGAAATTTGCTTGTTCTTCCATTGTACTTTGATCACAATCTCTAGTAAGATGGGGACCTTAGCACAGTTCACATCCTACTCTGATAGCATGCATTTCCTTGGTTACTTTCTCGATTTGCCTTGCTTGATTTGCTATTTGAACTTTTAAAGAAGCAATTTCATCATTGCTTTCAATACTAGCAATATTTGATGATCTAGAAAATTCTATTTCTTGATGCCAATTATGAGAATGGGAAGCTAAATCAGCAATGATTGTGTGAGCGTCTTCAGGTGTTTTCTTCATGATCGAACCTCCGGCTGCAACATCTATATCTTTTCTAGTTGCCACATTGACTCCTTTATAGAATATTTGGACCTTTTGGAATGTATTCAACCCGTGTTGAGGACATATTCGAAGCATTTTATTGAATCGGGTCCAAGCTTCATAAAGAGTTTCATTAGGCTTTTGTTTAAAGTGATTTATGTCACTTTGTAATTTTGCTGCTTTTGAAGCAGGAAAGAATTCTGACAAAAATTTATCCATCATATCATTCCAGTTTTCAATATAACCTTCTGGTAATGAGTCTAGCCAATCTCTTGCATCATCTTTTAAGGACCATGGAAAGATTTTTAAACATGCAACTTCATCGGTGACATCTTTGATTTTGAAAAGCTTGCAAATGCTTACAAACTTACGAAGATGCTCGTTAGCATCCTCATTTGGGGCTCCACCGAATTGACATGTATTAGTTACCATGTGTAAAAATTGACCTTTTATTTCAAAGCCATCACTCATCGTGGGTTGGATGATTGCGTGGCCTTGACCTTTTCTTGTGGCCTTCATTAATGCTTCCATCGTTTGATTTGTATCAGCCATTTCTTCTTCTTTTTTAATAATCGGCTCTATGATTGGTTGAATTATTGGTTCAGAGTCGGATTCTAAGAAAAGTGACTCTAAATTTTTAGCAAGAGATTCTACTTCTTGAGTTCTTAAGCGTTCGTGGAATCTTCTTTCGGGTTCAGGATGTGAAGGAGTTAATTCAGCGTTGGAGGAACGTAAGTTCATACATTAATTTCTATTATGAGATCACTTCACTAAAGGTTTATCTAGGGTTACCTATTTGTTTCTCTTTTTTTTAGTGTTTTTCGGTGTTTTAAAATTACTAGTACTTCCTATTTCTTTTTGTTGTTTTTGTCCTTTATTAATTCTTTGAGGTTCCGTATTAAGTTTATCGAGTTTAGGATTGAACGGATCATACAATTTGGGAAATTGTATAAAGAATTAAAGGATTTATTCAAAAACTTTGAACTTTCTTGGAAATGAATTTCCTCGAGAGGATCGAATAACATAAAAACAATGATAAAAACCCTTAAACAACAGATTTTCCTTCTGATTTTGCCCACGTTTTGAATAGCCAAAAGATGCAGCAGAGGGGCAGGATCCTTCTATTGACCAATAAAATTGGTGATCCAACAACTCGGTCCACGTACAAATCCAACTACTACTACGAATCAGAAAAATTATCTATTTATTTAACTGCCAACTCCCCGGCAGCGGCGCCAAAAAGTTGATGTGTTCGATCGAGACCTTTATTTATGAACGGATTTGAGTTGTTTTGTTACACGAATTGATTTATTGTATATGTGGTATTTTATTGATTTTAGGTTGATTTCACACATATATATAGGCAACTAGTCCTATCCGTGTAGTTTAGTTTGTTGGTAAATCCGATTCGTTCCACAGGAAGATGGAGTGTTTAATGGTTTTTAATAGTCTTTGATGTCAAACTTAATTAAAGGAGGTTTTGGATTAGGCATTTATAGTAACAGTAAAAGAAAATAACTTAAACTAAATTACTAAATGAAATTACAAGATTACAAAAATTAACTTAAAAAGGGAATCTAATTGAAATTATACTAATTATGATGCGACAATTATATTACTAGATGGTAATTAGTAAAATAGTAATTTTTAATAAAACTATATGTTTAGAATTTTGTTTTAAGTAATTATTATATAAACTTATTTAAATTAACTAAATGACATTTTTAATAAAACTAATACAAATTAAAAGGAAATTAATTAATTAACTAATTATAAACTAGTTACAATTTATAAACTTATAATAATTAATACTAATTTTAAGATTAAAACATTTATTAAGGTATTTTATAATAAGTAAAACTAATTAACTTAATTAAAATAACTAATAACCTAAATATATATAATTAAATAATTAAAACCCTAAATTTAACCCTAGCTGTACTGTAGCCACGTCAGAGCCTTACACGATTCGTGTGATGATACACGATTCGTGTATGTGTAAAAGTATGTGACAGATTAGTGTTACGAAAAATAAATGTTTTTATGTATTTTTCTAATATTTTAAAATGGTAAATCGTAAATAATAATAATAATACTTTTATAAGAAATATAAATAAGATAATTGGGAGTGTTTACTTAATTGTGTCACCCCTAGGTCCATGGATTGTTTTAAGTTTTACGCCCTATTTAAAATGTTCTAGTATCAAACTTTACATTTTTCTCTCGAATAAATATAAAGTTACAACTTAACTAAATAAAATCTAATTTTCATTGGATTCTTTTTAGAAAGCTACTATTCCCTAAGTATTTAAATTGAGACCTAGCCTAGTTTTGACCTTCGCCAATACCTAAATTATAACGGTTTCCCTTTTTATAATTTCACCTTCATATAACTTAATGATATCACCCAAACCACCGAAGTTTATTTCTAAATTGGTGTCAATAACTTATCCATAAATTCGTCTAGATCATTTTTAATGTTGAAGCTCAATTTATGTAAATAAAAACAACTTTCGTTATTTAAATTTAATAAATTAAGTGGCAAGGGTTAAATACCTAATTACATAAAAATGGTTCTTTTAACTAGGCTCAATATTAAAAATACTAAAGTTACATTTTAACTTTTACTAATGGTAACAATCCATTTCACTAGGGGCTCTACATTTAAGCAAACACTAGGGAAATTTAGCTATTCATTACACTAAGGTAGACATAAAAATATAGATATGCAAACATAATAACAACGCTAATTTTAACAGAGTAAACTTACTAAAATATCTTCACTTGCATTAACTTCAAACGGTAGAAAAATTACAATAATAACACCCCTTTCACGCGTACAATAACACCCTTAATATTACAACTATCCTAAATATTTAACCTTGAAATAATAGAGTAATTGATAAAAATTACAAAATATTAATATGTGTGTGTATATAGTAATTTTGTACTTGATAATATTCTCTGTCTTCTTTTCTCTGTGTAGTACTCCGTATTTAAACTGAATAGAAGTAGTAGTTGAGGCTTTGTTGATTCCTTGCTGTAACTCATTGAGAAAAAGAATTGTTTTAAACTCCAAAAGTAGCCGCCCCTTATCTGATGAATGATTAAATTCGGCCTAACATTACACGATTCATGTATCACTACACGATTCGTGTGAGAACAAATATTCTACACGTTTCGTGTAGACATACACGATTCGTGTAAGATCAAATAACAGTTTTCTTCATTTTTCTTCTTCAGTTGTTCTTTGTTGATCCCGTGTTGACGTGTACTGATTTGGCACTTCTCATTTGAACTCTTTTCTTCTTTCATCTTGTACTTTCATTCGGATAAACGTTTCTTGATATAAATCTAGTTAAAACTATCGTTTTATCGTCGTTTCTTCTAACTTCACTCTTTTGTCGTTTTTCTCGTGAAATGCGCATTGAATGTCTTTGTAGATGATAAAAACCTATGAAATATAAGTGATATTGCGTTGAATAATATGTATGTTTAGAGCAATATCAGTTTACAATACAAATATGTTACATCGAAATCAGTTTCCTGAATGCAGTTTTTACACAATATCATACAAACATGGACTCCAAATCTTGTCCTTATTTTAGTATGCAACAGCGGAAGCTCTTAATATTCACCTGAGAATAAACATGCTTTAAACGTCAACAAAAATGTTGGTGAGTTATAGGTTTAACCTATATATATCAAATCGTAACAATAGACCACAAGATTTCATATTTCAATACACATCCCATACATAGAGATAAAAATTATTCATATGGTGAACACCTGGTAACCGACATTAACAAGATGCATATATAAGAATATCCCCATCATTCCGGGACACCCTTCGGATATGATATAAATTTCGAAGTACTAAAGCATCCGGTACTTTGGATGGGGTTTGTTAGGCCCAATAGATCTATCTTTAGGATTCGCGTCAATTAGGATGTCTGTTCCCTAATTCTTAGATTACCAGACTTAATAAAAAGGGGCATATTCGATTTCGATAATTCAACCATAGAATGTAGTTTCACGTACTTGTGTCTATTTTGTAAATCATTTATAAAACCTGCATGTATTCTCATCCCAAAAATATTAGATTTTAAAAGTGGGACTATAACTCACCTTCACAGATTTTTTACTTCGTCGAGAAGTAAGACTTGGCCACTGTTGATTCACGAACCTATAACAATATATACATATATATTAAAGTATGTTCAAAATATATTTACAACACTTTTAATATATTTTGATGTTTTAAGTTTATTAAGTCAGCTGTCCTCGTTAGTAACCTACAACTAGTTGTCCACAGTTAGATGTACAGAAATAAATCGATAAATATTATCTTGAATCAATCCACGACCCAGTGTATACGTAGTATTGATCACAACTTAAACTATATATATTTTGGAATCAACCTCAACCCTGTATAGCTAACTCCAACATTCACATATAGAGTGTCTATGGTTGTTCCGAAATATATATAGATGTGTCGACATGATAGGTCGAAACATTGTATACGTGTCTATGGTATCTCAAGATTACATAATATACAATACAAGTTGATTAAGTTATGGTTGGAATAGATTTGTTACCAATTTTCACGTAGCTAAAATGAGAAAAATTATCCAATCTTGTTTTACCCATAACTTCTTCATTTTAAATCCGTTTTGAGTGAATCAAATTGCTATGGTTTCATATTGAACTCTATTTTATGAATCTAAACAGAAAAAGTATAGGTTTATAGTCGGAAAAATAAGTTACAAGTCGTTTTTGTAAAGGTAGTCATTTCAGTCGAAAGAACGACGTCTAGATGACCATTTTAGAAAACATACTTCCACTTTGAGTTTAACCATAATTTTTGGATATAGTTTCATGTTCATAATAAAAATCATTTTCTCAGAATAACAAATTTTAAATCAAAGTTTATCATAGTTTTTAATTAACTAACCCAAAACAGCCCGCGGTGTTACTACGACGGCGTAAATCCGGTTTTACGGTGTTTTTCGTGTTTTCAGGTTTTAAATCATTAAGTTAGCATATCATATAGATATAGAAAATGTGATTAGTTAATTTTAAAAGTCAAGTTAGAAGGATTAACTTTTGTTTGCGAACAAGTTTAGAATTAACTAAACTATGTTCTAGTGATTACGAGTTTAAACCTTCGAATAAGATAGTTTTATATATATGAATCGAATGATGTTATGAACATCATTACTACCTCAAGTTTAGTAGGTAAACCTACTGGAAGTGACAAGAAATGATCTAGCTTCAAAGGATCTTGGATGGCTTGAAAGTTCTTGAAGTAGGATCATGACACAAAAACAAGTTCAAGTAAGATTTTTACTCGAATTAAGATAGTTTATAGTTATAGAAATTGAATCAAAGTTTGAATATGAATATTATCTTGAATAAGAAAGATAACCTACTGTATATAACAAAGGTTTCTTGATCTTAGATGATTACTTGGAATGGATTAGAAAGCTTGGAAGTAAATTAGTAAACTTGAAAGGGATTTTTGAAGTGTTCTTGAAGTGTTCTTCCTATGATGATTATAGCTTTATTCTTGAAGTGATTTTTGATGAAGATGATGATTAACTACTAGAAAAATACGTTCATAATAGTGTGTGTGTGTTGAGAGAGAATTAGAAAGAGAATTGGAAGTGAAATGGAGTGAATGATGAGTGGTAATTGGTGAGTGGTGAGTGGGGTTAAAAGGAGTTCTAGTTAGTTGACTAGCTCATGGTAGAAGTTAAAATTGATTAGTCATACATGACATAATCAAGAGTGGAATCCCATGCTAGTTCCTATTGGTATATACCCATAGTAAGTACGTTTTGAAGCAGTGTATAATACGGGTAAGAATACGACTAGAATTCTTGATGAAAGAAAAGAATGGGAAAGTAACTGTAACCATTTTCATTAAGTATGAGTGTTTTGATATATGTCTTGAAGTCTTCCAAAAGTATTTTAATACATCTAAATACACTACATGTATATACATTTTAACTGAGTCGTTAAGTCATCGTTAGTCGTTACATGTAAGTGTTGTTTTGAAACCTTTAAGTTAACGATCTCAATTAATGCTGTTAACCCATTGTTTATTATATCTAATGAGATGTTAAATTATTATATTATCATGATATTATGATATATTAATATATCTTAATATGATATATATACATTTAAATGTCGTTACAACGATAATCGTTACATATATGTCTCGTTTTGAAATCCTTAAGTTAGTAGTCTTATTTATATGTATATAACTCATTGTTAATATACTTATGGAGATACATACTTATCATAATCTCATGTTAACCATATGTATATCCATATATATATCGTCATGTCGTTTTTACAAGTTTTAACTTTCGTGAATCGCCGGTCAACTTGGGTGGTCAATTGTCTATATGAAACATATTTCAATTAATCAAGTCTTAACAAGTTTGATTGCTTAACATGTTGGAAACATTTAATCATGTAAATATCAATCTCAATTAATATATATAAACATGGAAAAGTTCGGGTCACTACATTAATACTTTGTTAACAATTATGCCAAGTGTCCTTGTACATAATTTCACCCCTGTTTTAATAATTCTAGTGGCTATTAATCCATTCCCGTGTCCGGTTAAATGAACGATTATTCGTACATATAAATACCCCACCCATCGTGTCCGATTGAGTGTATATGGTTATTTATAGGAACGTCCAATTGTAAATCTTTATATTAAAATTAACAAACTATCATTTAGTTAAACAAATATAAAGCCCATTAATAGCCCATAGTCTAATTTTCACAAGTGTCGTTTTTTTGTCCAAACCCCAATTTTGGTTTAAAGCCCAATTACCCAATTTTAGTAATTAGCCCAACATCATGATTACTTCGTTTTAAATAAGCATAATAATAACTTAGCTACGAGACATTAAATTAAAAAGGTTGAACATAACTTACAATGATTAAAAATAGCGTAGCGTTACACGGACAGAATTTCGACTTACACCCTTACAACATTCGCTAACATACCCTTATTATTAGAAATAAAATTAAAATTAAAATTAAAATATAATATATATATATATATATATATATATATATATATATATATATATATATATATATATATTACGTTTACATATAGAGAAAGAGAGATTTTTTGGATATTTTTACGATCAGAATTCGCTGGCTTTTATAGGGAATTGAGTCCAGGGGAACTCCGCGACTCGCGCCTTTTTTGCTCGCGGAGTTTGTAATTACAGCTCACCCAGCTTTGGCACTTTGTTTACCGACGGTTTATTATATAAATATAATATATATATATATATAATTTATATAATTAATTATATATTATATTATATTTATATACATAGTTAACTTGTAATTTTTAGTCCGTTGCATCGAGCGTTGAGAGTTGACTCTGGTCCCGGTTCCGGATTTTCGAACGTCCTTGCGAATAATTTAATATCTTGTACTTTGCGTTTTGAATCTTGTACTCTTGTAATTTTGAGACGTTTCTTATCAATAATTGGAACCTCATTGATTGTATTTTGTACTTTTGAACTTTTTGGTCGTTTGCGTCTTCAATTCGTCGAATCTGTCTTTTGTCTTCACCTTTTATTATTTAAACGAATATCACTTGTAAATAGAACAATTGCAACTAAAAGCTTGTCTTTCTTGAGGAATAATGCTATGAAATATATGTTCGTTATTAGCATTATCAAATATTCCCAGACTTGAGCTTTGCTTGTCCTCAAGCAATATAGTCTTGAAATACTAGAATCACTTCTTTATTCTTCACACTTTGTACATCAGTGATTTTTTTACGGCAGTATAAACAATGGTAGTAACGTTGTGGTTTACAGTCCCACATGACTATAAAATTTAGATCCATTAAGGAAATTGGATCTATATGAAAACATTTGATCTTTTGAAAATTTTAATCTAGCTTTTACCCTAGATAAGTTTTCCGGAATAACCCTTCACCGGTGTTTGCAAAATATTTTTGTGGGTTTGGTGGGTTTCAGATTTGAAAATTTTAGCTCAAAACTTGTGGTTTTGTGTCACCCACTTACTAACCTTGTATTAGGAAAGCAACACATCCAGTATACTTGCTTCGTATATTACCTTTCGGTAAACTACCGTCCGGTTGTAAAGGAAAGCGTTTTGAACAAGCAACTGTTAAGGCAATGTCCCCTGACATGCTTTTAATTATGGTCTATAACGTGTCGGACGCAATTACTATCCTTTGTAGGAGCAATAGTAAAGCTCACCCTTATGATTTTTCGGTCTGGCACAAGGTCCTGTCTTCGACCATGCTATGCAACCACCGTTCTTACGGTTGACACCCGATTTGGTTCAGATGACCTAATGAATTCCAGGTGAATTCCTAGGATTTTACGTTCAATGGTAATGAACGCATTGAAAATGGGTTTTTAGAAAACAAATCGGTTTATAATTTGATCAAAATATTTTCTCGTTCAAGCTCGAGTTTAGATATCATTGAATTCCATGAGTTTGAATTCTCAATCTTTAAGGTCAATCTCTAGGATTGAGTAATATCAGGCTTAAAAGCTGATTTTTGATCTTTTAAGGAGATTATCCTTTCTGGGGATCTGATTTATTAGTCTTATCAAGCTAATTTACACGGTGCCCCCCCATTTTACGAGATAAATCCTTCTCATGGTTAGGATAAATCTGACCACTTGGCGACCCTGTTTTATGCTGAGGTCCGTGGATTTCCTGCTGATTTTAGTGATGACTTTTCTAGATTTTTCGTCAACCTACAGCTGGTCTGGACGACAACTTCCTGACCTAAATCAAGAAGCGCGTTTATATTTCGGAAGACTTTACTTCCTTTTAATGATGGAATTGATTCATCGTATAGATCCATCTCTTCTTTTCTTTCATCGGGTAAAACAGTTTAGTTTAGTCCAAAGCAAAAGTATTTTCAGTTATTTGTTACAGAAATATGTGACATATGTTTAAAATATCTTGGTAAATTTTTCCACACTTGGCTTTTATTTTCCTTTTTATTGTCCTCTATTCCATTTTAAATGAATTGTAACATTTTGGTTTGTTTCTCAATTTATGTCCTTTCCGAGGTAACAATAATTTCGGTGTTAAAACCTAGTTTTATCGTTCATAAATATGTATAAACGTGATTTTGAGTTAATTTAATTGAAAATTTTGAAAAATTTTACTAGAATTGGGTAGTCAGTATATAAGACTAGGGCTGTTTTTTATTATCAGAGAGCACTAGATTCTAATACAACTACTACTTTACTAGTATTTCTAATGGTAACCAAGTGTATAAAGTAAAAATTTTAAAATCCGAAAGAATTTAGCCCCTTCCCACACTTAAGATCTTGCAATGCCCTCATTTGCAAGAAATCAGTAACAATTTAAATTATTGAGGGTGATTTATGTGAAAATGATTAAATTTTACCAAAGTTTCCAAACATATTGGTGTTTGTTTGCTGAATGATAAATGGTGCATATCATTTGTTCATTCCGTCTTGTTGTTATATCACATTTATTTTGCATCTTGTCGTCAAAATTAGTTGCTTTTGCTGAACTTAATGCCAGTCTTTGAAAATGCGTTGTTTTACCCTGTTGTGTACATAAGATAAACTGCAAACATATATACATATTTTTGAAGTTTGGTATATTACCCCACATTCAAACATTATTAAAATCTAAAAATAAAAATTTGTAAATTATAAAAACTAATACAATTCCAACATAAGTATTAAATGTATCAACATTACAAATTATAAAATAAATAAAACTATGTAGACTAGGGATGATACTGATACCGGTAGGGGTTCCATGCATAACCGTATGTGTTATAGAATGCTTCGGCTGGGTTATACGTAGGATACGGTGGTTGGATCTCTATAGACCAGGAAGGAAATACGGGCGATGGAGTAGGAATATAGTTTCTACCTATTTGTTGGCAATAAGCTATGATTTGGTTTTGATGAACTTGCCAATCTTCAAATGCTCGATGTCTAGCATTTTCGTACTCTTGTGAAGCTATAAACCTTTGCATTTCTGTCATTTCATTTCCCCCTCCCACATTACCTTGCTGTTGGTTTCTCTCAACCTGTGGATGTCTACCATGGTATTGTACTGCGGCGTTATTTCGCCTCTTCAAAACCTTCGCACCATGATATACATTTAAACCTATTGTATAGCGGGGTTCTGGTTCTTCGATTAATAATCCCCCCCGACTTATATCCACACCGAGATATTCAGCAATCAAAGTAATAAATATACCACCTCCTATTATGCTATGCGGTCTCATCCCCCTAACCATAGCTGATAAATAATAACCCACACAATAAGGTATACTTACAGCACTTTGTGGGTCTCGAATACACATGTGGTAAAACAAATCCTGTTCATTTACCTTTTCCTTATTCTTACCTCGTTGTGTAATCGAATTGGCTAAAAACCTATGAATTACTCTTAACTCTGCTCTATCTATATCCAAATAAGAGTAATTTCCCCATTTAAATCAGTGATGGCTAGTCATTTGACTCCATACACCATGCGTATCAAAATTTTCATCAATTTTCCTACCATTTAATATCAACCCTCTACAATCAGCAGATGCTAACTACTCAGGCGTATATATACGTAAAGCCTGAGCCATGTCTAGTAAAGACATGTGGTGCATCGAACCTCCTAAAAAAAATCTAATAAAAGATCGATCGGTTAAACTAACTACCCGATCATTTATTTCTATACTACACAATAATTCTTCACACCATACTTTATATACAGGTCTACGCATGTTGAATAAACGTACCCAATCGTTAAAAGTAGAATTACCATACCTATGTGTAAGTAATTCCCTAATTGGCCCGGCTAATTCTACAGCTTCTAACGGTGCCCATTCTATTACCCTAGGTACTTCAACAGCTTTAGAATGAAGAGTATGCAAGCTCCTTTGGTATTTTGGATAATCTATCCAACGTCTGTCAAATCTCAAGTTCGGGTGCAAATCTTCCAAGTGCATATCTGAAAATGTCATAACTGGATGAGGTATATCTTGTTTATAATAGCTATCAACATCCTGTTGTTCCGCATTCTCAGGAGGAGCATTGCGAGCTTGGGATGAAGATTCACCCCTTTCAGTCTGCAAAACACATCAAACACAATTTTTGTGCATCCAAATATGCATTAGTGTCAGCAAAATCATCAATCAAAATAATTACAATGACATGTTCAATTTATATCAAACTTAAGCTCATTTTCATATTTTCATCAAATCTACACTTTTTCAAATAAGCATATACGAAAATGTTCGCCAAGTTCATAAGCATTCAACTCAAATAACATGTCAAAATAATCATCACTAGCAATTAAACAAGTTTCAAATGGCATTATCACTTAAAAATCAAGTTCATGAATTTTAGACTTGAAAAAGTCCACTTTAATTCTCAAAATCATGTTTAGGCTCAAAGTTTGGATCATTTAACTACCTAAATATGTTACACTACTTAATTTAGCAACAATTCATGACAAAAATCGGCCATAACCTGTTTATATCAAAAAGCCCCAAATTGCTCAAGAACACAAACCCTAGATTACTCAAAATTTGAAGTTTAAGGCTTCTAATCATGTTAAATAGCATCAATCTAGGTTATACAAGCATAATACATAAGCAATTTAAGCATAATTACACTAAAAAGCATCAAAATCGAATTGGGTATAAAATTACTCAAGAACACTAATTTTCGGATTAAATGGTGTTTAGGTGTAGAAATTTACCGTTTTTCTTGAGTAATTCCTTGATAGCATCCTTCTTAACATGATTTTAGTAAAAAATGTGATGAAAAATGGTGAAAAATTGTGAATTTCGGAGGTTTTTGTGTGTGTTTTTCGTGTGTATTTTCGCAGTAATTTTGGGTTGGGTGTGTTGACTGATCTGTTCTGGCCGTTTTATTTTTTTCTGGATTTTGGTCTCTCCGTGAGTCGCGGTGATTTTGTTCTTCAAACTCCGCGAGTCGCGGCGTTTTTTTTTTTTTTTTTTTTAATAATAAGCCTTAATTTATAAAACAAATATAAAATAAATTTAAAATTTTGTTTTCCTTTGTTTTAGGATGAGGTCGTTTCGGATCGATGTCCTAGTCCGTCCCTCGACAAAATTTTAAAATTTGTCTTTTTCTAGCGATTGTTTTAAAAGCTTAGATTTTTGGGTTTTTTTTTAATGTTTTTGGCATACTTTAATTCAATAAGATTAAAAATAATGATAATAAAAGTTCTCGTCCCTCCCTCGGGTAAAGCAATTTCGGTTCAAAGACCTAGTCTTCAACTTACGACGAATTTTAAAAATCATATTTTTAACTTAGTGACATAAAGTAAATTTTTGTTTTTAAATTCACACAACTTAAAATTAAAAATGCATAATATTAAAAATTCACACCAAACTTGTATTATATTTTTGTTTTTATACATACAAACTTATATTAAAAATATTAATTTTTCAAATATTGACAAACTTAAATATATTGATTTTACAGAGTTCACAATATTAATTTAAGATTTATATATTAATTTTAAAAACATGGTAAAAATAAAATTAAAAATCTTTTTGGTCTTTTATCCCACTTTAATCAATCAAATATTATAAAAAATATGTGCCCCTCTTTTCGTTAAAGTAATTTCGGTTCCATGACCTAATTTAACTCATGACGAATTTTTGAAATATTTTGGGTTGATTGATTAAAGATATTTATACCTTAAGAATAAACGTTAAATTTCGCAGTGATGTAATAAATTTTTGAATGATATCAATAATTTCGGTCGCCAAACCTAATTTTATTCAATACCAATTTAATACTTTATAGCGAACAAATTAGCGTTTATTATCAAAAGGTTAAAAATAAAAAATTAAAAAATAAAAACTGTACAGACTTACCTGTGAGATAGTATTCTTAGTTATATGATCTATCCCATTCATAAGATAGTCGGTTTAATTGGTTTTCCATGGCTACATAGGCGTAACCTCGAGCATTCAGTGTTTTTTCTTCTAAACATATGAACAGTCCGTCTTTGCATAAAGTAACAAATTCGGTGTTTGAATAGGTTTGATTATTTGAACATTTACCTCCATGTGACCATTTTCCACATTTGTGACATCTTTCTAGGTGTCGTGCTCTTCTTTTCGCTGCGAATTTTGATTTTCCTTTACCAAATTGAAACTTATTATCTTCGCATCTGGATTCTTTTCTTACTCCGTCCAATCTTTCTCTGATTACTGATACTATTTCACTCGGAAGTGTGTCATTATTACGTTTAGTGATCAAAGCGTGTAGCATTAGACCATGGTTTAGTTCACAGGAAGTCTTCATTTCATAAAAACCTAAAAAAAATAAAAATTCAGAATGGTGGGAGAAGACTAGTTCTTTAGGGTCTGCTAGGGAAAGACCATTCGGGTTCCATTTTCGAGAACTACACGAAAACAGACAATCTAACTCTAACATAAATACATAAAATATTTAAAAGACTTGATTCTCCCCACACTTAGTTAGCTGTGGTATCGAAATTGTGATTAACTTCGTTGTCAACTTCCATTGGACTATCTATGTACTGTTTAACTCTGTGACCATTAACCTTAAATTCAATCCCATTTGAATTTATTAATTCTATCGTTCCGTATGGGAAAACTCTTTTGACTATGAATGGTCTAGACCATCTTGATTTCAATTTTCCAGGAAATAGCTTGAATCGTGAATTGAAAAGAAGAACTCTGTCTCCTTCTTTAAATTCTTTTGAACTTCTGATTCTTTTATCATGCCATTTCTTCGTTCTTTCCTTATAGATTAACGAATTTTCGTATGCTTCATGTCTTAATTCTTCTAATTCGTTTAGTTGACTTAATCGTAGACGTCCGACTTCATGTAAATCAAGATTACATGTTTTTAAAGCCCAAAATGCTTTGTGTTCAATTTCTACTGGAAGATGACATGCTTTTCCGTAGACGATTTTAAAAGGTGTGGTTCCAATTGGAGTTTTGTAGGCTGTTCTAAAAGCCCAGAGTGCATCCTCCAATTTAATGGACCATTCCTTCGGATTTGATCCTACGGTTTTTTCTAGAATACGTTTTAAAGCTCGGTTGGTATTTTCAACTTGTCCACTTGTTTGTGGATGATATGCGGTGGAGATTTTATGAGTTACTCCATATCTTTTGAGAACTTTCTCAAGTTGATTATTACAAAAATTAGTTCCCCGATCACTTATTAAAGCTTTCGGTGTTCCAAACCTTGCAAAAAGACGTTTTAAAAAGTTGACTACAACTCGTGCATCGTTAGTTGGGAGAGCTTGTGCTTCCGCCCATTTAGATACATAATCAATGGCTACGAGAATATAGAGATTATTATGAGATTTTGGAAATGGACCCATAAAGTCAATACCCCAAATGTCAAATACTTCGCATACTTGAATGACATTTTGTGGCATTTCATCACGTTGACTTATTTTTCCGACCCTTTGACAAGCATCACAGGATTTGCAAAGAAGGTGTGCGTCTTTGTAAATTGTAGGCCAATAGAATCCAGCATCATAAACTTTTCTTGCTGTTAGTTGAGGCCCATAATGCCCTTCTGTTGGTCCTGTGTGACAATGGTTTAAAATTTTACTAGCTTCATCTCCGAATACACATCGGCGTATTATTCCATCTGGATAACTTTTAAACAAATGTGGATCTTCCCAGAAATAGTGTTTTATATCACTGAAGAATTTCTTTCGTTTTTGGTACGACAATCCTTTTTCAAGGTATCCACATACTAAGTAGTTTGCATAGTCTGCAAACCATGGAATTTCATTATAATCTATCTTCAATAGATATTCATCAGGAAAGTTGTCTTGTATGGCCGAATCATTTAGAACTTCTAATTCGGGATTTTCAAGACGAGAAAGATGATCAGCGGCGAGATTTTCTGCTCCTCTTTTATCTCGGATTTCAATATCAAACTCTTGTAAGAGTAAGATCCAACGAATTAATCTTGGTTTGGCATCTTGTTTTGAAAATAGGTATCTAAGAGCAGAATGGTCGGTATAGACCACCGTTTTTGCTAGAACGAGATATGAACGAAATTTGTCAAAAGCAAAGACAATAGCAAGGAGTTCTTTTTCAGTAGTTGTGTAATTTGTTTGTGCTCCTTGTAACGTCTTACTAGCATAATATATAGGTTGAAATTGTTTTTCAATCTTTTGTCCTAAAACGGCTCCCATTGCAAAATCACTTGCATCGCACATTAGTTCAAACGGTAGATTCCAATTTGGTGTTATCATGATCGGCGTATTAGTGAGTTTCTCTTTAAGAATATTAAAAGATTTGATGCATTCATCTGAAAAGATGAACGGAGCATCCTTTTCTAGGAGTTTATTCATAGGAGTGGAAATTTTAGAAAAATCTTTTATGAAACGTCGGTAAAAACCGGCATGCCCTAGAAAACTCCTAACTCCTCTAACATTGGTGGGATGTGGAAGTTTAGCAATTACATCTACTTTAGCTCTATCCACTTCAATTCCTTCTTTTGAAATTTTATGTCCAAGAACGATGCCTTCTTTAACCATGAAATGGCATTTCTCCCAATTAAGCACTAGATTTGATTGTTCGCATCTAATCAGCATTCGTTCAAGATTAGCTAGACATGATTCAAATGTATCACCGAAGACTGAAAAGTCATCCATGAAAACTTTCATGCATTCTTCTATCATGTCGTGAAAAATCGTCATCATGCACCTTTGAAAGGTTGCAGGGGCGTTGCAAAGTCCAAATAGCATGCGTTTGTAAGCAAAAGTACCATAAGGGCACGTGAACGTGGTTTTCTCTTGATCTTCGGGTGCTATTGGAATTTGAAAATATCCGGAAAATCCATCAAGAAAACAATAGTAACTATTTCCGGCTAGCCTTTCCAACATTTGATCAATGAAAGGTAAGGGAAAGTGATCTTTTCTGGTGGCGTCATTTAATTTTCTATAATCAATACATACACGCCATCCTGTTACAGTCCTTATAGGAATAAGCTCATTTTTTTCATTTGTAATGACAGTCATGCCACCCTTCTTAGGCACGCATTGAACTGGGCTTACCCATGGACTATCAGAAATTGGATAAATTAAACCTGCATCTAGCAGTTTAATTATTTCTTTTTTAACAACATCTTGCATATTCGGATTTAGTCTTCGTTGGCGTTGCACATACGTTTTATGACCTTCTTCTATAAGGATTTTATGTGTGCAATACGAAGGACTTATTCCTTTAATATCATGAATCTTCCATGCAATGGCTGGTTTATGAGCTTTCAACACAGAAACGAGTTATGATTTTTCATTTTCAGTAAGAGAAGACGATATTATTACAGGTAATTCAGATTCACCATGTAAATAAGCGTATTCCAAATGGTTTGGAAGTGGCTTTAACTCTAATGTTGGAGGTTCTTCTATCGATGATTTATATCGATATCTGTCTTCTTCTTTTAGCATTTGAATTTCTTCTGTTGTTGGTTCATATCCATTAGCTATTAGTGTAGCTAACATTTCAGCTTCATCAATTGGTTCATTACCTTCTCTTAAAGAACATTCTCCTGTTCCTTGTAATTCTGGAAATTCTTCTAATAATTCTGCAAGTGAATCTATAGTTTAAATATAATAACATGTATCATCTGCAGATTGCGGTTGTTGCATTGCTCTATCAACTGAAAAGGTAACACTCTCGTCCTCTATACTTAGGGTCAATTTCTTACCGAACACGTCTATCATTGCTTTATCCGTGTTTAAGAATGGTCTTCCTAATATGAGAGGAACTTGAGAATCTTCTTCCATGTCCAGAACAACAAAATCTACTGGAAATACTAAAGTACCAACTTTAACTAGCATGTTCTCCATTATCCCTCTAGGATATTTTATTGATCGATCGGCTAGTTGTATGCTTATTCTTGTTGGTTTCAATTCTCCAAGGTCTAGTTTAGCGTATAGTGAATACGGCATTAAATTTATACTAGCACCGAAGTCTGCCAATGCTTCTATTGAACTAAGACTACCCAGAAAACATGGAATTGTGAAACTTCCTGGATCAGATAATTTTTCTAGTATCTTATTCAACAGCACTGCTGAACAATTAGCGTTCATAGTAACAGCCGAGAGTTCTTCCATTTTCTTTCTATTCGTGATCAGATCTTTCAAGAATTTAGCATATCTAGGCATTCCTGAAATCACATCAATGAAAGGAAGATTTACATTTATCTGTTTAAACATATCCAAGAATTTGGATTGCTCGGCTTCAAGTTTCTCTTTTTTCATTTTACTTGGGTAAGGAAGTGGTGGTTGGTATGGTTTAACATAAGATTTATCCTTAGCTGTGTTATCTTCATTAACCTTTTCAACTACCGGTTCTTTTTCCTTATCTTGTTCAGGTTGTGGTTCTTGTGGAGTAGGAATAGCTTCATCAGAAGTTACAGGTATTTCAGGTGGTTTAAGTGTTGTACCACTTCTTGTGGTAATGGCTTTAGCTGTTTCATTCCGGGGGTTAGCATTTGTATCACTAGGTAAACTTCCCGGTTTTCTTTCACCTATTAACCTTGCTAGGTTACTTACTTCTTGTTCTAAGTTTTGAATAGAAGCTTGTTGATTTCTAAATGCTTGAGCATTTTGTTCATTGGTTTGTTTCTGAGATGTGAAAAACTGCGTTTGAGTTTCAACTAGCTTTGTCATCATATCTTCTAAATTCGGCTTTTTATCATCGGTTTGTGGTGGTTTGTTTTGAAAATTAGGTCTTTGCTGGTTGTAAGTATTATTGGATACTTGTTGATTGCTAGGACCTTGTTGGTTATTGTATGGAATATTTCGGTTATAATTCTGATTTTGATTGTAAATCGGTCTTGGCGGTTGATAATTATTCTGATAATTATTTCCAGACCTTTGGTTTATGTATGAAATATTCTCTCTTTGTTCCATTGTTAATTCAATACTGAGACAATCTTTTGTCAAATGTGGTCCTCCACACTGCTCACAACTAATTCGTATTGAGTGAATATCCTTAGTCATCTTTTCCATTCGTCTCTCGACAGCATCTATCTTTGCGGAAATAGAATCTAAGTCATGGCTAGAATCGGCTCTAGCTGCTTTAGATGATCTAACGATATCTTTTTCTTGGTGCCACTCATGTGAGTGGGAAGCAGTGTTATCAATAATTTTGTAAGCATCAGTTTCAGTTTTCTTCATAATAGAACCACCAGCTGCTATATCGATGTCTTTTCTTGTAGTGATGTCGCATCCTTGGTAGAATATTTGTACTATTTGACAGGTGTCTAAACCATGTTGCGGACATCCTCTTAATAACTTTCCAAATCTTGTCCACGCCTCATATAGAGTTTCGTTTGGTTTCTGTGTGAACGTAACAATTTCTCCTTGAAGTCTTACGGCTTTAGATGCCGGAAAGAATTGTTTAAGAAATTTTTCAACTAAAACGTCCCATGTATCGATCGCCCCTTCAGGTAACGATTCCAACCAATCTTTGGCTTCTCCCTTTAAAGTCCAGGGAAATAACATGAGATATATCTGTTCATCCTCCATTTCTCTTATTTTAAATAGTGTGCAGATCTTATTAAAGGTACGAAGATGTTCATTTGGATCTTCCTTCGGCGCACCACTAAATTGGCATTGATTAGTCACCATATGTAGAATTTGTCCTTTGATTTCATAATCTGGCGCATTAATGTCTGGATGAGTAATTGCGTGACCTTGGCCAGTGCGTTTAGCTCTCATTCGGTCTTCCATACTTAAAGGTTCCAGATTCTCCATAATTGAATTTGTTGAATCTGAATCACTAGAGGATTCTGATTTAATGGTTCGTTCCTCAACAATCTCTGTTTGAATGATTGGTGGTTCCGGAGGAAAATTTAATGGTTCAGGATCTATGAATCGTCCCTGAATATTCTCCGGATTCTCAATTGTGAGGTCGGGTTCAAAAAATGGATTATCGGAAATTTGAATTGGAGTACTTGGTCGACTGGATGACGATTTTAAAGAAAAATCAACGGCGGTAATATTTGATAAATGTCTTGATCTAGTTACAGGTGGTGAACGTCTTGCTCGGTGCATTCACTGAATATCCTATTAGTTTTTAAAAAGGAAAGAAAAATTATATAAGTTATCCAATTAATAGACTTTTCTGATTTTGCCCACGTTTCGAATAGCCAAAAGATGCAGCAGAGGGGCAGGATTCGTTTGGTCTCAATATAATTGAGGACTGTTTGGCTCCAATAACCCGGTCCACGTACAAATCCAACTATTACTACGAACCAGAAAATTTTGATGTCTATCAATTTAACCACTTAAAATAAATTTTCGTAATTTTAAGAAATTTAGATAAGAAGTAGAATAAAAATCTATGTCCTAAGAACTAGAATAGCGAGAAATAAGAAAGAAAAAAAGCGCGTCGAAAAAGAAAAAGAAAAGGGTTGAAAAATAAAAGGCGTCGGAAAATAAGAAATAAAAAGAAATGACTTATAGAACTTAAAAACACTCGACTAACCCAACCTTATTACTATCACTAATTTAAAATTATAATCGCAAATTGAGATTACTAATTGGAGTGATAATTGATACATAGGTAAAAGGCGTCGAAAAATAAAAATAAGAAAGTAGCGCGTTGAAACTTAAAAAGGCACTAAAAAATAAAAATTAAAAGTTGCTTCTAAAAATATTAAAGCTTACAAGTAAAACTATATCCCAAATGGCAATAACTTAAAAAGAAACTAAAACTTAAAAAGGCGTCGCAAAATTCTAAAGCACCTAAATCTTAGTCTAAAGAAAAAGTACTTAAGGGATTTTACGGCAAGGCCTAAAAATCTATAAATAAAAATAACTATGGTAAAAACTAAGTTTAAAACTAAAAACTAGCGAAAAACACAAATATTACGCTAAAATAATTAAAAAAGGAAAAAATATAAAAATATACTAAAAGTTGTAAAAAGTACAATTTTTATAAAAATATTATTTTTATATTATTTATTTTATAAAACTATTAATTTTACAATTTAATTAAACTAAATAAACTAAATATATAAATTAAATAAATAACTAAACAATTAAATAAACTAAACTTAATTAATTAAAAAGTAAAACCTAATTAGGGTTTTTAATTATTAATAATAATAATTACACCGTAATTAATGCCTGATTAAGGTTCTGTGTACCCGTGTCAGAGTGGCTCCGCGAGTCGCAGTTCTAGAAGCTGAAAAACTCCGCAAGTCGCGGGGTTCGAAATTTCAGATTAGGTGCAGGCCAAAAATCGTTCGTTTCAGTTTTTTTTTTTTATATTTTCTGTTTAAATATTTAAATAAAATATTTATAAAAACTAAATAAAACTTATGTTTTAAAAACTAAAATAAAAATAGAAATACTTTATAATTTTATAAAAATAACAATCTAAAAAAATAGATTTATATATATTTATTTTTTCAATTTTTTTAAAATTTTTTATATTTTAAATAAACACAAAATATTTAAATAAAACTTATATTTTTTATAAAATAAAAATAAAGAAACTTTATAAAACTTAAATATTTAACAAACTCTTAAAAATATTTATATTTTTGTTTTTCTTTTTATATTTTTGAATATTTAAAACGTATTTTTACAAAAGCGTAATTTTTTATATTAGTAAAAAAATAATTTTTTTTTTTTATATTAGCGTTGCGCTTCCGGCTTTTAAGCTAGATGTTCCCCGGCAGCGGCGCCAAAAATACTTGATGTTATGCGAGGTGTATATAAAAATACTAGGAAATACTATTAAATACGATACAATTTTACACAAGATATTTATTTATTTAGAGAATGGATATACTTAAACCTTGCTACAACACTTATAGGCAGTGTACCTAATCATACAGTAGTGTAGTTTTTAGTAAGTCCGGTTCGTTCCACAGAGAAAATCTTTTAATCAAAGCTTAACGCTATATTAGTTTAATTTATAAAAATACAAATATATATAAAAGTAATATTATTATTATAAAGGGGGATTTTTACCGTTTAATGACCGGTTTGTCGATTTTAAAACTTTAGTCGCAGTTAAAACCAAATGTAAAATATTAAATAAATAAAAGACTTAATTTAAAGCGTAAAGTAAATAACGATAATGAAATTGCGAATAATAAAAGTGCGATAAAATAAACTTGCGATAATTAAAAAGTACGATAATTAAAAGTGCAATTAAATACAATAACAATAAATAAAAATGCGATAATTAGAAGTGCAATTAAATATAAAATAAATGAAATTAAATATGAAATAAAAGAATTATGCTTATTTAAACTTCCGTAATCATGATGTTTGACATGTTGATTTTAGTTTTATGCCCATGGGTTAATTGTCCTTTGTCCTGGATTATTTAATATGTCCGTCTGGTTTTTGTCCATAACAGTCCATCAGTCATAAATAAAAAGTGCGAGTGTCCTCGTCAAATTATCCTTATACCCGAAGTCAAATATTCCAACTAATTGGGGACTTAAACTGTAACAAGATTTTAATACTTTGTTTAATAATTACACCAGGATGTCGACTGAGTGTAACCCAAGGTTTTAATACTTTGTTAACAATTATGCCAAGTGTCCTTGTACATAATTTCACCCCTGTTTTAATAATTCTAGTGGCTATTAATCCATTCCCGTATCCGGTTAAATGAACGATTATTCGTACATATAAATACCCCGCCCATCGTGTCCGATTGAGTGTATATGGTTATTTATAGGGATGTCCAATTGTAAATCTTTATATTAAAATTAACAAACTATCATTTAGTTAAACAAATATAAAGCCCATTAATAGCCCATAGTCTAATTTCCACAAGTGTCGTTCTTTTGTCCAAACCCCAATTATGGTACAAAGCCCAATTACCCAATTTTAGTAATTAGTCCAACATCATGATTACTTCGTTTTAAATAAGCATAATAATAACTTAGCTACGAGACATTAAATTAAAAAGGTTGAACATAACTTACAATGATTAAAAATAGCGTAGCGTTACACGGACAGAATTTCGACTTACACCCTTACAACATTCGCTAACATACCCTTATTATTAGAATTAAAATTAAAATTAAAATTAAAATATAAATATATATATATATTACGTTTACATATAGAGAAAGAGAGATTTTTTGGATATTTTTACGATCAGAATTCGCTGGCTTTTATAGGGAATTGAGTCCAGGGGAACTCCGCGACTCGCGCCCTTTTTGCTCTTCAAACTCCGCGAGTCGCGGAGTTTGTAATTACAGCTCACCCAGCTTTGGCTCTTTGTTTACCGACGGTTTATTATATAAATATAATATATATATAATTTATATAATTAATTATATATTATATTATATTTATATACATAGTTAACTTGTAATTTTTAGTCCGTTGCGTCGAGCGTTGAGAGTTGATTCTGGTCTCGGTTTCGGATTTTCGAACGTCCTTGCGAATAATTTAATATCTTGTACTTTGCGTTTTGAATCTTGTACTCTTGTAATTTTGAGACGTTTCTTATCAATAATTGGAACCTCATTGATTGTATTTTGTACTTTTGAGCTTTTTGGTCGTTTGCGTCTTCAATTCGTCGAATCTGTCTTTTGTCTTCACCTTTTATTATTTAAACAAATATCACTTGTAAATAGAACAATTACAACTAAAAGCTTGTCTTTCTTAAGGAATAATGCTATGAAATATATGTTCGTTATTAGCATTATCAGGAGGGCACTATGGGCCTCAACTAACAGCAAGAAAAGTTTATGATGCTGGATTCTATTGGCCTACAATTTACAAAGACGCACACCTTCTTTGCAAATCCTGTGATGCTTGTCAAAGGGCCGAAAAAATAAGTCAACGTGATGAAATGCCACAAAATGTCATTCAAGTACGTGAAGTATTTGACATTTGGGGTATTGACTTTATGGGTCCATTTCCAAAATCTCATAATAATCTCTATATTCTCGTAGCCATTGATTATGTATCTAAATGGGCGGAAGCACAAGCTCTCCCAACTAACGATGCACGAGTTGTAGTCAACTTTTTAAAACGTCTTTTTGCAAGGTTTGGAACACCGAAAGCTTTAATAAGTAATCGGGGAACTCATTTCTGTAATAATCAACTTGAGAATGTTCTTAAAAGATATGGAGTAACTCATAAAATCTCCACCGCATATCATCCACAAACAAGTAGACAAGTTGAAAATACCAACCGAGCTTTAAAACGTATTCTAGAAAAAACCGTAGGATCAAATCCGAAGGAATGGTCCATTAAGTTGGAGGATGCACTCTGGGCTTTTAGAACAGCCTACAAAACTCCAATTGGAACCACACCTTTTAGACTAGTTTATGGAAAAGCATGTCATCTTCCAGTAGAAATTGAACACAAAGCATTTTGGGCTTTGAAGACATGTAATCTTGATTTACATGAAGCTGGACGTCTACGGTTTAGTCAACTAAACGAATTAGAAGAATTAAGACATGAAGCATACGAAAATTCGTTAATCTATAAAGAAAGAACGAAGAAATGGCATGATAAAAGAATCAGAAGTTTAAAAGAATTTAAAGAAGGAGACAGAGTTCTTCTTTTCAATTCACGACTCAAGCTATTTCCTGGAAAATTGAAATCAAGATGGTCTGGACCATTCATAATCAAAAGAGTTTTCCCATACGGAACGATATAATTAATAAATTCAAATGGAATTGAATTTAAAGTTAATGGTCACAGAGTTAAACATTACATAGATAGTCCGATGGAAGTCGACAACGAAGTTAATCACAATTTCGATACTACAGCTAACTAAGTGTGGGGAGAATCAAGTCTTTTAAGGATTTTATGTATTTCTGTTAGAGTTAGATTTTCTGTTTTCGTGTAGTTCTCGAAAATGGAACCCGAATGGTCTTTCCCTAGCAGACCCTAAAGAACTAGTCTTCTCCCCCCATTCTGAATTTTTATTTTTTTTAGGTTTTTACGAAATGAAGACTTCCTGTGAACTAAACCATGGTCTAATGCTACACGCTTTGATCACTAAACGTAATAATGACACGCTTCCGAGTGAAATAGTATCAGTAATCAGAGAAAGATTGGACGGAGTAAGAAAAGAATCCAGATGCGAAGATAATAAGTTAAAATTTGGTAAAGGAAAATCAAAATCCGCAGCGAAAAGAAGAGCACGACACCTAGAAAGATGTCACAAATGCGGAAAATGGTCACATGGAGGTAAATGTTCAAATAATCAAACCTATTCAAACACCGAATTTGTTACTTTATGCAGAGACGGACCGTTCATATGTTTAGAAGAAAAAACACTGAATGCTCGAGGTTACGCCTATGTAGCCATGGAAAATTAATTAAACCGACTATCTTATGAATGGGATAGATCATATCACTAAGAATACTATCTCACAGGTAAGTCTGTACAGTTTTTATTTTTATTTTTATTTTAACCTTTTGATAATAAACGCTAATTTGTTCGCTATAAAGTATTAAATTGGTATTGAATAAAATTAGGTTTGGCGACCGAAATTATTGATATCATACAAAAATTTATTACATCACTGCGAAATTTAACGTTTATTCTTAAGGTATAAATATCTTTAATCAATCAACCCAAAATATTTCAAAAATTCGTCATGAGTTAAATTAGGTCATGGAACCGAAATTACTTTACCAAAAAGAGGGGCGCATATTTTTGATAATATTTAATTGATTAAAGTGGGATAAAAGACCAAAAAGATTTTTAATTTTATTTTTACCATGTTTTTAAAATTAATAAATTAGTATTAAAAAAAAATTATTGTAAACTTTTTAAATCAATATATTTAAAATTGTAAATATTTGAAAAATTAATCTTTTTAATATAAGTTTGTATGTATAAAAATAAAAATATAATATAAGTTTGGTGTGAATTTATAATATGAATTTTTAATTAAGTTTGGTGTGAATTTTTAATTTTATGAATTTTAAATTTAAGTTTGGTGTGAATTTAAAAACAAAAATTTACTTTATTTTGCTAAGTTAAAAATATGATTTTTAAAATTCGTCGTAAGTTGAAGACTAGGTCTTTGAACCGAAATTGCTTTACCCGAGGCAGGGACGAGAACTTTTATTATCATTATTTTTAATCTTATTGAATTAAAATATGCCAAAAACATTAAAAAAACTTAAAAATCTTAGCTTTTAAAACAATCGCTACAAAAAGACAAATTTTAAAATTTTGTCGAAGGACGGACTAGGACATCGTTTCGAAACGACCTCGTCCTAAATAACAAGGGAAACAAAATTTTAAAATTAATTAATTAATTGTTTTATAAGATAAGGTTTTTACAAAAAAAAAAAAAAAAAAAAAAAAAAAAAAAAAAAAACACCGCGACTCGTGGAGTTTGAAAGGGTCAAACACCGCAAGTCGCGGAGGACCGAAATTACATAAAAAAATAAAAAGGGCCGAACAGCTCAGTTGCACACACCCACAACTCATTTTACTGCGAAAACAAACGAAAAAACACTCTCAATTTCGTAATTTTTAGCCGTTTTTCATCAAATCTTTTACTAAAATTATGTTGAGAAGGATGCTATCAAGGAATTACTCAATAAAAACGGTAAATTTCTACACCTAAACACCATTTAATCCGAAAATTAGTTTTCTTGAACAATTTTATACCCAATTCGATTTTGATGCTTTTTAGTGTAATTATGCTTAAATTGTTTATGTATTATGCTTGTATAACCTAGATTGATGCTATTTAACATGATTAGAAGCCTTAAACTTCAAATTTTGAGTAATCTAGGGTTTGTGTTCTTGAGCAAATTTGGGGCTTTTTGATATAAACAGGTTATGGCCGATTTTTGTCATGAATTATTGCTAAATTAAGTAGTGTAACATGTTTAAGTAGTTAAATGATCCAAACTTTGAGCCTAAATATGATTTTTGAGAATTAAAGTGGACTTTTTCAAGTCTAAAATTCATGAATTTGATTTTTGAGAGATAATGCCATTTGAAACTTGTTTAATTGCTAGTAATGATTATTTTGACATGTTATTTGAGTTGAATGCTTATGAACTTGGCGAACATTTTCGTATATGCTTATTTGAAAAAGTGTAGATTTGATAAAAATATGAAAATGAGCATAAGTTTGATATAAATTGGACATGTCATTGTAATTATTTTGATTGATAATTTTGCTGACACTAATGCATATTTGGATGCACAAAAATTGTGTTTGATGTGTTTTGCAGACTGAAAGGGGTGAATCTTCATCCCAAGCTCGCAATGCTCCTCCTGAGAATGCGGAACAACAGGATGTTGATAGCTATTATAAACAAGATATACCTCATCCAGTTATGACATTTTCAGATATGCACTTGGAAGATTTGCACCTGAACTTGAGATTTGACAGACGTTGGATAGATTATCCAAAATACCAAAGGGGCTTGCATACTCTTCATTCTAAAGCTGTTGAAGTACCTAGGGTAATAGAATGGGCACCGTTAGAAGCTGTAGAATTAGCCGGGCCAATTAGAGAATTACTTACACAGAGGTATGGTAATTCTACTTTTAACGATTGGGTACGTTTATTCAACATGCGTAGACCTGTATATAAAGTATGGTGTGAAGAATTATTGTGTAGTATAGAAATAAATGATCGGGCAGCTAGTTTAACCGATCGATCTTTTATTAGATTTTTGTTAGGAGGTTCGATGCGCCACATGTCTCTTCTAGACATGGCTCAGGCCTTACGTATATATACGCCTGAGGAGTTAGCATCTGCCGATTGTAGAGGGTTGATATTGAACGGTAGGAAAATTGATGAAAATTTTGATACGCATGGTGTATGGGGTCAAATGACTAGCCATCACCGATTTAAAGGGGGAAATTACTCTTATTTGGATATAGATAGAGCAGAGTTAAAAGTAATTCATAGGTTTTTAGCCAATTCGATTACACAACGAGGTAAGAATAAGGAAATGGTAAATGAACAGGATTTGTTTTACCACATGTGTATTCGAGACCCACAAAGCGCTGTAAGTATACCTTATTGTGTGGATTATTATTTATCAGCTATGGTTAGGGGGATGAGACCGCATAGCATAATAGGAGGTGGTATATTTATTACATCAATTACTGAGTATCTCAATGTGGATATAAGTCGGGGGGGATTATTAGTCGAAGAACCAGAACCCCGCGATACAATAGGTTTAAATGTATACCATGGTGCGACGGTTTTGAAGAGGCAAAATAACGCCGCAGTACGATATAATGGTAGACATCCACAGGTTGAGAGAAACCAACAGCCAGGTAATGTGGGAGGGGGAAATGAAATGACAGAAATGCAAAGGTTTATAGCTTCACAAGAGTATGAAAATGCTAGACATAGAGCATTTGAAGATTAGCAAGTTCATCAAAACCAAATCATAGCTCATTGCCAACATGTAGGTAGAAACTATATTCCTACTCCATCGCCCGTATTTCCTCCCTGGTCTATAGAGATGCAACCACCGTATCCTACGTATAACCCAGCCGAAGCATTCTATAACACATACGGTTATGCATGGAACCCCTACTGGTATCAGTATCATCCCTAGTCTACTTAGTTTTATTTATTTTATAATTTGTAATGTTGATACATTTAATACTTATGTTAATATTGTAATAGTTTTTATAATTTTCTAACTTTTATTATTAGATTTTAATAATTTTTGAATGTGGGGTAATATACCAAACTTCAAAAATTTGTATATATGTTTGCAGTTTATCTTATGTACACAACAGGGTAAAACAACGCATTTTCAAAGACTGGCATTAAGTTCAGCAAAAGCAACTAATTTTGACGACAAGATGTAAAATATATGTGAAATAACAACAAGACGGAATGAACAAATGATGTGC
This sequence comes from Rutidosis leptorrhynchoides, assembly GCF_046630445.1. Lineage (NCBI taxonomy): Eukaryota > Viridiplantae > Streptophyta > Magnoliopsida > Asterales > Asteraceae > Rutidosis > Rutidosis leptorrhynchoides. The sequence goes on along the minus strand of NC_092338.1, from coordinate 125,985,279 downwards.
ACCATTTATCATTCAACACAAACAACAATATGTTTGGAAACTTTGGAAAAATTTAATCATTTCTACGCTAATCACCCTCAATAATTTAAATTGTTACTGATTTCTTGCAAATGAGGGCATTGCAAGATCTTAAGTGTGGGAAGGGGTTAAATTCTTTCGGATTTTTAAAATTTTTATCTTAAACACTTGCTTACCATTAAAAATACTAGTAACGTAGTAGTTGTATTAGAATCTAGTGCTCTCTGATAATAAAGAACAGCCCTAGTCTTATATACTGACTACCCAATTCTAGTAAAATTTTTCAAAATTTTCAATTAAATGAACTCAAAATCATGTTTATACATATTTATGAACGATAAAACTAGGTGTTAACACCGAAATTATTGTTACCTCGGAAAGGACATAAATTGAGAAACAAACCAAAATGTTAAAATTCATTTAAAATGGAATAGAGGACAATAAAAAGGAAAATAAAAGCCAAGTATGGGAAAAATTACCAAGTTATCTTAAACATATGTCACATATTTCTGTAACAAATAATTGAAGATACTTTTGCTTTGGACTAAACTAAACTGTTTTACCCGATGAAAGAAAAGAAGAGATGGATCTACACGATGAATCAATTTCATCGTTAAAAGGAAGTAAAGTCTTCCGAAAAAGAAACGCGCTTCTTGATTTAGGTCATGAAGTTGTCGTCCAGACCAGCTGTAGGTTGATGAAAAATCTAGAAAATTCATCTCTAAAATCAGCAGGAAATCCACGGACCTCAGCATAAAACAGGGTCGCCATGTGGTTAGACTGATCCTAACCATGAGAGGATCTGTCTCGTAAAATGGGGGGCACCGTGCAAATTAGCTTGATAAGACTAATAAATCAGATCCCCAGAAAGGATAATCTCCTTTAAAGATCAAAAATCAGCTTTTAAGACTGATATTACTCAATCCTAGAGATTGACCTTAAAGATTGAGAATTACAAACTCATGGAATTCAATGATATCTAAACTCGAGCTTGAACGAGAAAATATTTTGATCAAATTATAAACCGATTTGTTTTCTGAAAACCCATTTTCAATGTGTTCATTACCATTGAACGTAAAATCCTAGGAATTCATCTGGAATTCATTAGGTCATCTGAACCAAATCGGGTGTCAACTGTAAGAACGGTGGTTGCATAGCATGGTCAAAGACAGGACCTTGTGTCAGACCGAAAAAATTATAAGGGTGAGCTTTACTATTGCTCCTACAAAGGATAGTAATTGCGTCCGACACGTTATATACCATAATTAAAAGCATGTCAGGGGACATTGCCTTAACAGTTGCTTGTTCAACGCTTTCCTTTACAACCGGACGGTAGTTTATCGAAAGGTAATATTCGGAGCAAGTATACTGGACGTGTTACTTTCCTAATACAAGGTTAGCAAGTGGGTGACACAAAACCGCAAGTTTTGAGCTAAAATTTTCAAATCTGAAACCCACCAAACCCACAAAAACAATTTGCAAACACCGGTGAAGGGTTATTCCGGAAAACTTATCTAGGGTAAAAGCTAGATTAAAATTTTCAAAAGATCAAATGTTTTCATAAAGATCCAATTTCCTTAAAGGATCTAAATTTTTATAGTCATGTGGGACTGTAAACCATATCGTTACTACCATTGTTTATACCGCCGTAAAGAAATCACTAATGTACAAAGTGTGAAGAATAAAGAAGTGATTCTAGTATTTCAAGACTATATTGCTTGAAGACAAGCAACGCTCAATTGTGGGAATATTTGATAATGCTAAAAACGAACATATATTTCATAGCATTATTCCTCAAGAAAGACAAGCTTTTAGTTGCAATTGTCCAATTTACAAGTGATATTCGTTTAAATAATAAAAGGTGAAGACAAAAGGCAGATTCGACGAATTGAAGACGCAAATGACCAAAAAGCTCAAAAGTACAAAAGACAATCAAAGAGGTTCCAATTATTGATAAGAAACGTCTCGAAATTACAAGAGTACAAGAAACGCAAAGTACAAGATATTAAATTGTACGCAAGGACGTTCGAAAATCCAGGACCGGGACCAGAGTCAACTCTCAACGCTCGACGCAACGGACTAAAAATTACAAGTCAACTATGCACATGAATATAATATAATATATAATTAATTCTTAAAATTAATATATATATATTATAATATATTTAAAAATCGTCGGCAAACAAAGAGCCAAAGCTGGGTGAGCTGTAAAAACAAACTCCGCGACTCGCGGAGTTTGAAGGCAAAAAATGCCGCGAGTCGCGGAGCTCCCCTGGACGAAAATTCATATAAAAGCCAGCGCAGTTCGACGTAAAAAAATATCATATATCCATCCTCTCTATATCTATACGTAAATATTTATATTTATATTTTAATTTTAATTTTAATTTTAATCCTAATAATAAGGGTATGTTAGCGAATGTTGTAACGGTGTAAGTTGAAATTCTGTCCGTGTAACGCTACGCTATTTTTAATCATTGTAAGTTATGTTCAACCTTTTTAATTTAATGTCTCGTAGCTAAGTTATTATTATGCTTATTTAAAACGAAGTAATCATGATGTTGGGTTAATTACTAAAATTGGGTAATTGGGCTTTGTACCATAATTGGGGTTTGGACAAAAGAACGACACTTGTGGAAATTAGACTACGGGCTATTAATGGGCTTTATATTTATTTAACTAAATGATAGTTTGTTAATTTTAATATAAAGATTTACAATTGGACGTCCCTATAAATAACCATATACACTCAATCGGACACGATGGGCGGGGTATTTATATGTACGAATAATCGTTCATTTAACCGGATACGGGAATGGATTAATAGCCACTAGAATTATTAAAACAGGGGTGAAATTATGTACAAGGACACTTGGCATAATTGTTAACAAAGTATTAAAACCTTGGGTTACACTCAGTTGACATCCTGGTGTAATTATTAAACAAAGTATTAAAATCTTGTTACAGTTTAAGTCCCCAATTAGTTGAAATATTTGACTTCGGGTATAAGGATAATTTGACGAGGACACTCGCACTTTTTATTTATGACTGATGGACTGTTATGGACAAAAACCAGACGGACATATTAAATAATCTAGGACAAAGGACAATTAACCCATGGGCATAAAACTAAAATCAACACGTCAAACATCATGATTACGGAAGTTTAAATAAGAATAATTATTTTATTTCATATTTAATTTCATTTATTTTATATTTAATTGCACTTCTAATTATCGCACTTTTATTTATTGTTATTGTATTTAATTGCACCTTTAATTATTGTACTTTTTAATTATCGCAATTTTATTTTATCGCACTTTTATTTATCGCAATTTCATTATTGTTATTTACTTTACGCTTTAAATTAAGTTATATTTATTTTTATTATTTTGCATCAGGTTTTAACTGCGACTAAAGTTTTTAAAATCGACAAACCGGTCATTAAACGGTAAAAACCCCCCTTTATAATAATAATATTACTTATATATATATTTGTATTTTTATAAAATAAAACTAATATAGCGTTAAGCTTTGTTTAAAGAATTTTTTTCCCAGTGGAATGAACCGGACTTACAAAAAACTACACTACTGTACGATTAGGTACACTGCCTATAAGTGTTGTAGCAAGGTTTAAGTATATCCATTCAATAAATAAATAAATATCTTGTGTAAAATTGTATCGTATTTAATAGTATTTCCTAGTAAAATTTAAGCTATTTTATATACACCTCGCATAACATCAGTTAACAACAATTAACATGATCGTTAACTTAAAGGTTTCAAATCAACATTTACATGTAACGACTAACGATGACTTAACGACTCAGTTAAAATGTATATACATGTAGTGTTTTAATATGTATTCATACACTTTTGAAAGACTTCAAGACACTTATCAAAATACTTCTACTTAACAAAAATGCTTACAATCACATCCTCGTTCAGTTTCATCAACAATTCTACTCGTATGCACCCGTATTCGTACTCGTACAATACACAGCTTTTAGACGTATGTACTATTGATATATACATTCTAATGATCAGCTCTTAGCAGCCCATGTGAGTCACCTAACACATGTGGGAACCATCATTTGGCAACTAGCATGAAATATCTCATAAAATTACAAAAATATGAGTAATCATTCATGACTTATTTACATGAAAACAAAATTACACATCCTTTATATCTAATCCATATACCAACGACCAAAAACACCTACAAACACTTTCATTCTTCAATTTTCTTCATGTAAGTGATCTCTCTCAAGTTCTATCTTCAAGTTCTAAGTGTTCTTCATAAATTCTATAAGTTCTAGTTTCATAAAATCAAGAATACTTCCAAGTTTGCTAGCTTACTTCCAATATTGTAAAGTGATCATCCAACCTCAAGAAATCTTTCTTATTTACAGTAAGATATCTTTCTAATACAAGAACTTTCAAGCCATCCAAGGATCCTTTGAAGCTAGATCCATTTGTCTCTTTTCCAGTAGGTTTATCCACAAAACTTGAGGTTCGTGAATCGATCCGTGGCCAAGTCTTATTTCCGAGGACAGAAATATCTGTGAAAGTGAGTTATAGTCCCACTTTTAAAATCTAATATTTTTGGGATGAGAATACATGCCGGTTTTATAAATGATTTACAAAATAGACACAAGTACGTGAAACTACATTCTGTGGTTGAATTATCGAAATCGAATATGCCCCTTTTTATTAAGTCTGATAATCTAAGAATTAGGGAACAGACACCCTAATTGACGCGAATCCTAAAGATAGATCCATTGGGCCTAATAAACCCCATCCAAAGTACCGGATGCTTTAGTACTTTGAAATTTATATCATATCCGAAGGGTATCCCAGAATGATGGGGATATTCTTATATATGCATCTTGTTAATGTCGGTTACCAGGTGTTCACCATATGAATGATTTTTATCTCTATGTATGGGATGTGTATTGAAATATGAAATCTTGTGGTCTATTGTTACGATTTGATATATATAGGTTAAACCTATAACTCACCAACATTTTTGTTGACATTTAAAGCATGTTTATTCTCAGGTGAATATTAAGAGCTTCCGCTGTTACATACTAAAATAAGGACAAGATTTGGAGTCCATGTTTGTATGATATTGTGTAAAAACTGCATTCAAGAAATATATGTCGATGTAATATATTTCTATTGTAAACCATTATGTAATGGTCGTGTGTAAACAGTATATTTTAGATTATCATTATTTGATAATCTACGTAATGTTTTTAAAACCTTTATTGATAAAATAAAGGTTATGGTTGTTTTAAAAATGAATGCAGTCTTTGAAAAACGTCTCATATAGAGGTCAAAACCTCGTAACGAAATCAATTAATATGGAACGTTTATAATCAATATGAACGGGACATTTCACTCATGTCTAAACGCGTTCCCAACGCTTCTTGTAAAGTACGCCAAAATCTAGAAACAAAACGGCCATCTCGATCGGAAATAATCGATAAAGGCACACCGTGACGGGCTACGATTTCTTTAATGTAAAGTTGTGCAAGTTTTTCCATGTTGTCGGTTTCCTTCATGGCTAGAAAGTGGGCGGACTTGGTGAGACGGTCTACAATAACCCAAATAGTATCATAACTGCTCGCCGTTCTTGGTAGTTTTGTGATAAAATCCATCGTTATTCTCTCCCACTTCCATTGTGGAATTTCGGGTTGTTGAAGTAGTCCGGACGGTCATTGATGTTCAGCTTTGACTTTGGAGCAAGTTAGGCATTTTCCAACATAAGTAGCGACGTCCCTTTTAATGTTCGACCACCAATATTGTTCCTTAAGGTCGTGGTACATCTTATTGGCACTGGGGTAAATCGAATATCTTGACTTATGGGCTTCGTCTAAAATAAGGCTTCGTAAGTCCCCATAACTAGGTACCCAAATTCTTCCGGCGAAATATCGGAGTCCGGTTTCTTTAACTTTGAATCGAGAGGTGAGGACGTTCAAGTGTTCGAGAGAGATGTTTTCATCCTTGAGAGCCTCGTCTTGGGCTACAAGAATTTGACTATTGAGGTTGGTGTGAATGGTGATGTTTAAAGCAGGAACACGAAGAGGCACCGCTCTTTCCTTTCGACTTAAGGCATCGGCTACTACGTTTGCCTTCCCGGGATGGTAACGAAGCTCACAATCGTAATCGTTCAAAGTTTCAATCCACCGTCGTTGTCTCATGTTTAGTTATTTTTGATCGAAGATGTGTTGAAGGCTTTTGTGATCGGTGAAGATAGTACTCTTGGTTCCATAAAGATAGTGTCTCCACATTTTGAGTGCAAAGACAACGGCTCCGAGTTCGAGATCATGTGTTGTGTAGTTCCGTTCATGAATTTTCAATTGTCGAGAGGCATAAGCAATGAGTTTCTTTCGTTGCATCAATACACACCCAAAACCATGTTTCGAGGCATCGTAATATACAACAAAATTATCGTTGCCTTCGGGAAGTGACAAGATAGGAGCGGTGGTTAGCTTTGTCTTCAAGATTTGAAACGCGGATTCTTGCTCGGTCGCCCAAATGAATTTCTTTCCCTTGTGAGTTAACGCGGTTAGAGGACGTGCAACCAAAGAGAAGTTTTCGATGAATATACGATAGTACCTGGCGAGACCCAAAAATTGACGAATGTGAGTAGGAGTAGTAGGAGTCTCCCATTTATTAATGGCTTCGATTTTTGCGGGATCGACTTTAATACCTTGATCACTTACAACATGACCAAGAAATTGAACTTCCTTCAACCAAAATTCACACTTGGAAAATTTGGCATAGAGTCGTTCTTGTCACAAGAGTTCAAGCACAAGTCGGAGATGTTGTTCGTGCTCTTTTTCGCTTTTAGAATAGACCAAAATATCATCGATGAACACGATAAAGAATTTGTCGAGGTATGGTTTGCACACGCGGTTCATAAGATCCATGAACACCGCCGGTGCGTTAGTGAGACCAAATGGCATTACAAGAAATTCATAACTACCATAACGAGTCCGGAAAGCGGTTTTGGAGACATCTTCCCCCTTAACCCTTAATTGATGATAACCCGAGCGGAGATCAATTTTCGAATATACACGAGATCCTTGTAGTTGATCAACGAGGTCATCGATGCGTGAAAGAGGATATCGGTTCTTAACCGTCAATTTGTTTAGTTCACGATAATCAATGCACATTCGTAGGGATCCATCTTTCTTCTTAACGAACAAAATCGGAGCGCCCCATGGTGAATAGCTAGGTTGGATAAAACCACAGTCAAGTAGCTCTTGAATTTGACTTTGTAATTCTTGCATTTCGGATGGAGCAAATCTATACGGCACACGTGCTACGGGTGTGGCTCCCAGAATAAGATCGATTTGGAATTCAACCGGTCGATGAGGTGGAAGTCCCGGCAATTCGTAGGGAAATACATCGGAAAAGTCACTAACGATTGGCACATCATCGATATGCTTCTCGTCGGTTTCAACTTTCTTAACGTGGGCTAGAATCGCGAAACAACCTTTACGAAGGAACTTTTCAACTTTAAGGCACGAGACGAGGTTGAGTCCGATGCAACTCTTATCGCCATAGACAATCAAGGGTTCACCATTCTCAATAGGAATTTGAATCGCTTTAAGATCACAAAGAATGTGAGATTTCATTTTGGCTAGCCAATCCATACTAATGATTACATTAAAGCACCCTAGTTCTATAGGTATCAAGTCAATTTCAATCTCTTTACCCATTAAATTTAACATACACCCCCGGTAAAATTTGTCGGCACTCATTAGTTTCCCGTTGCCCACTTCAATGGTATAAGTAGTATCTAGTGGGAGTGGTAGAGTGCTAAAAGAATGAGTAAAAGTCTTGGATACAAAACTCTTGTCGGCACCCGAATCGAATAAATAAGAGACATAAGAATTGTTGAGAAGAAACGTACCCGTGACTAGTTCATTGTCATCTCGGGCTTCCTCGGTGTTGATGTTGAAAGCCCGGCCGCGTGTATTTTTGTTAGCTTTCTTCTTTGGGCACGCATTCCTATAATGACCCGATTGGCCACATTCATAACAAACGCCCGGTTTTAGTGCATTGGGCCCCTTTTGAGCAACGGGGGCGGTATTCCTACAATCGTGGGCCACGTGGCCACTCCTTTGACACTTGAAGCAAAATGGTTTGCCACATTCATCAAGATGATGTTTGTAGCACTTGTTACAATAAGGCAAGTTTCCGGCATAACTCTTCTTGCCGTCGGAGGTGAAAGACTTTTTGGTGAAGTTGTTGTTGTAGTTGTTTGATGGAGTGGTTTCTCATTTTCTTTTGTTGCCACCCGATTTATCCTCGGCCTTAGGTGCCGGTGCTACGATTTCATCCACCGTTTCAATCAATTTGCGGGTAATATTCAAAGATTCTTGATGATTAGTGGGTTTGGATGACATTACTCCGTGTTTGATGCTCTTTGAAAGACCATCCATGTAAAGTTCAACCCTTAAAGACTCGGGGTTCACAAGGTTTGGGCACATCAAGTCTAATTCGGAAAATCGTTGATTATAAGCCTTGAGGTCGTTTTAGACCGCTTTTAGAGTTCTTAGCTCTTGTTCGAGCTTTCGGGTTTTCTCACGCAGAAAGTATTCGGTGATCATCATTTCTTTCAAATTGGACCAAGAGAGAGCGTGGGCTTCATCGGTACCTACCGATTGTACATACGTGTTCCACCACGTGAGAGCGATACCGGCAAAAGTGTGGGTGGAATATTTAACCTTGTCTTGGTCCCGGCAACCGCTTATGCTAAAAAAGGCTTCTGTTTTCTCAAACCATCGAGTGAGAGCAACCGGTCCTCCGGTCCCATCAAAAGTATGAGGTTTGCACCCCATGAAAGCTTTGTAGGAGCATCCCCCGTTTGAGTTACCGGCTCCATTGTTGTTGTTGTTGTTGTTGTTGTGGTTGTTATTATTGTTGTTGTTGTTGGAAGAGTGACCGGCCATGGCCGCATCCGCTGCGGTGGCTATCATTCGTTGTAGAGCTTGTTTGGGTGTTTCATGGCATGGTACATGGCGAGGAGGCATTGTTCCTTCAAAACACAAGAATATCGTTGATTAGTATTCTCAATAATACTAACCGTGATATGGAATGAGGATAAAAAGAAAATTTTCCTTGACTCGCCTTAAATTTTTTATGTCATAATGTCGGAACGTTCATATGAGTCACCGTAATATAATCCAGGAAATTATATTACCCTAATTCATATGTGCATTCGACATTATTTCAATAAGTCAAGGTGGCGTATCAATCAAATTAAACAACCTGAGATTAAGATGGAATAAAAGTTAGATATGAATAGAAGAGTTCGAGTATAAATGCACAAGTAGTCAAGTAATTCCTACTTCAAGTCTATATGCCGGTTGTAGTCTAGACTCACTAATGTACCCTATGACTCGGGGTTGACACCAATGAACTCTAAACCCCTACAACCAACGCTCTGATACCATCTGTAGTGACCCAACAAAATCGTCATTGACTGCGCCGTCTACTTAGGTCCCGTTACGTGGTCATAAGTCTTTAAAACAACGTTTGACCAAAAATATGTCGCATTCATTTCAAAAGTAAGGATGTTTCAAGGTTTACAAAGTAGTTCGACAACTAGTTACATTACAATGTTTAAAGTACAATTGAAACATATGCGACACAATTTAAGAATAAGTCAAAAGACGCTCCACGTATGCATGTATACTCAACATCCAAGCAAGTATCAAAAAGTATAGTGCGGAAGCATGTATCACCTAGTATTCAAGGACCTGAGAAAAACATAGAAAATCTGTCAACGAAAACGTTGGTGAAATCAAAGGTGTATGTATAAAGTATGTTTTGAACCACAAGATTTAGTATAAACCGATTATCAAGCGTATACATCTCAAAAGATGTGTTTGTATCACGAGCATCCAATTATCAAAGCTTAACTGAATGTTACCTCTGCATATAGTGTTAGAACCTACACTATTCCGATAAAATTATATTTCATTCGCTAACGGTAGCGAACCGGCCGAACGAGGGTTCGTTAACCCGTATGGCCACACAACATAAGTTCACGCTTACACCCTACAAGCGTAACTGATGATAATTGGACTTGAGGATTTTTGTTCTAACTCGTATGTATCTTTGCTTTCGTATTTGTGTTCAAAGTATAAAGGTATAAATCATTTATGTTTTCTCATCCCACGTATAAGTATAAAAGAGTAAAAGTGGGACTATGATCTTACCTTGAGTGCAAGCGTAAATAAGGTACTTCACGAAGTAACATGTGCAAGAACGAATGCTAGTCTTGACCTAAACAAGTAGGTAGTATCAATAACGGTAAACACGATTGGTCAAAGTTGTTCAATTAGTCCTATGGCTCGTTACGACTCGATTATATATAGCATGTGAATCACGTTGCCAAGTTTCATGCATGATTCAAATGTAAAAGCATGTTAGGATGATTGCATAAGTATTTGGTTAAGTTTAAACTAAAGTCAACTTTGGTCGGGTCAAAGTCAACGAAAAAGTCAACACGTTCGGGTCGGGTCCCGAACTATTTTTCTGAGGTTTTTAATCATATATAAGCATGTTAGAACAAGTAACATGTGAATCGGAGGTGCGTAGCATAGCTAGAATTTAACGGTAAACGACCAACCAAATCAGAACCTAGTAGTTCATCTGGACGGCGTCCAGATTGGCTGGACGGCGTCCAGATTGGCTGGACGGCATCCAGATGTGAAGGCCTGGACGGCGTCCAGATCAGTGCACAGGTCTGCTTGCAGAATTTACACAAGTGCACGAACCAAAACTTAAACAAACACAATTTATGATCCGCAAACAATCAAAACATGTATCTTATATCGTTGGAAATGTATTTTGACGAGGAAAACAACTAAGCACATTTCATCAATCAATTCAACATTTTCAACAACCAAAATTGCATTAAATGCTCACCATTTATTACATTCAAGCTCATTAAATGCGTTTCTTGATTCGGTGATCCAATTTACATATATAATATGCCGTTTCGAAGGAAATTAAGCACACATTGCAACTAAACACTTACCAACAACATTGTCAAGCATTTAATGCATCAAAGTTCATAATCAAGCCTATCAAACCCTAACCCAAATCACCAAAACAATAATCATGTTAATGAAGTTTTTCCTAATCAACCTACACATCAAAATGAAGCTAGTGATGCTAGTAACACATTTAATACATAAGCTTTTAACATTTAACAACATCTAAGCGACCAAATCACACAATCAAACACACCAACTTTCAAGTTCATGCTAGTTACTTAAAATAACAAGATCGAACATATAAATCACATATTCATGTTAGACTTGAGCCATAGACACTAATTAACACTTTTATAAGTTAAAAACATCAAGAACACAAAATCTAGTGATTTTAGAAAGTTACCCAAACTTGATGAAATCGGTATGAAATTGAAGAGGAAGATGCAAGGATTCCAAATATGTAATTTGTTTTGATATTTGATTGCTAACTTGAAAATGGATGATGAATCTTTGAATTTGAGTTTGAGAGAAAAGTTGAAGTATTAGAGAAAAGAGGAGGTGAAATGAATGGATGAGAGGTCATGGTGACTTGTTGACCTAGTCAAGACTATGACCTCTCGGCAAGTTTAGTCCCTTTAAGTTTGAATCGGGTGCGTGAATTACCTAAACGAAATATTTTGAAACGCGTATTAACGGAGGATGTTATAATTATATAACGGACTTTAAATTAGTATAACGGAAAGTAAACGGAAAAAGACGGGATGTTACACGTAATACATTTCGGATGTTGGTCATGCCGAAGCTCGAAATGTATTAACTTTTGTGTAAATTATAATTGGATCGTTCAAATAAAAGTGTTATTTATATTATTTATATTGGTAATCTTTATAAATAAAATGTTATTATTTATATTATTATTGTGTTAAGCGTTATAACTTTTGTTTATATTGATTATATTATTGTTGTTCAAACTTTGGAAATCGAATCCGAGAGCGAAAAAATCGAATCCGCGTTCGAAAACCAGTCAAAATCTGAGAAAAAAGATTCCGGAAAAAATCCTGAAAAATCAACCCCGAGAACCATAAACGGTTCGAGAAAATCCGAATTTTTTTGTCCGTTTTTTAATCCTGATCCGGTTTTTGTGCATGTGTTCGGAGGACGGATGCATAGAAGGGTGCGAAACTCATCAAATAGAATTCTCGGTAGACCTTTTGACAATATGTCGGCTATTTGAAAACGTGTTGTAACATGTAGTATCTGGACTTGACCTTTGGTGACCTTCTCCCGTACAAAATGGATATCTAGTTTAATGTGCTTTATTCAGTGGTGTTGAACCGGACCACCAGATAGGTAGATACCTTTGATGTTATTGCAAAACACCAATATAGCCTTCGAGATTGGGCAATGCAACTCAAGTAGTAAATTTCTCAAGCAACATGATTCGGCTACAACATTTGCAACACCCTTGTACTTCGCTATAATAAGTGAGACAATTTTTTTTAGGACGGATGAAGTATAAGTAGAGGCACACCCATTTCATATTGTAAACGGTGAAAAACACACGTGTAATCCATCTAAATGTGTAAAAAGACCAAATTACCCCTAACTACGATATAACAATATCGAGTTCCAAACAAAAAGACCCAAAAGTGTATGCTTAATGTTATATGGTATAATTGAAAATTAGATTTGTGATTAAACGCTTACTACGCATCAATGCATCATCCTTTTTAAAATTTTTAGGGGCCGTTATCGATAGTGGAGTGATTAGATAGGGAGTATGTCGCGAACAAGCTCGCCAGTTGCTAGTGCAACGTAGCCTTGGCGGATATATGTGGGTCCTATATTTTTTTATCTTGTACCATTTGCTTAATTACTTGTACATTTTATATTTTATGTGTATATTTGTGGGTATTATTTAGTGAGATAAGGAGTGTTTCGTTAAAAGAATGTTGTGGGAGGATGTGGAGGAGAGAAGTCATGTTAAAGGTTGTTAAGATATAAAGTGATCTTACAAAATGCAAAAATTATAAACGATCATGTGGAGATAAATGTGGTATAAATTCCAATTACCTTTCTCAAAGAAAAACAGGGTGCGATTTTCAATTACCTTTCTCAAAGAAAAACACGGTGCCATTGACGCCCAACAACGCAATGTTTACTTGAAAAACTTAAAACTTATTTAACACAAAAAGCCAATAATACAACTAGACATTACACTGTTTACTACTCCACATTACAGTATGAGCAATGACACAATGATACTTGTGGGTATACTAAAAGTAAATAGGAGCTCGTCCGCTCTTCTTTTTTAATCAAACTAAACAAATTGATTGCTTACACAAACGTAGTGACGTAGCTTGCACAATGAATGTAACATTATAAAACAAGAAAGCTGTCAATATATAAAATTATAACCGTAATCTGATCATTTTCTCTATAGAGGAGATTCATGAGAACGAACGTGAACCAAGAATCCGAGTTAATTCGTTTAGAATCCCTTGAAAACCGAGAATAAGTTGCTGTTGATGTAATCATTATCAACCAAGCTCACCAAGTAGTGTGTTTTCTCTACCTGTATAGTGTAACCACACATTATCAAATAAAAGGCTAAAAGACTAGTAGTCTCTAGATACATTTTCAACTTCATATAAGAAAAAGGTGCAGAAAACGAACCTCTTGGAGAAGAGATCTAGAAGAATCATCCTCAGGATACAGTTGGGCCCATCCTCTTGACCAGATTTCAAACGCCTCGTCCTTCCATATCAAGAAACTTGAAGGATCAACAACAGTTGGTTGAATGATTTCCTTAGCTGGGAATACTCCCCATGTTACTGCGTTCACGTCATTTTTCCCGACGTTGGAAACCAAACTGCCTTCTTTGTTGACGGCGATGTATGTGAGTGAAGGGTACTCCTTGGATTTTTCCACGAGAGCGTTTAATTTTTCGGCTGAGCAGAAAAACTCTACATACGCTTTCTGGTAAACGTATCCACCTGCAGGGCCCCATCCTTCAAAGCCAAACAAATTGGTCAGGATTAATTATATACTCCGTAGCTTTTTGGTCAGAACTGTTCAAATTGTTAAATACTTATCTTAATATAGTGATTCATTTATTGTTGCACACAGAAAAACTATACTTTGCAATAAGGTGGGAATTTTATTGTATTTATTACTTACAAGACAGGTAATATAAGTAAATAAATTGGTAAACTTTCAGAAAGATTTACTTAAGAATGAAACGGATCAAACGGTTAGAAAGTGACCCGAATTGTATAAATTGATTATCATGTACTACCCCTTATGTGTATATTTTCAACAAATAAAAGAAAAGAAGAGAAGAAGATTTTTATTATAATAAATCGATAATATATATTTTTTAACATATTACATTAATTGTTCATAAAATGCAAGGGACAATAGCAAATAAACGTTGGTCAGTCATCCAACTTGAGCTGTTAGTTCTATATAAAGATACTATCCACTTTGACCTGAGCCTGTTTTGCCCAACCCATCTGACCCGTCCATTTGTCACCTTTACTTTGAATGACTCTCTACTTTTATATAGTGAAATTAAAATTTTGAGTCAATTAACAGGAATTTGGATTGAAACAAAACCTTACCAATCGATGGGGAGTCAGATTTCGCTCCATTAACTGCCGGTTGGCTGTTAATGGTGAGGAAACCCTTGAGGTTGATTGAGGCTAGTTGTTCGTCGATAATCTTTGTCTCTGGCTGAAGTCCATCTAGTTCAGACCAAGGGCTAGTTTTTAGCTGCCCAAGGCAGTATTTCATGAATTTCTGAAATACAGGGGTTTTATTAGGCACATTTTTATATGGAATGTTGTGAAAAATTCGTAAACACCAATTATATTTGAACAGACAGATCATACCTCGGAAATATCATCAAACTTTTTCAATGGAACCACCCACTCTTCTTGAACTTTCTTGTCACGTGAACGTGGGCGCAAAAACTGCTCATAAATTCACAACACATGAGAATAGAAACCTATATATTATATCTAGAAACTTCATCAATTTAAACATGATTGATTTATATACACGAGTAAAAATGGTATGTACGTATGTACCTGATGGTCGGTTAATGCTCCATATGATGCATTAGAAGCATCACCCCAACGCCCATGTGGATATTGCTCCCAACCCGTAGTTCTTGTTATGTAGCTCTTTGGACGATTGGCCCTATAAACATATAAAGACAAGTAACGTATTTTTAAGTTAGAACTTAAAACACGTTACAATGGAGCACAGTGGTAATAAATCAACTAAAAAGTTCAAGTGTCGACTCAATTACCAGAATATTGGTCTCACATCCTCCTTAAGACGGAAAAGGTTGGTAGGTCTCCTCCATGGTAGTGGCCTTGATATCTTAGACTCTTCGATCAATCCAAGATTCTGCATCGCAAGTATAACGTAAATTTACTATCGAAAATGCTAGCAATGCTATTAATTTTTAAGCATCCAATGTTCTAAATTGAAAGATAGTTGAAGATTTCCTTACAGTTAAAATTGCCAGTGCAGACTTCTCCATGTTGAGTGTATAAAGATGCAGCGTTTTGATTCCGCTAGCCATGATCTTCTTGCACATTTCAGTTCCAAGATGGACCCCATAAGCTCTAACAGCCTCCTCATTGTCTTTGATTGGCTCCAAAGCAGCAGTAATTTCAGATGGGATCTGCAGTACATAATTCCATATCAGAATAGCGAACAAACATAATTATCAGGTCAATTTCACATGAAAAGGTAAAACTTCAAAACAAATTATGGTTTATTTTTCCCATGTCGATCATTCTTTAGGTCCGCTTGTATATGAAAATAAATTAGAACACAAGGTTTCGAGGACCGCATACCTTAGTTTTGCAGAAGCCGGTCATGCGGATGAAGCCATTATAGTTGTTAATTGGCATAATACCCGGAACAATGGGGCAGGTAATTCCAATTTGCCGACAGTCATTCACAAACTTGAGAAAGTTGTCAACATCGTAGAAAAGTTGAGTGACGATCACATCTGCTCCAGCGTCAACCTGCATTATGAAATTCCAAGATGGGTTAGAAACTGATATTAGTCAACTAATGCTTTGATTGGTCAACTATGACGCTTAGGATAATTATATGAGTTTGCTGCTTTTCAATTTTCATCTTAAAATAATATTTGTATAGCCCAACAAAATCCACCCCATAAAAAGTGCATGTGAAATGGACTAAGGTCTGTGAAATGATAACAATCGTGGAGAAAGTTGTCTTCAACTTTAATAAACTTTTCTAATACATCACCAGTTTAGAAACCCACATGTTACGGCGGTATTATAAATACAATTTTTTATTTTATTAACAAGAGGTAAAATTAAAACTTATTTAAAAAAATTAGGTGCTAAATATATCAGGGTATTAAAATTTATGCGTAAGCGTCTATAACATGACGCAACGTGCAAGACCATAGTATTTTTGCTGTTTTGTTTGAGTATAAAATTAAAATATTAAAGACTAAAAGACATGTTGTAGAAGTATAGTACGTAGAATTATTTAGACAATGGTAAAAGCATTTGAATCGTTTTATAATTTTATTAGAATCTTTGTTCTACTTGATGTTTTAATTGTATAACTAAATCTAACGTGAAAAATTATAATTTTTCAAACCTACATATTTGAATTCACTGGAAACGTATTCACAGTAAGATTGTAATAATGCAATATTTTGATCATTGTTAAAACCTTTGCAACTTGCAAAATGTACTTATCTCAGAAATACAACCTCAAAGCACCTAAATTTGAAAGTATAATGTACCTTTCTTTTAAGGTAAGCAAGATCCTTTTGATATGATTCTGGTGTAGCCAAGCCATTGCTTTCAATAACCTCAGGGTGTGCCTCTGCGAAACAACGTTTTATAAAATTCTAAGAATAATGATCACATTTTAACTGAAACTGACCCTAATATAACAAATAGAATAATATCTACGAAGTACCAACATGTTGCATAAAAATACTTGATAGTCTAGAAATTGAAAAAAAAAAAAAAAAAGGAAGGGAGATGGAAACCTGGGTAACCAGCAACAGCTATGCCAAAATAGTCACCATATGACTTGCGGATATGCGCAACCTACAAAGCAAAAAGTCCACACATATTAAAGCATTATATCCTGAATCGTTTATCATCTAACTAAATTGGCAATATTACACCTTGATTTTAGACTTCACAATAGATCAGTTCATTGAGTAATACGGAGTAAGTAAACTTCAAGTAAGTGATCCATAATCTCAACATGGTCGTAAAAGTTAGGGTCGGCAACTAGAGCTTAAAAGTCAGTGACTCAATGATCTAGCAAAATTTATTAAAACACTAACTATTAGGCACTTCATAGATCTCAAAATCAAATATTCACCAAAGCATTGTTCTAAACGGTCTAATATACAATCAAAGGGCCATTCACCTAGCGGTATTGTGGTGCCCTTTCAACCATGGGGTTGGGGATTCAAGTCATGAATGGAAAAATGTGTGTATATTCAGGATAGGAGGTAGGGGTAGCATCTAAAATATAAAAACCATTTACTAAACAATGCACCAAAATTGACTATACCCCAAAAAGTCAAACTTCATAATCCCTCAAATCAGTAAGAAATGAGTAAATTACAGATACAAAGATGAAATATTTTCAGGCATTTAGATCATCAAACTTATGTTGTTAGTTATCAAAGAAACTTAAGTAAATAAATGATCTATTATACGTGAAGACTAAAAACAAAATAAAAATTAATTAATCGGTAGATAACTAAGAATGTCACTTTGCCAGTAGCTTAATCATCAATTACACTTCAAATTTACAGATTCGAGACTAATTTCCAGTTAACATCAACATCTTATGCTTAGTGCAGAAATATAACATTTTCAGGCATTCAAATCAATAATTATCCACTCAATCAATGTCGCTATCACAAATTAAAACCTAATCAATCAACATATACCAGATCATGATTTATTCAAATCTACCTAATCAATTTCTTCAGCAAACAAAATTGTCGGTACCTCAATTCACTAAATTCAAAACTAACTTCCGGTTATAGATCTAATCGGATGCTTAATACAGTAATATAACATGGACGTTCAGGCATTTACATAACCTAAATATTTTCAATCCAATTATTAATTAATTATTAATTATAATTAATTAATTCATATGTAATCAGTAAGATGGTGTATAGTACTAGTAGATTATGTATATATACCAGATCAAGAGCACAGGCGAAACCGCCCTGGATCTGAACAAACTTATCCTGTCCACGTGGCGGATCACCTCTAAGGGCCAAAACATTCTGAATTCCATCTTTTTTAATAGTCTCCAAAGCATGATCTATTTTCTCCAACGGCATATTTGTACAGGTTAAATGCATCATAGTTTCAACACACACTAAATTCTGCATTCGTCTTGCTATCTCTAACGTTACATCAGCCGTTGATCCGCCTGCTCCCCAAGTTATATCACAAAATGTAGGATCATGAGCCACCATTCGTTCCATTCGTTCGAATAAGTTTTCAACACCTTCTTCGGTTTTAGGTGGAAAAAATTCGAATGAGAATACAACTTTTCCGGCGTCTCCGGCCGCCGTTGATTCTAGAATCTTCTGAATTACCTTCATTTTGATGTGTTAGAGAAAGATAGGGAGATATGAAGATTGAGGATTTAGTGTTTGTGTGATGTGGAATCAGATCTTGTGGTCTGATTGATTTCACAACAAAACACACTGATGGAGGGCACGCAAAAATTGGTAGATCTGCTGCTTCTTTTATAATGTACAAATAATACTTTTAAGTCCTTTAAATTTTGAGAATGTGCTTAGTAGGTCCCTATACTTTTGTGATATGTTTGTTAAAGACATTGTGATTATGATTCATATTCATATTACAATCTCATTTTCTAAGAGAAATTAACTAAATCACGAAAAGCATTTGTACAAAGTTATTACTCGTATGACAAACTATATACGGAGTATTAAGTGGCAATTATTTGGTTTTTTATGACACATCTTGTATGCCACTAAATGTTATTTTATTTGTATTGATTGTCTATATTTAATTAGTTACTTTAATTAGTTACTGTCTTACTGTACATATCAATAATTACTAATTAGAAACTCAAGCTTTTGTGTTCAAAATCCTTACCAATAGTGAAAAAGCTTTAGGTAGATAACGATATTTGCGCTTAAAACAAAATAAAGTTGTGCATTTTTTATAATCCTTACATGATCTACATGTGTGGACTTCAATAAAAATACATTGCACATCTAAAATATTGTAAATTTAAAACATATCACTATATCTTCATGTATGTTTTACTATATATAAACAAATTACGTAATCCACATGTTTATGCAATGATCTTCACTAATTCAAATTTTAGATTCATATTTTTTTTAATAGAGGATTTTACCAGTAATATATTAGATTTGTATTTTGATCAAGTAAGAAGCTATTTATCATGAGAAAGTGTGGGAAGATATTGGGTAAACAGGTTAACAGGGTACTTTTTACTCTCTTTATGTAGCGTTTGATTTGAGTATTTAAAATCTTAGAATTTGGAATCCTATCATTTGTTTGGTTGGAAGATTTGAAATCCACTAGACGCAATCCAATCAAAAGTAAGTTTTGATCAAATTAATATTACATTTACGTTTTACATTTGTTTTTTATATTTTATGTTTATGCAAAAATGAAAAATTTAAGCATAAATCAAAATACTGATACACGAAACCCAAAACTGAAACACGAAACTAAAAACTGAAACACGAAATGTGTAACTAAAAACTAAAACGCAAATCTAAAAGTTGAAACTCAAAACTGAAAACTAAAACATGAAATGGGATTCCGAAAACTGAAATACGAGTTTTAAATATGAAATCCGAAACTGAATAATGACACGTGAAACTTTAAACTGAAACGCGAAATAAAAATCGAAAACTAAAATGCGAAAATCGAAATTTGAAATTCAAACTGAAACACAAATAGAAAACTGAAACATAAGATTTAGAAATCCTTCACCAACACAAAGGATTTTGAAATCTTTCATTTATGAGATTTCATGATATTTAAAATCCAAATTCCTCCAATCAAATCCTCCAACTAAACATGAAATTTTATGGGATTTAAAATGCAAATCTCCCAAATCCCACGAAATAAAACCCGCCCCCTATGAATGTGATCAAATTCAAGTATAAAAACGAATTTCGGAATATATTTATCTTTAATCAACTTTAACGTTATTAAACCATTATAGATAAAACTATTGCCACCAGCTATATTTAGTACTTTGAATATATTGTTCGTTAAGGGTAGTTTTACAGATTATTAATTTATTACTCCGTATTACGGAGGAATATTTAGCTATATACACATTTGTCACGAATTATGTTTAGTCCATCATATATGACATACAAACATCAATAAATATCCAGAAATGTTATTGGTGATTGTTTATTGTTTTACATATATATATATATATATATATATATATATATATATATATATATATATATATATATATATACGATGATTATAGTTTTCCGACCATGAGTTTGTGTCGTTATAACTTATAACCTGAGAAAAAAATTAACATACAACAACAAAAGTTGTATCACGTTGAAACCATGCATTGTTTCATGTAATAAATGTTTGTTTTATTTTATCAATGACGAAACTAACATATGAAACATTATTAAACGAAAACTGTAAATAACAAGTAGTATAGGAACCAAAACTGAAATTTAAGATTTATTCAACAAAACCTCACCAACCGCGCTCAACAACCCCCTAATAAATATCAACCTCCGCACCACTACGGAAGTTGGCTGAAATGTTGATTAAGGAACGTGTAGTTTTTATTTATTGGGTTGGGCAACGAGCTCAATTGGATTGGGTTGATTTTAGCTACTTTTATTACGGAGTATGTTTTTGGATGGATACATACTACGACTATTTTGTAGATATTGAAAGTAAAATATTTGATCTTAAGTCTAAGACTTTTTTATTACGTTGGTCCTTAAGTTATATAAAATTACAATCCGAGTCTCTCAAGTTTTTAATTGGATTTTCGAGTCCTTTTAATTGCATAATTTGTCAATCCGCGTCCCTCCGTCTACCTGCCGTCAAAATTGGCCGTTAACCCTTGACATGTGCCATGCATGGGAGGATAAAATCGTCTTTTTACTTTTTTCTTCGACTTTTTTGCTTCGTTGGTTCTTTGTTTATACACAAAATTGCAATACGAGTCCCTCAAGTTTTTAATTCGACTTTTTATCTGTTTCTTTCATACACTTCATCTCCTTCCTTTACAATTAATTATTCATTAATCCATATATCATTCACATAATTATATTTAACATCCAAATATCTCTCACTTCAGATAACTAATTGCATTAATTTAAATTTTAAATAAGTGCTAAAACAAAAACGTATTTGTTGAAACAGAAAAAAAAAATTCATAACCAAGAAATTGGATTAGAAACCCATTTGTTCACTTCGATGATCAGATCTAAGAAATTGGATCAGAAACCCATTTGTTCATACTCGTCTAGTCATCTTTATCATTTAAACCTCCTGTGTAAATAAATCAAAAAAACAAACTCAAACAATAATTATCAACCTTAAACGATGTAATCAAATCATAAATAAAATCATGAAAGATTGAGATAAACCCAAAATACCAGATCCACAAAATACCACTCTTTTTGCACCAAGTTTCAAGTTTTACAAACCCTAATTTGGTCCAGTAATGGGTTGTTCCAATTTTGATTTCATCTTGTTTTAAGTTTAAATTTATATATTTATAAAGTAGATAAATAAAAGTAAAAAATACGGAGTATTAAATTAAAGAAAGGTAAATGTAATTATATTATAAGAATTTTTAAAGTAAATATAATTATGATTATATTATAAATTTATAAATTAAAAGAAAATAAATTAAAAGATTTTTTTGCGTCAGTAGTCCCACGTTTCTAATGACTTGAGAGATCGCCGTAGCTAAACATTTTAAACACGAGGGACCAACAGAGCAAAAAGGCTAAAATGAAATAATAAGACGAAAATCTCTATCACGTGTTAATCACGTGACAACACTTAACGGCCAATTTAGATGGCATGTAGACGGAGGGACGCGAATTGCCAAATTATGCAATTAAAAGGATTCGAAAATCCAATTAAAAATTTGAGGGACTCGAATTGCAATTTAGTATATAACTTAAGGACCAACGGAGCAAAAAAGTCTAATTTCAAATGAACTGTATGAGAGAGTGTGAAGAGAGAGAGTGAGTGGAGAGAGAAAGGGAGGTTGGTTAACGGTGGCTGCACGGCAAGACCATGGGATCGATACAACGGACGACTGCAGAGCGATTCACTAAGATTTTTCGGAATCCATTTGACGTCCTACATGTTTTTCAATTTTCCAGACAAGTGGGAAATAACAGATCTTTGGATAATCTTCAAAACATATGGCGATCTTCGTGACATATACATGGCAGTAAAAGGTTAGAGAATGGGCAGAGATTCGCATTTGCTAGATTTGGTGGGGTTTGCAGTAGTGAACAACTACTAAAATAGCTCGAAATAATCGATCTTGATGGAAACCCTATTTCGTGTTTACAAAGCCCGTGATATAAGTGATTCAGCTAGGCCTGCAAATGCTCAGAAGCCAAATAACTATAGCCATAGCTACAGGAATGAGCCCACAAAGCAGTGTAATATGAACAAAAATTCATCGTAGTGCATTTATCGATGATCGAAGATTCAGTGATGTTGCAATGAATTACAAGGTTGATATGAAAGACAAACTAAATAACTCAACAGAAGATTTGATGAACCAGATTAATAACGCAAAAGAAGATTTCAGAAGTCGAATCAATATTGCAAAAGATAAAAATCATGACAACCTGCCAAGGGATTTCAAGAGAACATTGGTGATAGATTGTAAAAGAAATGTCAAGGTGATTGGAGACTACTGCAATAAGGATCTATTCGATAAATCTTTTATCGTGAAACTCAAAAAATTAGAACTTTTAAAGCAGTTAAATTCTTTATGTCAATTGGAAGGTATGGGAAATTTTACACTAAAATATATGGGTGACCTTGAAGTTCTAGTAGTATGCGATTCAAATGAAAGTGCATCTTAAATACTCAATCACAAAAACCATGTTATCTAAAACTAGTGCGACCAAGTTCGCAGTTTGGATACAAGTTATGGTGGTTCCGGAAGGATGGTTTGGATCAAATTCATAGGAGTTCCGGTCATTTGTTGGAATGAAAATGTCTTTTCATCAATTGGTAGATGAGGGGGTGATGTTTTGGAAATGGAGAACTGTTGGTACCGATTTAACAACGGAAAATTCGTAGTGGGGGGTGAATACAATTTTTTTGTCAATTAGTTTAAGCATATAATCATAATCAACAAATAATTAAATTAGAGTCATATATAATTTTCAACGTTATTCTTTTATTGAAATAATCTCAAAGAATCACAGTTATCCTTTTGCAGAATATATAATAGGTTGATACACATTACACCTAGATAGCTTTTGAACGAATGAAGCTTATACAAGGTCTGAACTCTATTGATTTAATACTCACACCACCAATACAATTGTGGTTTCAACTATTTATAAGAGCCCTAATAATCGTGTAATTGATCTATTGTCCACTGGTACAAATGATGTTTGTACTATCCGAAAACTGTGGCAGGAATCACGTGACTCCCTTTTCCTTCTTCGGTAGCTAGTTGCGGGAACACCCCTTTGGACATTCGAATTGGTTGAACAAATAGAATGTTGAGTTCCTTAGGGACAAAGCAATATCCATAAACTGCGCATGGGTTAAGCTTCTGCATTCCATTATTGTCTTGTAAGGTCACTTGTCAGCCGTCGACACATGTCCTTCTCTGTTCAACTTCGCCTTCAATGTCAGTTAAATAGTACCAATTCATGTAGACAACACATGAAACCATCATCTTCTTGCTGGTTCTTCAGTTACTGGTCCTTCACTTCATCTTCTTGTTGGTTTAGCATAAATCCTATGATGGCCATGAAGTAACCTTCAGTCTTGAGCTATCTTGAAATGATAGTGAAGGCAGCACACCAAAACACTTAATCACATCATACAATAATTAAATAAACTTATCTTGGTCTGCACATTAAAACTAGTGTTTATAATCATGTTGTGTCATAATTAAATCCTTAATTTTGTAGGGGACTCAACAATCTCCCCCTATTTGATGATGACAAAACATCTATATCTATCTATTCTATACTATACATTAAAAGAAAAGAAAAATTGAGATATACTTTTTTAGCATTATTGAATTTGGACCCTTAGATCAAAAAAATGACCTCCATTACCCTTGCTTGATAACCATTGGATCAACCTATAACCTTATAACTATTTGCATTCACATAAAACTTCCCATAATACCCTTGATGCAATAAAAATTACGGGAGTAAAACATCTTAATAGGGGTCACACTGTTCTCATCCATTTACGCCATTCACCCCATTATCATCAACCCTAATCTACTCCTGAAACAAAATGGTTTCTCTCTTCAAGAACATACATTCATCGTATCCTAATCTCAATGGTTTGTTTTTCCAGTTGGTAAAGAACAAAGATTCAAACATCTTCTTCAAACATCAATCAAGATAGCGGGTTGATTTCTACTGCAAAAGAAATATATTAAAACATCATCGCATATTTCAGATTCAAAGGTTAGTATATATCAGTTTTTTCATTTCGTTATTTGAGGTACCCTAATTTTCCAGATAATTATTTAGAGGAACCCTAATTCTCCTCTCAGATGAAAAAAAAACACACTCCATCATCTAAATTCAACGACAATCTCATCCATTGAACAACAATTTGAGGATCCCAAATATCAAAATTAATTATTCCAGACTCCAATTAGGATGAACCAAAAAACGGCGATCGCCAATTTTCATGAATCAAAGACGTAGATTTGGGCATCGGAAATGAGTGAATCAAAGCATTATATTCAGACATCGGAAATGAATGAATCAGAGCATTAGATTTGTATGAACCAAATAATGGCGATCGTATAATTTTCATGAATCAAAGCACCATATTCAGGCATCGGAAATGAATGTAATCGTTTAAGAGGAAACCAAGTCTATATATGCAAAGGTAATCACTTTTCTGATCATAAAATTCTTATTTTAATCACAAAACCCTCTCAATTATGTTATATTTTGGTCTGAATATATTCATGTTTTTATGAATGTGAAGAAGTTCTTGAATTAGTTTCGTGTTACATTGTAATTTTTAATCCTTCCCTCATTCAGATTTTATTCTAATTTTACTCAAATTTAATTGGAAGTGTAATGACCTGAACTTTTCCATGTTTATATATATTAAATGAAATTGTTATTTACATGATTAAGTGTTTCCAACATGTTAAGCAATCGAACTTGTTAATACTTGATTAATTGAAATAGGTTTCATATAGACAATTGACCACCCAAGTTGACCGGTGATTCACGAACGATTAAAACTTGTAAAAACTATATGATGACATATATATGATTATATATATAGTTAACATGATATTATGATAAGTAAGTATCTCATTAGGTATTTTAACAATGAGTTATATACATAAAATTGAGTTTATTGAATTAAGAAACTCGAAACGATATATATAACGATTATCGTTATAACAACGTCTTACTAAATACATATGAATCATATTAAGATATTGATACACTATGTTTAATCATGATAAATTATAAGTAAACATGTCATTAAGTGTATTAACAATGAACTACATATGTAAAAACAAGACTACTAACTTAATGATTTCGAAACGAGACATATATGTAACGATTATCGTTGTAACAACATTTAACTGTATATATATCATACTAAGATATATTAATATATCATAATATCATGATAATGTAATAATTTAACATCTCTTTAGATATAATAAACAATGGGTTAACAACATTTAACAATATCGTTAACCTAAAGGTTTCAAAACAACATTTACATCTAACGACTAACGATAACTTAACGACTCAGTTAAAATGTATATACATGTAGTGTTTTAATATGTATTCATACACTTTTTAAAGACTTCAAGACACTTATCAAAATACTTCTACTTAACAAAAATGCTTACAATTACATTTTCGTTCAATTTCATCAACAATTCTACTCGTATGCACCCGTATTCGTACTCGTACAATACACAGCTTTTAGATGTATGTACTATTGGTATATACACTCCAATGATCAGCTCTTAGCAGCCCATATGAGTCACCTAACACATGTGGGAACCATCATTTGGCAACTATCATGAAATATCTCATAAAATTACAAAAATATTAGTAATCATTCATGACTTATTTACATGAAAACAAAATTACACATCCTTTATATCTAATCCATATACCAACGACCAAAAACACCTACAAACACTTTCATTCTTCAATTTTCTTCATCTAATTGATCTCTCTCAAGTTCTATCTTCAAGTTCTAAGTGTTCTTCATAAATTCTATAAGTTCTAGTTTCATAAAATCAAGAATACTTCCAAGTTTGCTAGCTTACTTCCAATCTTGTAAAGTGATCATCCAACCTCAAGAAATCTTTCTTATTTAAAGTAAGATATCTTTCTAATACAAGGTAATACTCATATTCAAACTTTGATTCAATTTCTATAACTATAATAATCTTATTTCGAGTGGAAATCTTACTTGAACTTGTTTTCATGTCATGATTCTGCTTCAAGAACTTCCAAGCCATCCAAGGATCCTTTGAAGCTAGATCTATTTTTTTCATTTCTAGTAGGTTTATCCACAAAACCTGAGGTAGTAACGATGTTCATAACATCATTCGATTCATATATATAAAACTACCTTATTCGAAGGTTTAAACTTGAAATCACTAGAACATAGTTTTTTCAAAAATGACTTGTAACCTAAATTTCCGACTATAAACTTATACTTTTTCTGTTTATATTCATAAACTTAAGTTCAATATGAAACCATAGCAACTTGAAACACTCAAAACGGATTTAAAACGAAGAAGTTATGGGTAAAACAAGATTGGATATTTTTGCTTGTTGTAGCTACGTGAAAATTGGTAACAAATGTATATTAATCATATCCTAGCTAACTTATATTGTATTATACATGTATTCTATTATATTATGTAATCTTGGGATACCATAGACACGTATGCAAATGTTTTAACATATCATATCGATCCATCTATATATATTATTTGGAACAACCATAGACACTCTATATGCAGTAATGTTGGAGTTAGCTATACAGGGTTGAGGTTGATTTCAAAAATATATATACTTTGAGTTGTGATCTAGCCTAAGACGTGTATACACTGGGTTATGGATTGATTCAAGATAATATATATCAATTTATTTCTCTACATCTAACTATGGACAATAGTTGTAGGTTACTAACGAGGACAGCTGACTTAATAAACTTAAAACATCAAAATGTATTAAAAATGTTGTAAATATATTTTAAACATACTTTGATATATATATATATATATATATATATATATATATATATATATATATATATATATATATATTTGTTATAGGTTCGTGAATTGACCAGTGGTCAAGTCTTACTCCAGACGAAGTAAAAATCTGTGAAAGTGAGTTATAGTCCCACTTTTAAAATCTAATATTTTGGGATGAGAATACATGCACTTTTATAAATGTTTTACGAAATAGACACAAGTAAATGAAACTACATTATATGGGTGAATGATCGAAGCCGAATATGCCCCTTTTGCTTGGTAACCTAAGAATTAGTAAACCGATCTACTAATTGACGCGAATCCTAAAGAAAGATCTATTGGGCCTAACGAACCCCATCCAAAGTACCGGATGCTTTAGTACTTTGAATTCGTTTTTATCTTGTCCGAAGGATTTCCCGGAATGATAGGGGATATTCTTATATGCATCTTGTTAATGTCGGTTACCAGGTGTTCACCATATGAATAATTTTTATCTCTATGTATGGGATGTATATTGAAATATGAAATCTTGTGGTCTATTATTATGATTTGATAATATATAGGTTAAACCTATAACTCACCAACATTTTTGTTGACGTTTTAAGCATGTTTATTCTCAGGTGATTATTAAGAGCTTCCGCTGTTGCATACTAAAATAAGGACAAGATTTGGAGTCCATGCTTGTATGATATTATGTAAAAACTGCATTCAAGAAACTTATTTTTGACGTAATATATTCTTATTGTAAACCATTATGTAATGGTCGTGTGTAAGCGGTATATTTTAGATTATCATTATTTCATAATCTACGTAATGCTTTTTAAACCTGTATAGATAAAATAAAGGTTATGGTTGTTTTAAAAATGAATGTAGTCTTTGAAAAACGTCTCATATAGAGGTCAAAACCTTGCGACGAAATCAATTAATATGGAACGTTTATAATCAATATGAACGGGACATTTCAGGAAGAATATCTCATTTGTATTGTACATCATGCGAAGAATTCGTAGGAATGAATTTTGTGATCATTAGTCAATCATATAAGAGTGTGATAAATTTTGTGATGTATCAGTTCGCTCATTTAGGGTAATCCATCTTTACAAGTGTTCTTTACAAAAAAATTTTTGACTTAAGTTATTGAAAATATAATGTAATCCCAGCATAAAATGTTACTTACAGTTAGGAATATATGAACCTATATTGTATTTCTTATAAGATATAAGATTAATTAATAAGCGAATATTTGTTACAAATTGGATTAGAAATGTAACACATTTAGATATTAGAAACATATGGCCTGTATTCTACGCAAAAATCAAAGTCAAACAACCCAAAACTTACATAAACTTATTTACGGAAGATATATGGAATTCACACGTTTTAGAATTGAAAGGACCCGTTCATATACATTATAAACGATTCACAATAGTTGATTACATCGCGAGGTATTTGACCTCTATATGATACGTTTTACAAACATTGCATTCGTTTTTAAAAGTCAAACTTTCTTTACATCAAAAATTGACGGCATGCATACCATTTCATATTACATCCAACTATAATTGACTTAATATTAATCTTGATGAACTCAATGACTCGAATGCAATGTCTTTCAAAGTATGTCTTGAATGACTCCAAGTAATATCCTTAAAATGAGCTAATGCACAGCGGAAGATTTCTTTAATACCTGAGAATAAACATGCTTTAAAGTGTCAACCAAAAGGTTGGTGAGTTCATTAGTTTATCATAATCCATCATTTCCGTAATAGTAATAGACCACAAGATTTCAGTTTCTATAAATATCCGTACACTCGCAAGTGTATAAAAGTATTCTATAAGTTGTAGGCACCCAGTAACAAGCCTTAACGTTCATGTTTTACCCTTTGAAGTACACCAGATCAGGTGTGTTTAAAATAACCTCGAAGTACTAAAGCATCCCATAGTCAGGATGGGGTTTGTCAGACCCAATAGATCTATCTTTAGGATTCGCGCCTACCGTACATAGACAAGTAGTTTAATGTTACCAAGCTAAGGGTATATTTCTGGTTTAAACCCATATAGAATTAGTTTTAGTACTTGTGCCTATTTCGTAAAACATTTATAAATCAGCGCATGTATTCTCAGCCCAAAAATATATATAAAAAGGGAGCAAATGAAACTCACAATACTGTATTTTGTAGCAATTATGTATATGACGGCACTGAACAAGTGCAGGGTTTGTCTCGGATTCACTAACCTATATTAAGTATATATATTTATATGTTGGTCAATATCTGTCTAACAATTTAGGTCAAGTCGTAGTGTATCACAATCCTAATGCTCGAGACCGACATGCAAAAGTCAACAAAAGTCAACTTGATCAAAAATGACTTTCAAAATATATACATGTTTATTATATAACTTATATATAGTAGTTTTATATATTTAAATATATTTATCAGATCTTATTATACTAAATAATACAAGTCATTTATTAATAAATAAAAATTTATATTAAAATTCATATATGATAAAAATATACTTTTATATATCTCAAGTAATAAAATTTATAAAATTCACTTAATATCATAAAAATATAGTGGTATGTATTATTAATGTAATTACATTACGTGTGGTAAAAATATCTTTGTACGCATATTTATTTGATAAAATAATATTGATAATAATAATAATGATAAAAATAATAAAATGATAGTTTCAATAAAAATATTAATTTTTAGTAATAAAGATAATTTTAGTAATAACATCAACTGATAACAGTTATAATAATCGTTTTAATAATAATATTAAAATTAATGATAATTCAGTTGACCATATCTTTTAATCCGTTCATCGAAACCACACGATTTCTAAATGAAAAGTTATTAATTTTTTTCTTCAGCTTTTCAATGACATGCATATCATATAACTTATCTCAGTAGCACATGTATCAAATTCGTGATTTATCATAAACTATTTAACGACGAAACTAAGCATACAAACATGCATAATCATATATACTCGAGCATTAGTCAGGGATACACTATTAATATATAAAAGATAAGATATGAATGCTCACGTATCAATATTGTGATTCAATATTGCAGGAAAGTACGTAGACGCAACGAAAATGATAAACGTTAGGTTGACCTCACGAGCAATACCCTCGATCAATACCCATAACCTTCATAGCTATAACCCATAATTTCCTTAGCTATATTCCATTTGAAAACTTATTTTGAAATCGTCTGAATATAACTCCGTCGTAGTATTTTATGTATACTAATAATATCTTGAAATAGTACTAAGTAAATATATATATATATGTAATTCGATTGAGAGAGTTTAGAGAAATATATTTTCAAGTTTCTATGAAATAATGAAACCTATTGAATTCTATTTATAATAGATTTTTGAATTATTAAAGTGAATTATTAA
This sequence comes from Rutidosis leptorrhynchoides, assembly GCF_046630445.1. NCBI lineage: Eukaryota > Viridiplantae > Streptophyta > Magnoliopsida > Asterales > Asteraceae > Rutidosis > Rutidosis leptorrhynchoides. The sequence goes on along the minus strand of NC_092338.1, from coordinate 125,954,263 downwards.
AGTATGAATTATTAAAGTGAATTATTAAAGTATGAATTATTAAAGTGAATTATTAAAGTATGAATTATTAAAGTGAATTATTAAAGTATGAATTATTAAAGTATGAATTATTAAAGTGAATTATTAAAGTATGAATTATTAAAGTGAATTATTAAAGTATGAATTATTAAAGTATGAATTATTAAAGTGAATTATTAAAGTGAATTATTAAAGTATGAATTATTAAAATTAAAGTAAAGTAAAAGTAAAGTAAAGGTAAAGTTAAAGTATAGTAAAAGTATAAAACTATGTACGTATAATACGCATATAAAAATATATAATATTAATTTAAATCGTTATATATATTTAATAAAATAAAATATAAATATGGTTATCTTTATTATACTGGTTAAGTAATGAGTTGTCAAAAAGAATAGATTTCTTAAATCACAGTGAACCTCATATCATAGGCCCGTAATCATATCATAATGTATCTGATAATTCAATCATTTGATATTATCTCTTAATTCTGTCGATAAATATATCGAAACAAATATGTTCATGTAAAGTATCATATATCTAATACTTTGTTAATGTTTTCAGTTAATATTATATATTATATATACATATCTATATACACATAATTGTTCGTGAATCGTCGAACACGGTCAAAGGGTAATTGATTACATGAATGTAGTTCCAAACTTTTTAAGATTCAACATTACAAATTCTGCTTATCGTGTCGGAAACATATAAAGGTTAAGTTTAAATTTGGTCGGAAATTTCTGGGTCGTCACAAGAATTAATTCCAATATAGTCCAAATATAGAACAATATGATATAATGTCGGGTACTTAAAAAATTCAAAAAATCCTTGATTTTCGCCTAAATTGTTTCATATTGATATATGCATACCAATCATCCTTAATGATTTCATGTTTATCTTTCTTCTGTCAACAGTATATATTATGAAGTATGATAAATCCAACAGTATATATATTGTTCATGGCAAATATTGTATGTTACTGAAGTATGAGAACTTATATTGAGCAAAAGATTGTATGTTACTATTCTTCATGGACGATGATATCCATGACTATATATGTACGTAAAATCCAAATTCATATTTTTAGCTTTTAGCAAAATAGTCCCAATGATATTATTAGAATTAGAATCAACTTGCTTCTGAGTCTTTTACTATTATATTTGGGTCACCTGCAGTTAATAAAATGGGTCATTTGCTATTATATTTGTAATGGGTCACTAACCCATCTTAAATGGGTTACTATACCAATGCTAAATGGGTCATTTACTTTGGTTACTATATATAAATTCTAAATGGGTCATTTGATTTGGTTACTCAGCTTTGTAGACATGATTTAGTGATGCAGCTTTGAATTTGATCATGTTGTTTTAAGTTACTACATAACTTGATAGGATTGATTATACAATTTCTGATACAACCTTCAAAAAATACATTTTTTGGCTTGAACCAATCTTTAACTGTTACTCGGTGATTCCTTTTTAAATACAAAAGAGACTATACGTATTTTCAATATCATCACACTTATGAGGTTTCAATTGTATATTATTATCATAGGGTTTTAACATCATTATAAAAATCTTCGTTTAGCCTTGTTGTTATGGGTGGTGCAGTTAGTATTAACCCTGTTGATATTTCTAACTGCAGTTTGTGTCAATTCGAGTTTAACCATGTTTATATGTTAGTTGCGGTTAGAATCTATTTGATCAGATGCCTACATGAAAAACTTTCATGCAGCTACTTTTATACTGTTTGCTTCTATTTCCAATATTGAATACTCTATCATGTTTGCTCTTGCTACATGAAAGGAATCTCCTTGAGACACTCTTTGTATATTATGTTCTTGACTCTTTGTAAAATTTTTTTTGGTGTTACACGATTGTTATGGATTAATGATTGTTGTTTAGATGGAATTTGAAACCATACTTGAATTGATGACATAGTTTATGAAAGCATTAAGTAGAAATTGTGATCGGCCCCGAAAATCGTTGGCTACTTTTTTATTATCGAGAAAGAGTGTTTTTGATACTTATAGGCGAGTTTTGAGTCTGTGAAAAGAACATTAACACTCTTTAATTGCAGTTGTACAATTTTAGTTTAGAGGTAATGATGGTAGGTAATACGGACAGCAATTGATTATTTATGATATTAAACTGTGGTTTGGAGTGATACTAATTTTAAATAAGTGTGTAAACCAGGTGTTCTTTTTCATAGTGAAATTTTAATTAAATTTTTAGATAACTTAATTTTGGACAACATGAAGCTCCTTCACGGCAGAAATGTAGCCAAATCAGATGGCGAGGTTATCAAACTACAAGTATTATGTTGCCAATTTACCTTCTTTCTTTTATCAACAGATAAAGAAATTCTTTGTTTTATGTTATGGTTATGGCAGCGTTGTAAAAATAGCTACTCTTGGATTAATTGGCAGAGAGATTGTAAGGATTAATCGCCAAATCTGACTTTGACGGAATATCGTGAATTGACTGGTTCATCATAACGTGGGTCAAAATCGCCACCTCCAAATTCTATAGCTATTCTTAACTTCAAAATTTACTTTAGATGTTGATCACTATATTGTTATTCAGGGTGGTTATCTTCTGCCAAAGGTCTAGGCCTATAACAAATGGTGTAAGGTGAGAGTCCTACATTTAAGCTGCTTATTTTGTTCTTGACATTTTAGTTACAAAGGCCTTTTTATGATAATTGTTGTTAAATATTATTCTGCAGGCTTCATTGGTGGGGCTACTGGTACCTGATCTGCCTTTGTACCTCCAGAGGTAAATATTAGCTAAGTAAATAAATTTTAGTTCTATAGCTTTCTCATCTCTTTCAATTACTACGTGGTCAAACACAAGGCATTTTGGCTCATACTAATTGTTCTTAGTTAAACACAAGGCATTTTTGCTCATACCAAATTTGATCCCTACTAATATGATCTTATTAGTAGGTGTAAATTAATCTTCTATTTTTTTTATCTATAATGATTCGACACTACCGTCGATTTTCGTGTTATGAGTACAATAGTAGATATTGCAACATAATAACTTGCAACCATATTTTAAGGTAAATTATTATTCTTATGGTTAAGACTTTTGTTTTGAAGTTATATGTTAAGGTTTGGAATATAATTAAATAAATGAATAACATAAAATATGTTGCTGGTGTCTTTTTTATTTTAAATAGAGTTACATCACAACTTAATGTATTAAGATAAATAGATGGAGATTATACATCTGTAGATGTACAGATATTGATCAAGCAATCCAGATCACATTTTTTTCAAATTGTTTCTTAATCAATTTGGAGAAAGGTTGCATCTCAGGGCAAGTTGGGCAGGTTGGTTAATGGGTCAAAAGAGATTTGGGGTAAAAGTATAATATCCCATTGCTTTGTTTTCCAACTTTTCATGTGTATCTAACCTATTAGTTATAAACAGTTCAAAATGATAAAGAAATTTGTTTACATAAACTTTCGGGTTAATATAGGGTTATTATCTTTTTGTTGCAGAATATAGATAAGTTGCGATTATAGAGAATCAAGACTGTTTATTGCTGGTCAAACTCCCGGTGGATTTGTCATTGCTTCTTCAAGTGATGGTGGGCTTGATAATTTGGATTCGGTAATGATGCTCCCATTATTGGTGGTGGTTTACTTAAATTATGATAATTTGTATTTTTACAAGAAGTTTTTAATTCACAGCTACTTTTTGGTACATTATTATGTTTAACATGACTCATTTTTGGTACATTATTATGTTTGACATTTCGTAGATACTTTTGGATCACATAGATTTGTTAGAACATCAAGGCGAATGATTAGAATTACTTAAAAAGAAACCATCCAAAAGGAGTCCAACATTACAAGTAGAGTGGATAACTTGAAAAGGAGTATATCAGACACTTTTGTTGAAAAATCCTTTGTTAATAAAGGTGATATTCTTGCTATGTCCAATTACAAAAATAGCATTTACTTTTTAAATGAGGTAAATACGATATATTTCTTTTCTTCATACCTAATGTTAAATCTTTTACCAATATCTTCTAACTTAAATATGGTCACTACTTATTAACATAATTTGTGTCTAAAGTTTTCGTGTTTTGGTATATTACAGAGATCAATTATGAGTTGTTACATTCAAGCATATTCAGCAGGCACGAATGTCGATTAGGATAAGATTGATTGTAACTGTTGGTCCATCTACTCTCCATTGTGCACAAAATTCAAGTGCTATATAGTTTGGACAAATGAGGTAACAAGTTTACTATGTTTAGTGATTTTTATCTAATAATTTGTATTCGTATATGTATATATGTCGTTGTATAACTTTTATTTATGTCTTAGGATGAATACAGAATACAGAATGAAAATAATATAGAAACAAAATATTTATGATAGTGGATACTGTGGATTCATTTGTATATGCACATAAGGTAAAACACTTTGAAAAAAAAAATTAAGTATTAATATTTTCATTATTGATATATCAAAATGGGTTGGGTTGACCCAAAACCAATAATAAAAAAGATGTCTTTTGGTGTAGCAAAACGGGTTGGGTTGACCAAAAATAGTACAATATTATGTTGTATTCATTATCGTATTGGTAGTTTATAAAAAAGCACGGGTTAATGTTTTCTTTTATAAAGGCCCGCTTTTTATTTATGCAAACGCAACCTATTTTGGAGACTTAATAAAGTTATTTCCTATTATTTACTTGATGTTAAGCAGGTTATGATAGCATAAAAATGGTCAAGATAATAAAGAAATGTGAAATATAAGATGCATTCTTTAATACTGACAATTTGGAAAAGCTTAGAAATCGGTTTACAATGTTACAATTGACCCATTCCGAATTACGTTTTTTAGGTTGATTTGGGTAGAAGTCTAAAGAATGTATCTGCTTCAGATTTGTTGTCATGAAACTGACAGTTCTTCACAGTTCTAACATAAGCTACTTTAATGTTGCGTTATGGGAAGAAGCCTGCACTTAAATGGGTGTTACGAGGTGCTTAGGTATAATCTTGAAAACTTGGAATTGTAACAACCCAAACCGTAACCGACCAAACACGACGAAATTTCAAACAAAAAAAAAAAATTTCTGGTGCAGGCCATCTGCGCGGCGCGCCAGGTGGCCGCGCGGCGCGCCAAACCACCTGGACAGCCCGCTGTCCCCGGAAGTCAATTTAATGAAAATGTTTGACTAGTTCCCGACACATTTAGCTAAAACGCTTTTAACCATGACTTCATATATGAAAAACTAGCACGTTTAATTAATAAAATCAAATTTACGAAGCGGGTCCCACATCGACCCAAATTACCCCTTGAGTACCAAAATGCAATATTTGACCATAAGACTTTTAATACAAAACGAAGCCGAGCATGGCGATTGGGGATACGCTACCCAATCCTAAACAATCCAAAAGCAAGTCTCTAAAGCAAACTATGCAAGTCTTCTAGTCCTCGCGCTTACCCGAGCCACCAATCCGCATGCAATCTATAAAAAGAGTCAACAACGAGAGGGTAAGCTAATGCTTAGTGAGTAGAATAAATATATACATGCATATACAACTTACCTACTCGCATCCACGACATCACATAAATACACATAAATCACTTACCTCATCGTACCAAACGCTAGTATCATCAAATCGTATAACTAGCAACCTCATAAGCAATCAATAGCTAGTAACGTCAAACCGTACAACTAGCAACATCATTAGCATAAATAAATATATATAATAAATCAAATTAAATGCTAGCATCAACAATTACAATTCATGGTTAACCAATCTCTTCGCTAGGGGAACGACTTCGCGAATCAAGTCATCGATGTTCATAACATTCGTTAGCTTCCAAAAACGGCTATGGCATGCTAACCCCCCGAGGTGTTCCAAAAACGGCTATGGCATCACCCCTCAAGTGTTCCAAAAACGGCTATGGCATCACTTGCTCAATGTGAGTAGAACACGGCTATTACTCACGCTTTCGTACACCAACACGGCTATGTGTACGGGTAACTCAAATAACAACGTGGGAGTAAAACACGGCTATTACTTGCCACTAAATACACAAACACGGCTATTACTTGCCACTAAATGCACAAACACGGCTATGTGCCTTAGTACAAAACATGGACTAATACGGCTAAGTCCCACAACCTTGGTCACAAAACGGCTATGTGACACCATCGACACGGTACATAAATCATATACATACATATATACATATTCCACTCACAATAATCATTATGGACAAGAACGGCTATGTCCCACCACTACGGTCACAAAAACGGCTATGTGACATCATTACTACGGGCAACTATCAATGTGGACAAAATGTCTATATCTCACAACTATGGTCACCAAACGGCTATATCCCACAACTATGGTCACCAAACGGCTATATCCCACAACTATGGTCACCAAACGGCTATATCCCACAACTATGGTCACCAAACGGCTATGTGACACCATTTCCACGGGCACATAAATCATATACATACATATATAGATATTCCACTCACCTTGAAGTCTTGAAGAATGCTTCCAAGTAATCCGCAACTCGCCAATGGAAAGTACCTATTCCATTACCACAATTACAATAATACACTTAGAGTGGATTTACAAATCAACCCAATTCGTAAGTGCAATTTCGACCCAAATGCACTTCCAAGCACAAACCGTGCCCAAACTAACCAATAGTCACTAACACAAGTGAGAATGGTCCTAATATGTCAATTAAACCCGAACTCAAGTGTTAAACACGTGTCATACCCATTTTGACCCTTAAACCCTAATTTTGACCCATAAAGGTCAAAATCTCATTCTTTGCAAGTTTTGACACCAAAACACATTTAACTCGGTTTTATACTTCAACTTAATCCATTTTAAGTTTATAAACTTCATTAAATCGCCAATTGGGTCATAATCACCACGAAACCCTAATTTGACCCAAAGTCAAAGTTAGTCAACCAAATAACCCTAAATGGGTTCCAATACTTCCATAATCACTAACTTAAGTGATTTAACTAATTTCAAGTTCTAAACATGGCCAAATAGTTCACCAACCCGAAATCCGCCAACAATTAACAACAAACCCGATTACTAGCATCACTAAACTCATTTCATCACCTAAAAGGGTTTTACAACTAATTAACTCAAAACCCTAACTTGAATATCAAATTAGATAAATGAAATTCGGAGTTTGAGCTTACCAATACTATCACCGCGTAGCCGAGAACGAAAGGAACAACTTTAAAACCCGAGACTTTAAACGATTCGAGCTTCTTCTTCACCAAAACCTCCAATCTCTCTCTAAATATTTGGAAGGGATGAATGGACATGAAAAATGATCCAAAACTGATCCAAAGTAGCTAATATGGCACACAAATCCGGCCCCATGTGATTTTACCCTTTTACCCCTCATTTAATTTAAATAAAAACAAGGGAGTTCTGTCAGCAGCAATCGGCGCGGCGCGCCCCTACCCCGCGCGGCGCGCGGCCTCTCTGAAACAGATTCTTTTTCATTTTAAACTTTATATAAATAATCCGCGAAACCCAATCTCGAATGTCTTAATACACAAACAAGCAAGATAAATATTCGGGTCTTACAACTCTCCCCCACTTAAACTCGATCACGTCCTCGTGATCCTCATCACTTAACCACGTGGACCTCACCCTACGGTCCTCGACATAAGTCCCAATCCGACTTTCCTAAGCAACTCTTTCCCAACGAATCGCTTTCCACAACTAAATCGTCACCCGCGATTTATCAAAACCACAATCCGAGCACTACAACCATGCTCCTTCCCTAACATCGGGAAAACTCAACCACTCTCGTACCGAGATATAAATCCCTTAGCGTACTATTACCGAGTACAACGCTAAAAGCAACTAAGTCTCAACCTAAGGTCATCAACCCGAAACGATGAAGACCGAACCAAACGAATCCTTACGGACAACACCACTTAACAACATCCATTGTAGTGCGCAATACGACCCATACGCAGCTACCGTAACAACACAAACCCACGGTTAGAAACCGATAGCGCCCAAAACGGCTATGGGAACACAAGTCCCAAGGTGTACGAAATCATCCATCGTCACACCCGTAACAAACATGTGAGCGAAACACGGCTATCGCATCACTAATCATACCACGTGGTCCTCACGACCCCACCATCGACGCATAAAACGACCGATAGTTCCCACAACATGGTCCTTACGACCCCACCATTGGTGTATCAAACAACCAATAGATTACAACTCAACATGGCCGAAACAACCCGAGCCAAAACACATATGGAGGATGGTCGAAACAACCCGAACCTTTGTGAATTCGCACAACCACCCGACATTCACTACCTCAAACTATGAGCCCAACCAACAGGGACAATCGTACTACCCGAAATATTGTGAATACGAACAACCCGATATTCACGTCCCACAACACAACTCTCTTGATGAAGTCAGCGGACCCCGAAGGTCATGCTCCACCAATCTCAATACCGGATGAAGTCAGCGGACCCGAAGATCATGCTTCACCGATCTCAACACCACGCTCATGACGAAGCCAGCGGACCCTAAAGATCATGCTCCATCAATCACGTACTCCCATGATGAAGTCAGCGGACCCTAAAGATCATGCTCCATCACGTAACCATACTATAATGAAGTCAGCGGACCCGAAAGTCATGCTTCATTAATCCACAATACTACGATGAAGTCAGCGGACCCCGAAGGTCATGCTTCATCAACCACATACCATAATCGAGCAAGAACCACCTATATCAAACATAGGTACCGAACAAGAATTCTCCAAAAGAGAACCCGACACACACCTTCCTTAACCGAAGGATTTCACCTTGCTCACCAAACACGACCATTATCTCTCAACGAGATTTACCACATTACCACCTCGGTGGTAGTTCCAATCTAAACCATAAGTACAATTTATCCGAAATCGTACTCTACCACAAATCGACCAAAACTAGGTCTCGACAAAGTGTCCGGATCTACCAAAAGCATCATCCGAAACATCACACTAAAACTTCCTCGTGCGGGAGTGCGACTCCCCCACTTGGAACCACGTTCCTATATCACAACTCATACACCCGTACGATGCTACCAAAGGTAGACTTTACCAACAATTGGGTACACACGACCCATCACCACACCTTGCTCTAATCTTGAGCACGCGAAGGATTTCAATCAATCCTTAAACACTTCGAACGCAAAGTGTATCACGATTACACAAACCATACCCTCGCAATTATCCAATTGCTTTAGTTTGTCAAGTTTCACTTAGTCACTCATGTACCTAAGGGTTTCTCCCGGGACCCTAAGTACAATGTAACCACAACACAATCGGAGTCGACACCACGCTAGTAGATATAAAAGAGGCACCTAATGTCGCGTCATAAAGACTCCATTACCAACATACGTCAAGATTTTAAACACTCGATCTCAAAGGTTCCAATCACCCGACGAACCCCATGGTTCATCACTTCAACACAGAAGCGAACACGCGCTTAACAATCGAACACCAAATCCATTTCCGTGGCTTGGTAGTAACATTTCCCAAATACTAAGGAATGCTTGGTTGCACCAAGTCTTACGCCCTTCGTCCCAAAAATCAAACATCGTCACAGGGTACTTCCATTAGGAACGTCACCCTTAACCATAACATGCAAATCACTATGCAATTAACAAGTCCGAACATAAACGCCACATAAATAAATATTCAAAGACATATTTATCAAAACGAAACGTACCTCAACGTCTCCTTGCGGCATTCGCCGCCGCCAACCCGGGACAATCCGGCTTGCGATGTCCCTCTTTATGACAATAGTAGCACATTTCGCCTTCACTTCTCGGCATCGTGCATTCCCACAACTTGTGACCCCTAACGCCACAATTGAAACCTCTAGGCGCACGAGATTCCACCGCGCCCTTTACCACTTTACTCGTACTCGCACTCGGACCCTTAGTCCTCTTACTCGGAGCACCATAAGAAACAACCCTTCCCTCACTTGAAGGTTCGCCCTTTTTCGATCGCGTATAAGACTCGAAACCTCTAGCCACCGCAAATAACTCCGCAAACGACTTCGCGTAACCCCGGCTAATTTTGCTTTTCAAGTCATCGCTCAAAGTTCGATAGAAATCCTCCATCAACAAACGATCGTTCCCCAAATATTCCGGGCAAAAACGAGCCTTCGACATAAAAGTCGTCTTTAAAGTATTCAAGTCCATAGAACCCTGTTGCAAATTTCGCAACTCACAACGCAATTCCGATAAATCGGCTGAAGTTCGGAACTCCTCGAAGAATTCCTCCTTAAATTCATCCCATGATAACGCCATAAACGTCTCACCACCGACAAGATCAATCTTGCCATCCAACCAATCCTTCGCCCTACCTCGCAACAAACTAGTAGCGAGTCTCGTCTTTTTCTCGGGTGGGCATTCCATAGTACGAAAACACCCTTCGACATCCGAAACCCAAGTCGTACTCACCAAAGGATCCGGTTTCCCATCATACATAGGGGGTTTAGTCCTCATGAAGCTCTTAAGACAACGCTCCATTTCACCCCTATTTTGGAATTCGGAATACTTCCCATCCATTTCTTCTCGAAACGCCCTCATTTGCTCCGCAACGGCGGCCGTAACTCTAGCGTTAAATTCCGTGTCGTTCGTCCCGGTCTCGTTTCGCGTCGTCATTCTAAAGAATGCAAAACGATTAGTCCACGCACGTATAAAACGACACGCACAACACCCTCCCATCTTGCTAAACACTCGTCGTACATCACTCGTTAGACACGATTTGCACCCGTAATAAGGTCTGCAAGTTCTTATTACGCACACACGCCGCATCGACTTGTTAGTACAACGACCGCCTCGCTCGATGATATAAACAAACACAACCAAAATTCTACGCGGTACAAACACACGCGAGAATTACTATCACAACACAAGAGCATATTAATAATATCCGCATTACTAATATAAACGTTAGTCAACCTATAAACAAGGCACTAACTAAACCCATTCCGACCCGTAATCCTACAAGTCCCGCAACAAATTAAGCACACACAAAAGTCTAAGTCTAGGCACCTATCTCAAGTCACCTAAATCCCTTAGACCATGCTCTGATACCACTTGTAACAACCCAAACCGTAACCGACCAAACACGACGAAATTTCAAACAAAAAAAAAAAATTTCTGGTGCAGGCCATCTGCGCGGCGCGCCAGGTGGCCGCGCGGCGCGCCAAACCACCTGGACAGCCCGCTGTCCCCGGAAGTCAATTTAATGAAAATGTTTGACTAGTTCCCGACACATTTAGCTAAAACGCTTTTAACCATGACTTCATATATGAAAAACTAGCACGTTTAATTAATAAAATCAAATTTACGAAGCGGGTCCCACATCGACCCAAATTACCCCTTGAGTACCAAAATGCAATATTTGACCATAAGACTTTTAATACAAAACGAAGCCGAGCATGGCGATTGGGGATACGCTACCCAATCCTAAACAATCCAAAAGCAAGTCTCTAAAGCAAACTATGCAAGTCTTCTAGTCCTCGCGCTTACCCGAGCCACCAATCCGCATGCAATCTATAAAAAGAGTCAACAACGAGAGGGTAAGCTAATGCTTAGTGAGTAGAATAAATATATACATGCATATACAACTTACCTACTCGCATCCACGACATCACATAAATACACATAAATCACTTACCTCATCGTACCAAACGCTAGTATCATCAAATCGTATAACTAGCAACCTCATAAGCAATCAATAGCTAGTAACGTCAAACCGTACAACTAGCAACATCATTAGCATAAATAAATATATATAATAAATCAAATTAAATGCTAGCATCAACAATTACAATTCATGGTTAACCAATCTCTTCGCTAGGGGAACGACTTCGCGAATCAAGTCATCGATGTTCATAACATTCGTTAGCTTCCAAAAACGGCTATGGCATGCTAACCCCCCGAGGTGTTCCAAAAACGGCTATGGCATCACCCCTCAAGTGTTCCAAAAACGGCTATGGCATCACTTGCTCAATGTGAGTAGAACACGGCTATTACTCACGCTTTCGTACACCAACACGGCTATGTGTACGGGTAACTCAAATAACAACGTGGGAGTAAAACACGGCTATTACTTGCCACTAAATACACAAACACGGCTATTACTTGCCACTAAATGCACAAACACGGCTATGTGCCTTAGTACAAAACATGGACTAATACGGCTAAGTCCCACAACCTTGGTCACAAAACGGCTATGTGACACCATCGACACGGTACATAAATCATATACATACATATATACATATTCCACTCACAATAATCATTATGGACAAGAACGGCTATGTCCCACCACTACGGTCACAAAAACGGCTATGTGACATCATTACTACGGGCAACTATCAATGTGGACAAAATGTCTATATCTCACAACTATGGTCACCAAACGGCTATATCCCACAACTATGGTCACCAAACGGCTATATCCCACAACTATGGTCACCAAACGGCTATATCCCACAACTATGGTCACCAAACGGCTATGTGACACCATTTCCACGGGCACATAAATCATATACATACATATATAGATATTCCACTCACCTTGAAGTCTTGAAGAATGCTTCCAAGTAATCCGCAACTCGCCAATGGAAAGTACCTATTCCATTACCACAATTACAATAATACACTTAGAGTGGATTTACAAATCAACCCAATTCGTAAGTGCAATTTCGACCCAAATGCACTTCCAAGCACAAACCGTGCCCAAACTAACCAATAGTCACTAACACAAGTGAGAATGGTCCTAATATGTCAATTAAACCCGAACTCAAGTGTTAAACACGTGTCATACCCATTTTGACCCTTAAACCCTAATTTTGACCCATAAAGGTCAAAATCTCATTCTTTGCAAGTTTTGACACCAAAACACATTTAACTCGGTTTTATACTTCAACTTAATCCATTTTAAGTTTATAAACTTCATTAAATCGCCAATTGGGTCATAATCACCACGAAACCCTAATTTGACCCAAAGTCAAAGTTAGTCAACCAAATAACCCTAAATGGGTTCCAATACTTCCATAATCACTAACTTAAGTGATTTAACTAATTTCAAGTTCTAAACATGGCCAAATAGTTCACCAACCCGAAATCCGCCAACAATTAACAACAAACCCGATTACTAGCATCACTAAACTCATTTCATCACCTAAAAGGGTTTTACAACTAATTAACTCAAAACCCTAACTTGAATATCAAATTAGATAAATGAAATTCGGAGTTTGAGCTTACCAATACTATCACCGCGTAGCCGAGAACGAAAGGAACAACTTTAAAACCCGAGACTTTAAACGATTCGAGCTTCTTCTTCACCAAAACCTCCAATCTCTCTCTAAATATTTGGAAGGGATGAATGGACATGAAAAATGATCCAAAACTGATCCAAAGTAGCTAATATGGCACACAAATCCGGCCCCATGTGATTTTACCCTTTTACCCCTCATTTAATTTAAATAAAAACAAGGGAGTTCTGTCAGCAGCAATCGGCGCGGCGCGCCCCTACCCCGCGCGGCGCGCGGCCTCTCTGAAACAGATTCTTTTTCATTTTAAACTTTATATAAATAATCCGCGAAACCCAATCTCGAATGTCTTAATACACAAACAAGCAAGATAAATATTCGGGTCTTACAGGAATGCATTGGAAAAACATAGAAATAAGTTGGCAATGTTACAGTTGACCCATTCTGAATTGCATAAGATCTAGCTATCTAATTGTAGCCTTGTACGTAACCCGTAACCCTTCTATTATAGTGAAGACTTTTACTTAATGTTGAGCAGGTTATGTTAGCATACAGTGGAAGTGTTTATGGAAAAGGAATGATTATTTGTGGTATCATGTTACTTTATTGTGACTTAAGAAGGTGGCAATAGTTGACTATTGACTATTTATGTGAAAATGGGTCTCTATTTTGTATTAAAGGTATTAAGTCACAATCTACTTTGAAATTATGTATTGCATCTTTAGTAATTAGAACATACTTGCTAATTGTATGTTATGGTGCTATGCCCTGAAATTATGTATTGCATCTTACGTAATTAGAACAAACTTGCTAATAATAGTACACCAATATATCCAATTTGGTGTTAACACTAGATGGATTATAATTATATACTCCGTAGTATATTTGCATTATTTGTTTAATTACATTTTTTGCCTTCATTTGTTTATTATACAGAATTGGTGACGCTTACATGACCTAATACATAATTTATTATATATGAAAATTTTATTGACGAAACCTGCAAATCCGTGGGTCTTAAGCTAGTGTGACATGAAAAGAAAAACATTAAGGCCCATCTTTAAAGGACTTAAGAAAAATAAGTAGTAGCAAGTCCCTTAAGTTTATTTTGATGAGACCTTTTTAATGAGTTATCTATGTCTTATAAATTGATATGCTTTTGAAGATAACTCATTTATAATATCCATTAATGATTTTCACAATACATTACAAAACAAGGAATATTACAATATTTACATATTACATGAAGAACATAAAATGAATTCATTCTTCATCATTAGATGCTTCTTCTTTAATCTTCACATCTGGGAAGAGTTCAGGGATATCTTCTATTCTGAATTAGGGTATAAAAGGTGGAAGGATGATTAGTTCACTTCCGAATGCTCCAGAACTGATATGGCCGAAATGGACGATTTTATTTGTGCGGTGTCGTTAGGTCACAACATGTCAGAATCAACCACCAAGAGGGGGGTACTGTTTTAAATTTATATTTAGCGGGGCCTAAATTGAAAGGACCCGTTCATATACATTATAAACGATTCACAATAGTTGATTACATTGCGAGGTATTTGACCTCTATATGATACATTTTACAAACATTGCATTCGTTTTTAAAAGACAATCTTTCTTTACATCGAAAATTGACAGGCATGCATACCATTTCATAATATCCACTATCCAACTATAAATTGATTTTATAATAATCTTTGATGAACTCAATGACTCGAATGCAACGTTCTTCGAAATATGCTATGAAAGACTCCAAGTAATATCTTTAAAATGAGCAAATGTACAGCGGAAGATTTCTTTAACACCTGAGAATAAACATGCTTTAAAGTGTCAACCAAAAGGTTGGTGAGTTCATTAGTTTATCATAATCATTTATTTCCATCATTTTAATAGACCACAAGAATTTCATTTCCAGTTCTCATAAATATACGTCCCATGCATAGAGACAAAAATAATCATTCATATGGTAAACACCTGGTAACCGACATTAACAATATGCATATAAGAATATCCCCTATCATTCCGGGATCCTCCTTCGGACATGATATAAATTTCGAAGTACTAAAGCATCCGGTACTTTGGATGGGGTTTGTTAGGCCCAATAGATCTATCTTTAGGATTCGCGTCAATTAGGGTGTCTGTTCCCTAATTCTTAGATTACCAGACTTTAATAAAAAGGGGCATATTCGATTTCGATAATTCAACCATAGAATGTAGTTTCAATTACTTGTGTCTATTTCGTCAAACATTTATAAAAGCGCATGTATTCTCAGTCCCAAAAATATAAAGGGTAAAAAGGCAAATGAAACTCACCATACTGTATTTTGTAGTAAAAATACATATAACGTCATTGAACAAGTGCAAGGTTGGCCTCGGATTCACGAACCTATATTAATTATATATATTTATATGTTGGTCAATATTTGTATAGCAATTTAGGTCAGGTCATAGTGTAATCCTATCCTATAGCTCGAGTCTGACTCTACAGTATAGTAACATGTTATATTACTCATGCTCAATTAAGATTCTAGTAAAAGGTGACGTGTGAAACAACGTAACACAAATGGTTTCATAATCATAAAATAGTATTTTAGGTTTTTTTTTTTTTTTTTAGAGAAAATCAACACAAAAAGTTAACTGAAAAGTTAATAGGAAAAGTCAAAGTTCAAAGTCAAAAGTCAAAGGTTAAAGTCAAAAGTCAAAGGTCAAAGTAAAAATGAGGTCGCATGCAAATATATAATAACTTATACAAAAATGATTTTCGGTCAAACATGACTAAACGGGCCACTTCAGCTATTTTTAGAAAAATTATCGGAACTCCGATTGATAAACGGCCAAAGATAAAAGTTACACATTACCAAAAAGATTAAGCATAAATATTACAGAAGTAAACTAAACCTAGACAACTCGTAGTTGCCAACGCGTTTTCGGCGTTTGAAAGTTAATTTTTCAGCTTTAATAAATTTACAAAAGTGACCGAGTAGCCTACTTTGGAGATTTTTAGAAAATTCCTCAAAACTCGTATTGACAAACGGTCAAAGCCTGAAAATTCCTGTTACCACAAAGATATAACATGATTTTTGGCAAGAGTAAACACATATCAGGCCAACCATGACAACTGATACAAAACTGACATTTTTAAATAAAAAAGTTTCAGCTCTTTTTAGAATTTTAAAATGTGACCAAACCGTCAACTTTGATGATTTTTAGAAAAATCGTCGAGACTCAAATTGATAAACGGCCAGAGTCGTTTGTTAGACCTTACAGCAAAGAATTCAGTGGTATTTTTTTTTATATATGAAACAACGCAGATCAGCGAGAATTTCAGTTCCCATTTCGACATTTCATCAAAATTTGCAAAACTTCTTTTGTCCATAACTTGACAACCGTTCAACGAAACGAGACGTGCTTTATATGAAAATTCATCTACTCGACGAGTAAAATCCAAATAACCACTTTTTATAACCTAGAAAATTAGTTCACTAATTATCATCAGCAATATTAATTACGAAATTAATTATGCAATTTGTTTATTTCATAACTTTCTAACCGTTACTTGGATTCAAGTGATTCTTAAACCAAAATTCAACTATTTTTCGCTAGCTTTCCAGCGACATGCATATCTTATACCTTATCTCAATCGTATATGTAACTAATTCAGGAATCAACATAACCTATCTAATGGCAATATCAAATGTACAAGCATGCATAATCCTATATACTCGAGCACTAGTCAGGGATACACTATTAGTATGTAAAAATTAAATT
This sequence comes from Rutidosis leptorrhynchoides, assembly GCF_046630445.1. Lineage (NCBI taxonomy): Eukaryota > Viridiplantae > Streptophyta > Magnoliopsida > Asterales > Asteraceae > Rutidosis > Rutidosis leptorrhynchoides. The sequence continues at coordinate 125,937,126 of NC_092338.1, read as the reverse complement.
ATGAGTACTCACATATCAATATTGAGATTCAATATTGCAGGAAAGGTACGTAAACGCAACGGAGATGATAAACACTATATTGACCTCACGAGCATACCCATGAACCATACTCAATCACCTCCATTGCTATAACCCATCATTTCCTTAATTCTATTCCACTCGAAAAAACAACTTCAAAATCACTCGGACAGCACTCCATCGTAATATTTTATGTATACTAATAATATCTTGAGATAATACGGAGTAAATATATATATATGTAAATCGATTGAGAGAGTTTAGAGAAAACTATTTTCAAGTTTCTATGAAATAATGAAACCTATTGAATTCTATTTATAATAGATTTTTGAATTATTAAAGTGAATTATTAAAGTATAAATTATTAAAGTGAATTATTAAAGTATGAATTATTAAAGTGAATTATTAAAGTATGAATTATTAAAGTGAATTATTAAAGTATGAATTATTAAAGTGAATTATTAAAGTATGAATTATTAAAGTTAAAATAAAGTAAAAATAAAGTAAAGGTAAAGTTTAAGTATAGTAAAAGTATAAAACTATGTACGTATAATACGCGTATAAATATATATAATATTAATTTAAATCGTTATATATATTTAATAAAATAAAATATAAATATCGTTATCTTTATCATACTAGTTAAGTAATGAGTTGTCAAAAGTGGTTCTAGATATTTATAAAAGTTATATACGTTTTAATAATAAAGTTCTTTTTAAACTGAAAACGTTTTTGTACGTTTGAAACTAAATAGATCAATCGAGTCTTTATGAGATTCAATCTTCCACTATCCTTTGTCTAGTTCTCAATGATTGACAATTTGTTCATATTTATAAATCACTTTACCATTTTCCGAATATTGTTAAAATGAAAAGATTTCTCAAATCAACGTGGGCCTTTCAACAGAGACTTGTAATCATAATTTAATATATCTGATAATTCAATCATTTGATCTTATCTTCTAATTCTATTGATAAACATTTTGAAACAGATACAATCATATAAAGTATTTAATCTAATATTTTGTTTACGTTTCAAGTTATAATATATATACACATATACATATATAATCATATTCGTTTAATGGTTCGTGAATCGTTGGAACTTGGTCGAGGTTGAATGAATGTATGAACATAGTTTAAAATTCTTGAAATTTAACTTAACAAATATTGCTTATCGTGTCGGAATCATATAAAGATTAAAGTTTAAATTTGGTTGGAAATTTCCGGGTTGTCACAGTACCTACCCGTTAAAGAAATTTCGTCCCGAAATTTGAGTGGAAAGGTCGTGAATGATAATAAGTATGTTTTCATGATGCATACGGGCTGAAAATTAGAGTTTTATCATCAGCGAATAATTTGGATAAACAATCCATTTATATGAAGAGTACGAATGAAGCTAACATAGAAGAGTGAAATGAGTAAGTGTAGATTCATCTTATCATTTGACGTAGATATGATTGATTCCCATATTTTAAGAGATTTGAAGAAAATCTTCTTAATAAGATTTGACTCTCCGGTAATCAAGGGAATTAGGATCCGCTTTAAATGCGATCATCCATTTTAATTGTTCTGTCGGAGATTTTCTTATAAATTCACCTCCTTCGTTTCCTTACAACTCACACCATCTGTTGATGCATTTTATGCAAGTCCCTAGACATCTACCCACGTCCATTGCAGGTACAACAGTTTACAGGCCACCATGATTGCTCGTTATTATCCTATCTGTGTTTGTATGTGGTTACAGGAACTGCATGAACGAGATTTAGATGTTTGACTATGTTAGACTTAGTCAGACGTACGAGTGAAGCCTCACTAGTACGGCTGACAGGCTCATACGCATGGTTGATGCTGAGCTAAGTCACAATTACAACCTAAATGATAAGACACGAGTGAGTGATCACCCATACGGTTGATGAAGCCAACTCGTACGTGTAATGAATGAATCGTATGGGTGTGTCAACAGCAGGGGTATATAAAGTCTTATGTTCTTCATTTTAGGTTAAGCCTCTCATTTGTTACACACACTTAGATCTAGTGAGCTCCTTCGATTCTCTCTCAGTCCAAATCACCCAGGTGGTGAATAATAGCTCTAGGTGTTGATCTAATCACACTTGATTTAGTTGTGGTTTGACTAAATTAATCAAAAAAAAAATATCAGTTGGTATCCGAGCGTTGGTCTTAGAGAACCAGAAAATTTGCATTAGTGTGTCTTATCGAGTTTGTTAGGATGCATTAGTGAGTCTGGACTTCGACCGTGTTTTCTTTAAAAATGATTGCTTAACATTTTTGTTGGAAACTATATATTTTTAACATATGAATATTATGTGATATATTAATCTCTTAACGTGTTTGATATTATGTGATAGATGTCTACCTCTAGAACAAGTCCCATTGACTCACCTAATAATAATGAAGAGTCAAATGTAAATTGGAATGATTTGTGGACTGATTCACAAATTCCCGAAGAGGAACCGAAAGAAGAGTCGGAACCGGAAGAAGAATCGGAACCGGAAGAAGAATCGGAACCGGATGAAGAAATAGAACCGGTGGGGGAAATAATAAAACGGTTAAGTAAAAGAAAATCCTCAACCAACCGACCAAAGTTAATTATGGTCAATGGTGTTTCCGCCAAGGAAGCAAAATATTGGGAGGATTACCAATTCTCCGATGAATCGGATTCCGACGAAAATTCCGATGATGTTATAGAAATTACCCCAACTGAATTTAAAAAGGCAAAAGAAAATAATAAGGGAAAGGGCATAAAAATAGAGAAATCTAATTCCAACCCCGATGAACTTTATATGTATCGTCAACCCCCGAAGTCCTTAAGTTGTAACAATGACCCGGGAACCTCTAAACCACCAGGTTTTTCTAAACCAATGTGGACAACGACGGCTCGTATTAGGGGAACATCATATATCCCTAGAAACTTGGCAAAACGAACCAAAACCGAAGAAGAAGAAACGAGCGAGTCAGAATAAGATAGTTGTATTCGTGTGGTGTAATATATGGAATATAGTGTTCTTATGCTTTATGATATATGTAAAAATTGCTTGTATTAATAAGTATTTTTTTTATGAATCTAACTCTTGTCTATTTTACAGTTTAAAAACACAAAATGGATAGACAACCCAATATTTTAAGAGACCTACCCGGAGATATGATTGATGAAATCTTGTCTAGAGTCGGCCAGAATTCTTCGGCACAACTATTTAAGGCGAGATCAGTTTGTAAGACATTCGAAGAACGTTCCAAGAATGTCTTGGTTTATAAGAGACTTTCGTTTGAAAGATGGGGGATATCACATTGGGAAACCCATAAGTTACGATGTGTTTACTTTGACGCATATATTGCGGGGAACCCAAATGCTATTTTACGCAACGGGTTAAGAAATTATTTTGACTCAATATATCCGAATATTGGACTTCGTGATTTAGAAAAAGCGGCTAACATGCAACATAAAGAAGCATGTTATGCTTACGGATTAGTAATGTTCGCTTCTCACCAAAGTGAGAACAAGAACATCGGGCTACAACTATTAAACAAAACGTTTCCACAAGTGACGGAGTCGGTAATTGGGGTAAGAAATGAGGTTTTTAGATTATTACGGGACTGTTGGACATTACGTAACCCTCGTCCCTTTGATGACGTTACAACACGCTGTCTTATCAACGGCCATAACGGTTATGTTGCACAAGACCAAGGATGGGAAGTAGTCCTAGTAAAACCAGAATGCATGACTTGTTTCTGGACGTATGAATTACGTGTCTTTATTGCCTTTGCTGAACGACTTGTGTACTAGCTAGAATTGTCTTCACAACTATCTTGTATCAAAGTTATTGTGTGCTATATTTCATGCTTTATGTAAAATAAGCGGTATTGTAAGTTTGTAAAATATTGTATAAAAGTTTGAACGCGAAATATTATTATAATCAGTTTTTCATATAGAATTGTAGTAGTTGAATTGTATATTAGCTACTAAGTATGAACTTAACGGGTAGGTACTACCCGAATTTAAACTTATAAAACGCTAATATGAAGAAAAAGCTTTTATAAATGAGTTCATATTATGCTACGAAATACTATTAACTACTCTTAATATTCTGTATGATTAACTTGTTCCATTTAACTATTTTGAAGGAAATGGCACCGACTACTCGACACACCGTGAATATGAATGAAGAGGAATTCCGTACTTTTCTAGCTTCAAACATAGCCGCAGTACAGGCTGCGCTACATACCAACAATAACCTTGGATCTAGCAGTACAGGAAATCGTGTAGGATGCACCTACAAAGAATTCACTGCCTGCAAACCTTTGGAATTTGATGGAACCGAAGGACCGATCGGATTGAAACGGTGGACCGAGAAGGTTGAATCGGTGTTTGCCATAAGTAAGTGTACTGAAGAGGACAAAGTGAAGTACGCTACGCATACCTTCACAGGTTCTGCGTTAACATGGTGGAATACCTATCTAGAGCAAGTGGGACAAGATGATGCGTACGCACTACCGTGGTCAGCATTCAAGCACTTGATGAACGAGAAGTACCGTCCCAGAACCGAGGTCAATAAGCTCAAGACAGAACTTAGAGGGTTACGAACCCAAGGATTTGATATTACCACGTACGAAAGACGATTCACAGAATTGTGCCTATTGTGTCCGGGAGCATTCGAAGATGTGGAAGAGAAGATCGACGCGTTTGTGAAAGGATTACCGGAAAGAATCCAAGAAGATATAAGTTCACACGAGCCCGCCTCCATACAACAGGCATGTAGAATGGCTCACAAACTAGTGAACCAGATTGAAGAAAGAATTAAAGAACAGACTGCTGAAGAGGCCAATGTGAAGCAAGTCAAAAGAAAGTGGGAGGAAAACGGTGATAAGAATCACCAATACAACAACAACAGCAATTACAACAATAATCGCAACAATTATCCCAACAATCGCAACATCAATCGCAACTACAACAAACGGCCCAACAACAACAACAACAACAACAACAACAGCAACTACAACAATCATCCCAACAACAATAATAATCGCAACAACAACAACAATCAGAAGCAACTATGCCAAAGGTGTGAAAAGAATCACTCGGGGTTCTGCACCAAATTTTGCAACAAGTGTAAAAGAAATGGTCATAGCGCGGCGAAGTGTGAGGTATACGGACCAGGGGTTAATAGAACGAAAGGAACAAATGGTGTCGGAACGAGTAATGGCGGAGCAAGTAGTGTCGGAGCAAGTTATGCCAATGTAGTTTGTTATAAATGTGGAAAACCAGGCCACATTATTAGAAATTGCCCGAACCAGGAGAACACGAATGGACAAGGCCGTGGAAGAGTTTTCAATATTAATGCGGTAGAGGCACAGGAAGACCCGGAGCTTGTTACGGGTACGTTTCTTATTGACAATAAATCTGCTTACGTTTTATTTGATTCGGGTGCGGATAGAAGCTATATGAGTAGAGATTTTTGTGCTAAATTAAGTTGTCCATTGACGCCTTTGGATAGTAAATTTTTACTCGAATTAGCAAATGGTAAATTAATTTCAGCAGATAATATATGTCGGAATCGAGAAATTAAACTGGTTAGCGAAACATTTAAGATTGATTTGATACCAGTAGAGTTAGGGAGTTTTGATGTGATAATCGGTATGGACTGGTTGAAAGAAGTGAAAGCGGAGATCGTTTGTTACAAAAATGCAATTCGCATTATACGAGAAAAAGGAAAACCCTTAATGGTGTACGGAGAAAAGGGCAACACGAAGCTACATCTTATTAGTAATTTGAAGGCACAAAAACTAATAAGAAAAGGTTGCTATGCTGTTCTAGCACACGTCGAGAAAGTACAAACTGAAGAAAAGAGCATCAATGATGTTCCCATTGCAAAAGAATTTCCCGATGTATTTCCGAAAGAATTACCGGGATTACCCCCACATCGATCCGTTGAATTTCAAATAGATCTTGTACCAGGAGCTGCACCAATAGCTCGTGCTCCTTACAGACTCGCACCCAGCGAGATGAAAGAACTGCAAAGCCAATTACAAGAACTTTTAGAGCGTGGTTTCATTCGACCAAGCACATCACCGTGGGGAGCTCCTGTTTTGTTTGTCAAGAAGAAAGATGGTACATTCAGGTTGTGTATCGACTACCGAGAGTTGAACAAACTTACCATAAAGAACCGCTACCCACTACCGAGAATCGACGACTTATTTGATCAACTACAAGGCTCGTCTGTTTATTCAAAGATTGACTTACGTTCCGGGTATCATCAAATGCGGGTGAAAGAAGATGATATTCCAAAGACTGCTTTTAGAACACGTTACGGTCATTACGAGTTTATGGTCATGCCGTTTGGTTTAACTAATGCACCAGCTGTGTTCATGGACCTTATGAACCGAGTGTGTGGACCATACCTTGACAAGTTTGTCATTGTTTTCATTGATGACATACTTATTTACTCAAAGAATGACCAAGAACACGGTGAACATTTGAGAAAGGTGTTAGAAGTATTGAGGAAGGAAGAATTGTACGCTAAGTTTTCAAAGTGTGCATTTTGGTTGGAAGAAGTTCAATTCCTCGGTCACATAGTGAACAAAGAAGGTATTAAGGTGGATCCGGCAAAGATAGAAACTGTTGAAAAGTGGGAAACCCCGAAAACTCCGAAACACATACGCCAGTTTTTAGGACTAGCTGGTTACTACAGAAGGTTCATCCAAGACTTTTCCAGAATAGCAAAACCCTTGACTGCATTAACGCATAAAGGGAAGAAATTTGAATGGAATGATGAACAAGAGAAAGCGTTTCAGTTATTGAAGAAAAAGCTAACTACGGCACCTATATTGTCATTGCCTGAAGGGAATGATGATTTTGTGATTTATTGTGACGCATCAAAGCAAGGTCTCGGTTGTGTATTAATGCAACGAACGAAGGTGATTGCTTATGCGTCTAGACAATTGAAGATTCACGAACAAAATTATACGACGCATGATTTAGAATTAGGCGCGGTTGTTTTTGCATTAAAGACTTGGAGGCACTACTTATATGGGGTCAAAAGTATTATATATACCGACCACAAAAGTCTTCAACACATATTTAATCAGAAACAACTGAATATGAGGCAGCGTAGGTGGATTGAATTATTGAATGATTACGATTTTGAGATTCGTTACCACCCGGGGAAGGCAAATGTGGTAGCCGATGCCTTGAGCAGGAAGGATAGAGAACCCATTCGAGTAAAATCTATGAATATAATGATTCATAATAACATTACTACTCAAATAAAGGAGGCGCAACAAGGAGTTTTAAAAGAGGGAAATTTAAAGGATGAAATACCCAAAGGATCGGAGAAGCATCTTAATATTCGGGAAGACGGAACCCGGTATAGGGCTGAAAGGATTTGGGTACCAAAATTTGGAGATATGAGAGAAATGGTACTTAGAGAAGCTCATAAAACCAGATACTCAATACATCCTGGAACGGGGAAGATGTACAAGGATCTCAAGAAACATTTTTGGTGGCCGGGTATGAAAGCCGATGTTGCTAAATACGTAGGAGAATGTTTGACGTGTTCTAAGGTCAAAGCTGAGCATCAGAAACCATCAGGTCTACTTCAACAACCCGAAATCCCGGAATGGAAATGGGAAAACATTACCATGGATTTCATCACTAAATTGCCAAGGACTGCAAGTGGTTTTGATACTATTTGGGTAATAGTTGATCGTCTCACCAAATCAGCACACTTCCTACCAATAAGAGAAGATGACAAGATGGAGAAGTTAGCACGACTGTATTTGAAGGAAGTCGTCTCCAGACATGGAATACCAATCTCTATTATCTCTGATAGGGATGGCAGATTTATTTCAAGATTCTGGCAGACATTACAGCAAGCATTAGGAACTCGTCTAGACATGAGTACTGCCTATCATCCACAAACTGATGGGCAGAGTGAAAGGACGATACAAACGCTTGAAGACATGCTACGAGCATGTGTTATTGATTTCGGAAACAGTTGGGATCGACATCTACCGTTAGCAGAATTTTCCTACAACAACAGCTACCATTCAAGCATTGAGATGGCGCCGTTTGAAGCACTTTATGGTAGAAAGTGCAGGTCTCCGATTTGTTGGAGTGAGGTGGGGGATAGACAGATTACGGGTCCGGAGATTATACAAGAAACTACCGAGAAGATCATCCAAATTCAACAACGGTTGAAAACCGCCCAAAGTCGACAAAAGAGCTACGCTGACATTAAAAGAAAAGATATAGAATTTGAAATTGGAGAGATGGTCATGCTTAAAGTTTCACCTTGGAAAGGCGTTGTTCGATTTGGTAAACGAGGGAAATTAAATCCAAGGTATATTGGACCATTCAAGATTATTGATCGTGTCGGACCAGTAGCTTACCGACTTGAGTTACCTCAACAACTCGCGGCTGTACATAACACTTTCCACGTCTCGAATTTGAAGAAATGTTTTGCTAAAGAAGATCTCACTATTCCGTTAGATGAAATCCAAATCAACGAAAAACTCCAATTCATCGAAGAACCCGTCGAAATAATGGATCGTGAGGTTAAAAGACTTAAGCAAAACAAGATACCAATTGTTAAGGTTCGATGGAATGCTCGTAGAGGACCTGAGTTCACCTGGGAGCGTGAAGATCAGATGAAGAAGAAATACCCGCATCTATTTCCAGAAGATTCGTCAACACCTTCAACAGCTTAAAATTTCGGGACGAAATTTATTTAACGGGTAGGTACTGTAGTGACCCGAACTTTTCCATGTTTATATATATTAATTGAGATTGATGTTTACATGATTAAATGTTTCCAACATGTTAAGCAATCAAACTTGTTAAGACTTGATTAATTGAAATAGGTTTCATATAGACAATTGACCACCCAAGTTGACCGGTGATTCACGAACGTTAAAACTTGTAAAAAACTATATGATGACATATATATGGTTATATATATAGTTAACATGATATTATGATAAGTAAACATATCATTAATTATATTAACAATGAACTACATATGTAAAAACAAGACTACTAACTTAATGATTTTGAAACGAGACATATATGTAACGTTTATCGTTGTAACGACATTTAATGTATATATATCATATTAAGAGATATTCGTACATCATAATATCATGATAATATAATAATTTAAAATATCTTTTGTTATTATAAACATTGGGTTAACAACATTTAACAAGATCGTTAACCTAAAGGTTTCAAAACAACACTTACATGTAACGACTAACGATGACTTAACGACTCAGTTAAAATGTATATACATGTAGTGTTTTAATATGTATTTATACACTTTTGAAAGACTTCAATACACTTATCAAAATACTTCTACTTAACAAAAATGCTTACAATTACATTCTCGTTCAGTTTCATCAACAATTCTACTCGTATGCACCCGTATTCGTACTCGTACAATACACAGCTTTTAGATGTATGTACTATTGGTATATACACTCCAATGATCAGCTCTTAGCAGCCCATGTGAGTCACCTAACACATGTGGGAACCATCATTTGGCAACTAGCATGAAATATCTCATAAGATTACAAAAATATGAGTAATCATTCATGACTTATTTACATGAAAACAAAATTACATATCCTTTATATCTAATCCATACACCAACGACCAAAAACACCTACAAACACTTTCATTCTTCAATTTTCTTCATCTAATTGAACTCTCTCAAGTTCTATCTTCAAGTTCTAAGTGTTCTTCATAAATTCCAAAAGTTCTAGTTTCATAAAATCAAGAATACTTTCAAGTTTGCTAGCTCACTTCCAATCTTGTAAGGTGATCATCCAACCTCAAGAAATCTTTGTTTCTTACAGTAGGTTATCATTCTAATACAAGGTAATAATCATATTCAAACTTTGGTTCAATTTCTATAACTATAACAATCTTATTTCAAGTGATGATCTTACTTGAACTTGTTTTCGTGTCATGATTTTGCTTCAAGAACTTTGAGCCATCCAAGGATCCATTGAAGCTAGATCCATTTTTCTCTTTTCCAGTAGGTTCATCCAAGGAACTTAAGGTAGTAATGATGTTCATAACATCATTCGATTCATACATATAAAGCTATCTTATTCGAAGGTTTAAACTTGTAATCACTAGAACATAGTTTAGTTAATTCTAAACTTGTTCGCAAACAAAAGTTAATCCTTCTAACTTGACTTTTAAAATCAACTAAACACATGTTCTATATCTATATGATATGCTAACTTAATGATTTAAAACCTGGAAACACGAAAAACACCGTAAAACCGGATTTATGCCGTCGTAGTAACACCGCGGGCTGTTTTGGGTTAGTTAATTAAAAACTATGATAAACTTTGATTTAAAAGTTGTTATTCTGAGAAAATGATTTTTATTATGAACATGAAACTATATCCAAAAATTATGGTTAAACTCAAAGTGGAAGTATGTTTTCTAAAATGGTCATCTAGACGTCGTTCTTTCGACTGAAATGACTACCTTTACAAAAACGACTTGTAACTTATTTTTCCGACTAGAAACCTATACTTTTTTTGTTTAGATTCATAAAAGAGAGTTCAATATGAAACCATAGCAATTTGATTCACTCAAAACGGATTTAAAATGAAGAAGTTATGGGTAAAACAAGATTGGATAATTTTTCTCATTTTAGCTACGTGAAAATTGGTAACAAATCTATTCCAACCATAACTTAATCAACTTGTATTATATATTACGTAATCTTGAGATACCATAGACACGTATACAATGTTTCGACCTATCATGTCGACACATCTATATATATTTCGGAACAACCATAGACACTCTATATGTGAATGTTGGAGTTAGCTATACAGGGTTGAGGTTGATTCCAAAATATATATAGTTTGAGTTGTGATCAATACTGAGATACGTATACACTGGGTCGTGGATTGATTCAAGATAATATTTATTGATTTATTTCTGTACATCTAACTGTGGACAACTAGTTGTAGGTTACTAACGAGGACAGCTGACTTAATAAACTTAAAACATCAAAATATATTAAAAGTGTTGTAAATATATTTTGAACATACTTTGATATATATGTATATATTGTTATAGGTTCGTGAATCAACCAGTGGCCAAGTCTTACTTCCCGACGAAGTAAAAATCTGTGAAAGTGAGTTATAGTCCCACTTTTAAAATCTAATATTTTTGGGATGAGAATACATGCAGGTTTTATAAATGATTTACAAAATAGACACAAGTACGTGAAACTACATTCTATGGTTGAATTATCGAAATCGAATATGCCCCTTTTTATTAAGTCTGGTAATCTAAGAATTAGGGAACAGACACCCTAATTGACGCGAATCCTAAAGATAGATCTATTGGGCCTAACAAACCCCATCCAAAGTACCGGATGCTTTAGTACTTCGAAATTTATATCATATCCGAAGGGTGTCCCGGAATGATGGGGATATTCTTATATATGCATCTTGTTATTGTCGGTTACCAGGTGTTCACCATATGAATGATTTTTATCTCTATGTATGGGATGTGTATTGAAATATGAAATCTTGTGGTCTATTGTTACGATTTGATATATATAGGTTAAACCTATAACTCACCAACATTTTTGTTGACGTTTAAAGCATGTTTATTCTCAGGTGAATATTAAGAGCTTCCGCTGTTGCATACTAAAATAAGGACAAGATTTGGAGTCCATGTTTGTATGATATTGTGTAAAATCTGCATTCAAGAAACTGATTTCGATGTAACATATTTGTATTGGAAACCATTATGTAATGGTCGTGTGTAAACAGGATATTTTAGATTATCATTATTTGATAATCTACGTAAAGCTTTTTAAACCTTTATTTATGAAATAAAGGTTATGGTTTGTTTAAAAATGAATGCAGTCTTTGAAAAACGTCTCATATAGAGGTCAAAACCTCGCAACGAAATCAATTAACATGGAACGTTTTTAATCAATAAGAACGGGACATTTCAGTTGGTATCCGAGCGTTGGTCTTAGAGAACCAGAAAATTTGCATTAGTGTGTCTTATCGAGTTTGTTAGGATGCATTAGTGAGTCTGGACTTCGACCGTGTTTTCTTTAAAAATGATTGCTTAACATTTTTGTTGGAAACTATATATTTTTAACATATGAATATTATGTGATATATTAATCTCTTAACGTGTTTGATATTATGTGATAGATGTCTACCTCTAGAACAAGTCCCATTGACTCACCTAATAATAATGAAGAGTCAAATGTAAATTGGAATGATTTGTGGACTGATTCACAAATTCCCGAAGAGGAACCGAAAGAAGAGTCGGAACCGGAAGAAGAATCGGAACCGGAAGAAGAATCGGAACCGGATGAAGAAATAGAACCGGTGGGGGAAATAATAAAACGGTTAAGTAAAAGAAAATCCTCAACCAACCGACCAAAGTTAATTATGGTCAATGGTGTTTCCGCCAAGGAAGCAAAATATTGGGAGGATTACCAATTCTCCGATGAATCGGATTCCGACGAAAATTCCGATGATGTTATAGAAATTACCCCAACTGAATTTAAAAAGGCAAAAGAAAATAATAAGGGAAAGGGCATAAAAATAGAGAAATCTAATTCCAACCCCGATGAACTTTATATGTATCGTCAACCCCCGAAGTCCTTAAGTTGTAACAATGACCCGGGAACCTCTAAACCACCAGGTTTTTCTAAACCAATGTGGACAACGACGGCTCGTATTAGGGGAACATCATATATCCCTAGAAACTTGGCAAAACGAACCAAAACCGAAGAAGAAGAAACGAGCGAGTCAGAATAAGATAGTTGTATTCGTGTGGTGTAATATATGGAATATAGTGTTCTTATGCTTTATGATATATGTAAAAATTGCTTGTATTAATAAGTATTTTTTTTATGAATCTAACTCTTGTCTATTTTACAGTTTAAAAACACAAAATGGATAGACAACCCAATATTTTAAGAGACCTACCCGGAGATATGATTGATGAAATCTTGTCTAGAGTCGGCCAGAATTCTTCGGCACAACTATTTAAGGCGAGATCAGTTTGTAAGACATTCGAAGAACGTTCCAAGAATGTCTTGGTTTATAAGAGACTTTCGTTTGAAAGATGGGGGATATCACATTGGGAAACCCATAAGTTACGATGTGTTTACTTTGACGCATATATTGCGGGGAACCCAAATGCTATTTTACGCAACGGGTTAAGAAATTATTTTGACTCAATATATCCGAATATTGGACTTCGTGATTTAGAAAAAGCGGCTAACATGCAACATAAAGAAGCATGTTATGCTTACGGATTAGTAATGTTCGCTTCTCACCAAAGTGAGAACAAGAACATCGGGCTACAACTATTAAACAAAACGTTTCCACAAGTGACGGAGTCGGTAATTGGGGTAAGAAATGAGGTTTTTAGATTATTACGGGACTGTTGGACATTACGTAACCCTCGTCCCTTTGATGACGTTACAACACGCTGTCTTATCAACGGCCATAACGGTTATGTTGCACAAGACCAAGGATGGGAAGTAGTCCTAGTAAAACCAGAATGCATGACTTGTTTCTGGACGTATGAATTACGTGTCTTTATTGCCTTTGCTGAACGACTTGTGTACTAGCTAGAATTGTCTTCACAACTATCTTGTATCAAAGTTATTGTGTGCTATATTTCATGCTTTATGTAAAATAAGCGGTATTGTAAGTTTGTAAAATATTGTATAAAAGTTTGAACGCGAAATATTATTATAATCAGTTTTTCATATAGAATTGTAGTAGTTGAATTGTATATTAGCTACTAAGTATGAACTTAACGGGTAGGTACTACCCGAATTTAAACTTATAAAACGCTAATATGAAGAAAAAGCTTTTATAAATGAGTTCATATTATGCTACGAAATACTATTAACTACTCTTAATATTCTGTATGATTAACTTGTTCCATTTAACTATTTTGAAGGAAATGGCACCGACTACTCGACACACCGTGAATATGAATGAAGAGGAATTCCGTACTTTTCTAGCTTCAAACATAGCCGCAGTACAGGCTGCGCTACATACCAACAATAACCTTGGATCTAGCAGTACAGGAAATCGTGTAGGATGCACCTACAAAGAATTCACTGCCTGCAAACCTTTGGAATTTGATGGAACCGAAGGACCGATCGGATTGAAACGGTGGACCGAGAAGGTTGAATCGGTGTTTGCCATAAGTAAGTGTACTGAAGAGGACAAAGTGAAGTACGCTACGCATACCTTCACAGGTTCTGCGTTAACATGGTGGAATACCTATCTAGAGCAAGTGGGACAAGATGATGCGTACGCACTACCGTGGTCAGCATTCAAGCACTTGATGAACGAGAAGTACCGTCCCAGAACCGAGGTCAATAAGCTCAAGACAGAACTTAGAGGGTTACGAACCCAAGGATTTGATATTACCACGTACGAAAGACGATTCACAGAATTGTGCCTATTGTGTCCGGGAGCATTCGAAGATGTGGAAGAGAAGATCGACGCGTTTGTGAAAGGATTACCGGAAAGAATCCAAGAAGATATAAGTTCACACGAGCCCGCCTCCATACAACAGGCATGTAGAATGGCTCACAAACTAGTGAACCAGATTGAAGAAAGAATTAAAGAACAGACTGCTGAAGAGGCCAATGTGAAGCAAGTCAAAAGAAAGTGGGAGGAAAACGGTGATAAGAATCACCAATACAACAACAACAGCAATTACAACAATAATCGCAACAATTATCCCAACAATCGCAACATCAATCGCAACTACAACAAACGGCCCAACAACAACAACAACAACAACAACAACAGCAACTACAACAATCATCCCAACAACAATAATAATCGCAACAACAACAACAACAATCAGAAGCAACTATGCCAAAGGTGTGAAAAGAATCACTCGGGGTTCTGCACCAAATTTTGCAACAAGTGTAAAAGAAATGGTCATAGCGCGGCGAAGTGTGAGGTATACGGACCAGGGGTTAATAGAACGAAAGGAACAAATGGTGTCGGAACGAGTAATGGCGGAGCAAGTAGTGTCGGAGCAAGTTATGCCAATGTAGTTTGTTATAAATGTGGAAAACCAGGCCACATTATTAGAAATTGCCCGAACCAGGAGAACACGAATGGACAAGGCCGTGGAAGAGTTTTCAATATTAATGCGGTAGAGGCACAGGAAGACCCGGAGCTTGTTACGGGTACGTTTCTTATTGACAATAAATCTGCTTACGTTTTATTTGATTCGGGTGCGGATAGAAGCTATATGAGTAGAGATTTTTGTGCTAAATTAAGTTGTCCATTGACGCCTTTGGATAGTAAATTTTTACTCGAATTAGCAAATGGTAAATTAATTTCAGCAGATAATATATGTCGGAATCGAGAAATTAAACTGGTTAGCGAAACATTTAAGATTGATTTGATACCAGTAGAGTTAGGGAGTTTTGATGTGATAATCGGTATGGACTGGTTGAAAGAAGTGAAAGCGGAGATCGTTTGTTACAAAAATGCAATTCGCATTATACGAGAAAAAGGAAAACCCTTAATGGTGTACGGAGAAAAGGGCAACACGAAGCTACATCTTATTAGTAATTTGAAGGCACAAAAACTAATAAGAAAAGGTTGCTATGCTGTTCTAGCACACGTCGAGAAAGTACAAACTGAAGAAAAGAGCATCAATGATGTTCCCATTGCAAAAGAATTTCCCGATGTATTTCCGAAAGAATTACCGGGATTACCCCCACATCGATCCGTTGAATTTCAAATAGATCTTGTACCAGGAGCTGCACCAATAGCTCGTGCTCCTTACAGACTCGCACCCAGCGAGATGAAAGAACTGCAAAGCCAATTACAAGAACTTTTAGAGCGTGGTTTCATTCGACCAAGCACATCACCGTGGGGAGCTCCTGTTTTGTTTGTCAAGAAGAAAGATGGTACATTCAGGTTGTGTATCGACTACCGAGAGTTGAACAAACTTACCATAAAGAACCGCTACCCACTACCGAGAATCGACGACTTATTTGATCAACTACAAGGCTCGTCTGTTTATTCAAAGATTGACTTACGTTCCGGGTATCATCAAATGCGGGTGAAAGAAGATGATATTCCAAAGACTGCTTTTAGAACACGTTACGGTCATTACGAGTTTATGGTCATGCCGTTTGGTTTAACTAATGCACCAGCTGTGTTCATGGACCTTATGAACCGAGTGTGTGGACCATACCTTGACAAGTTTGTCATTGTTTTCATTGATGACATACTTATTTACTCAAAGAATGACCAAGAACACGGTGAACATTTGAGAAAGGTGTTAGAAGTATTGAGGAAGGAAGAATTGTACGCTAAGTTTTCAAAGTGTGCATTTTGGTTGGAAGAAGTTCAATTCCTCGGTCACATAGTGAACAAAGAAGGTATTAAGGTGGATCCGGCAAAGATAGAAACTGTTGAAAAGTGGGAAACCCCGAAAACTCCGAAACACATACGCCAGTTTTTAGGACTAGCTGGTTACTACAGAAGGTTCATCCAAGACTTTTCCAGAATAGCAAAACCCTTGACTGCATTAACGCATAAAGGGAAGAAATTTGAATGGAATGATGAACAAGAGAAAGCGTTTCAGTTATTGAAGAAAAAGCTAACTACGGCACCTATATTGTCATTGCCTGAAGGGAATGATGATTTTGTGATTTATTGTGACGCATCAAAGCAAGGTCTCGGTTGTGTATTAATGCAACGAACGAAGGTGATTGCTTATGCGTCTAGACAATTGAAGATTCACGAACAAAATTATACGACGCATGATTTAGAATTAGGCGCGGTTGTTTTTGCATTAAAGACTTGGAGGCACTACTTATATGGGGTCAAAAGTATTATATATACTGACCACAAAAGTCTTCAACACATATTTAATCAGAAACAACTGAATATGAGGCAGCGTAGGTGGATTGAATTATTGAATGATTACGATTTTGAGATTCGTTACCACCCGGGGAAGGCAAATGTGGTAGCCGATGCCTTGAGCAGGAAGGATAGAGAACCCATTCGAGTAAAATCTATGAATATAATGATTCATAATAACATTACTACTCAAATAAAGGAGGCGCAACAAGGAGTTTTAAAAGAGGGAAATTTAAAGGATGAAATACCCAAAGGATCGGAGAAGCATCTTAATATTCGGGAAGACGGAACCCGGTATAGGGCTGAAAGGATTTGGGTACCAAAATTTGGAGATATGAGAGAAATGGTACTTAGAGAAGCTCATAAAACCAGATACTCAATACATCCTGGAACGGGGAAGATGTACAAGGATCTCAAGAAACATTTTTGGTGGCCGGGTATGAAAGCCGATGTTGCTAAATACGTAGGAGAATGTTTGACGTGTTCTAAGGTCAAAGCTGAGCATCAGAAACCATCAGGTCTACTTCAACAACCCGAAATCCCGGAATGGAAATGGGAAAACATTACCATGGATTTCATCACTAAATTGCCAAGGACTGCAAGTGGTTTTGATACTATTTGGGTAATAGTTGATCGTCTCACCAAATCAGCACACTTCCTACCAATAAGAGAAGATGACAAGATGGAGAAGTTAGCACGACTGTATTTGAAGGAAGTCGTCTCCAGACATGGAATACCAATCTCTATTATCTCTGATAGGGATGGCAGATTTATTTCAAGATTCTGGCAGACATTACAGCAAGCATTAGGAACTCGTCTAGACATGAGTACTGCCTATCATCCACAAACTGATGGGCAGAGTGAAAGGACGATACAAACGCTTGAATACATGCTACGAGCATGTGTTATTGATTTCGGAAACAGTTGGGATCGACATCTACCGTTAGCAGAATTTTCCTACAACAACAGCTACCATTCAAGCATTGAGATGGCGCCGTTTGAAGCACTTTATGGTAGAAAGTGCAGGTCTCCGATTTGTTGGAGTGAGGTGGGGGATAGACAGATTACGGGTCCGGAGATTATACAAGAAACTACCGAGAAGATCATCCAAATTCAACAACGGTTGAAAACCGCCCAAAGTCGACAAAAGAGCTACGCTGACATTAAAAGAAAAGATATAGAATTTGAAATTGGAGAGATGGTCATGCTTAAAGTTTCACCTTGGAAAGGCGTTGTTCGATTTGGTAAACGAGGGAAATTAAATCCAAGGTATATTGGACCATTCAAGATTATTGATCGTGTCGGACCAGTAGCTTACCGACTTGAGTTACCTCAACAACTCGCGGCTGTACATAACACTTTCCACGTCTCGAATTTGAAGAAATGTTTTGCTAAAGAAGATCTCACTATTCCGTTAGATGAAATCCAAATCAACGAAAAACTCCAATTCATCGAAGAACCCGTCGAAATAATGGATCGTGAGGTTAAAAGACTTAAGCAAAACAAGATACCAATTGTTAAGGTTCGATGGAATGCTCGTAGAGGACCTGAGTTCACCTGGGAGCGTGAAGATCAGATGAAGAAGAAATACCCGCATCTATTTCCAGAAGATTCGTCAACACCTTCAACAGCTTAAAATTTCGGGACGAAATTTATTTAACGGGTAGGTACTGTAGTGACCCGAACTTTTCCATGTTTATATATATTAATTGAGATTGATGTTTACATGATTAAATGTTTCCAACATGTTAAGCAATCAAACTTGTTAAGACTTGATTAATTGAAATAGGTTTCATATAGACAATTGACCACCCAAGTTGACCGGTGATTCACGAACGTTAAAACTTGTAAAAAACTATATGATGACATATATATGGTTATATATATAGTTAACATGATATTATGATAAGTAAACATATCATTAATTATATTAACAATGAACTACATATGTAAAAACAAGACTACTAACTTAATGATTTTGAAACGAGACATATATGTAACGTTTATCGTTGTAACGACATTTAATGTATATATATCATATTAAGAGATATTCGTACATCATAATATCATGATAATATAATAATTTAAAATATCTTTTGTTATTATAAACATTGGGTTAACAACATTTAACAAGATCGTTAACCTAAAGGTTTCAAAACAACACTTACATGTAACGACTAACGATGACTTAACGACTCAGTTAAAATGTATATACATGTAGTGTTTTAATATGTATTTATACACTTTTGAAAGACTTCAATACACTTATCAAAATACTTCTACTTAACAAAAATGCTTACAATTACATTCTCGTTCAGTTTCATCAACAATTCTACTCGTATGCACCCGTATTCGTACTCGTACAATACACAGCTTTTAGATGTATGTACTATTGGTATATACACTCCAATGATCAGCTCTTAGCAGCCCATGTGAGTCACCTAACACATGTGGGAACCATCATTTGGCAACTAGCATGAAATATCTCATAAGATTACAAAAATATGAGTAATCATTCATGACTTATTTACATGAAAACAAAATTACATATCCTTTATATCTAATCCATACACCAACGACCAAAAACACCTACAAACACTTTCATTCTTCAATTTTCTTCATCTAATTGAACTCTCTCAAGTTCTATCTTCAAGTTCTAAGTGTTCTTCATAAATTCCAAAAGTTCTAGTTTCATAAAATCAAGAATACTTTCAAGTTTGCTAGCTCACTTCCAATCTTGTAAGGTGATCATCCAACCTCAAGAAATCTTTGTTTCTTACAGTAGGTTATCATTCTAATACAAGGTAATAATCATATTCAAACTTTGGTTCAATTTCTATAACTATAACAATCTTATTTCAAGTGATGATCTTACTTGAACTTGTTTTCGTGTCATGATTTTGCTTCAAGAACTTTGAGCCATCCAAGGATCCATTGAAGCTAGATCCATTTTTCTCTTTTCCAGTAGGTTCATCCAAGGAACTTAAGGTAGTAATGATGTTCATAACATCATTCGATTCATACATATAAAGCTATCTTATTCGAAGGTTTAAACTTGTAATCACTAGAACATAGTTTAGTTAATTCTAAACTTGTTCGCAAACAAAAGTTAATCCTTCTAACTTGACTTTTAAAATCAACTAAACACATGTTCTATATCTATATGATATGCTAACTTAATGATTTAAAACCTGGAAACACGAAAAACACCGTAAAACCGGATTTATGCCGTCGTAGTAACACCGCGGGCTGTTTTGGGTTAGTTAATTAAAAACTATGATAAACTTTGATTTAAAAGTTGTTATTCTGAGAAAATGATTTTTATTATGAACATGAAACTATATCCAAAAATTATGGTTAAACTCAAAGTGGAAGTATGTTTTCTAAAATGGTCATCTAGACGTCGTTCTTTCGACTGAAATGACTACCTTTACAAAAACGACTTGTAACTTATTTTTCCGACTAGAAACCTATACTTTTTTTGTTTAGATTCATAAAAGAGAGTTCAATATGAAACCATAGCAATTTGATTCACTCAAAACGGATTTAAAATGAAGAAGTTATGGGTAAAACAAGATTGGATAATTTTTCTCATTTTAGCTACGTGAAAATTGGTAACAAATCTATTCCAACCATAACTTAATCAACTTGTATTATATATTACGTAATCTTGAGATACCATAGACACGTATACAATGTTTCGACCTATCATGTCGACACATCTATATATATTTCGGAACAACCATAGACACTCTATATGTGAATGTTGGAGTTAGCTATACAGGGTTGAGGTTGATTCCAAAATATATATAGTTTGAGTTGTGATCAATACTGAGATACGTATACACTGGGTCGTGGATTGATTCAAGATAATATTTATTGATTTATTTCTGTACATCTAACTGTGGACAACTAGTTGTAGGTTACTAACGAGGACAGCTGACTTAATAAACTTAAAACATCAAAATATATTAAAAGTGTTGTAAATATATTTTGAACATACTTTGATATATATGTATATATTGTTATAAGTTCGTGAATCAACCAGTGGCCAAGTCTTACTTCCCGACGAAGTAAAAATCTGTGAAAGTGAGTTATAGTCCCACTTTTAAAATCTAATATTTTTGGGATGAGAATACATGCAGGTTTTATAAATGATTTACAAAATAGACACAAGTACGTGAAACTACATTCTATGGTTGAATTATCGAAATCGAATATGCCCCTTTTTATTAAGTCTGGTAATCTAAGAATTAGGGAACAGACACCCTAATTGACGCGAATCCTAAAGATAGATCTATTGGGCCTAACAAACCCCATCCAAAGTACCGGATGCTTTAGTACTTCGAAATTTATATCATATCCGAAGGGTGTCCCGGAATGATGGGGATATTCTTATATATGCATCTTGTTATTGTCGGTTACCAGGTGTTCACCATATGAATGATTTTTATCTCTATGTATGGGATGTGTATTGAAATATGAAATCTTGTGGTCTATTGTTACGATTTGATATATATAGGTTAAACCTATAAATCACCAACATTTTTGTTGACGTTTAAAGCATGTTTATTCTCAGGTGAATATTAAGAGCTTCCGCTGTTGCATACTAAAATAAGGACAAGATTTGGAGTCCATGTTTGTATGATATTGTGTAAAATCTGCATTCAAGAAACTGATTTCGATGTAACATATTTGTATTGGAAACCATTATGTAATGGTCGTGTGTAAACAGGATATTTTAGATTATCATTATTTGATAATCTACGTAAAGCTTTTTAAACCTTTATTTATGAAATAAAGGTTATGGTTTAAACATAGTTGATTACATTGCGAGGTATTTGACCTCTATATGATACATTTTACAAACATTGCATTTGTTTTTAAAAGACAATCTTTCTTTACATCGAAAATTGACAGGCATGCATACCATTTCATAATATCCACTATCCAACTATAAATTGATTTAATAATAATCTTTGATGAACTCAATGACTCGAATGCAACGTTCTTCGAAATATGCTATGAAAGACTCCAAGTAATATCTTTAAAATGAGCAAATGCACAGCGGAAGATTTCTTTAACACCTGAGAATAAACATGCTTTAAAGTGTCAACCAAAAGGTTGGTGAGTTCATTAGTTTATCATAATCATTTATTTCCATTATTTTAATAGACCACAAGAATTTCATTTCCAGTTCTCTTAAATATACGTCTCATGCATAGAGACAAAAATAATTATTCATATGGTGAACACCTGGTAACCGACATTAACTAGATACATATAAGAATATCCCCTATCATTCCGGGATCCTCCTTCGGACATGATATAAATTTCGAAGTACTAAAGCATCCGGTACTTTGGATGGGGTTTGTTAGGCCCAATAGATCTATCTTTAGGATTCGCGTCAATTAGGGTGTCTGTTCCCTAATTCTTAGATTACCAGACTTTAATAAAAAGGGGCATATTCGATTTCGATAATTCAACCATAGAATGTAGTTTCAATTACTTGTGTCTATTTCGTCAAACATTTATAAAAGCGCATGTATTCTCAGTCCCAAAAATATAAAGGGTAAAAAGGCAAATGAAACTCACCATACTGTATTTCGTAGTAAAAATACATATAACGTCATTGAACAAGTGCAAGGTTGGCCTCGGATTCACGAACCTAAATTAATTATATATATTTATGTGTTGGTCAATATTTGTCTAACAAATTAGGTCAAGTCATAGTGTACCACAATCCTAATGCTCAAGACTAATATGCAAAAGTCAACAAAAGTAAATTTGATTCAAAATAATTTCCAAAAATCTATACATGATTAATATATAGTTTAAATATCGTCGTTTTATATTTTTAAATATTTTTAAAAGATTTATTAGAGTAAATAATATAATTTATTTATTAATAAATAAAATTTTATATTAAATTTATATAATAAAATATACTTTTATATATATTAAGTAATAAAATTTATAGGGTTCATTTAATATCATAAAGATAATATGATAGGTATTATTAAAGTAAGTTATTACACGTAGTAAAATATGTTTGTATCACATATTTATTTGATAAAATAATATCTATAATGTTACTAAGTAAAAGTTGTATTATTTTGTAATAATAATTATTATTATAAAAATATCAATATTTATAATTACTAAGATGACATTATGATAAAACGATAATTCTAATTATGATAACTTTAATATTTATGATAATTTTTAATATTTTCTTTAAAATAATAATTCTATTTAAAATAATAATAATAATGATATTTTATAGTAACAATGACATTTCTATTAAAATGATAATTTTTGTTAAAATGACAGTTTTAATACTAACGATACTTTTAATAATAATAGTAATGATAAAAATAATAAGAACGATAATTTTATCTAAATCAATATCTTATAATATTTTAATTTTATCATGATACTCTTACTCATTATTTCCTAATCGTTTCGTTTAATAGCTTTTAATCGTCTTTTATATCGTGTTCATAATAATGATAATAATAGTAATTAAAATAATTAGGTGTTACAAATATTTGTTTTAATTACACTAATATTAACAATGATAGTTACTATAACATTATTAACGATAATACTAATAATTATCTTAATGATAATATAGTAATAATAATAATAACAATAACAATAACCATTTTTAAATAATGATATATATATTAATAATGATAATAATAATAATAATAATACCAATAATAATAATAATAATAATAATAATAATAATAATAATAATAATAATAATAATAATAATAATAATAATAATAATAATAATAATAATAATAATAATAATAATAATTGGATAATAATAATAATACTAATTATAACTTTAACGATAATAACGATAGTAATAATAAAAAAATAACATTTTTTAATGATAAATCCCTTTTATTGATAAAGATAATAATAATGATAATAATAAGATAAAACTAGAACGACGATAAAAACGACGATAATAATAATCATTTTCAATAAAAATATCTAAAATTCAATTGATTATAACTTCTAATCCATTCATCGAAGCCATTCGATATCTAAAGAAAAAGTTCTTAATTTTTCGCTAGCTTTCCAAGGACATGCATATCTTATACCTTATCTTAACCGCAAGTGTAACTAATTCAAGATTCAACCTAACCTGTCTAAGGGCAATATCAAAAGTACAAGCATGCATAATCCTAAATACTCGAGCACTAGTCAGGGATACACTATTAGTATGTAAAAGTTAAATTATGAGTACTCACGTATCAATATTGAGATTCAATATTGCAGGAAAGGTACGTAGACGCAACGGAAATGATAAACACTATATTGACCTCACGAGCATACCCATGAACCATAATCAATCACCTCCATAGCTATAACCCATAATTTCCTTAATCCTATCCCACTCGAAAAACAACTTCGAAATCACTCGGACAGCACTCCGTCGTAATATTTTATGTATACTAATAATATCTTAAAATAATACGGAGTAAATATATATATGTAAATCGATTGAGAGAGTTTAGAGAAAAATATTTTCAAGTTTCTATGAAATAATGAAACCTATTGAATTCTATTTATAATAGATTTTTGAATTATTAAAGTTAATTATTAAAGTATGAATTATTAAAGTGAATTATTAAAGTGAATTATTAAAGTATGAATTATTAAAGTGAATTATTAAAGTATGAATTATTAAAGTGAATTATTAAAGTATGAATTATTAAAGTGAATTATTAAAGTTAAAGTAAAGTAAAAATAAAGTAAAGGTAAAGTTTAAGTATAGTAAAAGTATAAAACTATGTACGTATAATACGCGTATAAATATATATAATATTAATTTAAATCGTTATATATATTTAATAAAATAAAATATAAATATCTTTATCTTTATCATACTAGTTAAGTAATGAGTTGTCAAAAGTGGTTCTAGATATTTATAAAAGTTATATACGTTTTAATAATAAAGTTCTTTTTAAACTGAAAATATTTTTGTACGTTTAAAACTAAATAAATCAATCGAGTCTTTATGAGATTCAATCTTCCACTATCCTTTGTCTAGTTCTCAATGATTGACAATTTGTTCTTATTTATAAATCACTTTACCATTTTTCGAATATTGTTAAAATGGAAAGATTTCTCAAATCAACGTGGGCCTTTCAACAGAGACTTGTAATCATAATTCAATATATCTGATAATTCAATCATTTGATCTTATCTTCTAATTCCATTGATAAACATTTTGAAACAGATACAATCATATAAAGTATTTAATCTAATATTTTGTTTACGTTTCAAGTTATAATATATATACACATATACATATATAATCATATTCGTTTAATAGTTCGTGAATCGTTGGAACTTGGTCGAGGTTGAATGAATGTATGAACATAGTTTAAAATTCTTGAAATTTAACTTAACAAATATTGCTTATCGTGTCGGAAACATATAAAGATTAAAGTTTAAATTTGGTTGGAAATTTCCAGGTTGTCACAGTACCTACCCGTTAAAGAAATTTCGTCCCGAAATTTGCGTGGAAAGGTCGTGAATGATAATAAGTATGTTTTTATGATGCATACGGGCTGAAAATTAGAGTTTTATCATCAGCGAATAATTTGGATAAACAATCCATTTATATGAAGAGTACGAATGAAGCTAACATAGAAGAGTGAAATGAGTAAGTGTAGATTCATCTTATCATTTGACGTAGATATGATTGATTCTCAGATTTCAAGGGATTTGAAGAAAATCTTCTTAATAAGATTTGACTCTCCGGTAATCAAGGGAATTAGGATCCGCTTTAAATGCGATCATCCATTTTAATTGTTCTGTCGGAGATTTTCTTATAAATTCACCTCCTTCGTTTCCTTACAACTCACACCTTCTGTCGATGCATTTTATGCAAGTCCCTAGACATCTACCCACGTCCATTGCAGGTACAACAATTTACAGGCCACCATGATTGCTCGTTATTATCCTATCCGTGTTTGTATGTGGTTACAGGAACTACAGGAATGAGATTTAGATGCTTGACTATGTTAGACTTAGTCAGACGTACGAGTGAAGCCTCACTAGTACGGCTGACAGACTCATACGCACGGTTGATGCTGAGCTAAGTCACAATTACAACCTAAATGAGAAGACACGAGTGAGTGATCACCCGTATGGCTGATGAAGCCAACTCGTACGTGTGATGAATGAATCGTATGGGTGAGTCAACAGCAGGGGTATATAAAGTCTTATGTTCTTCATTTTAGGTTAAGTCTCTCATTTATTACACACACTCAGATCTAGTG
This sequence comes from Rutidosis leptorrhynchoides, assembly GCF_046630445.1. Lineage (NCBI taxonomy): Eukaryota > Viridiplantae > Streptophyta > Magnoliopsida > Asterales > Asteraceae > Rutidosis > Rutidosis leptorrhynchoides. The sequence continues at coordinate 125,910,860 of NC_092338.1, read as the reverse complement.
AGCTCCTCCTATTCTCTCTCAGTCCAAATCACCCAGGTGGTGAATAATAGCTCTAGGTGTTGATCTAATCACACTTGATTTAGTTGTGGTTTGACTAAATTAATCAAAAAAAAAAACTTAACCTATTCACTAGAGGGTTTGATTCACTTATTCCGCCATTGTGTGAGTTAAATCTGTTGATTTCTAAGTTCCTAGTCATGTTTCATCACCTTCTATTCTTTCCCCCTCAACTCATATTTTAAAGTATTCATCAATATGCTCCATCCAGTTCTGATTCTAGATATACTTCTAACTTTCATATCGGTCATTCTTCTTTTTCATCTACCGACGGAAGAATTTATTTACTTCTACTATAATCTTGGGTTTATAGTGTTTCTAGTTCTCCCGTGTCTTTATATTGTTATATGCATCGATATATATGGTTTATAATTTCTGGTTTATCGTTGGGCTTTATATGTTCCCTTACATTTCAAAGTCTCTGCTTCTGTCTCCTATAATCATTATCATTCACAGTTATGCCGTCGTAGTAACACCGCGGGCTGTTTTGGGTTAGTTAATTAAAAACTATGATAAACTTTGATTTAAAAGTTGTTATTCTGAGAAAATGATTTTTATTATGAACATGAAACTATATCCAAAAATTATGGTTAAACTCAAAGTGGAAGTATGTTTTCTAAAATGGTCATCTAGACGTCGTTCTTTCGACTGAAATGACTACCTTTACAAAAACGACTTGTAACTTATTTTTCCGACTAGAAACCTATACTTTTTTTGTTTAGATTCATAAAAGAGAGTTCAATATGAAACCATAGCAATTTGATTCACTCAAAACGGATTTAAAATGAAGAAGTTATGGGTAAAACAAGATTGGATAATTTTTCTCATTTTAGCTACGTGAAAATTGGTAACAAATCTATTCCAACCATAACTTAATCAACTTGTATTATATATTACGTAATCTTGAGATACCATAGACACGTATACAATGTTTCGACCTATCATGTCGACACATCTATATATATTTCGGAACAACCATAGACACTCTATATGTGAATGTTGGAGTTAGCTATACAGGGTTGAGGTTGATTCCAAAATATATATAGTTTGAGTTGTGATCAATACTGAGATACGTATACACTGGGTCGTGGATTGATTCAAGATAATATTTATTGATTTATTTCTGTACATCTAACTGTGGACAACTAGTTGTAGGTTACTAACGAGGACAGCTGACTTAATAAACTTAAAACATCAAAATATATTAAAAGTGTTGTAAATATATTTTGAACATACTTTGATATATATGTATATATTGTTATAGGTTCGTGAATCAACCAGTGGCCAAGTCTTACTTCCCGACGAAGTAAACATTGCATTCGTTTTTAAAAGACAAACTTTCTTTACATTGATAGTTGACGGCAAACACACCATTTCATAATATATCTAACTATAAGTGACTTAATAATAATCTTGATGAACTCAACGACTCGAATGCAACGTCTTTTGAAATATGTCATGAATGACTCCAAGTAATATCTTTAAAATAATCAAATGCACAGCTGAAGATTTCTTTCGTACCTGAGAATAAACATGCTTTCAAGTGTCAACCAAAAGGTTGGTGAGTTCATTAGTTTAACATAAATAATCATTTCATAATTTTAATAGACCACAAGATTTCATATTTCCATTTCTCATAAACATACGTCCCATGCATAGAGACAAAAATATCATTCATATGGATTGAACACCTGGTAACCGACATTCACAATATGCATATAAGAATATCCCCATCATTCCGGGATCCTCCATCGGACATGATATAAATTTCGAAGTACTAAAGCATCCGGTACTTTGGATGGGGCTTGTTGGGCCCGATAGATCTATCTTTAGAGTTCGCGTCAATTAGGGTGTCTGTTCCCTAATTCTTAGATTACCAGACTAAAAAGGGGCATATTCGATTTCGATCATTCAACCATATAATGTAGTTTCAATTACTTGTGTCTATTTTGTAAAACAGTTATAAAAACAGCGCATGTATTCTCAGTCCCAAAAATATATATTGCGAAAGCATTTAAAAAGGGAATAATGAAACTCACCTAATGTACTTTGTAGTAAAAATACATATGACAATATTGAACCAAAAGTAGGGTTGGCCTCGGATTCACGAACCTATATCATTTATATATATATTAACATTTATAATTGTAATCGAACAATTTTATCTTTATTTTGTTATGTATTAAGGTTAATATTCTTATATATAATTTTATAATATGTTATTATACTTATTTGATATATAATTCAATTAACGTTATAATATTGTATTAGTTAAAGCATAATTTCATGTAATATTAGTATATTTAAGTAATAAATATATTTAGTGTACAAAATATTTATTTGTTAGAATGATAGTTTTGAAAATATTGATTTACTAATAATAATAACTATGATAATAATAATAAATTTACTACTAATGATTAAATTGATGATGATAATAATAATAATAATAATAATAATAATAATAATAATAATAATAATAATAATAATAGTAATAATAATAATAATAATAATAATAATAATAATAATAACAACAACTATTAAAACTACCTTAAAAGCTTCCAAAAAAATTATGTCACACCCCGGGCTCGAACTCGAGACCTCTTGCTAACCCGCTAAGACCCTTAACCAACAGTCCAAGTCTATGTTTCTGAATTTATTTGTAACCCATTTATATATATCTCGTTCTATCTGTCTCAGCCCAACCATAAACTAGTTGGGTCTCGGCCCAACAGCAACATATTGGCCCATCAACAATTAATTGGCCCCAACATGTTTAAATACTTACATGACCCAAGTAACTGATTGCCCAACCAGAATTATCTCAAGACTCTCGGCCCAAAACCAATTTGTTGAAATTGTAACTTTGTAGCAGAAAACATAGTCGCCACTTTCACCTTTATCCTCTTATTATACTATTATTAGTCAAGTGGGATTATCCCTTTTGTATTTGTCGGCTAAAAGAAAGGAAAAAGAAAACATCCATGTTATTTTATCATAAACATTTCAATCATCATTTCGGTATTACTGTATAATAATCTATCATCAACCGAACCCTTCTCAACCCATGTCATCATATCGTGTAGCCTCATTCATCTACTTATCTCGTTGTAGAAATATAAACAGTCCTATACAGCTGCTGTAACAGTGAATCAGCGAGGGAGAAGGAGAATCAGGGAGCTGTAGCGGTTTAGTTTAAAAGAAATATAAGAGGAGCAACATAAGTAATTGCTTTAGTTGTGGTTCGTTTTGGGTTTGACCTCTTCAACAGCAATAGCACGTATTGTAGTAGTCGTGAAATGATGGTTGAGGTGGTGATCAAAAGGTGGTTTTTGGTCTCGGTTTCGATGGTTTGTTGTGATGTGGTTGGTGATGAGTTAACGAGGGGTTCATCAGAGATATAATGGCAGTGGGGTTAGGTTATCCGCAAATGGAACAAGAAAAAAAAAAAAAAAAAAAAAAATTTATTCTTGATAGTTTTATTCTCAGTGATACTGGTAATTTGACAAATCAAATCGTGCTATGACGTTCTTTCTTGTTTAGAACATTAAATTCATTCGAAACTCCATATCTACGAATTCTGGACCATTACCAGAGATGTCTAATCGTAAAAAAAAAAAACGAAGGGACAAAGCTCCAAAAGAAATAGAAAATTAAAGTACAAATCGCAGCAAAATAGGAGAGAGCATTAACTGTGGATGACAATGATTATAGAAAACGGAAGCAGGGATTTCGAAATATAAGAGAAAATATAAAGCCCAATAACAACACGGAGATTACAAACCGTAGATATTAATAAGAATAGCAATATAAAGACACGGTATAATTAAGAATAGTATCACCCAAGCTAATAGTAGAAGTAAACAGAATTTTCTGGTGGAAGATTGAAAAGAAGGATGACAGGAATGATAACTAGGAAAATATCAAGGATTAGAACTGGATTAAGCATTTTCAGAATCTTTTGGATGTATGAAACAAGAAGGAAAGTATAGGAATGGTGAGAATAGTGGAACGGGAGAGCTTAATTTATAATGGGAACATCAGACAGAGTAATCGAGGCAGATCACCGTATTTAATTATAGAGATCTTAATTTCCTTATTCGCCGAAGAATCAAATCTTTTAGATTTCGAAGATTTTCTTCAAATCCCTTGAATTCCGGAATTCAACTTGACTACGTCAAAAGCTAAGACAAATCTTTACTTATTTACTTCACTCTTTTGTGATAACTTCATTCGTACTCTTCGAATAATCGAATTATTTTATCCTTATTATTCAAGGATAATGAAACTCTATTTATCAACTCATATTTGTCATAAAAACATGTTTATTGTTAATTATGACAACCTCACTCAAATTTCGGGACGAAATTTCTTTAACGGGTAGGTACTGTGACGACCCGGAGATTTCCGACCAAATTTAAACTTAATCTTTATAGGTTTTCGACACGATAAGCAAAGTCTGTAATGTTGGGTCTAAAAAAAATTGTGAAACGATGTTCATATATTCAATTGACCTTCGACTGCTCTCGACGATTCACGAACTATTACATATAACTAAATAAATACATATATATTTAAATATATAAATATATATATAATACTTTGAAATATAGTTGATTTAATGTATGATTTAAATTATAAAATAATATAAGAGATAATAAAATTATTATATAAAATAAATCTATATATATACATAAAAAGTATATCAAATATATTTTGTGATTTCGAAGTTATTTAGTAAACAACAGTAACGCTCAATTGTAATTTGATTAATAGTAAACGAGTTAAAAAGGAACTTATGTGATTTTAAAATAAACGGTGATACGAAAATGAGTTATATAAGTTATAGGCTTATCAAAAGTATATTTAGGACCTAATTATTTAATTTTAACACTTTTTATATTTTAACCATAAATGAGAGGGACAGTTAATGTAATTTTTATTTATTAAATTAAAGACTGAATTTTGTACCATAATGACTAAAATAAATAAAAATAGTTAATTTAAAAGTTTGGGATTTTTCCGAAGACTTTTATCCGCCACTGATTTCAAATAGTGCACGATACTCAGTCCGTGATATAATGTCGGCAGAATTAAAATTCTTTGGTACACATCTTATTAATATGAATGAATATTATATTATTCAATATATTTATATTTGGTATGTAAGTCAACAAAGAATCTGCATATTGAAAATAAATACATAAAGTAATAGATGTGTTGTTATCTATCACTATCCAATATTACACCATAATGTTTTTTCTTTTATATACATACATGCATATTATCATTTTGAAGAACCACAACTTTCGGTAGCTGTAAACCACCACACACATACATACATATCCATTCCTTGTAATTTATCCAAATGCTTATATCCTTAAATTAATATCTCTTTTACATCGAGCAAAAACTAGACGTTTACATAAACATTCATCTACCTCATAACAACTCCACCTCTCTCAAACTCTCAATTCACAAATCCATATCCGACACCATCACAATCAAATCATTCTTGCTTGTGTTATTGATAGATGAAGATCACTTGAACTATCATTGAACCATTCGCTTGCAATCGGTTAAAACTATTTTGTTGTCATACTTGATGATCGAACAACCCGAAGACCATCTTGTTTTCTTCTCTCCTGTCATCACCATAACCGTCACCCTAAAACCATACACCAACTATTTCATCACTATCCAAAACCATGTAAACATTTTCATTCGGACCACCGTCGCCTCAACCTCCACCTTAAACCCATTGTATTTTTTTTTCTTTTTCTTGTTCCATTTGCGGATAACCTAACCCCACTGCCATTATATCTCTGATGAACCCCTCGTTAACTCATCACCAACCACATCACAACAAACCATCGAAACCGAGACCAAAAACCACCTTTTGATCACCACCTCAACCATCATTTCACGACTACTACAATACGTGCTATTGCTGTTGAAGAGGTCAAACCCAAAACGAACCACAACTAAAGCAATTACTTATGTTGCTCCTCTTATATTTCTTTTAAACTAAACCGCTACAGCTCCCTGATTCTCCTTCTCCCTCGCTGATTCACTGTTACAGCAGCTGTATAGGACTGTTTATATTTCTACAACGAGATAAGTAGATGAATGAGGCTACACGATATGATGACATGGGTTGAGAAGGGTTCGGTTGATGATAGATTATTATACAGTAATACCGAAATGATGATTGAAATGTTTATGATAAAATAACATGGATGTTTTCTTTTTCCTTTCTTTTAGCCGACAAATACAAAAGGGATAATCCCACTTGACTAATAATAGTATAATAAGAGGATAAAGGTGAAAGTGGCGACTATGTTTTCTGCTACAAAGTTACAATTTCAACAAATTGGTTTTGGGCCGAGAGTCTTGAGATAATTCTGGTTGGGCAATCAGTTACTTGGGTCATGTAAGTATTTAAACATGTTGGGGCCAATTAATTGTTGATGGGCCAATATGTTGCTGTTGGGCCGAGATCCAACTAGTTTATGGTTGGGCTGAGACAGATAGAACGAGATATATATAAATGGGTTACAAATAAATTCAGAAACATAGACTTGGACTGTTGGTTAAGGGTCTTAGCGGGTTAGCAAGAGGTCTCGAGTTCGAGCCCGGGGTGTGACATAATTTTTTTGGAAGCTTTTAAGGTAGTTTTAATAGTTGTTGTTATTATTATTATTATTATTATTATTATTATTATTATTACTATTATTATTATTATTATTATTATTATTATTATTATTATTATTATTATTATTATCATCATCAATTTAATCATTAGTAGTAAATTTATTATTATTATCATAGTTATTATTATTAGTAAATCAATATTTTCAAAACTATCATTCTAACAAATAAATATTTTGTACACTAAATATATTTATTACTTAAATATACTAATATTACATGAAATTATGCTTTAACTAATACAATATTATAACGTTAATTGAATTATATATCAAATAAGTATAATAACATATTATAAAATTATATATAAGAATATTAACCTTAATACATAACAAAATAAAGATAAAATTGTTCGATTACAATTATAAATGTTAATATATATATAAATGATATAGGTTCGTGAATCCGAGGCCAACCCTACTTTTGGTTCAATGTTGTCATATGTATTTTTACTACAAAGTACATTAGGTGAGTTTCATTATTCCCTTTTTAAATGCTTTCGCAATATATATTTTTGGGACTGAGAATACATGCGCTGTTTTTATAACTGTTTTACAAAATAGACACAAGTAATTGAAACTACATTATATGGTTGAATGATCGAAATCGAATATGCCCCTTTTTAGTCTGGTAATCTAAGAATTAGGGAACAGACACCCTAATTGACGTGAACTCTAAAGATAGATCTATCGGGCCCAACAAGCCCCATCCAAAGTACCGGATGCTTTAGTACTTCGAAATTTATATCATGTCCGATGGAGGATCCCGGAATGATGGGGATATTCTTATATGCATATTGTGAATGTCGGTTACCAGGTGTTCAATCCATATGAATGATATTTTTGTCTCTATGCATGGGACGTATGTTTATGAGAAATGGAAATATGAAATCTTGTGGTCTATTAAAATTATGAAATGATTATTTATGTTAAACTAATGAACTCACCAACCTTTTGGTTGACACTTGAAAGCATGTTTATTCTCAGGTACGAAAGAAATCTTCAGCTGTGCATTTGATTATTTTAAAGATATTACTTGGAGTCATTCATGACATATTTCAAAAGACGTTGCATTCGAGTCGTTGAGTTCATCAAGATTATTATTAAGTCACTTATAGTTAGATATATTATGAAATGGTGTGTTTGCCGTCAACTATCAATGTAAAGAAAGTTTGTCTTTTAAAAACGAATGCAATGTTTATAAAATGTATCATATAGAGGTCAAGTACCTCGCGATGTAACCAACTATTGTGAATCGTTTGTAATCGATATGGACTTTGTCCGGATGGATTAGGACGGGTCCTTTCAGCAACTGAAAGGACCCGTTCATATACATTATAAACGATTCACAATAGTTGATTACATTGCGAGGTATTTGACCTCTATATGATACATTTTACAAACATTGCATTCGTTTTTAAAAGACAATCTTTCTTTACATCGAAAATTGACAGGCATGCATACCATTTCATAATATCCACTATCCAACTATAAATTGATTTTATAATAATCTTTGATGAACTCAATGACTCGAATGCAACGTTCTTCGAAATATGCTATGAAAGACTCCAAGTAATATCTTTAAAATGAGCAAATGTACAGCGGAAGATTTCTTTAACACCTGAGAATAAACATGCTTTAAAGTGTCAACCAAAAGGTTGGTGAGTTCATTAGTTTATCATAATCATTTATTTCCATCATTTTAATAGACCACAAGAATTTCATTTCCAGTTCTCATAAATATACGTCCCATGCATAGAGACAAAAATAATCATTCATATGGTAAACACCTGGTAACCGACATTAACAATATGCATATAAGAATATCCCCTATCATTCCGGGATCCTCCTTCGGACATGATATAAATTTCGAAGTACTAAAGCATCCGGTACTTTGGATGGGGTTTGTTAGGCCCAATAGATCTATCTTTAGGATTCGCGTCAATTAGGGTGTCTGTTCCCTAATTCTTAGATTACCAGACTTTAATAAAAAGGGGCATATTCGATTTCGATAATTCAACCATAGAATGTAGTTTCAATTACTTGTGTCTATTTCGTCAAACATTTATAAAAGCGCATGTATTCTCAGTCCCAAAAATATAAAGGGTAAAAAGGCAAATGAAACTCACCATACTGTATTTTGTAGTAAAAATACATATAACGTCATTGAACAAGTGCAAGGTTGGCCTCGGATTCACGAACCTATATTAATTATATATATTTATATGTTGGTCAATATTTGTATAGCAATTTAGGTCAGGTCATAGTGTAATCCTATCCTATAGCTCGAGTCTGACTCTACAGTATAGTAACATGTTATATTACTCATGCTCAATTAAGATTCTAGTAAAAGGTGACGTGTGAAACAACGTAACACAAATGGTTTCATAATCATAAAATAGTATTTTAGGTTTTTTTTTTTTTTTTTAGAGAAAATCAACACAAAAAGTTAACTGAAAAGTTAATAGGAAAAGTCAAAGTTCAAAGTCAAAAGTCAAAGGTTAAAGTCAAAAGTCAAAGGTCAAAGTAAAAATGAGGTCGCATGCAAATATATAATAACTTATACAAAAATGATTTTCGGTCAAACATGACTAAACGGGCCACTTCAGCTATTTTTAGAAAAATTATCGGAACTCCGATTGATAAACGGCCAAAGATAAAAGTTACACATTACCAAAAAGATTAAGCATAAATATTACAGAAGTAAACTAAACCTAGACAACTCGTAGTTGCCAACGCGTTTTCGGCGTTTGAAAGTTAATTTTTCAGCTTTAATAAATTTACAAAAGTGACCGAGTAGCCTACTTTGGAGATTTTTAGAAAATTCCTCAAAACTCGTATTGACAAACGGTCAAAGCCTGAAAATTCCTGTTACCACAAAGATATAACATGATTTTTGGCAAGAGTAAACACATATCAGGCCAACCATGACAACTGATACAAAACTGACATTTTTAAATAAAAAAGTTTCAGCTCTTTTTAGAATTTTAAAATGTGACCAAACCGTCAACTTTGATGATTTTTAGAAAAATCGTCGAGACTCAAATTGATAAACAGCCAGAGTCGTTTGTTAGACCTTACAGCAAAGAATTCAGTGGTATTTTTTTTTATATATGAAACAACGCAGATCAGCGAGAATTTCAGTTCCCATTTCGACATTTCATCAAAATTTGCAAAACTTCTTTTGTCCATAACTTGACAACCGTTCAACGAAACGAGACGTGCTTTATATGAAAATTCATCTACTCGACGAGTAAAATCCAAATAACCACTTTTTATAACCTAGAAAATTAGTTCACTAATTATCATCAGCAATATTAATTACGAAATTAATTATGCAATTTGTTTATTTCATAACTTTCTAACCGTTACTTGGATTCAAGTGATTCTTAAACCAAAATTCAACTATTTTTCGCTAGCTTTCCAACGACATGCATATCTTATACCTTATCTCAATCGTATATGTAACTAATTCAGGAATCAACATAACCTATCTAATGGCAATATCAAATGTACAAGCATGCATAATCCTATATACTCGAGCACTAGTCAGGGATACACTATTAGTATGTAAAAATTAAATTATGAGTACTCACATATCAATATTGAGATTCAATATTGCAGGAAAGGTACGTAAACGCAACGGAGATGATAAACACTATATTGACCTCACGAGCATACCCATGAACCATACTCAATCACCTCCATTGCTATAACCCATCATTTCCTTAATTCTATTCCACTCGAAAAAACAACTTCAAAATCACTCGGACAGCACTCCATCGTAATATTTTATGTATACTAATAATATCTTGAGATAATACGGAGTAAATATATATATATGTAAATCGATTGAGAGAGTTTAGAGAAAACTATTTTCAAGTTTCTATGAAATAATGAAACCTATTGAATTCTATTTATAATAGATTTTTGAATTATTAAAGTGAATTATTAAAGTATAAATTATTAAAGTGAATTATTAAAGTATGAATTATTAAAGTGAATTATTAAAGTATGAATTATTAAAGTGAATTATTAAAGTATGAATTATTAAAGTGAATTATTAAAGTATGAATTATTAAAGTTAAAATAAAGTAAAAATAAAGTAAAGGTAAAGTTTAAGTATAGTAAAAGTATAAAACTATGTACGTATAATACGCGTATAAATATATATAATATTAATTTAAATCGTTATATATATTTAATAAAATAAAATATAAATATCGTTATCTTTATCATACTAGTTAAGTAATGAGTTGTCAAAAGTGGTTCTAGATATTTATAAAAGTTATATACGTTTTAATAATAAAGTTCTTTTTAAACTGAAAACGTTTTTGTACGTTTGAAACTAAATAGATCAATCGAGTCTTTATGAGATTCAATCTTCCACTATCCTTTGTCTAGTTCTCAATGATTGACAATTTGTTCATATTTATAAATCACTTTACCATTTTCCGAATATTGTTAAAATGAAAAGATTTCTCAAATCAACGTGGGCCTTTCAACAGAGACTTGTAATCATAATTTAATATATCTGATAATTCAATCATTTGATCTTATCTTCTAATTCTATTGATAAACATTTTGAAACAGATACAATCATATAAAGTATTTAATCTAATATTTTGTTTACGTTTCAAGTTATAATATATATACACATATACATATATAATCATATTCGTTTAATGGTTCGTGAATCGTTGGAACTTGGTCGAGGTTGAATGAATGTATGAACATAGTTTAAAATTCTTGAAATTTAACTTAACAAATATTGCTTATCGTGTCGGAATCATATAAAGATTAAAGTTTAAATTTGGTTGGAAATTTCCGGGTTGTCACATAAATCGTACTACTCCTTATTATGAGTAAGGGAAGTATGACCTAGAGTCATATTTTTAAGATATCAGTAGAATCGAACTTATATTAAAGCTTAAGATAGTTATGAAGGAGTAGTGGTTACCTAATTTTGGGCTTTTCTAGTTTATAAGACAGATAAAGTAAATGCGATAAAATTCATAATTCAGATAAGGTTAAAGCAAGTGCATACTATGATTTCATCAGTTATTCTGCCGAAATTATGGAATGCTGGCTCATAAGTAGGCAGAGACCTTGTATTCATTACAGTGGTCCTAAACCCCCCTGTCATAAGACATGTCACTGGGTAATGTGATAGGCTTGAAGATTCTGAATAGACAGCAACGTCCCTTACCCCCAACGCCCGTGCAGTCTGACTACAGGCATGCACGTTCAGACGGCTCATCCAATTGAGTGACTCGGTTGGATGACGTATTAACATTCCATAAAGGTCTAAACTTTCTTAAGCATAATAGAATACATGGTTTACCATATCCGAGAGATGTGATGTGTTTCAATGCTTTCGTTAATGATTGGTTTTAAAAGATAGTTAGGCCCTTAAAAAGAGTTCAACCATAAAGAACACCATGGCCAAGTCAGGTTGACTTCCATGAACACGTTTGGTTATCCTAATGGTCCAATCATTTATGTGTTTAAACAAACAGTTCCTTAATTAACTAAGAATCCGTCAAGCGGGGTGCAATGCTTGAGACCGCGTTATGGTGCAGTGTACTAGTCAACACTGACCGAGTTCCATTGCCTTACTTAGCAAAGGTACAACTTACAACAACCGCTGTGCTTCAGCATGCACGTACGAAGTTTATATGCTTGGTGACTACACTAGCATGGTTTGGGACCGACAATGTACTAAGGGTCTAGTAAGATGTTTCACTACGAAAGAGTCCTCAGTCAGAATCCAAAGCTTGATAGACTTACTACAACTGGTGTGCCTGATGTGCGAGCAGAGGTGTATGAAATAATATTATATTTTTCTACGAAATACGATATAATTTACACAAGTTTTATTTATTTATATAGATGGGATATACTTAAACCTTGCTACAACACTTATAGGCAGTGTACCTAATCGTAGAGTAGTGTAGTTTTTAGTAAGTCCGGTTCATCCACAGGGAACTAGCCAAGTTTAACGCTATATTTTTAAAACTATATTTGTAATATTATTATTATAAAAAGGAGATTTTACCGTTTAATGACCGGTTTGTCGATCTTATGTCTTAAGTCACAATTAAAACCTAATGTAAAATATCAAATATAAAAATAACTTAATTTAAAGCGTAAAGTAAATGACGATAATTAAAGTGCGATAAATTAAAATGCGATAAATAAAATGATGGTAATTAAAATTGCGATAATTAAAAGTACGGTAATTAAAAAAATGTGATAAGATATAAAATAAAGGAATTATGCTTATTTAAACTTCCGTAATCATGATGTTTGACGTGTTGATTTTAATTTATTACCATGGGTTAATTGTCCTTTGTCCTGGATTATTCAATATGTCCGTCTGGTTTTTGTCTATAACAGTCCATCAGTCATAAATATAAAGTGCGAGTGTCCTCGTCAAATTATCCTTATACCCGAAGTCATATATTCCAACTAATTGGGGACTTAAACTGTAATAAGGTTTTAATACATTGTTAATGATTACACCAGGTTATCAACTGTGTGCAATCCAAGGTTTTAATACTTTATTATCAATTACGCCAAGTGTCCTTGTACATAATTCACCCCTGTTTTAATGAGTCCATTGACTATTAATCCATTCCCGTCCGGTCAAATGAACGATTATTAGTATTTATAAATATTCGGCCCATCGTGTCCGATCGAGTGTATATGGTTATTTATTGATACGTCAAATTGTAAATCTCTATATTAAATTAACGAACTATCATTCAGTTAAACAAATATAAATCCCATTAATAGTCCATAGTCCAATTTCTACAAGTGTCGGTCTTTTGTCCAAACCTCAATTATGGTACAAAGCCCAATAACCCCGTCTTTAATATTTAATCCAACATCACGATTACTTCAATTTAAATAAGCATAATAATAACTTAGCTACGAGACATTAATTTAAAAAGGTTGAACATAACTTACAATGAGTATTAATAGCGTAGCGTTACACGGACAGAATTTCGACTTACAACCTTAAAACATTCGCTACCATAACCTTATTATTATTAATCTTAAATTAAAATTAAAATTATAAATATAAATATATATATATATTGAAGAGAGTAAGAGATTGAATTCTATTGTACATAACTCGTCCGAAAAACTGACTTTTTATAGAACTTGGCCTGCTACAGTAACTCATGCGAGTGCATGAGTTTTGTGCCTTCTGGCCATGCGATCGCATGGCCGCCTGGGACAGCTCACATAATTTTGTTTTCTTATTTGCCGACGTTTTATTTAATAATATATAATATAATATATATAATTTTATATAATTATATATATATATATATATATATATATATATATATATATATATATATATATATATATATATATATATATATTATATTCTTGTGCATAGTTGACTCATAATTTTAGGTCCGTTGCATCGCGCGTTGATAGTTGGTTCATGTCTCGGTTCCGGATTTTCGAACGTCCTTGCGTACTATTTAATATCTTGTACTTTGCGTTTTGCGACTCGTACTTTTGTAATTTTGAGACGTTTCTCATCAATAAATTGAACCACTTGAATTATATCTTGTTCATTTGAACTTTTTGGTCATTTGCGTCTTCAAATTGTCATTTTCTTTTTTTGTCTTCGCACTTATTTATTTAAACGAATGTTACATAAAAATAGAACAATTGCAACTAAAAGCTTTACATATTGGAAGGATATTGTGCCTAAATATATGTTCATTTGGAGCACTATCAAATATCCCTACACTTGAACATTGCTTGTCCTCAAGCAATGCAGAACTTGAAATTAAATCACACTTCACTCGAATCACTTTTTTTTTATTCTCACACTTTATACATCAGTGATTTTGATACAGCGGTATAAACAATGATAGTAACGATGTGGTTTACAGTCCCACATGACTATGAAAATTTAGATCCTTTAAGGAAATTGGATCTTTTATGAAAACAGTTGATCTTTTGAAAATTCATTCTAGCTTTTACCCTAGATAAGTTTTCAGGAATAACCCTTCACCGGTGTTTGCAAAATATTTTTGTGGGTTTTGTGGGTTTCGAATTTGAAAATTTTAGCTCAAAACTTGCAGTTTTGTGTCACCCACTTGCTAACCTTGTATTAGGAAATCAACACGTCCAGTATACTTGCTCCATATATTACCTTTCGGTAAACTACCATCCGGTTGTAAAGGAAAGCGTTGAACAAGCAACTGTTAAGGCAATGTCTAATGACATGCTTTTGATTATGGTCGACGTCGTGTCGGATGCAATTACTATCCTTTGTAGAAGAAATAGTAAAGATCACCCTATAATTTTTTGGTCTGGCACAAGGTCCTGTCTTCGACCATGCTATGCAACCACCGTTCTTACAGTTGACACCCAATTTGGTTCAGGTGACCTAATGAATTTTGGTGAATTCTTAGGATTTTACGTTCAATGGTAATGAACGCATTGAAAATAGGTTTTCAGAAAATAAATCGGTTTTAATTTGATCAAAATATTTTCTCGTTCAAGCTTGAGTTTAGATATCATCGAATTCCATGAGTTTGTAATTCTCAATCTTTAAGGTCAATCTCAAGGATTGAGTAATATCAGTCTTAAAAGATGATTTTTGATCTTTAAGGAGATTATCCTTTCTGGGGATCTGATTCATTAGTCTTATAAGCTAATTTGCACGGTGCCCCCCATTGTACGAGACAGATCTCTCATGGTTAGGATAAGTCTGACCACTTGGCGACCCTGTTTGATGCTGAGGTCCGTGGATTTTCAGCTGATTTTCGAGAAAACTTTTCAAGGTTTTTCGTAGACTCTACAACTGGTCTGGACGACAACTTCCTGACCTAAATCAAGAAGCACGTGTCTTTTTCGAAAGACTTTACTTCCTTTTAATGATGGAATTGATTCATCGTGTAGATCCATCTTTTTTTCAAAGGTATTACAATAAATTGGGTAAAACTGATTAGTTTAGTCCAAAGCAAAAGTACCTGCAATAATTTGTACCAAATATGTGATTTGTGTTTTAAAGAAATTGGTAAATTCTTCCCACACTTAGCTTTTATTTATTTTTTTCTTTGCCTTTTTATTCTCCTCTATTCCATTTTAAATGAATTCTAACATTTTGGGTTGTTTCTCCATTTATGTTCTCTCCGAGGTAACAATAATTTGGGCATTAACACCTAGTTTTATCGTTCATAAATATGTATAAACATGATTTTGAATTCATTTAGTTGAAAATTTTTCAAATTTTCACAAAATTTGGTAATTAAACTAAGTGTAAATCCGAGAGAATTTGTAACCCTTCCCCACACTTGAGATCATGCAATGCCCTCATTTGCATGAAATTAGACTATAATTATAAATTCATGAGGGTGATTAGTGTAGAAAAGTGATTAAAAATACCGAGTTTGCAAACGTATTATTTTATATCACATTTGATATTTTGCGTCTTGTCGTCAAAATTAGTAGCTTTTGCTGAACTTAATGTCAGTCTTTGAATGTGAGATGTTTTACCCTGTTTTGTACATAAGATAAACTACAAACATACATAATATTTTTATTATTATTTTTTTATAAAATCTTTAGTTATTAAAACAATTTAAATGAATAATTTTTTAAAATTTTATTTCCTTTTACTTTAGGTAGTTTCGGTATGTTTACCTAGTACGTCCCTCGACAAAATTTAAAATGTGTCATTAAAGCGATTGTTTTAAAAGCAAAGATTTTTGGGTTTTTAATTTTTTTTTGGTGCACTTTAGATCAATAAAATTAAAAATAATGATAACAAAATTTTTCGCCCCGCCCTCGGGTAAAGCAATTTCGGTTCCATGACTTAGTCTTCAACTTACGATGAATTTTAGAAATCATTTTTTTAAACTTAATGAAATAAAGTAAATTTTGTTTTTAAATTCACACAAAACTTTAATTTAAAAATGCATATTAATTTCATACAAAACCTACAAAACAAAAATTCAGAATGGGGAGAAAAAACTAGTTGTTTAGTGTCTGCTAGTGGAAAAGACCAATCGGATTCCATTCTCAGAACTACACGAGAACAGAACAACTAACTCTAGACAGTATTTTCTTTTTAGAACATTTTAATCTCCCCACACTTAGGTAGCTGTGGTGTCAAAATTGTGATTAACCTCATCGTCAATTTCTTTTGGACCATAATCAACTTGCATATATGTGACTTTTGCTTTAAGTCATTGGTCGGATTCCTGTGTAATATCCACAAATTCAACTAGTTTTGCCTTTTCTTTAGGCGATAGATTGGATACTAATCGGTTACATAACTTAAAGTTTCCCTTGGTTCTGGCATCGTGAATCCGTTTAATAAGTTTCTTCATTGAACTATTAATAACGGGGTCATTTAATTTCGTATCAACAATGGGGTTCTTTGTTATTAGGTCATCATTAGGTGTTACTTCATCTTCCCCACTCTTAGGTGTTTTATTATTGTTAAGCACTACCGTTGGAGTTGGTAAAGCAATATGCTTCTTACCAATCGTTTTTGTTGGTTCAACGGTTTTGGTTAGTGGAGATTTAGACTTTCGACTCACAAAGGTGATCGATTTTTCATTATTACTAAGTTTCATTCTACCCTCTCTTACATCAAATAACGCCCCGGTAGATGCTAAGAATGGTCGACCTAAAATTAGATGAATGTTTGGGTCCTCTTCTATGTCAATGACAATAAATTTGACTAAAAAGGTTAAATTACCCACTTGAACGGGTAGGTCGTCAGCAATTCCAATTGGGTGCTTAATGGTTTGATCAAAGAGTCGAACACTCATTTCCGTTGGACTTAACTCACCTACTCCTAATCTCTTATATAATGAAAGAGGCATAACACTCACACTCGCACCTAAATCTGCTAGTGCATCATACATGACACAATCACTAAGTAGACAAGGAACAATAAATTCACCCGGATCACCCAACCTGGGTGGAGGTTTTGGTGGAACTGTCTTCACCGGGTTTACTTTTACGGTTTTTGTTTCTTGCACTTTCTTATTCTTCTTCTTCTTCTTTCCAGAGGTATCACAAACTTTATTACCTATCACTTGCTTATACTCAACTCCTTTTCTTGGAAACGGGATGGGTGGTCTGTATGGTGCCACTACTGGCTTTACATACTCGGGTGGTGGTGGTGTTGTAACTTATTCATTGTTACTCACATCTAAAACCTTCCCATCTTCTGGTGTTGGTTTTTCAGAATTTTTTGAAACCATATTAACATTCTCATTCCGAGGATTTACTTCAGTATTACTCGGTAACTTTCCTTGTTCCCTCTCACTCATCATGCTAGCAAGAGTACCTACGTATTTTTCTAGATTCAAAATGGAAGCTTTTTGAGTTCTTAATGACTGGTCAAACCTCTCATTTGTTTGGGTTTGAGATGTAATAAATTGTGTTTGAGATTCCATTAGCTTTGTCATCATTTCTTCCAGATTTGACTTTTTCTCTTCGGTTTGTTGTGGTGGTTTATACAAGATAGGTTTTTGTTGATTGAAAGTGTTGTTTTGAGTTGGTAGGTTATTCGGACCTTGTTGGTTATACGAGTTATTGTTTGGCCCATTTGGATTGTAAAGAATGTTTTGATTTCAATTGAAGTTTGGCCTTGGCGGTTGATAATTATTTTGATAATATTTCCCGGCCTTTGGTTCATGTAGGAAACATTCTCACGTTGTTCCATTGTTTGCTCGATGTGACACTCTTTCGTTAAGTGTGGTCCACCGCATTGCTCACAACTGATTCATATTACGTGAATATCTTTAGTTATCTTTTCCATTCGTCTCTCGAAAGCATCTATTTTTGCGAAAACGGAATCAAAGTCATGGCTACAATCGGCTCTAGCAGCTTTAGATGAACGAAAGATATCTTTTTCTTAGTGCCAATCATGTGAGTGGGAGGCTGTGTTATCAATAATTTTGTGAGCTTTAGTTGCGGTTTTCTTCATAATGGAACCACCAGCTGCTATGTCGATGTCTTTTCATGTAGTGATATCGCATCCTTGGTAGAATATTTGTACTATTTGATAAGTGTCTAAACCATGTTGAGGACATCCTCTCAACAACTTTCCAAATCTTGTCCACGCCTCATATAGAGTTTTATTTGGCTTTTGTGTGAATGTAACAATTTCTCCTTGAAGTCTTACGGCTTTAGATGCCAGAAAGAATTGTTTAAGAAATTTCTCAACTAAAACATCCCATGTGTCAATCGCCCCTTCAGGTAACGATTCTAACCAATCTTTGGCTTCTCCCTTTAAAGTCCAGGGAAATAACATGAGATAGATCTGTTCATCCTCAACTTCTCTGATTTTAAATAGAGTACAGATCCTATTAAAGGTACGAAGATGTTCGTTTGGATCTTCTTTTGCCGTACCACTATATTGGCATTGATTAGTTACCATGTGTAGGATTTGTCCCTTGATTTCATAATCTGACGCATTAATATCTGGCTTAATAATGGCGTGACCTTGGCCCGTGCGTGTGGCTCTCATTCGATCTTCCATACTTAGAGGTTCCGTTACTTCCATAATTGAAATTGTTGAATACGAATCAATAGAGGATTCTGATTTAACTGTTTGTGGTTCAGGAGGAATGATTAGTGGTTCTGGATATTGGAATTGTCCTTGAATATCCTCCGGGTTTTTAATTTTGAAGTCGGGTTCAAAAAATGGATTATCGAGATTTTGAGTTGGAGTACTTGTTTGACTAGATGATGATTCTAAAGAAAAATCAACGGCGATAATATTGGCTAGATATCTTGATCGAGTTACAGGTGGTGAACATATGAAAGGTGGTGAACGTTTTGCTCGGTGCATTCACTGAATATCCTATTAGTTATAAATTTAAAAATTATATAAGCTATCAAATTAATAGACTTTTCTGATTTTGCCCACGTTTCGAATAGCCAATAGATGCAGCAGGTAGCCAGGACCCTTTAAATCGGAAGCCCACAACTCGCCACTAACAAATTTAACTATTACTACGAACCAGAAAATTTGGATGTCTATCAATTTAACTGCTTAAAATAATTTTTTGTCGAAATTTTGAAATAAAAATCTATGTCCTAAAAACTAGAGCGTCGAGAAATAAGAAAGAAAAAGAGTGCGTCAAAAAATGTCGAAAAATAAAAGGTCGAAAAATAAGCGTCGAAAAATAAGAAAATGCAGCGTCGAAACTTAAAAGTCTAAAAAAAAACTAAAAATTAAAACTTACGTCTAAAGGTATTAAAGCTTAAAGGAATTCTAAATCTAAAACGGCAATAACTTAAAAAGTACTAAATTCTTAAAATGGCGTCGCAAAATTCTAAAGCACCTAAATCTTAGTCTAAAGAAAAAGCACTTAAGAGATTTTACGGCAAAGCCTAAAAATCTAGAAATAAAGTAACTACGGCAAAATACTAGTCTTAAAACTAATTACAAACGATAAATTACAAATTATGAATTAAACTATAAAAATACGAAATATAGAAATAAAACTTAAAGTTATAAAAATAGAATTTTTATAAAAATATTATTTTTATATTATTTTTTTAAAAAATATTAATTTTATATATTAATAAAACTAATTAGAACTTAATATTACAAATTAAATAATAAAACTTAAACTAATATTAAAAACTAATTAATTAATTAAACCCTAATTAGGTTAAATAATAGTAATAATTAATAATACTCCGTAATTAATGCAGTACTATGATCAGACCAGGCGTGTCAGAATAAGCCATGCGGTCGCATGAGTTTATGCCTTCACTCTCATGCGATCGCATGGAGTGCAGGTTCAGATCAAAGGAAGGTCGAAAAATTACAGGTTCAGTTTTTTTTTTTTTTTTACTTTATAATTTTACAAAATTTAAACTAAGTAATTAAAATACACTTATATTTTTAAGATCTAAAAAAAATACTTTTATACTTTATATATTTTCATTTTACTCTTTTTTTATGTTTTAAATTTTTATTTTTAATATTTAAAATTTATTTTTATGACAATAAATTAAAACTTAATAATTTTTTTTTTTTAGAAAATAGCGTTTCGCTTCGGCGTTAAGTTTCCCCAGCAGCGGCGCCAAAAACTTGATGTGCGAGCGGAGGTGTACGAAATAATATTATATTTTTCTACGAAATACGATATAATTTACACAAGTTTTATTTATTTATATAGATGGGATATACTTAAACCTTGCTACAACACTTATAGGCAGTGTACCTAATCGTAGAGTAGTGTAATTTTTAGTAAGTCCGGTTCGTCCACAGGGAACTAGCCAAGTTTAATGCTATATTTTTAAAACTATATTTATAATATTATTATTATTATAAAAAGGGGGTTTTACCGTTTAATGACCGGTTTGTCGATTTTATGTCTTAAGTCACAATTAAAACCTAATGTAAAATATCAAATATAAAAATAACTTAATTTAAAGCGTAAAGTAAATGACGATAATTAAAGTGCGATAAATTAAAATGTGATAAATAAAATGACGGTAATTAAAATTGCGATAATTAAAAGTACGGTAATTAAAAAAATGCGATAAGATATAAAATAAAGGAATTATGCTTATTTAAACTTCCGTAATCATGATGTTTGACGTGTTAATTTTAATTTATTACCATGGGTTAATTGTCCTTTGTCCTGGATTATTCAATATGTCCGTCTGGTTTTTGTCCATAACAGTCCATCAGTCATAAATATAAAGTGCGAGTGTCCTCGTCAAATTATCCTTATACCCGAAGTCAAATATTCCAACTAATTGGGGACTTAAACTATAATAAGGTTTTAATACATTGTTAATGATTACACCAGGTTATCGACTGTGTGCAATCCAAGGTTTTAATACTTTATTATCAATTACGCCAAGTGTCCTTGTACATAATTCACCCATGTTTTAATGAGTCCATTGACTATTAATCCATTCCCGTGTCCGGTCAAATGAACGATTATTAGTATTTATAAATATCCCGCCCATCGTGTCCGATCGAGTGTATATGGTTATTTATAGATACGTCAAATTGTAAATCTCTATATTAAATTAACGAACTATCATTTAGTTAAACAAATATAAATCCCATTAATAGTCCATAGTCCAATTTCTACAAGTGTCGGTCTTTTGTCCAAACCCCAATTATGGTACAAAGCCCAATAACCCCGTCTTTAATATTTAATCCAACATCACGATTACTTCGATTTAAATAAGCATAATAATAACTTAGCTACGAGACATTAATTTAAAAAGGTTGAATATAACTTACAATGAGTATTAATAGCGTAGCGTTACGCGGACAGAATTTCGACTTACAACCTTAAAACATTCGCTACGATAACCTTATTATTATTAATCTTAAATTAAATTTAAAATTATAAATAATATATATATATATATATATATATATATATATATATATATATATATATATATATATATATTAAAGAGAGTAAGAGATTGAATTCTATTGTACATAACTTGTCCGAAAAACTGACTTTTTATAGAACTTGGCCTGCTACAGTAACTCATGCGAGTGCATGAGTTTTGTGCCTTCTGGCCATGCGATCGCATGGCCGCCTGGGACAGCTCACATACTTTTGTTTTCTTATTTCCCGACGTTTTATTTAATAATATATAATATAATATATATAATTTTATATAATTATATATATATTATATTATATTCTTGTGCATAGATGACTCGTAATTTTAGGTCCGTTGCGTCGCGCGTTGATAGTTGGTTCATGTCTCGGTTTCGGATTTTTGAACGTCCTTGCGTACTATTTAATATCTTGTACTTTGCGTTTTGCGGCATGTACTTTTGTAATTTTGAGACGTTTCTCATCAATAAATTGAACCACTTGAATTATATCTTGTTCATTTGAGCTTTTTGGTCATTTGCGTCTTCAAATCATCATTTTCTTCTTTTGTCTTCACACTTATTTATTTAAACGAATATTACATAAAAATAGAATAATTGCAACTAAAAGCTTTACATATTGGAAGGATATTGTGCCTAAATATATGTTCATTTGGAGCACATTCAGTGCCTCAGTCGATCTTACGTTGTATCCGATAGACTTCTCTTACTAAGGGGTGACACAGATAGTGTACTCTGAATCGGGGTTTGCGACTTCCCAATAGCAGAGCCAATAACTACGTTCTATTAGTTGGAAAAGCGATTGAGTTTAAAGCATAATCGGAAAACATTTCAACAACATACGCAAACCATAACATTATTTTGGCATTATAACTGCTTACATCATAGCATACACTAAAGATAACTACTCGCTAATCATGGCAACAACATCACAGAACATAATGATAGAAGACATTATATAAAGATAAAGGATAGAAGTGCCAGTAGATTAAACGAGTTTCGAATACAAAAGTGACAACTTCAAACTCCAGACTGCTCCTAATACAATCTTCGGCGTTCTTCTCTGAGTACTAGATTTTCTACACGAAGTCGAAGACCTTGAAAGTATGACTAATATTGTACAAGAGAGAGAAAGAGGTGAATTGAAGTATGTGTTGGAATGAATGACAAAGACCGTTTAAATAAGCATGGATTTTGCCTGCAAACGGCTGGCAGGCCGTTTGGCAGGCCGTTTGCAGGGGTCGTTCGCTAGATCAAGCCATTTGTAGAGGCCGTTTAACTTGGGCATGTGGCAGGCCGTTTGTGAGCCAGGCAGGCCGTTTGGCAGGCCGTTTGGCTTGCTAATTCCCTGGATCGTAACTTGATTTATTGTCTTTTACCTTTTTCGCTCTAGAATCTTCGTTTTAGCTCCGATTCTCTTGATTCTTTTTGCACCATCTTCGTAATTACTTGTTCTTCAATTCTAACCAACGAAGTAGGTATTTTGCTAATAAAGTTCGAATATTTCTTGTTTTTGGGCCTTAATACCGGGGTGAAAACGTGACTTTTTAGCCGATATCAAATATCCCACACTTAGATTTTGCTTGTCCTCAAACAAACTCTCATTTTTCCTTAAGAAAACTTTTCGAAGTTTCTTTTCTAATAGCCTAAGCGGTTTGCCTTTTATTATAAGATCAAAAGATAAGGTGAGTCATCTACGTTATGATTGAAACTATCTCTGCAAGCATGCGAGGAGATTATATGACATAGGCTAGCTTTCACGGGTCACTCAAATCACACAATTGTTTAGGGTTCCCGATAGATCTAAGAAATAAATTCACTCATAGCCAGTCATGCTGCACCCATCGTCATAGGCTTGATAAAGACTCAAATCCTTGCTACTAATGTGAGAACGGTAGTAATCTTAGCTTCTAGGTCATTTATCAATGATGGAAAGGAATTTTGGGGTGGTAGTGAAGTTGTTTTTGACTGGTAAAAAAAAAGTGTAATACAGTCTTTAGGCAGACTTTTATTCGGATAGATAGGAGTGCTGAAATTTTGAGAAGCACTTTTGAGCTTTTCTTCTTTTAATAATCATTTTCGGTTAGGTTTTTCTTCGGCGTTTCTCTTTTATAAGTTCAGCTCCTTTTTTTTTCAAAATTTTGAATATTTTTTTTTTTTTGGACATTTCATCTTGAGAAACTTTTTGCCGGTAAACTTTTTCAAGACCTTTGCCATGATACTTGAGAGGTTTATAACATCGGGTTTTCAGAAGGAATCCCATTTTCTGGATTTTTTCGAGTGATAGTAAAGATGATGTGAATGTGGTAGTGAAGTAGAAGTAGTGGTGCGAAAGGCTTATTTTTGACAAATGGCTAGCTCTTCTGATTATAACCGAGTCACATTTTGCTGCTTTGGAAATGTAGATCTAAAGCAAGTTCTGATTCCGAGCACAGACATCGGCACTCTCAACGGAAAACAGTGAAGCATTAAAGATAAATGCTGGTCTTATTTGGGTGCCTCACCATAATCAATTTAGGTCGATAATGCCTTAGTCATGCAATGCTCTATTAGAAATTTGGTTCAACCTAACAAGAATTTCACCTTACTCAAGCCTTACTTTTATTTACAAGCGTTTCAGGTTTTCAAAAATACTTTTTCAGAACGGCTTTCTCTTGTTAAAAACTTTGAAATTTGGCTTAAGAACTTGGGATCTTCGTAATGGGTTATTTTAATACAACATAAAAAGATTATACCAACATTCCACACTTAGACGAACATTGTCCTCAATGTTCCTAGTGTATCCCACACTTAGGAGTTTTAGTTGAAGATTTGGGAATATTTGTCTAGTGTTTAATTGGGTTGGGATCCCACACTTAGTGATAAGCTAGGATGTGGCATAATTTAAATTTTGAGCTAGTAGTGGGAAGAATGAAGTACCCCTAGCAGATGTTGCTTGTGACGATACTGGCTGGCTTTCAATCCTTGCATCCTTTATTGATCGGCTCATTTTCATCTTTTATTCTTCTACTCTACTTTATTGTACGGGTTGCCTCCCGAGAAGCATTTTTGTTTAAGATCGTTGGCTCGACCGTAGTGATGCCTTAAAAAGTAAACATTCCTCACTGATGGTTGTAATCATGGTCTTCTCGAGGGAATGTGAGCCTTGGTGGGTAAATCCTGAGAAAGTGTCGGACCAATAGTGGTAGAAGATCCGGTACTTCTCTTGAAGATCTTCTGAAAGATAAGTAGTGCGGAGTTTTAGCTCGTGATAAATCTTGAAGTCCGATGAGATTGTGATCCATGGCTCTGCTGGTTGACCCATGAATGTCAATCATAGAGGTAGTGCTGGTGGTGATTATTTCTCTTATGGGATGCTCATTTCAGATGTCTTCAAACAATGCTAGAAACTGTATCTTTAGTATCTCGAAATCTTCGGAATAGTAATCTCCACAGTAGGAGTCTATAGCTTTGCACAGATTAGTTAAAAGGCGAAGCTGAAAAGAAGTGAACAACAATCCTGACTCGAGCATCAATGTCACCGTCTTAGAGTATATCTCTCGACATCCGGCTTTGAATGTGAAACTTGGATCTGTGGATTCGTGGAAGATACGTGATATCTGCTTTGTAACGTAGGTGGAAATGTTGACTCGATCTGGTTCAAGATGAGAGAACGGATTGTTGCGCCTTACTTCCTCTGTAACTGCGTCTCGTAACTCTTTGATAATCAGATCAGCATGGTGATCAATTGTTACGTAAATCACTAGCCTGTCTGGTGTGCTTTCAAAATTATCTCTTTCCAAGAGAGTGAAAAAGCTGTGAATATCCTCGATCATTTGCAAATCAGAGTGATAAGTCGGGCGTCCGGTGGAAAGATCCATGTGCCTCCGAATGAGAGTTAGTAGTGCTCGTTGGTTTGCTGAGAACGGAAGTGCAGATCCGGCTAAGGCGTTGTAAACCTTAGAGTAAATGATCTTCTGATCTCGACAGAATCTTGTCTCAAGAATAGTGCTAACCACTGAATTGTGCTCTCGTTGCCTTTCTTCTTGGTAGATATGATCATGAAGAGTGTTGATAAAGTCTTGAATGCGTTCTTCTAGAATTTCAACATCATTATTTTCTCTTTGGAGATAGAGGTTGTATTCTTCTCGGATAGCCATAATTTGTTCCGTTAAGCGTAGCGTGAAATCAATTGTTGATTTACGGATGGCTTCGAGAATATCTTCAAATTCATCGGTATCATTGATGAAGGTTATCATGTCTGCGTGTGTATATATGACCAGAATTCGATCTGAAGAAGAGTATGGCTCCCCTATATCTGGTTCGGTTGGAGAGTGTGAATTATTTAGAATGTCTTCATGTTTCTCTTCCTCGTCATCATTGGTAGAGTGTTCTTATGAGGATTCGTCTGATGAACGGGTTTCTTCAGTATTCTGATTCTCCATTTTGATACTTGCAGGGTCAATTTCTATATCTTTAACCTCAACCTTGTCAGTCTTCTTCTTGAAACGAATGATTAAACTGTGATCTTCCGTATCAAGCCTCATTAATTCTTCATGATGCTTAATGCTTAGAGAGGGTGTTATCGTAGTTTCTTTTACGTCCTCTATTTCCTCTTCCTCTTCAGATTCCTCCTATTCCTCTATTTCTTCACTGGGATCCTCTTCTTCCATTTATGGGTCGTCTGCAGATTGTGATTCAACACCCATTTCGATATCATTGGCTGGTGGTGACAACTCGTCATCGGAAGTGATCCGGCTGGTGACAATAGCAAACATCTCTGCCTGTCCAGAAAGATCGATGGGTCGGTCAATTTTGAAGGTAACGCTCTCCCCATGTGATCGCAAGATCAAGGTTTGATTGTGTAGTGACCCGAACTTTTCCATGTTTATATATATTAATTGAGATTGATATTTACATGATTAAATGTTTCCAACATATTAAGCAATCAAACTTGTTAAGACTTGATTAATTGAAATAGGTTTCATATAGACAATTGACTACCCAAGTTGACCGGTGATTCACGAACGTTAAAACTTGTAAAAACTATATGATGACATATATATGGTTATATATATAGTTAACATGATATTATGATAAGTAAACATATCATTAAGTATATTAACAATGAACTACATATGTAAAAACAAGACTACTAACTTAATGATTTTGAAACGAGACATATATGTAACGATTATCGTTGTAACGACATTTAATGTATATATATCATATTAAGAGATATTTGTACATCATAATATCATGATAA
Source organism: Rutidosis leptorrhynchoides (assembly GCF_046630445.1). NCBI lineage: Eukaryota > Viridiplantae > Streptophyta > Magnoliopsida > Asterales > Asteraceae > Rutidosis > Rutidosis leptorrhynchoides. The sequence continues at coordinate 125,883,457 of NC_092338.1, read as the reverse complement.
TATAATAATTTAAAATCTCTTTTGATATTATAAACATTGGGTTAACAACATTTAACAAGATCGTTAACCTAAAGGTTTCAAAACAACATTTACATGTAACGACTAACGATGACTTAACGACTCAGTTAAAATGTATATACATGTAGTGTTTTAATATGTATTCATACACTTTTGAAAGACTTCAAGACACTTATCAAAATACTTCTACTTAACAAAAATGCTTACAATTACATCCTCGTTCAGTTTCATCAACAATTCTACTCGTATGCACCCGTATTCGTACTCGTACAATACACAGCTTTTAGATGTATGTACTATTGGTATATACACTCCAATGATCAGCTCTTAGCAGCCCATGTGAGTCACCTAACACATGTGGGAACCATCATTTGGCAACTAGCATGAAATATCTCATAAAATTACAAAAATATGAGTAATCATTCATGACTTATTTACATGAAAACAAAATTACATATCCTTTATATCTAATCCATACACCAACGACCAAAAACACCTACAAACACTTTCATTCTTCAATTTTCTTCATCTAATTGATCTCTCTCAAGTTCTATCTTCAAGTTCTAAGTGTTCTTCATAAATTCCAAAAGTTCTAGTTTCATAAAATCAAGAATACTTTCAAGTTTGCTAGCTCACTTCCAATCTTGTAAGGTGATCATCCAACCTCAATAAATCTTTGTTTCTTACAGTAGGTTATCATTCTAATACAAGGTAATAATCATATTCAAACTTTGGTTCAATTTCTATAACTATAACAATCTTATTTCAAGTGATGATCTTACTTGAACTTGTTTTCGTGTCATGATTCTGCTTCAAGAACTTCGAGCCATCCAAGGATCCGTTGAAGCTAGATCCATTTTTCTCTTTTCCAGTAGGTTTATCCAAGGAACTTAAGGTAGTAATGATGTTCATAACATCATTCGATTCATACATATAAAGCTATCTTATTCGAAGGTTTAAACTTGTAATCACTAGAACATAGTTTAGTTAATTCTAAACTTGTTCGCAAACAAAAGTTAATCCTTCTAACTTGACTTTTAAAATCAACTAAACACATGTTCTATATCTATATGATATGCTAACTTAATGATTTAAAACCTGGAAACACGAAAAACACCGTAAAACCGGATTTACGCCGTCGTAGTAACACCGCAGGCTGTTTTGGGTTAGTTAATTAAAAACTATGATAAACTTTGATTTAAAAGTTGTTATTCTGAGAAAATGATTTTTATTATGAACATGAAACTATATCCAAAAATTATGGTTAAACTCAAAGTGGAAGTATGTTTTCTAAAATGGTCATCTAGACGTCGTTCTTTCGACTGAAATGACTACCTTTACAAAAATGACTTGTAACTTATTTCTCCGACTATAAACCTATACTTTTCTGTTTATATTCATAAAATAGAGTTCAATATGAAACCATAGCAATTTGATTCACTCAAAACGGATTTAAAATGAAGAAGTTATGGGTAAAACAAGATTGGATAATTTTTCTCATTTTAGCTACGTGAAAATTGGTAACAAATCTATTCCAACCATAACTTAATCAACTTGTATTGTATATTATGTAATCTTGAGATACCATAGACACGTATACAATGTTTCGACCTATCATGTCGACACATCTATATATATTTCGGAACAACCATAGACACTCTATATGTGAATGTTGGAGTTAGCTATACAGGGTTGAGGTTGATTCCAAAATATATATAGTTTGAGTTGTGATCAATACTGAGATACGTATATACACTGGGTCGTGGATTGATTCAAGATAATATTTATCGATTTATTTCTGTACATCTAACTGTGGACAACTAGTTGTAGGTTACTAACGAGGACAGCTGACTTAATAAACTTAAAACATCAAAATATATTAAAAGTGTTGTAAATATATTTTAAACATACTTTGATATATATGTATATATTGTTATAGGTTCGTGAATCAACCGGTGGTCAAGTCTTACTTCCCGACGAAGTAAAAATCTGTGAAAGTGAGTTATAGTCCCACTTTTAAAATCTAATATTTTTGGGATGAGAATACATGCAGGTTTTATAAATGATTTACAAAGTAGACACAAGTACGTGAAACTACATTCTATGGTTGAATTATCGAAATCGAATATGCCCCTTTTTATTAAGTCTGGTAATCTAAGAATTAGGGAACAGACACCCTAATTGACGCGAATCCTAAAGATAGATCTATTGGGCCTAACAAACCTCATCCAAAGAACCGGATGCTTTAGTACTTCGAAATTTATATCATATCCGAAGGGTGTCCCGGAATGATGGGGATATTCTTATATATGCATCTTGTTAATGTCGGTTACCAGGTGTTCACCATATGAATGATTTTTATCTCTATGTATGGGATGTGTATTGAAATATGAAATCTTGTGGTCTATTGTTACGATTTGATATATATAGATTAAACCTATAACTCACCAACATTTTTGTTGACGTTTAAAGCATGTTTATTCTCAGGTGAATATTAAGAGCTTCCGCTGTTGCATACTAAAATAAGGACAAGATTTGGAGTCCATGTTTGTATGATATTGTGTAAAAACTGCATTCAAGAAACTGATTTCGATGTAACATATTTGTATTGTAAACCATTATGTAATGGTCGTGTGTAAACAGGATATTTTAGATTATCATTATTTGATAATCTACGTAAAGCTTTTTAAACCTTTATTTATGAAATAAAGGTTATGGTTTGTTTTAAAAATGAATGCAGTCTTTGAAAAACGTCTCATATAGAGGTCAAAACCTCGCAACGAAATCAATTAATATGGAACGTTTTTAATCAATAAGAACGGGACATTTCAGATTGTACACATCAATGAAGTCCTAGCCGTATTCATGAAAGGTCTTCCTAACACTACTGGTGTATGTAGGTCTTCCTTAATGTCCATTACTACGAAATCCGTAGGATACAAGTGATCAAACATAGAATAATCGGGTCGGGTTCGGTCCATGCTTGACATCATTGTAAGGGGATTTAAGGGTCAATTGAGTTTAACTCTCCGGTCCGGAGTACCGTGAATAACCCCTTGCGAGATGAGGATCTCAATAGGGGTAGTTAACCGTAGACCCACCATCGGCGGGTAGTCCGGTCAGCGATGGCTCGCGTCGAGAATATGGTTTATGTTCAAGGAACGTTACCTGTATATCCAGAATGTCTAGTGAAATGCTATGAGTCCGATAGCGCGGGTAAGAGAGGCGCTATGTAGATAGCGCGACTGGTTCATACGTAGATACTAAAAATAATATGTGTGTAACTTCTTCAAAAACCAACCCTTTGCCTTGTGATTCGAGTCCGTTATTTATAGCTACAGTGTTGTTTGCTTATTGGAGCCACGTGTTCCATACTGCTTTCTTGTCTGCACTACCCGGTCGTTCAGTGGAGGGGACTAGGGAACAGTACTATTGCTTTTTTGCTAGTTGTCAGCCCTTGTACAGAGATCGTGGTAAGTACAGGACACGTCCTCTTTATGCAGCGCACAATTACCAACCTGGCGCACCCTAACGCATATTTACTTGCGCCAGAAGTGCTATAACGCGAAGGATATGTACATGGTGCAAGTGTGATGTGCAGCACGAGCCAATTGGGTATGCGTATCATTAAGTCCCCCAGTTTGATATTATGCGCAAGTATTGTGCATGGTGTCGAACTCAACTACTATTAATTCCATAACAGATGTGATGTGACAGCCGTCACATCACATGTCATGTTGCATTAAATTATCTCTTCCTTGCTTGTGCTCTGACACGTGTACGGTCAAGGTCCATTATGACCGTCACTTCCCCTTCTATATATAGAACTTTCTTAATTCATTTTCCACTTTCTTGCTTTTCTCTTTCTGACATGGTTTATCGTGCTGATTTTTCCAACGTTGGCTCTATTCCTTCATCCATCTCCGCCGAATATGTAGCGCATATCTCAAAGCGCTATCCCCCCATGAGGTCCCTGAGGCCCGTCGTTCCTGGTCATTTAGACCGGTCCAACCGTGCTCCTAGCGGAAAAGTGGCCGTATATAGTGTAGTTTTTGAGCGGGAAAATATGCACATTCCGCCCACGAATTTCGTCTTGCGCGTGCTTTCTCATTTTATCATTGGCGTGGGTCAGCTGGATCCTGATAGCGCATGTCGCCTTGTTGTTTTCCAGATGTGGTGTAGGGCGCATGATTTTATTCCTACGGTGAATTTGTTCAAGAACATATTTTCTTTTGAACGGCTTGATACGGGTTGGTTCTCTTTCCTCGATAATGTCCACTTTACTGGTGAACCATCGAAGGAAAACCACCAGACTGGAAAGAGCGTTACTTCTTCGTGGATGGCACCTTCATTCCTCTAGAGTTCTCAAATGTGAGTGCTTGGCAATATGGTTTTGACGGGAGCTTGAATACGGCGCCACCTTTAAGTTCAAGCGAAAGGTCAATGTTGGACAAATGCGTAGGTCGCGCACTTCCCTTATGTGCGTATAGCAACAGCGTGCTGTACGCTGGTGGGATATCCAAGCATTGGCCAGATCCCAACTACTATCCTCACTTCAGTCGCCACTTGCAAGGTACGTAGAGCCTTTTACTTTCTTCTCTTCTACTCCTTCTATAATGTTTCTACTCTTTGTTGACAGCAATTCCCTTCTCCGAGTACCTCGAGTTCTATTCTTCTACTTCTGTGGTGGTGGATCGTATGCCTTTAGGGAAAGGTTTTTCGATTAAGTGCCCGGTCACCGCAGCTTCTGCTTCTGGCTTTTCATGCCAGAAGAAGAAGAAGTTTGTAGAGCAATATGTTGACTTGCCCAAGCGATGTCCTCGTGGGAAACTTGTTCCGCCACATCGTGATGCGCCTGCTCTGAAGAAACGCAAAAGATCCGCTGCTTCTTCCTCATTAAAGCGCGCTCGTACTAGTATGTTTCATGTCTCCTCTGTTACTTACTTTGCTTGCACGTCTGAATTACTTACTATTATTATTCCTACACAGATGACGGGCGCGATAGTAGCGCGAAAGGGGGCTCGAATAGACCTCATCCATCCCCCATTCAGATCGATAGCGACTCCTCTATTGAAAAGCAGCGCCCGAACTCAGCGGGCTCTTCTAAGGGTAAGAACGTCCAAAGCCCCAGGCCGAGAAATGAGTCTTCCGACGATGAATTCTCCATAATGAGGGACACCATAATGCGCCTTTGCAGCAAGCTTGACAACGCGCATCAAGCCAATAAAAAGATTCAGGCATAACTAGATTGTGCTAACCGCCAGAATAGTGTCCATGACGAAACTATTCGTGCGCTAAGGGCACAGTGCGCCGAATCAGAGCATCGAGCGAGGTCAGCTGCTCACGAGTTTGAGGTGTTAAAGGCAGGTCTTCCTCGTATAATGGATCATGCTTTAAATAGCGCCGCCGTAAATGATCGCTATGAGAGTGCTTTGAAAGCTATACAGGATGTCGAGCGCCTTCACTTTTAGGATATCTTGAAGGAACATATTCAGGTGCCCACCATCCTTCCTAAAGCTATCCGAGATTGCCTCATTCCTGGAACGTAGAAATTCGCTAGGGAGGCCTGCGAAGCCTTGCACCACATCGTTATTCCCCAGCTCGAGGAGTTGTTACGCAGTCTGCGAGTGACGGCGCGAGAGTTAGTGGATTCCAAGTTGTAATTTTGCTTTGTAATGTCATAATGCGTTACGACGCGTGTAACATTTTGTACTATGTGCATTTTTCGGAATAAATAGAAAATGTATTACCGTGATGTAAACTTGTGATATACTTACTGCTCGTACTCTTGATTCATTATTGGTAATCATTGTTATTTTGTACTCTTGGCTTGTCGTCGCTAACCCTTATGTCTGTTGATGTGCACTCAACACCCACTCGGATCGCGCGTTCATAGTCGCGTCGAAGAACCTTCCAAACGTTAGTTTGGGACTGTGGTCAAGCGCGACCAACGCTTTTTCATTTATAGTCATGACTTGTAGATCCCTAAGTCTGCTCGGGTGAAACTAGGTTAACCCAATGACCGTCGCTCTCCGGTAATTAGTCTAGTCTGTTGCCAAACGGACTTCTGCCACACGGGAGTTAGGGAAAGTAATCCCTTAAGTAGGTAGGAACACGCTAGTATTTTACTGTGCGTGTGCAGTTCAAATCATAAAGCTATTCAGCTCCGAGTGGTACATGAGATCATAACTGAAAATGACTTAATGCTTTAATATAATCGAAAAACGAGTTTACAATAATGCAGCACACGGTCGACCTACAAAGGCGCGTTGTTTGGTAATTACATGTAAATCTAGACAAAGTAGGTGAGTGATCAATTCTCCTATTTTCTATATTACATGTAGCATTTTTTAAGCGCGGTAGCTGCCAGGTCCGCTTGATTGGATTTCCCTTAAGGTCTGCCAGTTTGTAAGTTCCAGTGTTACTGATTCCAATGACCTTGTAAGGTCCTTCCCAGTTTGGCCCTAACTTCCCAGTGTTCTGGGCCCTGTTTGCTTGGTTGTCGTGCCACACAAGGTCTCCCACCTTATAAGTTCTTGCCCTAACACGTTTGTCATAATATTTTGTAATGCACTGTTTGTTGGCGGCTTCTCGGATTGTTGCCATTTCCCTGCGCTCCTCCGCATAATTTAGATTAGTGCGCAACCTTTCGTCATTTTTGCCCTCTCTGTACGACAAAATTCTTTCTTTTGGAACCGTTATTTCCGCCGGGATTACTACCTCTAAACTGTATACCAAACTGAACGGTGTCTCTCCTGTGCTGTTCTTGTGCGTTGTCCTATGTGCCCATAGGACTTTTGGTAACTCATCTATTCATCCGCTGCGCTTCATTCCCAACCTTGCTTTGATGGAGTGTACAATATCTCTATTCGTAACCTCAGATTGACCATTAGCCTGAGGGTGCACGACGGAGGTGAAGCGCTGTTTGATATTCAAATCCTGACACCGGCTGCGAAAGGGTTTGCCTTCAAATTGTGTACCGTTATCACTAACAATTTTGTTAGGTACACCGAATCTGCATACGATGCTTTCCCAAAAGAAATCTCTAATCTGCTTACTGGTGATGGTGCACAGTGGTTTTGCTTCTACCCATTTGGTGAAGAAGTCGACAGTAACCACTAGATATTCAGCATTTCTCGCGCCCTTTGGGAAAGGTCCCACTATGTCAATATCCCACTTGCAAAATGGCCACGACGATGTGATAGGTATCATAGGGTGTTGTGGCGCTCTGCTAACGGGTGCGTGCAACTGGCACTCTTGACAAACTCTTATCCTTTCAGCTGTGTCAGCGTACATTCTGGGCCAATAATACCCTAATCTCTTAATCCTCTCGATGACTGTCCTCCATCCAGAATGCAACCCGCAAGATCCCTTGTGAACCTCGTCAATAATCATAGCAGCTTCCTTGGGTCCTACGCAACATAGAGACACACCTAGATAAGACTTTCGATATAGAATTTCCCCTCGCAATTCGTAATTCGGCGCTTTCACCCTGATCTTCATTGCTTCCTTCTCCCCTTCAAGAAAAGACCCAGTCCACAGGAATTCTATGATATCTGTCATCCAAGTCGCTTCTTCTTCTTCAACGGACGAAATCGTTGTTTCTAGCTCTGTGGATTTCTTGAAGACTTGCTCTACTAATATTTTATTTTCCAGATGATTGAAGGTGAGGGCCACCAGCTTACTGAGTACATCCGCCTGCTTGTTCTGGCTCCTAGGGATTTGGCTGATCTTGAAGTCAACGAACGTATCAGCTAGAGAGTGGACCAGAGCCAGGTATGATTGCATGGATTTATCATTGGCGTCGAATGTGCCGTTTGTCTGATTGGAGACTAGCTGTGAATCCACATAAGCTTACAGCTTCTTTACTCCCAACTCTCAGGCTATACGCATCCCTGCTAATAGCGCTTCGTACTCTACCTCGTTGTTTGTCACCTTAAAGTTGAACCGCAATGCGTACGTATGCTCTTCCTGATGCGGAACTGTGAGGATTAACCCTGCGCCAGCGCCTTCAGAGCTTGCTGCGCCATCGGTATAGAGCTCCCATAGTTCGAGAGAAGGTGCGGGAAGTTGCTCAGGGTTGCATATTACCAGCATATCAGCGGCCGTTTCGGCCAAATAATCGGCCATCACCTGCCCCTTGATAGCTCTTCTAGCGTAGTACGCAATTTCATGCTCGCCTAGCTCTATAGCCCATTTGGTCAGCCTACCCGATATCTCTGGTTTATAGAGAAGCTGTCGAATAGGTTGATCAGTGAGTATCAAAATCAGATGTGCTTGGAAGTACCTGCGTAAACGTCGGGCAGTAACGACATGCGCGTATACGAGTTTTCCTATGGGGAGATAGTTCAACTCGCTTCCTGATAGCGCTTTGCTGACGAAGTATATTGGCATTTGGGCATCCCCCCGTTCGGCAACTAAGACGGAACTAACAGCTTCTTTAGACACCGTGTGTAGATATGACCGGAATTTGATCTGAAGAAGAGTCCTGCTCCGCTAGATCTGGTTCGGTTAGAGAGTGTGAATTATCCAGAATGTCTTCATGTTGCTCTTCCTCGTCATCATTGGTAGAGTGTTCTTCTGAGGATTCGTCTGATGAACGGGTTTCTTCAGTATTCTGATTCTCCACTTTGATACTTGCAGGGTCAATTTCTATATCTTTAACCTCAACCTTGTCAGTCTTCTTCTTGAAATGAATGATTAAACTGTGATCTTTCATCTCAAGCCTCATTAATTCTTCATGATGCTTAGTGCTTAGAGAGGGTGTTATCGCAGTTTCTTTTACGTCCTCCATTTCCTCTTCCTCTTCAGATTCCTCCTCTTCCTCTATTTCTTCGCTGGGATCCTCTTCTTCCATTTTTAGGTCATCTGCAGACTGTGATTTGACACCCATTTCGATATCATTGGCTGGTGGTGACGACTCGTCATCGGAAGTGATCCGGCTGGTGGAAATAGCAAACATCTCTGCCTGTCCAGAAAGATTGGTGGGTCGGTCAATTTTGAAGGTAACGCTCTCCCCATGTGATCGCAAGATCAAGGTTTGATTGTACACATCAATGAAGTCCTAGCCATATTCATGAAAGGTCTTCCTAACACTACTGGTGTGTGTAGGTCTTCATTAATATCCATTACTACGAAATCGGTAGGATACAAGTGATCAAGCATAGAATAATCGAGTCGGGTTCGGTCCATGCTTGACATCATTGAAAGGGGATTTAAGGGTCAATTGAGTTTAACTCTCCGATCCGGAGTACCGTGAATAACCCCTTGCGAGATGAAGATCTCAACAGGGGTGGTTAAACGTAGACCCACCATCGGCGGGTAATCCGGTCAGCGATGGCTCGCGTCGAGAATAGGGTTTATGTTCAAGGAACGTTACCTGTATATCCAGAATGTCTAGTGAAATGCTATGAGTCCGGTAGCGCAGGTAAGAGAGGCGATATGTAGATAGCGTGACTGGTTCGTACGTAGATACTAAAAATAGTATGTGTGTAACTTCTTCAAAAACCAACCCTTTGCCTTGTAATTTGAGTCCGTTATTTATAGCTACAGTGCTGTTTGCTTATTGGAGCCACGTGTTCTATATTGCTTTCTTGTCTGCACTACCCGGTCGTTCAGCGGAGGGGACCAGGGAACAGTACAATTGCTTTTTTGCTAGCTGTCAGCCATTGTACAGAGATCGTGGTAAGTATAGGACACGTCCTCTTTATGTAGCGCGCAATTACCAACCTGGTGCACTGTAACGCATTGTACACATCAATGAAGTTCTAGCCGTATTCATGAAAGGTCTTCCTAACAGTACTGGTGTGTGTAGGTCTTCCGTAATGTCCATTACTACGAAATCCGTAGGATACAAGAATTTGTCGACTTTTACCAAGACGTTCTCAACTATGCCTTTAGGATATCAAATTGGGTGATCGGCGAGTTGGACTGTCATTTTAGTTGGTGACAAGTCTCCTAACTCTAATCTCTTGTAGAGAGAGTAGGGGATTAGGTTGATACTTGCTCCTAAATCTGCTAGCGCATAAATGGTTCCAGATTGGTAGATCGAACATGGGAAAATGAAACGGCCCATGTCTCCTAGCTTTGGCGGTAGAGAGTTTACGAGTAATGCTGAGCATTCTTCACTCAGTGGAATTTTGTTAGAATCTGGTATCCTCTCCTTTGTAGAAAGAAGCCTTCGGATGTATCTCTTCTGGTTGAGGACTTTGGACATGGTGTCTAGGAATCTTCCATCTAGTTTGAAGGAATCAAGCTTGGATGGTTCCTCTTATAGCCTTCCAGGATAGGGTACATGAACTGGAGTTGCAGGGGTCAGCTTCTGAGTATATGTCGATTTGTTCTTTAGCCTAGCTGACCTTCTCCGTGGTTCTTCCTCTGGGATTACGGAATCCATTTCCTTAGCTTCCTCTATATTGGGGATTTTGGATAGTATTACTGGGCAACCTTCCATGTGGTCAGGTTTCAAGGCGTTGTGATAACTGTCCAAGCTGCGTCTCTAGACTTTTGAGAAGAGCTAATAGATTTCTCATTAGTATCTCCGTCTGATCTTGTCTGGCTGTAGTTCTCTGATTTAGCTGTTGTTATCCTTGAATGAACTGAGTCAACTGATCATCAGCTCCGAGAGTGGGGTTGGTTACTTTTGTAATCTGGGTGGTGGGGGAATTTTCCTCGACTGGTGAACCAGTGAGTGGAAGTGATTGATCGTAGGACAATTGAGATTGTTGAGCTGAATAAGGTGGGTAGCGATAGCGAAGAGGCTGGTTGCTTTATTGAAATTGATTAACCCTAGGTTATTGATTGAATCCGGGGTTTGGTGGACGAGCTGGGTATTGAACGTAACATACTGAACCGTCAGGGTTTTCGTACTTAACTTGATATTCTTCAGTGAGTTGCGGGTTGGTACAATTAACACAAGCCTGAGCTTGGTTGACCTGCTGCGGCTGCGTCTTCAATTCTCCGAGTTGTTTAGCGAGAGATTCCATCTTATCTGTGAGGGATTTGATGGCCTCCGTTTGATTGTTAAGTGCAGAGATTGGGGCAAATGATGAAGTTATTTCACTACTATTCCAGCCATGATGATGCATTGTCATATTCTTGAGCAATTCCCATGCTTCATCTGCGGTTTGGTTCATCAGATTTCCTTGAGTTGCTGCATTGATCGTCGTCCTAAGATTTACCGTAAGACCATTGTAGAAGGTACAGATTTGAGCTGACCGTTCTAGCTGGTGATTTGGGCACTTCTTCAGCAGGGTTTTGAATCGTTCCCATGCAGTGTAAAGAGATTCATCATAACTTTGTTTAAAGTTAATGATGTCATTCTTTAGTTTGGTTTGTTTAGAAGGAAGGAAATATTTGGTTAGTAATTTGGTAGCCATATCCGTCCATGACGTGATGGAATCTTTTTCCAGTCCTTTGAACCATGTTTGAGCATGATGAGTGAAAGAATAGGGAAACAAGTATAGTCGGACTATATCTTATCCTATCCCTGGCTGTTTGTATGAGTTCGAAAGAGATATGAATTTATCAAGGTGAGAATTAGGATCGTCATTCGGTAATCCATGAAACTGACAGCTATTTTGGATGAGCTGGATGATGTGATGTTTTAACTCGAATGAGTGTCCTTGAATCTCTGGAAATCTGATTGGTCCTCATCGACCTTCAATCGAGGGTATGGTATTTTCTGCTAAAGTGACGCGTAAGGCCATTTGATTTCTGATTCGTGCTTCCTTGCGTGCTTTGGAGATTATTGCGTTTGGATCAGGTACGAATAACAACGACCCTGGTCTAGATCGGGTTTGGGTCATACACTGTGTATGCCTTTTTGTTTTTAATTTTAAGTAGATGAACTAAATGTCTAAGGTAATCTAAGGTAATTCTAATGTAATCTAAGACAATCTTAATCTAAGGTAGTCTAATTTAAAATAATCTAATTTAGTCTAAGATAAGCTATCTATCTTAAGGTTGAATATGTTTTTGGTTCTGGCTACTGATTTCCTGGTATTTCGATCACAGAGCTTCGCACGAACTATTTAACAAACCAAGTGGCCAGGTCAACTACGGAGAGGCAGGATCCTTTTGGTCCCAATATAATTGGAGACTGTTCGGAAAATCCAACAACCAAGTCCTTGTATAATTGTCTTTCTTAGACACCACTAAATGCTTGTGAATAAGTTTGATAGAGAGCAAAATTATCTGATACCAAGTCCCCGGCAGCGGCGCCAAAAACTAGCTTCCCTCTTGATATTGCCGAAACGAACGATTTTATTTGTGCGGTGTCGTTAGGTCGCAACACGTCAGAATCAACCACCAAGATGGGGGTACTGTTTTAAATTTATATTTAGCGGGGCCTAAATCATACTACTCCTTTTTATGGGTAAGGGAAGTATGACCTAGAGTCGTATTTTTAAGATATCAGTAGAATCGAACCTATATTAAAGCTTAAGATAGTTATGAAGGAGTAGTGGTTACCTAATTTTGGGCTTTTCTAGTTTATAAGAGAGATAAAGTAAATGTGATAAAATTCGTAATTCAGATAAGGTTAAAGCAAGTGCATACTATGATTTCATCAGTTATTCTGCCAAGATTATGGAATGCTGGCTCATGAATAGGCAGAGACCTTGTATTCATTACACTGGTCCTAAATGCCCCTGTCGTAAGACATGTCACTGGGTAATGTGATAGGCTTGAAGATTCTGAATAGACAGCAACGTCCCTTACCCCGACGCCCGTGCAGTCTGACTATAGGCATACATGTTCAGACGGCTCATCCAATTGAGCGACTCGGTTGGGTGACGTATTAACATTCCACAAAGGTCTAAACTTTCTTAAGCATAATAGAATACAGGGTTTACCATATCCGAGAGACGTAATGTGTTTCAATGCTTTCGTTAATGATTGGTTTTAAAAGATAGTTAGGCCCTTAAAAAGAGTTCAACCATAAAGAACACCATGGCCAAGTAAGGTTGACTTCCATGAACACGTTCGGTTATCCTAACGGTCCAATCCTTTATGTGTTTAAACAAACAGTTCCTTAATTAAATAATAATCCCTCAAGCGGGGTGCAATGCTTGAGACCGCGTTATGGTGCATTGTACTAGTCAACACTGACTGGGTTCCATGGCCTTACTTAGCAGAGGTACAGCTTATAACAACCGCCGTGCTTCAGCATGCACGTACGAAGTTTATATGCTTGATGACTACACTAGCATGGTCTGGGACCGACAATGTACTAAGGGTCTAGTCAGATGTTTCACTAAGAAAGAGTCCTCAATCGGAATCCAAAGCTTGATAGACTTACTACAACCGGTGTGCCTCAGTCGATCTTACGTTGTATCCGATAGACTTCTCTTACCAAGGGGTGACACAAATAGTGTACTCTGAATTGAGGTTCGCGACTTCCCAATAGCAGAGCCAATAACTACGTTCTATAAGTTGGAAAAGCGATTGAGTTTAAAGCATAATTGGAAAACATTTCAACAACATACACAAACCATATTATTATTTCAGCATTATAACTGCTTACATCATAGCATACACTAAAGATAACTACTCGCTAATCATGGCAACAACATCACAGAACATAATGATATAAGACATTATGAAATGTCCCGTTCACAATAATTATAAACGTTTCATATTAATTGATTTCGTTGAGAGGTTTTGACCTCTATATGAGACGTTTTTCAAAGACTGCATTCGATTTTTGAAACAAACCATAACCTTTATATTTGTGATAAAGGTTTCAAATATTACGAAGATTATCAAGTAATGATAATCTAAAATGTAGCGTTTTCACACGACCATTACATAATAGTTTACAATAATATTACACAACAACTTAAGTCTTCGAATGCAGTTTTTAAACAATATTGTACAAGCATGCATACTCCAATCCTGTCATTATTTAGCATGCAACAGCGGAAGCTCTTAATAATCACCTGAGAATAAACATGCTTTAAACGTCAACAAAAATGTTGGTGAGTTATAGGTTTAACCTATATATCAAATTATATTAATAGACCACAAGATTTCATTTTTCATAATTAACTGCAGGAACACTCATCTGCAAAAAAATATAATACAGGAACACTCATCTGTATAAAAATCATTCATATGAAGAACACCTGATAACCGACATTAACAAATGCATATAGAATATCCCCAAATATACAGGTACACTCATCTGTATATAAACATTGAAGTACCCAAAGGATCGGAGAAGCATCTTAATATTCAGGAGGCGCAACAAGGAGTTTTAAAAGAGGGAAATTTAAAGGATGAAATACCCAAAGGATCGGAGAAGCATCTTAATATTCAGGAAGACGGAACCCGGTATAGGGCTGAAAGGATTTGGGTACCAAAATTTGGAGATATGAGAGAAATGGTACTTAGAGAAGCTCATAAAACCAGATACTCAATACATCCTGGAACGGGGAAGATGTACAAGGATCTCAAGAAACATTTTTGGTGGCCGGGTATGAAAGCCGATGTTGCTAAATACGTAGGAGAATGTTTGACGTGTTCTAAGGTCAAAGCTGAGCATCAGAAACCATCAGGTCTACTTCAATAACCCGAAATCCCAGAATGGAAATGGGAAAACATTACCATGGATTTCATCACTAAATTGCCAAGGACTGCAAGTGGTTTTGATACTATTTGGGTAATAGTTGATCGTCTCACCAAATCAGCACACTTCCTGCCAATAAGAGAAGATGACAAGATGGAGAAGTTAGCACGACTGTATTTGAAGGAAGTCGTCTCCAGACATGGAATACCAATCTCTATTATCTCTGATAGGGATGGTAGATTTATTTCAAGATTCTGGCAGACATTACAGCAAGCATTAGGAACTCGTCTAGACATGAGTACTGCCTATCATCCACAAACTGATGGGCAGAGCGAAAGGATGATACAAACGCTTGAAGACATGCTACGAGCATGTGTTATTGATTTTGGAAACAGTTGGGATCGACATCTACCGTTAGCAGAATTTTCCTACAACAACAGCTACCATTCAAGCATTGAGATGGCGCCATTTGAAGCACTTTATGGTAGAAAGTGCAGGTCTCCGATTTGTTGGAGTGAAGTGGAGGATAGACAGATTACGGGTCCAGAGATTATACAAGAAACTACAGAGAAGATCATCCAAATTCAACAACGGTTGAAAACCGCCCAAAGTCGACAAAAGAGCTACGCTGACATTAAAAGAAAAGATATAGAATTTGAAATTGGAGAGATGGTCATGCTTAAAGTTGCACCTTGGAAAGGCGTTGTTCGATTTGGTAAACGAGGGAAATTAAATCCAAGGTATATTGGACCATTCAAGATTATTGATCGTGTCGGACCAGTAGCTTACCGACTTGAGTTACCTCAACAACTTGCGGCTGTACATAACACTTTCCACGTCTCGAATTTGAAGAAATGTTTTGCTAAAGAAGATCTCACTATTCCGTTAGATGAAATCCAAATCAACGAAAAACTTCAATTCATCGAAGAACCCGTCGAAATAATGGATCATGAGGTTAAAAGACTTAAGCAAAACAAGATACCAATTGTTAAGGTTCGATGGAATGCTCGTAGAGGACCCGAGTTCACCTGGGAGTGTGAAGATCAGATGAAGAAGAAATACCCTCATCTATTTCCAGAAGATTCGTCAACACCTTCAACAGCTTAAAATTTCGGGACGAAATTTATTTAACGGGTAGGTACTGTTGATAAGGCTAAAAAGGAACATATATTTCATAGCATTATCCCCCAAGAAAGACAAGATTTTAGTTGCAATTGTTCCATTTTCAAGTGATATTCGTTTATATTAAATAAATGCGAAGACAAAAGGCAGATTCGACAAATTGAAGACAAAAAGGTCCAAAAAGCTCAAAAGTACAAGATACAATTAAAAAGGTTCAAATTATTGATGAAGAACGTCTAAAAATGACAAGAGTACAAGTTACAAAACGCAAAGTACACGATATAAAATAGTACGCAAGGACGTTCGAAAATCCGGAACCGGGACATGAGTCAACTCTCAACGCTCGACGCAACGGTGTAAAAATTACGAGTCAACTATGCACAAGAATAAAATATAATATTTAAATAATTCATAATAAGAATAATATTAAATAATAAAAAGTTGTTAATTGAGCATAGTTCAGGGGTCGTAAATGAAAATTCAATTTCATATTTTGCCTATAAAAGGCGATGATTGTCGATGTATTTTAGGCATCCCTTTTTCTATCCTAAAAATCTATTATCAATATCAATATCTAAATCTCTATCATAATGTTAATGTAATAAGATATAACAATAATCTTAATTTTAATTTTAAATTATGATAATAATAAGATTTATGATAGAGATCGTTTGAGTGTGTAAGTCGAAATTCTGTCCGTGTAACGCTACGCTATTTTTAATCATTGTAAGTTATGTTCAACCTTTTTATATTAATGTCTCGTAGCTAAGTTATTATTATGCTTATTTAAAACGAAGTAATCATGATGTTGGGCTAATTACTAAAATTGGGTAATTGGGCGTTGTACCATAATTAAGGTTTGGGCAAAAGACCGACACTTGTGGAAATTGGACTATTGACTATTAATAGATGGGGGGTATTGTCTAATTGAGTGACAACTCATTGGAGTCTGTCGAACCTATCTTCAAATTAATTATCCTAATAATTAATAATGATTATGGTTGTCCTATTTAGTGACGTTCATATGGAATCTATTATAATCATTTAATTAATTATTCGGGTTGGGTAATTGATTATTCAAACTGATCAAGTGGGTAAATTAATATTTATATCTAATCAAAACAGGGGTAGATTACATACAGTGATAATTGGTGTAATTGTTGACAGAAGTGATAACTGCGTCACAGTTTAAATCCTTAATTAGTTGGAATATTTGACTTCGGGTATAAGGGTAATTTGACGAGGACACTCGCACTTTATATTTATGACCGATGGACTATTATGGATAAAAACCAGATAGGTATCAAATAAACCATGACAAAGGACAATTAACCCGAGTAACAATTAATTAAAATCAAAACGTCAAACATCATGATTACGGAAGTTTAAATAAGCATAATCCTTTTATTTCATATTCTATCGCAATTTTATTTATTGTTATTTTATTTATCGTCATTTATTTATTTTACGCACTTTAATTATTGTCATTTATCTTTACGCTTAAAATATAGAATCGACAAACCGGTCATTAAACGGTAAAACCCCCTTTTATAATAATATTACTACTTATATATATATATATATATATATATTTATATAAATATAGTTTTATAAAAATATAGTACGTAATCACTAGCTCCCTGTGGAACGAACCGGACTTACTAAAAACTACACTACTCTACGATTAGGTACACTGCCTATAGTGTTGTAGCAAGGTTTAGGTATATCCATCCGTAAATTAATAAAACTTGTGTCATATTTCGTCGCATTTTGTAGTAAAAATTAATACTATTTAGTACACCCCGCTGCACACATCAACTGTAGTGACCCGAACTTTTCCATGTTTATATATATTAATTGAGATTGATATTTACATGATTAAATGTTTCCAACATGTTAAGCAATCAAACTGGTTAAGACTTGATTAATTGAAATAGGTTTCATATAGACAATTGACCACCCAAGTTGACCGGTGATTCACGAACGTTAAAACTTGTAAAAACTATATGATGACATATATATGGTTATATATATAGTTAACATTATATTATGATAAGTAAACATATCATTAAGTATATTAACAATGAACTACATATGTAAAAACAAGACTACTAACTTAATGATTTTGAAGCGAGACATATATGTAACGATTATCGTTGTAACGACATTTAATGTATATATATCATATTAAGAGATATTCGTACATCATAATATCATGATAATATAATAATTTAAAATCTCTTTTGATATTATAAACATTGGGTTAACAACATTTAACAAGATCGTTAACCTAAAGGTTTCAAAACAACATTTACATGTAACGACTAACGATGACTTAACGACTCAGTTAAAATGTATATACATGTAGTGTTTTAATATGTATTTATACACTTTTGAAATACTTCAATACACTTATCAAAATACTTCTACTTAACAAAAATGCTTACAATTACATCCTCGTTCAGTTTCATCAACAATTCTACTCGTATGCACCCGTATTCGTACTCGTACAATACACAGCTTTTAGATGTATGTACTATTGGTATATACACTCCAATGATCAGCTCTTAGCAGCCCATGTGAGTCACCTAACACATGTGGGAACCATCATTTGGCAACTAGCATGAAATATCTCATAAAATTACAAAAATATGAGTAATCATTCATGACTTATTTACATGAAAACAAAATTACACTGCCTATAGTGTTGTAGCAAGGTTTAGGTATATCCATCCGTAAATTAATAAAACTTGTGTCATATTTCGTCGCATTTTGTAGTAAAAATTAATACTATTTAGTACACCCCGCTGCACACATCAAGTTTTTGGCGCCGCTGCCGGGGAGCGCTAAAACGCTATATTTTTAATTATAATAATATTGAAATAAAATATAATAATATAATAATATTGAAATAGAATATAATAATATAATAATATTTTAGAATCATACGTAAAATTTTAAAAAGTCGTATTTATTAAATACTTCAGGGGTATATTATGTAACTTGTAATTAATAATTTCTATCATGTCGCTTTCATGTGAATAGTAAATTAATTAATTTATTTTCATTTACTATTCATGAATAGTAAATAAATTAAAAAAAAAGTTTTGAAAAAAAATAATAATTATAAAAAAATTATTAATTTGTAAAAAAAATCGTTTTTAAAAAAAAAAAAAAAAAAAAAAACGTAAAAAAAAAAAACGTAAAAAAAAACGTAAAAAAAAAAAAATTATTAAAAAAAAAATATATTTTTTTTTTAAGATTTTGTCTATAAAAAAAAAAAATGTTTTTTTTAGTTTTATTACCTTTAGATTTTTAGACTATAGTTACAATTTTTAGTATTAAGTTTAGTTTTGCATAGTTATTTTTATTTCTAGAATTTTTAGGTTTGCCGTAAAATCCCTTAAGTGCTTATTCCTTAGACTAAGATTTAGGTGCTTTAGAATTTTGCGACGCCGTTTTTCGCGCTACTTTCTTATTTTTATTTTTCGACGCCTATTTTTCGACCTTTTATTTTTCGACATTTTTCGACGCGCAATCTATTTCTTTCTTATTTCTCGCCATTCTAGTTTTTAGGACTTAGAATTTTTTCTACTTCTTCTCTAAATTTCTTAAAATTACGAAAATTTATTTTAAGTGGTTAAATTGATAGACATCAAAATTTTCTGGTTCGTAGTAATAGTTGGATTTGTACGTGGACCGGGTTATTGGAGCCAAACAGTACTCAATTATATTGAGACCAAACGAATCCTGCCCCTCTGCTGCATCTTTTGGCTATTCGAAACGTGGGCAAAATCAGAAAAGTCTATTGATTGGATAACTTATTATAATTTTTCTTTCCTTTTAAAAACTAATAGGATATTCAGTGAATGCACCGAGCAAGACGTTCACCACCTTTTATACGTTCACCACCTGTAACTCGATCAAGACATTTAGCAAATATTGTCGCCGTTGATTTTTCTTTAGAATCATCATCCAGTCGAACAAATACTCCAATTCAAATTTCCGACAATCCATCTTTTGAACCCGATTTCACAACTAAGAAACTGGAGGATATTCAAGGACAATTCCAAGATCCTGAACCACAAACCGTTAAATCAGAGTCCTCTAGTGATTCGTATTCAACGAATTCAATTATGGAAGTAACGGAACCTCTAAGTATGGAAGATCGAATGAGAGCCACACGCACGGGCCAAGGTCACGCCATTATTAAGCCAGAAGTTAATGCGCCAGATTATGAAATCAAAGGACAAATTCTACACATGGTAACTAACCAATGCCAATTCAGTGGTGCACCGAATGAAGATCCTAACGAACACCTTCGTACGTTTAAAAGAATTTGTACACTATTCAAAATCCGAGAAGTGGAAGATGAGCAGATCTATCTCATGTTGTTTCCCTGGACTTTAAAGGGAGAAGCCAAAGATTGGTTAGAATCGTTACTTGAAGGGGCGATTGACACATGGGATGTTTTAGTTGAAAAATTTCTTAAACAATTCTTTCCGGCATCTAAAGCCGTGAGACTTCAAGGAGAAATTGTTACATTCGCGCAAAAGCCAAATGAAACATTATATGAGGCGTGGACAAGATTCGGAAGGATGTTGAGAGGATGTCCTCAACACGGTTTAGACACTTACCAAATAGTACAAATATTCTACCAAGGTGTCAACGTTGCTACACGAAAAGACATCGACATAACAGCTGGTGGTTCCATTATGAAGAAAACCGCAACTGAAGCTTACAAAATTATTGATAACACAGCCTCCCACTCTCATGAGTGGCACCAAGAGAAAGATATATATCGTTCATCTAAAGCGGCTAGAGCCGATTCTAGCCATAACTTTGATTCCGTTTCCGTAAAAATAGATGCTTTCGAGAGACGAATGGAAAAGATGAATAAAGATATTCACGCAATACGAATCAGTTGTGAGCAATGCGGTGGACCACACTTAATGAAAGACTGTCACATTGAACAAACGATGGAACAACGTGAGAATGTTGTCTACATGAACCAAAGGCTGAAAAATAGTTATCAGAATAATTATCAACCGCCAAGGCCAACCTTCAATCGAAATCAAAACATTCTTTACAATCCAAAAGGACCCGAAAATAACTCGTATAACCAACAAGGTACGAATAACCAACCAACTCAAAACAACACTTTCAATCAACAAAGACCTGGCTTGTATAAACCACCACAACAAACCGAAGAGAAAAAGTCAAATCTGGAAGAAGTGGTATTTAAGCTAGTTGAATCTCAAACACAATTTATTGAAACTCAAACTCAAATGAATGAGAGGTTTGATCAGTCATTTAGAACTCAACAAGCTTCTATTTTGAATCTAGAAAAACAAGTAGGTACTCTTGTTAGATTGATGAGTGAAAGGAAACAAGGAAAGCTACCGAGTAATACTGAAGTAAATCCTCGGAATGAAAATGTTAATATGGTTTCAACAAATTCTGAAAAACCAGCATCAAAAGATGGGAAGGTTTTAGATGAGAGTAACAATGAAGAAATTACACCACCACCACCACCCGAGTATGTAAAGCCAGTGGTGGCACCATACAGACCACCCATCCCGTTTCCAAGAAAAGGAGTTGAGTATGAGCAAGTAATAGGTAATAAAGATTGTGATACCTCTGGAAAGAAGAAGAAGAAAAAGAATAAGAAAGTGCAAGAAACAAAAGCCGTAAATATAAACCCGGTGAAGACAGTTCCACCAAAACCTCCACCTAGGGTAGGTGATCCGGGTGAATTTATTGTTCCTTGTCTACTTAGTGATTGTGTCATGTATGATGCACTAGCAGATTTAGGTGCAAGTGTAAGTGTTATGCCTCTTTCCTTATATAAGAGATTAGGTGTAGGTAAGTTAAGTCCAATGGATATGAGTGTTCGACTCTTTGATCAAACCATTAAGCACCCAGTTGGAATTGCTGACAACCTACTCGTTCAAGTAGGCAATTTAACCTTTCTAGTCGAATTTATTGTCATTGACATAGAAGAGGACCCAAACATTCCTCTAATTTTAGGTCGGCCATTCTTAGCGTCCACCAAGGCGTTATTTGATGTAGGAAATGGAAGAATGACACTTAAAAGTGGTGACAAATCGATCACCTTTATGATTCGAAAGTTTAAATCTCCACCAGCCAAAACCATTGAACCAGTAAAAACAATTGGTAAGAACCATGTGGTTTTACCAACTCCAACGGTAATACTTAGCAATAATGAAACGCCTAAGTGTGGGGAAAATGAAGTAACACCTAATGATGACTTGATAATAAAGAACCCCATAGTTGATACGAAATTAAATAACCCCGTTATTAACAGTTCAATGAAGAAACTTTTTAAACGGGTTATTGATGCTAAAAGTAAGGGAAACTTTAAGTTATATAACCGGTTAGTATCCAATCTGTCGCCTAAAGAAAAGGCGAAGCTAGTTGAATTTGTGGATATTACGGAAAAAGCTGGTCACTGGCTTAAAGCAAAAGTCACAA
The DNA here is from genome assembly GCF_046630445.1 of Rutidosis leptorrhynchoides. Taxonomy (NCBI): domain Eukaryota; kingdom Viridiplantae; phylum Streptophyta; class Magnoliopsida; order Asterales; family Asteraceae; genus Rutidosis; species Rutidosis leptorrhynchoides. The sequence continues at coordinate 125,861,253 of NC_092338.1, read as the reverse complement.
ATATGCAAGTTGATTATGGACCAAGAGAAATTAACGATGAAGTTAATCACAATTTTGACACCACGGCTACCTAAGTGTGGGGAGATTCAAATGTTCTAAAAAGAAAATGCTATCTAGAGTTAGTTGTTCTGTTCTCGTGTAGTTCCGAGAATGGAACCCGATTGGTCTTTTCCGCTAGCAGACACTAAAGAACTAGTTTTCTCCCTCCATTCAGAATTTTTGTTTTGTAGGTTTTTTTTATGAAATTAATATGCATTTTAATTTAAGTTTTTAAAAACAAAATTTACTTTAATTCATTAAGTTTAAAAAATGATTTCTAAAATTCATCGTGAGTTAAAGACTAGGTCGTTGAGCCGAAATTGCTTTACCCGAGGGCGGGGCGACAAATTTTGTTATCATTTAATTTTATTGATCTAAAGTATGCAAAAAAAAAAAAAAAAATATTATATTAATTTTTGAACGTAGGGGTTATATACCAAACTTCAAAAATATGTATATATGTTTGTATTTTATGTTATGTACACAACAGGGTAAAACAGCGCACTTTCAAAGACTGTCATTAAGTTCAACAAAAAGCTACTAATTTTGATGACAAGGCGCAAAATATCAAATGTGATGTAAAATAATATGCTTACAAACTGGGTATTTTTAATCACTTTTCTACACTCATCACCCTCATGAATTTATAATTATAGTCTGATTTCATGCAAATGAGGGCATTGCATGATCTCAAGTGTGGGGAAGGGTTATAAATTCTCTCGGGTTTACACTTAGTTTATTTGCCAAATTTTGTGAAAATTTGAAAAATTTTCAATTAAATGAACTCAAAATCATGTTTATACATATTTATGAACGATGAAAACTAGGTGATAATACCGAAATTATCGTTACCTCGAAAAGGACATAAATTGAGAAACACCCTAAAACACTTGAATTCATTTAAAATGAAATAGAAGAAAATAAAAAGGCAAAGAAAGAAATTAAGTGTGGGAAGAATGTACCAAGTTATTCAATTGAAAACTATCTATCACATGTTCTGTAAAGATATTGCAGGTACTTTTGCTTTGGATGATACTAATCAGTTTTACCCGGTTTACTGTAATACATTTGAAAGAAAGATGGATCTACACGATGAATCAATTCCATCATTAAAAGGAAGTAAAGTCTTCCGAAAAAGAAACGCGCTTCTTGATTTAGGTCATGAAGTTGTCGTCCAGACCAGCTGTAGGTTGACGAAAAATCTAGAAAAGTCATCACTAAAATCAGCAGGAAATCCACGGACCTCAGCATCAAACAGGGTCGCCAAGTGGTCAGATTTATCCTAACCATGAGAAGGATTTATCTCGTACAATGGGGAGGCACCGTGCAAATTAGCTTGATAAGACTAATGAATCAGATCCCCAGAAAAGGATAATCTCCTTAAAGATTAAAAATCAGCTTTTAAGCCTGATATTACTCAATCCTAGAGATTGACCTTAAAGATTGAGAATTCAAACTCATGGAATTCGATGATATCTAAACTCGAGCTTGAACGAGAAAATATTTTGATCAAAATTAAAACCGATTTGTTTTCTGAAAATCCATTTTCAATGCGTTCATTACCATTGAACGTAAAATCCTAGGAATTCAACAGAATTCATTAGGTCACCTGAACTAAATCGGGTGTCAACCGTAAGAACGGTGGTTGCATAGCATGGTCGGAGACAGGACCTTGTGCCAGACCAAAAAATCATAGGATGATCTTTACTATCGCTCCTACCAAGGATAGTTCTAGCATCCGACACGTTAAAAGACCATAATCATCTGCATGTCACGGGACATTGCCTTAACAGTTTCTTGTTCATCGCTTTCCTTTACAACCGGACGGTAGTTTGCCGAAAGGTAATATACGGAACAAGTAAACTGGATGTGTGCTTTCCGATACCGGGATAGCAGTGGATTACACGAACCTAAAAGTTTTAGCCAAAATATTGATCCACAAATATATTTTGCAACACCGATGATGGATCAAATCAGAAAACTTATCTAGGGTAAAAGCTAGAATGAATTTTCAAAAGATCAAATGTTTTCATAAAGATCCAATTTCCTTAATGGATCTAAATTTTTATAGTCATGTGGGACTGTAAACTATATCGTTACTACCATTGTTTATACCGCCATATCAAAATCACTGATGTACAAAGTGTGAAGAATAAAGAAGTGATTCTAGTATTTCAAGACTATATTGCTTGAGGACAAGCAACGCTTAAGTGTGGGGATATTGATAAGGCTAAAAAGGAACATATATTTCATAGCATTATCCCCCAAGAAAGACAAGATTTTAGTTGCAATTGTTCCATTTTCAAGTGATATTCGTTTATATTAAATAAATGCGAAGACAAAAGGCAGATTCGACAAATTGAAGACAAAAAGGTCCAAAAAGCTCAAAAGTACAAGATACAATTAAAAAGGTTCAAATTATTGATGAAGAACGTCTAAAAATGACAAGAGTACAAGTTACAAAACGCAAAGTACACGATATAAAATAGTACGCAAGGACGTTCGAAAATCCGGAACCGGGACATGAGTCAACTCTCAACGCTCGACGCAACGGTGTAAAAATTACGAGTCAACTATGCACAAGAATAAAATATAATATTTAAATAATTCATAATAAGAATAATATTAAATAATAAAAAGTTGTTAATTGAGCATAGTTTAGGGGTCGTAAATGAAAATTCAATTTCATATTTTGCCTATAAAAGGCGATGATTGTCGATGTATTTTAGGCATCCCTTTTTCTATCCTAAAAATCTATTATCAATATCAATATCTAAATCTCTATCATAATGTTAATGTAATAAGATATAACAATAATCTTAATTTTAATTTTAAATTATGATAATAATAAGATTTATGATAGAGATCGTTTGAGTGTGTAAGTCGAAATTCTGTCCGTGTAACGCTACGCTATTTTTAATCATTGTAAGTTATGTTCAACCTTTTTATATTAATGTCTCGTAGCTAAGTTATTATTATGCTTATTTAAAACGAAGTAATCATGATGTTGGGCTAATTACTAAAATTGGGTAATTGGGCGTTGTACCATAATTAAGGTTTGGGCAAAAGACCGACACTTGTGGAAATTGGACTATTGACTATTAATAGATGGGGGGTATTGTCTAATTGAGTGACAACTCATTGGAGTCTGTCGAACCTATCTTCAAATTAATTATCCTAATAATTAATAATGATTATGGTTGTCCTATTTAGTGACGTTCATATGGAATCTATTATAATCATTTAATTAATTATTCGGGTTGGGTAATTGATTATTCAAACTGATCAAGTGGGTAAATTAATATTCATATCTAATCAAAACAGGGGTAGATTACATACAGTGATAACTGGTGTAATTGTTGACAGAAGTGATAACTGCGTCACAGTTTAAATCCTTAATTAGTTGGAATATTTGACTTCGGGTATAAGGGTAATTTGACGAGGACACTCGCACTTTATATTTATGACCGATGGACTATTATGGATAAAAACCAGATAGGTATCAAATAAACCATGACAAAGGACAATTAACCCGAGTAACAATTAATTAAAATCAAAACGTCAAACATCATGATTACGGAAGTTTAAATAAGCATAATCCTTTTATTTCATATTCTATCGCAATTTTATTTATTGTTATTTTATTTATCGTCATTTATTTATTTAACGCACTTTAATTATTGTCATTTATCTTTACGCTTAAAATATAGAATCGACAAACCGGTCATTAAACGGTAAAACCCCCTTTTATAATAATATTACTACTTATATATATATATATATTTATATAAATATAGTTTTATAAAAATATAGTACGTAATCACTAGCTCCCTGTGGAACGAACCGGACTTACTAAAAACTACACTACTCTACGATTAGGTACACTGCCTATAGTGTTGTAGCAAGGTTTAGGTATATCCATCCGTAAATTAATAAAACTTGTGTCATATTTCGTCGCATTTTGTAGTAAAAATTAATACTATTTAGTACACCCCGCTGCACACATCAACTGTAGTGACCCGAACTTTTCCATGTTTATATATATTAATTGAGATTGATATTTACATGATTAAATGTTTCCAACATGTTAAGCAATCAAACTGGTTAAGACTTGATTAATTGAAATAGGTTTCATATAGACAATTGACCACCCAAGTTGACCGGTGATTCACGAACGTTAAAACTTGTAAAAACTATATGATGACATATATATGGTTATATATATAGTTAACATTATATTATGATAAGTAAACATATCATTAAGTATATTAACAATGAACTACATATGTAAAAACAAGACTACTAACTTAATGATTTTGAAGCGAGACATATATGTAACGATTATCGTTGTAACGACATTTAATGTATATATATCATATTAAGAGATATTCGTACATCATAATATCATGATAATATAATAATTTAAAATCTCTTTTGATATTATAAACATTGGGTTAACAACATTTAACAAGATCGTTAACCTAAAGGTTTCAAAACAACATTTACATGTAACGACTAACGATGACTTAACGACTCAGTTAAAATGTATATACATGTAGTGTTTTAATATGTATTTATACACTTTTGAAATACTTCAATACACTTATCAAAATACTTCTACTTAACAAAAATGCTTACAATTACATCCTCGTTCAGTTTCATCAACAATTCTACTCGTATGCACCCGTATTCGTACTCGTACAATACACAGCTTTTAGATGTATGTACTATTGGTATATACACTCCAATGATCAGCTCTTAGCAGCCCATGTGAGTCACCTAACACATGTGGGAACCATCATTTGGCAACTAGCATGAAATATCTCATAAAATTACAAAAATATGAGTAATCATTCATGACTTATTTACATGAAAACAAAATTACATATCCTTTATATCTAATCCATACACCAACGACCAAAAACACCTACAAACACTTTCATTCTTCAATTTTCTTCATCTAATTGATCTCTCTCAAGTTCTATCTTCAAGTTCTAAGTGTTCTTCATAAATTCCAAAAGTTCTAGTTTCATAAAATCAAGAATACTTTCAAGTTTGCTAGCTCACTTCCAATCTTGTAAGGTGATCATCCATCCTCAAGAAATCTTTGTTTCTTACAGTAGGTTATCATTCTAATACAAGGTAATAATCATATTCAAACTTTGGTTCAATTTCTATAACTATAACAATCTTATTTCAAGTGATAATCTTAAATGAACTTGTTTTCGTGTCATGATTCTGCTTCAAGAACTTCGAGCCAACCAAGGATCCATTGAAGCTAGATCCATTTTTCTCTTTTCCAGTAGGTTTATCCAAGGAACTTAAGGTAGTAATGATATTCATAACATCATTCGATTCATACATATAAAGCTATCTTATTCGAAGGTTTAAACTTGTAATCACTAGAACATAGTTTAGTTAATTCTAAACTTGTTCGCAAACAAAAGTTAATCCTTCTAACTTGAATTTTAAAATCAACTAAACACATGTTCTATATCTATATGATATGCTAACTTAATAATTTAAAACCTGGAAACACGAAAAACACCGTAAAACCGGATTTACGCCGTCGTAGTAACACCGCGGGCTGTTTTGGGTTAGTTAATTAAAAACTATGATAAACTTTGATTTAAAAGTTGTTATTCTGAGAAAATGATTTTTATTATGAACATGAAACTATATCCAAAAATTATGGTTAAACTCAAAGTGGAAATATGTTTTCTAAAATGGTCATCTAGACATCGTTCTTTCGACTGAAATGACTACCTTTACAAAAACGACTTGTAACTTATTTTTCCGACTATAAACCTATACTTTTTCTGTTTATATTCATAAAATAGAGTTCAATATGAAACCATAGCAATTTGATTCACTCAAAACGGATTTAAAATGAAGAAGTTATGGGTAAAACAAGATTGGATAATTTTTTTCATTTTAGCTACGTGAAAATTGGTAACAAATCTATTCCAACCATAACTTAATCAACTTGTATTGTATATTATGTAATCTTGAGATACCATAGACATGTATACAATGTTTCAACCTATCATGTCGACACATCTATATATATTTCGGAACAACCATAGACACTCTATATGTGAATGTTGGAGTTAACTATACAGGGTTGAGGTTGATTCCAAAATATATATAGTTTGAGTTGTGATCAATACTGAGATACGTATACACTGGGTCGTGGATTGATTCAAGATAATATTTATCGATTTATTTCTGTACATCTAACTGTGGACAACTAGTTGTAGGTTACTAACGAGGACAGCTGACTTAATAAACTTAAAACATCAAAATATATTAAAAGTGTTGTAAATATATTTTGAACATACTTTGATATATTTGTATATATTGTTATAGGTTCGTGAATCAACCAGTGGCCAAGTCTTACTTCCCGACGAAGTAAAAAATCTGTGAAAGTGAGTTATAGTCCCACTTTTAAAATCTAATATTTTTGGGATGAGAATACATGCAGGTTTTATAAACGATTTACAAAATAGACACAAGTACGTGAAACTACATTCTATGGTTGAATTATCGAAATCGAATATGCCCCTTTTTATTAAAGTCTGGTAATCTAAGAATTAGGGAACAGACACCCTAATTGACGCGAATCCTAAAGATAGATCTATTGGGCCTAACAAACCCCATCCAAAGTACCAGATGCTTTAGTACTTCGAAATTTATATCATATCCGAAGGGTGTCCCGGAATGATGGGGATATTCTTATATATGCATCTTGTTAATGTCGGTTACCAGGTGTTCACCATGTGAATGATTTTTATCTCTATGTATGGGATGTATATTGAAATATGAAATCTTGTGGTCTATTATTATGATTTGATATATATAGGTTAAACCTATAACTCACCAACATTTTTGTTGACGTTTTAAGCATGTTTATTCTCAGGTGATTATTAAGAGCTTCCGCTGTCGCATACTTAAATAAGGACGAGATTTGGAGTCCATGCTTGTATGATATTGTGTAAAAACTGCATTCAAGAAACTTATTTTGTTGTAACATATTTGTATTGTAAACCATTATGTAATGGTCGTGTGTAAACAGGATATTTTAGATTATCATTCTTTGATAATCTAAGTAAAGTTTTTTTTAAAACCTTTATTGATGAAATAAAGGTTATGTTTTGTTTTAAAATGAATGCAGTCTTTGAAAAACGTCTCATATAGAGGTCAAAACCTCGCAACGAAATCAATTAATATGGAACGTTTTTAATCAATAAGAACGGGACATTTCAGTTGGTATCCGAGCGTTGGTCTTAGAGAATCAGAATTTTGCATTAGTGTGTCTTATCGAGTTTGTTAGGATGCATTAGTGAGTCTGGTCTTCGTCCGTGTTTACTTGAAAAATGATTGCTTAACAAATTTTGTTGGAAACTATATATTTTTAACATGTGAATATTATGTGATATATTAATCTCTTAACGCGTTTGATATTATGTGATAGATGTCTACCTCTAGAACAAGTCCCATTGACTCACCTAATAATAATGAAGAGTCAAATGTAAATTGGAATGATTCGTGGACTGATTCACAAGTTCCCGAAGAGGAACCGGAAGAAGAGTCGGAACCGGAAGAAGAATCAGAACCGGAAGAGGAGGAACCGGATGAAGAAATAGAACCGGTGGGGGAAATAATAAAACGGTTAAGTAAAAGCAAATCCTCAACCAACCGACCAAGGTTAATTATGGTCAATGGTGTTTCCGCCAAGGAAGCAAAATATTGGGAGGATTACCAATTCTCCGATGAATCGGATTCCGACGAGAATTTCGATGATGTTATAGAAATTACCCCAACTGAATTTAAAAAGGCAAAAGAAAATAATAAGGGAAAGGGCATAAAAATAGAGAAATCTAATTCCAACCCCGATGAACTTTATATGTATCGTCAACCCCCGAAGTCCTTAAGTTGTAACAATGACCCGGGAACCTCTAAACCACCAGGTTTTTCTAAACCAATGTGGAAAATTACGGCTCGTATTAGGGGAACATCATATATCCCTAGAAACCTGGCAAAACGAACCAAAACCGAAGAAGAAGAAACGAGCGAGTCGGAATAAGATAGTTGTATTCGTGTGGTGTAATATAGTGTGCTTATGCTTTATGATATATGTAAAAATTGCTTGTATTAATAAGTATTTTTTTATGAATCTAACTCTTGTCTATTTTACAGTTTAAAAACACAAAATGGATAGACAACCCAATATTTTAAGAGACCTACCCGGAGACATGATTGATGAAATCTTGTCTAGAGTCGGTCAGAATTCCTCGGCACAACTATTTAAGGCGAGATCAGTTTGTAAGACATTCGAAGAACGTTCCAAGAATGTCTTGGTTTATAAGAGACTTTCTTTTGAAAGATGGGGGATATCACATTGGGAAACCCATAAGTTACGATGTGTTTACTTTGACGCATATATTGCGGGGAACCCAAATGCTATTTTACGCAACGGGTTAAGAAATTATTTTGACTCAATATATCCGAATATTGGACTTCGTGATTTAGAAAAAGCGACTAACATGCAACATAAAGAAGCATGTTATGCTTACGGATTAGTAATGTTCGCTTCTCACCAATGTGAGAACAAGAACATCGGGCTACAACTATTAAACAAAACGTTTCCACAAGTGACGGAGTCGGTAATTGGGGTAAGAAATGAGGTTTTTAGATTATTACGGGACTGTTGGACATTACGTAACCCTCGTCCCTTTGACGACGTTACAACACGCTGTCTTATCAACGGACATAACGGTTATGTTGCACAAGACCAAGGATGGGAAGTAGTCCTAGTAAAACCAGAATGCATGACTTGTTTCTGGACGTATGAATTACGTGTCTTTATTGCCTTTGCTGAACGACTTGTGTACTAGCTAGAATTATCTTCACAACTATCTTGTATCAAAATTATTGTGTGCTATATTTCATGCTTTATGTAAAATAAGCGGTATTGTAAGTTTGTAAAATATTGTATAAAAGTTTGAACGCGAAATATTATTATAATCAGTTTTTCATATAGAATTGTAGTAGTTGAATTGTATATTAGCTACTAAGTATGAACTTAATGGGTAGGTACTACCCGAATTTAAACTTATAAAACGCTAATATGAAGAAAAAGCTTTTATAAATGAGTTCATATTATGCTACGAAATACTATTAACTACTCTTAATATTCTGTATGATTAACTTGTTCCATTTGACTATTTTGAAGGAAATGGCACCGACTACTCGACACACCGTGAATATGAATGAAGAGGAATTCCGTACTTTTCTAGCTTCAAACATAGCCGCAGTACAGGCTGCGCTACATACCAACAATAACCTTGGATCTAGCAGTACAGGAAATCGTGTAGGATGCACCTACAAAGAATTCACTGCCTGCAAACCTTTGGAATTTGATGGAACCGAAGGACCGATCGGATTGAAACGGTGGACCGAGAAGGTCGAATCGGTGTTTGCCATAAGTAAGTGTACTGAAGAGGACAAAGTGAAGTACGCTACACATACCTTCACAGGTTCTGCGTTAACATGGTGGAATACCTATCTAGAGCAAGTGGGACAAGACGATGCGTACGCACTACCGTGGTCAGCATTCAAGCACTTGATGAACGAGAAGTACCGTCCCAGAACCGAGGTCAATAAGCTCAAGACAGAACTTAGAGGGTTACGAACCCAAGGATTTGATATTACCACATACGAAAGACGATTCACAGAATTGTGCCTATTGTGTCCGGGAGCATTCGAAGATGAGGAAGAGAAGATCGACGCGTTTGTGAAAGGATTACCGGAAAGAATCCAAGAAGATATAAGTTCACACGAGCCCGCCTCCATACAACAGGCATGTAGAATGGCTCACAAACTAGTGAACCAGATTGAAGAAAGAATTAAAGAACAGACTGCTGAAGAGACCAATGTGAAGCAAGTCAAAAGAAAGTGGGAGGAAAACGGTGATAAGAATCACCAATACAACAATAACAGCAATTACAACAATAATCGCAACAATTATCCCAGCAATCGCAACATCAATCGCAACTACAACCAACGGCCCAACAACAACAACAACAACAACAACAGCAACTACAACAATCATCCCAACAACAATAATAACCACAACAACAACAACAATCAGAAGCAGCTATGCCAAAGGTGTGAAAAGAATCACTCGGGGTTCTGCACCAAATTTTGCAACAAGTGTAAAAGAAATGGTCATATCGCGGCGAAGTGTGAGGTCTACGGACCAGGGGTTAATAGAACGAAAGGAACAAATGGTGTCGGAACGAGTAATGGCGGAGCAAGTAGTGTCGGAGCAAGTTATGCCAATGTAGTTTGTTATAAATGTGGAAAACCGGGCCACATTATTAGAAATTGCCCGAACCAGGAGAACACGAATGGACAAGGCCGCGGAAGAGTTTTCAATATTAATACGGCAGAGGCACAAGAAGACCCGGAGCTTGTTACGGGTACGTTTCTTATTGACAATAAATCTGCTTACGTTTTATTTGATTCGGGTGCGGATAGAAGCTATATGAGTAGAGATTTTTGTGCTAAATTAAGTTGTCCATTGACGCCTTTGGATAGTAAATTTTTACTCGAATTAGCAAATGGTAAATTAATTTCAGCAGATAATATATGTCGGAATCGAGAAATTAAACTGGTTAGCGAAATATTTAAGATTGATTTGATACCAGTAGAGTTAGGGAGTTTTGATGTGATAATCGGTATGGACTGGTTGAAAGAAGTGAAAGCAGAGATCGTTTGTTACAAAAATGCAATTCGCATTATACGAGAAAAAGGAAAACCCTTAATGGTGTACGGAGAAAAGGGCAACACGAAGCTACATCTTATTAGTAATTTGAAGGCACAAAAACTAATAAGAAAAGGTTGCTATGCTGTTCTAGCACACGTCGAGAAAGTACAAACTGAAGAAAAGAGCATCAATGATGTTCCCATTGCAAAAGAATTTCCCGATGTATTTCCGAAAGAATTACCGGGATTACCCCCACATCGATCCGTTGAATTTCAAATAGATCTTGTACCAGGAGCTGCACCAATAGCTCGTGCTCCTTACAGACTCGCACCCAGCGAGATGAAAGAACTGCAAAGCCAATTACAAGAACTTTTAGAGCGTGATTTCATTCGACCAAGCACATCACCGTGGGGAGCTCCTGTTTTGTTTGTCAAGAAGAAAGATGGTACATTCAGGTTGTGTATCGACTACCGAGAGTTGAACAAACTTACCATCAAGAACCGCTACCCACTACCGAGAATCGACGACTTATTTGATCAACTACAAGGCTCGTCTGTTTATTCAAAGATTGACTTACGTTCCGGGTACCATCAAATGCGGGTGAAAGAAGATGATATTCCAAAGACTGCTTTCAGAACACGTTACGGTCATTACGAGTTTATGGTCATGCCGTTTGGTTTAACTAATGCACCAGCTGTGTTCATGGACCTTATGAACCGAGTGTGTGGACCATACCTTGACAAGTTTGTCATTGTTTTCATTGATGACATACTTATTTACTCAAAGAATGACCAAGAACACGGTGAACATTTGAGAAAGGTGTTAGAAGTATTGAGGAAGGAAGAATTGTACGCTAAGTTTTCAAAGTGTGCATTTTGGTTGGAAGAAGTTCAATTCCTCGGTCACATAGTGAACAAAGAAGGTATTAAGGTGGATCCGGCAAAGATAGAAACTGTTGAAAAGTGGGAAACCCCGAAAACTCCGAAACACATACGCCAGTTTTTAGGACTAGCTGGTTACTACAGAAGGTTCATCCAAGACTTTTCCAGAATAGCAAAACCCTTGACTGCATTAACGCATAAAGGGAAGAAATTTGAATGGAATGATGAACAAGAGAAAGCGTTTCAGTTATTGAAGAAAAAGCTAACTACGGCACCTATATTGTCATTGCCTGAAGGGAATGATGATTTTGTGATTTATTGTGACGCATCAAAGCAAGGTCTCGGTTGTATATTAATGCAACGAACGAAGGTGATTGCTTATGCGTCTAGACAATTGAAGATTCACGAACAAAATTATACGACGCATGATTTGGAATTAGGCGCGGTTGTTTTTGCATTAAAGACTTGGAGGCACTACTTATATGGGGTCAAAAGTATTATATATACCGACCACAAAAGTCTTCAACACATATTTAATCAGAAACAACTGAATATGAGGCAGCGTAGGTGGATTGAATTATTGAATGATTACGACTTTGAGATTCGTTACCACCCGGGGAAGGCAAATGTGGTAGCCGATGCCTTGAGCAGGAAGGACAGAGAACCCATTCGAGTAAAATCTATGAATATAATGATTCATAATAACCTTACTACTCAAATAAAGGAGGCGCAACAAGGAGTTTTAAAAGAGGGAAATTTAAAGGATGAAATACCCAAAGGATCGGAGAAGCATATTAATATTCGGGAAGACGGAACCCGGTATAGGGCTGAAAGGATTTGGGTACCAAAATTTGGAGATATGAGAGAAATGGTACTTAGAGAAGCTCATAAAACCAGATACTCAATACATCCTGGAACGGGGAAGATGTACAAGGATCTCAAGAAATATTTTTGGTGGCCGGGTATGAAAGCCGATGTTGCTAAATACGTAGGAGAATGTTTGACGTGTTCTAAGGTCAAAGCTGAGCATCAGAAACCATCAGGTCTACTTCAACAACCCAAAATCCCAGAATAGAAATGGGAAAACATTACCATGGATTTCATCACTAAATTGCCAAGGACTGCAAGTGGTTTTGATACTATTTGGGTAATAGTTGATCGTCTCACCAAATCAGCACACTTCCTGCCAATAAGAGAAGATGACAAGATGGAGAAGTTAGCACGACTGTATTTGAAGGAAGTCGTCTCCAGACATGGAATACCAATCGCTATTATCTCTGATAGGGATGGTAGATTTATTTCAAGATTCTGGCAGACATTACAGCAAGCATTAGGAACTCGTCTAGACATGAGTACTGCCTATCATCCACAAACTGATGGGCAGAGCGAAAGGACGATACAAACGCTTGAAGACATGCTACGAGCATGTGTTATTGATTTTGGAAACAGTTGGGATCGACATCTACCGTTAGCAGAATTTTCCTACAACAACAGCTACCATTCAAGCATTGAGATGGCGCCGTTTGAAGCACTTTATGGTAGAAAGTGCAGGTCTCCGATTTGTTGGAGTGAAGTGGAGGATAGACAGATTACGGGTCCAGAGATTATACAAGAAACTACCGAGAAGATCATCCAAATTCAACAACGGTTGAAAACCGCCCAAAGTCGACAAAAGAGCTACGCTGACATTAAAAGAAAAGAAATAGAATTTGAAATTGGAGAGATGGTCATGCTTAAAGTTGCACCTTGGAAAGGCGTTGTTCGATTTGGTAAACGAGGGAAATTAAATCCAAGGTATATTGGACCATTCAAGATTATTGATCGTGTCGGACCAGTAGCTTACCGACTTGAGTTACCTCAACAACTCGCGGCTGTACATAACACTTTCCACGTCTCGAATTTGAAGAAATGTTTTGCTAAAGAAGATCTCACTATTCCGTTAGATGAAATCCAAATCAACGAAAAACTTCAATTCATCGAAGAACCCGTCGAAATAATGGATCGTGAGGTTAAAAGACTTAAGCAAAACAAGATACCAATTGTTAAGGTTCGATGGAATGCTCGTAGAGGACCCGAGTTCACCTGGGAGCGTGAAGATCAGATGAAGAAGAAATACCCTCATCTATTTCCAGAAGATTCGTCAACACCTTCAACAGCTTAAAATTTCGGGACGAAATTTATTTAACGGGTAGGTACTGTAGTGACCCGAACTTTTCCATGTTTATATATATTAATTGAGATTGATATTTACATGATTAAATGTTTCCAACATGTTAAGCAATCAAACTTGTTAAGACTTGATTAATTGAAATAGGTTTCATATACACAATTGACCACCCAAGTTGACCGGTGATTCACGAACGTTAAAACTTGTAAAAACTATATGATGACATATATATGGTTATATATATAGTTAACATTATATTATGATAAGTAAACATATCATTAAGTATATTAACAATGAACTACATATGTAAAAACAAGACTACTAACTTAATGATTTTGAAGCGAGACATATATGTAACGATTATCGTTGTAACGACATTTAATGTATATATATCATATTAAGAGATATTCGTACATCATAATATCATGATAATATAATAATTTAAAATCTCTTTTGATATTATAAACATTGGGTTAACAACATTTAACAAGATCGTTAACCTAAAGGTTTCAAAACAACATTTACATGTAACGACTAACGATGACTTAACGACTCAGTTAAAATGTATATACATGTAGTGTTTTAATATGTATTTATACACTTTTGAAAGACTTCAATACACTTATCAAAATACTTCTACTTAACAAAAATGCTTACAATTACATCCTCGTTCAGTTTCATCAACAATTCTACTCGTATGCACCCGTATTCGTACTCGTACAATACACAGCTTTTAGATGTATGTACTATTAGTATATACACTCCAATGATCAGCTCTTAGCAGCCCATGTGAGTCACCTAACACATGTGGGAACCATCATTTGGCAACTAGCATGAAATATCTCATAAAATTACAAAAATATGAGTAATCATTCATGACTTATTTACATGAAAACAAAATTACATATCCTTTATATCTAATCCATACACCAACGACCAAAAACACCTACAAACACTTTCATTCTTCAATTTTCTTCATCTAATTGATCTCTCTCAAGTTCTATCTTCAAGTTCTAAGTGTTCTTCATAAATTCCAAAAGTTCTAGTTTCATAAAATCAAGAATACTTTCAAGTTTGCTAGCTCACTTCCAATCTTGTAAGGTGATCATCCAACCTCAAGAAATCTTTGTTTCTTACAGTAGGTTATCATTCTAATACAAGGTAATAATCATATTCAAACTTTGGTTCAATTTCTATAACTATAACAATCTTATTTCAAGTGATGATCTTACTTGAACTTGTTTTCGTGTCATGATTCTGCTTCAAGAACTTCGAGCCATCCAAGGATCCATTGAAGCTAGATCCATTTTTCTCTTTTCCAGTAGGTTTATCCAAGGAACTTAAGGTAGTAATGATGTTCATAACATCATTTGATTCATACATATAAAGCTATCTTATTCGAAGGTTTAAACTTGTAATCACTAGAACATAGTTTAGTTAATTCTAAACTTGTTCGCAAACAAAAGTTAATCCTTCTAACTTGACTTTTAAAATCAACTAAACACATGTTCTATATCTATATGATATGCTAACTTAATGATTTAAAACCTGGAAACACGAAAAACACCGTAAAACCGGATTTACGCCGTCGTAGTAACACCGCGGGCTGTTTTGGGTTAGTTAATTAAAAACTATGATAAAATTTGATTTAAAAGTTGTTATTCTGAGAAAATGATTTTTATTATGAACATGAAACTATATCCAAAAATTATGGTTAAACTCAAAGTGGAAATATGTTTTCTAAAATGGTCATCTAGACGTCGTTCTTTCGACTGAAATGACTACCTTTACAAAAACGACTTGTAACTTATTTTTCCGACTATAAACCTATACTTTTTCTGTTTATATTCATAAAATAGAGTTCAATATGAAACCATAGCAATTTGATTCACTCAAAACGGATTTAAAATGAAGAAGTTATGGGTAAAACAAGATTGGATAATTTTTCTCATTTTAGCTACGTGAAAATTGGTAACAAATCTATTCCAACCATAACTTAATCAACTTGTATTGTATATTATGTAATCTTGAGATACCATAGACACGTATACAATGTTTCGACCTATCATGTCGACACATCTATATATATTTCGGAACAACCATAGACACTCTATATGTGAATGTTGGAGTTAGCTATACAGGGTTGAGGTTGATTCCAAAATATATATAGTTTGAGTTGTGATCAATACTGAGATACGTATACACTGGGTCGTGGATTGATTCAAGATAATATTTATCGATTTATTTCTGTACATCTAACTGTGGACAACTAGTTGTAGGTTACTAACGAGGACAGCTGACTTAATAAACTTAAAACATCAAAATATATTAAAAGTGTTGTAAATATATTTTGAACATACTTTGATATATATGTATATATTGTTATAGGTTCGTGAATCAACCAGTGGCCAAGTCTTACTTCCTGACGAAGTAAAAAATCTGTGAAAGTGAGTTATAGTCCCACTTTTAAAATCTAATATTTTTGGGATGAGAATACATGCAGGTTTTATAAACGATTTACAAAATAGACACAAGTACGTGAAACTACATTCTATGGTTGAATTATCGAAATCGAATATGACCCTTTTTATTAAAGTCTGGTAATCTAAGAATTAGGGAACAGACACCCTAATTGACGCGAATCCTAAAGATAGATCTATTGGGCCTAACAAACCCCATCCAAAGTACCGGATGCTTTAGTACTTCGAAATTTATATCATATCCGAAGGGTGTCCCGGAATGATGGGGATATTCTTATATATGCATCTTGTTAATATCGGTTACCAGGTGTTCACCATATGAATGATTTTTATCTCTATGTATGGGATGTATATTGAAATATGAAATCTTGTGGTCTATTATTATGATTTGATATATATAGGTTAAACCTATAACTCACCAACATTTTTGTTGACGTTTTAAGCATGTTTATTCTCAGGTGATTATTAAGAGCTTCCGCTGTCGCATACTTAAATAAGGACGAGATTTGGAGTCCATGCTTGTATGATATTGTGTAAAAACTGCATTCAAGAAACTTATTTTGTTGTAACATATTTGTATTGTAAACCATTATGTAATGGTCGTGTGTAAACAGGATATTTTAGATTATCATTCTTTGATAATCTACGTAAAGTTTTTTTTAAAACCTTTATTGATGAAATAAAGGTTATGTTTTGTTTTAAAATGAATGCAGTCTTTGAAAAACGTCTCATATAGAGGTCAAAACCTCGCAACGAAATCAATTAATATGAAACGTTTTTAATCAATAAGAACGGGACATTTCAGCTAACTCGAACACTACCGCATATAGAGTGTCTATGGTTGTTCCAAATAATATATATAGATGACGTCGATATGATATGTCAAAACATAGTATACGTGTCTATGGTCTATAAAGATTACATAATATATGTTAGAATACATGTATAATACAATATAAGTTAGTTAGGATATGGTTAGTATAGATTTTTGTCAATTCATCCCGTAGTCAAATTAACCATTTTTAACCAATTTTGTTTTACCCATAACTTCTTCGTTTTAAATCCGTTTTGAGTGAATCAACTTGCTATGGTTTCATATTGAACTCTATTTTATGAATTTAAACAGAAAAAGTATAGGTTTATAGTTGGAAATACAGGTTACAAGTCGTTTTTTATAGAGGTAGTCATTTCAGTTGAAAAAACGACGTCTTGGTGACCATTTTGAAAAATATATTTCACTTTGAGTTTAACCATGATTTTTGGATATAGTTTCATGTTCATAAGAAAAATCATTTTCCCAGAAGAACAACTTTTAAATCAAAGTTTATCATAGTTTTTAATTATCTAACCCAAAACAGCTCCCCGATTTCACTACGACGGCGTATGTCCGGTTTTACGGTGTTCTTGGTGTTTTCAGGTTTTAAATCATTAAGTCAGCATATCATATAGATATATAACATGTGTTTAGTTGATTTTAAATGTCAAGTTAGAAGGATTAACTTTGTTTGCGAACAAGTTTAGAATTAACTAAACTATGTTCTAGTGATTACAAGTTTAAATCTTCAAATAAGATAGTTATATATATATGAATCGAATGATGTTATGAATATCATTACTACCTCAAGTTTAGTAGGTAAACCTACTATAAGTGACAAGAAATGATCTAGCTTCAAAGGATCTTGGATGGCTTGAAAGTTCTTGAAGTAGAATCATGACACCAAAACAAATTCAATTAAGATTTCTACTCGAATTAAGATTGTTATATTTATAGAAATTGAATCAAAGTTTGAATATGAGTATTACCTTAAATAAGAAAGATAACCTACTATAAATAACAAAGGTTTCTTGATCTTGGATGATTACTTGGATTGGATTAGAAAGCTTGGAAGTAATCTAGTAAACTTGAAAGTATTCTTGAAGTTTACTTGAGTAGTTGTTTTGAAAGTTGTTCTAGGTTAGGATTTATGAACTAGATTGAGCTAAATTTTATTGAAGATGATGAAGAACACTTAGAACACCAAGAGAGAACTTGAGAGAGAGTAGTTTGATTCATAAAAATTGAAAAATTAAAGTGTTTATGGTTGGTGAATGAAAACGTGATTTAGCACTTGTGATATAGGTTCCATTAGTTTGTATTTTTGTTAGATATTTCATGCTAGTTGCCAAATGATGGTTCCCACATGTTTAGGTGACTCACAAGGGCTGCTAAGAGCTGATAATTGGAGTGTATATACCAATAGTAAATACATTTAGAAGCTGGGTATTGTACGAGTACGAATACGGATGTATACGAGTAGAATTGTTGATGGAAATGAATGAGAATGCAATTGTAAGCATTTTTGTTAAGTAGAAGTACTTTGATATGTGTCTTGAAGTCTTTCAAAAGTGTACTAATACATCTTAATATACTACATGTATATACATTTTAGCTGAGTCGTTAAGTCATCATTAGTCGTTACTTGTAATTGTTGTTTTGAAACCTTTAAGTTAACGATCTCATTTAATGTTATTAACCCAATGTTTATTATATCTAATGAGATGTTAAATTATTACATTATCATGATATTATGATGTATGAATATATCTTAATATAATATATATACATTAAAATGTCGTTACATCGATAATCGTTACATATATGCCTTGTTTCAAAATTCTTAAGTTAGTAGTCTTGTTTTACATATGTAGTTCGTTGTTAACATACATATTGATATATATAATTATCATTTTATTATGTTAAATATAGTGTAATAATATCTTAATATGATACATATGTATTTAGTAAGACGTTGTTATAACGATAATCGTTATATATATCGTTTCGAGTTTCTTAACTTAGTAGTCTCATTTTTTTTTTATGTATATAACCCATTGTTAATATACTTATGGAGATATTTACTTATCATAATCTCATGTTAACTATATATATATATATATATATATATATATATATATATATATATACATCATTATGTAGTTTTTACAAGTTTTTAATGTTCGTGAATCGCCGGTCAACTTGGGTGGTCAATTGTCTACATGAAATCTATTTCAATTAATCAAGTCTTAATAAGTTTGATTGCTTAACATGTTGGAAACATTTAATCATGCAAATATAGTTATCATTTAATATATAATCATGGAAAATTTCGGGTCACTACACATTATATAAAGATAAAGGATAGAAGTACCAGTAGATTAAACGAGTTCTGAATACAAAAGTGATAACTTCAAACTCCAGACCGCTCCTAATACAATCTTCGGTGTTCTTCTCCGGGTACTAGGTTTTTCGCACGGAGTCGAAGACCTTGAAAGTATGACTAATATTGTACAAGAGAGATAAAGAAGTGAATTGAAGTGTGTGTTAAAATGAATGACAAAGACCCTTTAAATAAGCATGGATTTTGCCTGCAAACGGCTGGCAGGGCGTTTGGCAGGGCGTTTGCAGGGGCCGTTTGCCAGATCAAGCCGTTTGCAGGAGCCGTTTAACTTGGGCGTGTGGCAGGCCATTTGTGAGCCAGTCAAGCCGTTTGGCAGGCCGTTTGGCAGGCCGTTTGGCTTGCTGATTCCCTAGGTCGTAACTTGATTTCTTGTCTTTTACCATTTTCGCTCTAGAATCTTCGTTTTAGCTCCGATTCTCTTGATTCTTTTTGCTCTGTCTTTGTAATTACTTGTTCTTCAATTCTAATTAAAGAAGTGGGTATTTTGTCGATAAAGTTTGAATCTTTCTTGTTTTTGGGCCTTAATACCGGGGTGAAAACGTGACTTTGTAGCCGATATCAAGCACCAGCTTTCTTTATCTTATTTACTATCTTAGCACCAACATCTATTGTTGGTGCATTTGCATATAGAGTGGCCTTTTTAAATAAACTCTTTGATTCTTTAGCAATAGCTTTCTACAGATTACTTTCTCTTTTTTCTCTGAAGTATTAGATAATCTCTATCCATTCATAGTAACCATATTTATATAAGTCAGCAATGTACACCCTTTCAAACACATTGTTGTCTCTGCTCATGTTGAATACACTCTTGGTGCACTTTTGACACTTAATGATCTTTCCAGTATTGAGTCTTCGTGTCATCACATTAGCATATATCTATCTCATAACTCTTTCCCAGGCTGCTTGAGATCTGGCAGTAAGAGGATGTTCTGCTCTATGTGATGTTCTTTCAACTACCTCTTCTGCATCTATCTTTTTGTCTTGAGCAGCAACAAGTGCTTTGACTGTCTTGAGAGATTCTTCTTATTCTTCTTTTCTTCTTTCTTGGGCAACCAGTTTCTCTTCTTACTGATGCAAACTTAAACATGTGGCCAGATCAGCATCATAGTTTGTTGTTTGAGTTTGAACAGACAATGTATATTCCTCTAAAGTAAGCTTGAAGTCTTTAGTTGTAGCTGCCATTAGTCTGCTCCTCATCACTCTCTAGAATTGAGTATTCTTCTAAACCAATGCCAAGTTGGCGAGCCTCATCATACATTATCTTTTCATTTTCGGTACTTAGCCTTAAATTATTGCTTTCAAGAAACTCGTATAAAGGCATGTTGAGATTGGAGTCAAGAAGATAGATTTCATGATCCAATGGATGATAAGTCATCCTGATTCTTCTTTCTTCTGCAATTCTTGCCAGATTATCCCTTTTACGCCATTCTTCAACATAAATGTTCATCCTTTCAACTTCTTGTTCTTCAAATGTCGGTACTGGAGGCTTCTTTGATTCAGATGGTTCATCTTCCCAAACAATATGTTTTTCATTTGGCTTTGGCAGATGGAGGAAAAGCAATTGGTATATCTGTTATGTGTTGGTTCCGAATTAACAAGAAGTTTGTAAAGGAGGGGGGAGTAAATACAATTCTCTTTGTTAATTAAGTTTGATTAACAGTTGAGGTATATAAGTAACAAGCAATTAAATTAGAGTCATAAATAATTTTCAAAGTTATTCTTTTATTGATATAATCTCAAAAAAAATACGGTTATCCTTTGGCGGAATAGATAACCAATTAATACATTTTACACCTAATAGCTTTTGAACAAATGAAGCTTTTACAGGTTGAACTCTATTGATTTAATACCCACACCATTAATTTATCTTGTGCTGATAGTGAAGGCGCTACACACCACTATTTCAAGTACTATAATCAGCTCAACATTATAATTAAAATTCAATTACTAAAAATTTAATACAACCAAAATGTGCTCTATAAAGAAATGAGATCGGCCATTTACTTCATTCAAAACCTACGAATATCTTTTAGGGGCTCGGTGAGTTTCAAGAGTAGCATTTTTATCTTCTTTGCACATTTTAATGGTTTTGTCTGCTTCACATGTAATCAGCTTCAAGCATGTACATATACATTGCACAAATTAGACTCAATTATCCTTAATTTTCAATTAATTTGAAACAATTATGTTAAATTAAAAGTTAACAAAAAAAGAGAGTTGCCTAACCGTTTTAGGTGCTAGTCAAGCTATCAACAAATAGCGCTCAGTTCTTTCACCGACAATTCCTCGTCACATGTATTAGTTACCACCAAATGACACAAATCAACTAACATCGCCAGCGGCGGTTATTCCAAATCTTCAATTGATATAACAGACGACACAAAAGGTTAACAAATATAAACCTAATAATTGTAATCGACAATAACAAACTAAAAGATAAGAATCAATTGAAGGAACCTGTGTAGGAAGTCTGTGAAAAAGACACTAACTTTCACTTTAAAATATACGTAGTGTAGAACAAGATGAAAGAGTCATCGACAACACCTCAATACAAAACGAAACCCTAAACTTCCAGTCTCATCGATCTAACGGCGATGACTCACGACCATCAGTAACTATACCATCGCAAGAGGTAAAAGTTTGAGGTTGAACACCTCAAGCCCCATTGTTTACATACAAAAATTTCTAGCAAATTTTACCCCAAAAAAGCAGTCAACGAAGCAATCGACGAATAAAACAAAATAGGCAATCGGAATTAGAAGGCAGATGACCGTGAATTTCACAAAGGATCAAAGACCAACGGTGATGGTGATGGTGATAGTGGCGGCAAGTAATTACTGATGGTGGCATAGACGGTGGGGTGAATTTGGGGTTGGTGTTTGATCAGGATTAGATAGGCGTGCGAGTGAAGAGACAGATGTCGTGTTGATATTTTTTGTGAAGAAAACGATCAAATTTATGATGGCTATTAGTATATAAGGATAATGATTTGCTTTTCAAAAAAAAAATAAAAAAAAAAATCTGACCTCTCATAGTAAAAAAAAAATGTATCATTCGCATATCACTACTTTTGTTTTTTTGGTACATCACTCTGTTATGTTTTACTCCGTACTAGTATTGTATGTATGGTATGGTATGGTAGAAGGATATTCATTTGAAACCATGATTTAAGTTGAGATTGAAGGATTGATTGTGACCCTTAGATTGATGTTGATCGATGGTCTATATTAATTTGATCAAATATAAGCATTTTTGGGCAGAGGGGCATTTTCGTCCATTCAGTGTATAAAACTTTTACACCAAACCCCAAACGTACATTCAGTTATTCTCATTCAAACTTCCATTCAGTTTTCTTGTTTCAATTTTCTCTCGATTTCAATCTCTATTCTAGGGTTTCAATCTCGTTCGATCTCTCTCATTCATTCTATCGATATCAAATTTTATCACGATCATCTAATCCATCAACAATCATCAGTTTACAACATTCACCAACAATGGTGAAATCAAAGGATTCTAGGGTTTCGAAAGCATCTTGTGCTGAAAAACAAAATTCAGCCATTAAACAAGCTCCGACCATATATAAAGGTAATTTTACTATGTTTTATTGAACAATGAATCAATTGTTGTTATATTCCTTTGTTTTTTTAAATTTTTTAGGGTTTTTGTGATATATCGATTCGTGTTTTTGTTTCTCGAATCACATGTGATTTGTCTGTGATTATATTTGTTGCATTTATGTTGTTGAACAATCAGAATGTAATTATGCAATTTTTTTTTGTTCAGAATGTGATTTTTAGGGTTTTTAATCACATGTGATTTTTAGAAGGAATCAGTTGGTAGTTAAATTTAGATGTTAACAAATTGCATCACCTCTGATTGTATTTGATTTAATGTCTCATTTAAGGTTTTTTATACAATTTTTGTGATCAGATTGTAATTTTATGTTTTCAATCACTTGTAATTATTCAATGAAATTACTTCAAAGTCACATTTATATGTAAACTTGAAGTTTTTTGTTTGTTTGTTGATATTACTTAGATGTTAACAAATGTCATCACCTATGATTCATTGTTTCAATGTTTAGTAATTTACTTGTTTTTACAGTTAACTCAGAATGTATTTTGTTTCTTTTAATGTTAGTGATTTAATGCCATCACCTATGATTGATTGGTTTTAATATTTTTAAAATACATGTTTTACAAATAAAAGAATTGCTGATGTAAAACCAAATCTCAAACACTAAGCTGCTGTTAACAACGATGATGTGAAATCGAAAAATAAACGGACAGTTGTTGTTGAAAAATAGTTTCCTTCTCTCAGGCTTAGGACCACACCTAAGCAGTTTGCAAGTGTTTTGTCTTCGCTTCCCATCTGCAGACACGATCACTTCTTTGTCCTGATGTTTGACTTGAGAATTTCGAAGCTCTTTATTATTCATAACTCTACAATAGTTGTAAACTTTCAATCAAAGTACGCGAAAGTTTGCAACCTCGTGGTTAATTTTCCCTATTTAATTATTGTATATAACTATATTTTAATAAGTTTTTCAAATAATGTGATTATAGAATTCAATCACATGTGATTACAATTATGAATCACATGTGATTAATATTCAATCACATGTAATTACAGATTTCAATCACATGTGATTAGAGTTATAAATCACAGGTGATTCTATCTTTCAATTACATGTCTGAACTAAAATGAGGTTATGTTAGATTATCAATTAATTATATTTACTTTTTTAATTTTGTTTTTCCATCAATATGTCTTTGCTGAGCATCTCAAAATGCATAAGCATCCTGTGGCAAGAATGATTGAAAAAATAAAGCCTAATAAAATGACAATGCCATTGATGACACAAGATAATGTTGTAGATTGTGTTTTTGCTATGTACCACTTGGATAGGTGTAAAGCTACAACTGAGGGTGATTGGACTGAGGAATTGGCGGTTGAATCTTCGGAGCAAAAAATTCAGCTTCGAAAGTTGAGAGTCCGGTATGCATCGAAGATATTAACGCATACTCTAAACAAACATGCTGACACAATGGTTCGAAATGCAAACGGATTCCGCAAATATCACCGGGTGGAAGACTATAGGAATGTTGTCATTGCTGCACAAAAATCAAGAGTGAATCGTGTTGAAAAATCAAAAGAGGCTGTCGATGGTGCACAAGAAAAGTGGTCGTATTTTATTTGAAGTTACATGTTATATTTTGAACATACACATTGTCTAAACAAGTTGTTATTTTTTAGTGATCGTATTTTTAGTTGAAGGTGGTGTATTTGTAAATGACATGCTAGTGGTTTAGATTTTCAGTTATTTACTCTCTTTTTTGTCTATTATTTGGTTTTGGGTTTATTTTGTTGATTTGTTTGATGTTTGATCAAATATTTTTAACAGCTACAGGTTACAATCATATGATGTAACATCACAATCACTTGTGATTAAGCACTATAATCACTTCTGATTATGCATTCCAATCACTTGTGATTCTTTTTGTCAATCAGTTGTGATTATGCAGTCATCAATCACTTGTGATTATGCATTCAATCACTTTTGATTCTTTTGTCAATCACTTGTGATTATGCTGTCATCAATCACTTGTGATTATGCATTGACCAATCACTTGTGATTATGTATTCACCAATCACATGTGATTACTTATACCAGTCACTTGTGATTATACATTTATCAATCACTTGTGTTATGCATTTTTCAATTCTCTGTGTTTTTTTTGCTTTGTCAATCACTTGTGTTTGTACAATCTAATCACCTGTTATTTGTAAATTACTAACTTCATGATTCATAAGCCAGTACATTTTATTCTATCAAAACAATCAAATATAATAATCCAACACATGGGATAACATCATAATCCACAAAGATGATTCTACAACTGTTGGATTATCCAATCGCATAAATTATTAACACAACTGTTGACTCACCAATCACATGTGATGGATTATCTAATCACATGTGATTGACTTATCTAATCACATGTGATTAGCTTATATAATCAGATTGATTGGCTTATCCAACCCCATTAATCATATACACAACTGTCGATTAACATTGTGTGAAATAATAATAAAAAATGTTTCTCTCATTATAAACTTTTGCAGCTACATGTAGCCAACGCAAGCCAAACATTTTTTAAATCATGAGTTCAACCAGCACATCAGTGTCGCAACTAATACAAAATCAGCACACATTAGGCTTCAGAAGTTCTACAAAGATCATGGGGTCAATTGTGTACATCTAATAAATGATGAACACAAATTAGGTTTCTAAACACCTAAATATGTAAAAAAAATAATAAAGGCATCATGATTTTGATCAACTAAATCTGATAAATACAAATATATAATTTCAGAACTCCTATAAATAAATCAACCATGGCTTGAACCAGCCGGATAGCTTTCAAAACCACCCTTTGCTGGCCAGAACCGAGATTCCCACCAACCGTCTACCTAGAAAAGTGATACTCAAGTAACACATTGGCATTCACGTGAGGGTCCACCGAATATTCAGCGAAAATCAATGATGATTAATCAATTTTTAAATTGAATCTTCTTCACCTGGGCAAAAAGGGAGTAATTCATACTTAGAAGATGAAGCTAAAATCTCCAAAAAAAACCTTTTATTTTTGTTTTGCTGGTAATCGAAGAACTAAAACGTTCGATTATGGTATAATTGTGTAACTAATATAATAATATGAAGCAATCATACCAAGATTGAGAGATAAAATATTAAAATTCTCTTCGATTGTGACACATTTACTCGATTCCAGATCACTCAGTGTGCTTTGTTCAACCAATTCAGCTACTGGTCTCCCTCGGACACCTATATTTCTAGGATCAATCCTTCCATACAAAGACTCAAGTTCTCTGGTTGGTTCATGAGTATCAAGTGTCCCAGAATCAGTAGTCAACACGAGACTGGAATTAGCTGTGTACTTATACTGCTTGAACAGAGCATGTGCCTCAGCACCACCGCCCAATTTTTTCGCCATCCTTGATCAATCACTTCCAAGCTCAAAACACCCTACAATCTCAAAATCAATTGAATCAATCAGCCAATTACAATGAAACTACGTGCACACTCAATTTTATATACAATCATAAACATTTATTGAAACATTAACGTGTCTTTAATCTGTGATTGTGATTAATATGAAACATTAACGTGTTTTTAATCACATGTGATTCAAAAAGAAAAATTTTCATACATTCATCTTCTTCGTCTTCATTAATTTTTTTCATCACCGAGATCGTATTCTGGTTCCATTCCTTTAATTGAAGGTCAAGATGAATTTGAATGAACACTGATTTCGCCGGAAATGAATATTTAATTCGGATTGAACAAATGCTTATTGAATCGTATTCTAATTAATTTGTGCGAACGAATGTAATAGGATGGAACGAATTAATTTGTCTGATTTCGTCGGAGAAACATCAATCGTTCATCATCAATAGCAGGATTTCGTGTATCAATCGCCGGAGTGATGAATTTTAGGGTTTAACAATATCGAATGGCGAGCTACACAAGTTTTTGTTGCTGTATTGATATGGCTGAAACGAACAGTTATTATTTGCGCGGTGTCGTTGGGCCGCGGCTCGCCAGGATCAGCCACTCGTGGGAGAGGGTATTGTTTTAAATTTATATTTAGCGGGGCCTAAATCTTACTACTCCTTATAAGTAAGGGAAGTATAACCTAGAGTCGTATTTTTGAGATATCAGTAGAATCGAACCTATATTTAAGCCTAAGATAGTTAGGGAGTAGTGGTTATTTAATTTAGGATTTTCTAATTTATAAGATAGATAAAGTAAATGCGATAAAATTCGTAATTCAGGTAAGGTTAAAGTGAGTGCATACTATGACTTCATCAGTTATTCTGTCGAGATTATGGAATGTTGGCTCATGAATATGCAGAGGCCTTGTATTCATTACACTGATCCTAAATGCCCCTGTCATAAGATATGTCACTGGGTACTGCGTTAGGCTTGAAAATTCTGAATAGACAGCAATGTCCCTTACCCCCGACGCCCGTGCAGTCTGACTACAAGCATACACGTTCAGACGGCTCATTCAATTGAGCGACTCGATTGGGTGACGTATTAACATTCCAAAATGGTCTAAACTTTCTTAAACTTAATAGAATACATGGTTTACCATATCCGAGAGACGTGATGTGTTTCAATGCTTTCGTTAATGATTGGTTTTGAAAGATAGTTAGACCCTTAAAAAGAGTTCAACCATAAAGAACACCATGGCCAAGTCAAGCTGACTTCCATGAACACGTTCGGTTATCCTAACGGTCCAATCCTTTATGTGTCTAAACAAATAGTTCCTTAATTAACTAAGAATCCCTCAAGCGGGGTGCAATGCTTGAGACCGCGTTATGGTGCAGTGTACTGGTCAACACTAACCGGGTTCTATGGCCTTACTTAGCAGAGGTACAACTTACAACAACCGATGTGCTTCAGCGTGCACGTACGAAGTTTATATGCTTGGTGACTACACTAACATGGTCTAGGACCGACAATGTACTAAGGGTCTAGTTAGATGTTTCACTACGAAAGAGTCCTCAGTCGAAATCCAAAGCTTGATAGACTTACTACAACTGGTGTGCCTCAGTCGATCTTACGTTGTATCCGATAGACTTCTCTTACCAAGAGGTGACACAGATAGTGTACTCTGAATCGGGGTTCGCGACTTCCCAATAACAGAGCCTATAACTACGTTCTATTAGTTGGAAAAGCGATTGAGTTTAAAGCATAATCAAAAAGCATTTCGACAGCATACACAAACCATAATGTTATTTCGACATTATAACTGCTTACATCATAGCATACACTAAAGATAACTACTCGCTAATCATGGCAACACTATCATAAAATATTATATAAGATAAAGGATAGAAGTACCAGTAGATTAAACGAGTTCTGAATACAAAAGTGACAACTTCAAGACTCCAGACCACTCCTAATACAATCTTCAGCGTTCTTCTCCGGGTACTAGGTTTCCCGCACGGAGTCGAAGGCCTTGAGAGTATGACTAATACTGTACAAGAGAGAGAAAGAAGTGAATTGAAGTGTGTGTTGGAATGAATGACAAAGACCCTTTAAATAAGCAAAGTTTTTGCCTGCAAACGGCTGGCAAGCCGTATGGCAACCCGTTTGGTGAGCCGTATTTGGCAAGCTGTTTGCTTGGCAACGTTTGCTGGACCGTTTGGCAGGCCGTACCCCATGCTGGCAAGCCCTATGGCAGGCCGTTTTTGGTGCTGGTCAGCCTTGATTCACTGGATCGTAACTTGATTTCTTGTCAGAATCTTCGTTTTAGCTCCGATTCTCTTGATTCTTTTTGCACCGCCTTCGTAATTACTTGTTCTTCAATTCTAACTGACGAAGTGGGTATTTTGCCGACAAAGTTCGAATATTTCTTGTTTTTGGGCCTTAATACCGGGGTGAAAACGTGACTTTTTAGCCGATATCATGTATCTTTTAATTTAATTTATAAAAAAACGAAACTACCCTCCCTTTTTATTCTAGTGTTTCAATCTGGTTCATTGATGATAAAGGATCCAAGGGTCGATAGTGATCCCTTGGATTTCAAGGATTTTCTTAGTTTCTTTGGATTACAGCTTAGTATTGTAAAACATTATATTTAATGATGTAATATTAAAAAGTATTAAAACTTTAATTACAAAATTTCGCATTATAACTTTGGGTTGTTCTATTATAAGTGTATCTTCTTTTTCAACCAATCAAAATAGACTTTGAGCTGCTATGTTTTTGGGGCGAAATGGATCCTGTTCGGGCTGCTTTGTCACTGGATTGCTCAGTACTGTGGGCTGAGCTTGGTCATGCTTGTGTCTTCATCAAGTCTGCTTTTAGCATGGCATCTCGATTAATGTTAGCTCCGTAGGATGTTTTTGGTTTCTTGCCACATCGTGTTGTTCTCGTTTTTATCTTTTAAGTATAGTGCTATATTGATGTACTTAATAAACTGTATATGTAAATATCTCTAAATAAATAAAAATGCTCTTCCTGCTGTTAAAAAAATAGACTTTGAGTAAAAAAAAATATTTTAATGATTAAGAATAAAGCTAGTGAAGAATTATTAAGGAAGAGTAGTGGTATGTAAATCGTCATATGTAATAAGAGTAACATATTTGACTAGAAAGCATTAAACCCCTACATAATCA
This sequence comes from Rutidosis leptorrhynchoides, assembly GCF_046630445.1. Lineage (NCBI taxonomy): Eukaryota > Viridiplantae > Streptophyta > Magnoliopsida > Asterales > Asteraceae > Rutidosis > Rutidosis leptorrhynchoides. The sequence continues at coordinate 125,831,485 of NC_092338.1, read as the reverse complement.
TAATGGGCCTAGCCTACGCAACACACACACACATACATATATAATGTAAACAATCTAAATAATATTATGTTTCAGCATCAAGATTTGCGCCGCTCGCCAAATTCTGTGGTTAATAAAATTTGTAAATCGGTGCATCTCATATATGTTTGCTGATCTTATTTGGGGTGCCTCACCATAATCAATTTAGGTCGATAATGCCTTATACATGCAATGCTCTATTAGAGATTTCAATCTAACAAGATTTCCACCTTACTTAAGCCTTATTTTTATTGACAAACGTTTTAGGTTTTCAAAAATACTTTTTCGAAAAGGGGTTCTTTCAAAAATTTTGAAATTTGGCTTAAAGACTTGGAATCTTCGTAATGGGTTATTATAATACAGCATAAAAAGATACCAACATCCCACACTTAGATGAACATTGTCCTCAATGTTCCTAGTATATCCCACACTTAGGAGTTTTAGTTGAAGATTTGGGAGTATTTGTCTAGTGCTTTTATTGGGTGTTATCCCACACTTAGTGATAAGCTAGGATGTGGCATAGTTTGAATCCTGAGCTAGTAGTGAAAAAGAAATAAATACCCCTAGCAGATGCGGCTGGCTTCCAATCCTTGCGTCTTTATCAGCTCATTTTTCATCCTTTATTCTTCTACTCTACTTTATTGCACAGGTTGTCTCCCGAGAAGCGCTTTTGTTTAAAGTCATTAGCTCGACCGTAGTGATGCTTTAAAAAGCAAACATTCCTCGCGGATGGTTATGATCTTGGTCTTCTCGAGGGAATGTGAGTCTCGGTGGATAAATCCCGAGAAAGTGTCGGACCAATAGTGGTAACAGATCTGGTACTTCTCTTGAAGATCTTCTAAAAGATAAGTAGTGCGCAGTTTCGGCTCTTGATAAGTCTTGAAGTCCAATAAGAATATGATCCACGGCTCTGCTGGTTGACCCATGAATGTCAATCATAGAAGCAGTGCTGGTGGCGATTATTTCTCTGACGGGATGCTCATTTCGGAGGTCTTCAAATAATGTCAGAAATTGTATCTTTAGAATCTCGAAGTCTTCGGAACGGTGATCTCCACAGTAGGAGTCTGTTGCTTTGCACAGATTTGTCAAAAGATAAAGCTGAAAAGAAATGAACAGCAATCCTGATCCGAGCATTAACGTCACCGTCTTTGAGTATATCTCCCGACATCCAGTTTTAAATGTGAAACTAGGATCTGTGGATTCGTGGAAGATACGTGATAGCTGCTTCGTAACATAGGTGGCAATGTTGACTCGGTCTGGTTCAAGATGAGAGAATGGATTGTTTCGCCTTGCTTCCTCCATAACAGCATCTTGTAACTCTTTGATAATCAGATCAGCGTGGTGATCAATTGTTACGTAAATCACTAGTCTGTCTGGTGTGCTTTCGAAATTATCTCTTTCCAAAAGAGCAAAAAAGTTGTGAATATCCTCGATCATTTGCAAATTAGAGTGATAAGTCAAGCGTCCGGTGGAAAGATCCATATGCTTCTGGATGAGAGTCAGTAGTGCTCGTTGGTTTCGTGAGAACGAAAGTGCAGATCCGGCTAAGGCGTTGTAGACCCTAGAGTAAATGATCTTCTGATGTCGACAGAATCTTGTCTCAAGAATAGTGCGAACCACTGAATTGTGCTCTCGTTGCCTTTCTTCTTGATAGATATGATCGTGAAGAGAATTGATAAAGTCTTGAATGCGTTCTTCTAGGATTTCAACATCATTGTCTTCTCTTAGAAGATAAAGGTGGTGTTCTTCTCTGATAGCCATAATTCGTTCTGTTAAGCGTAGCGAAAAATCAATGGTTGATTTTCGGATGGCTTCGAGAATGTCTTCAAATTCATCAGTATTATTGATGAAGGTAATCATGTCTGCGTGTGTGGATATAACCGGAATTCGATATGAAGAAGAGTCCGGCTCCCCTTGATCTGGTTCGGTTGGCGAGTGTGAGTTATTCAGAATGTCTTCATGTTGTTCTTCCTCGTTATCATCGGTGTATTGTTCTACTGAGGATGCGTCTGATGAACGGGTTTCTTCAGTATTCTGATTATCCACTTTGATCCTTGCAGGATCAATTTCTATATCCTTAACCTCAGCCTTGTCGGTCTTCTTCTTGAAGCGAATGATTAAACTGTGATCTTCTGTTTCAAGCCTCATTATTTCTTCATCACGCTCAGTGCTTCGAGCGGGTATTTTCGCAGTTTCTTTTACGTCTTCCATTTCCTCTTCCTCCTCAGATTCCTCCTCTTCCTCTATTTCTTCGCTGGGATCCTCTTCTTCCATTTTCGGGTCGTCTATAGACTGTGGTTCGACACCCATCTCGATATCATTGGCTGGTGGTGAAAACTCGTCATCGGAAATGATCCGTCTGGTGGAAATAGCAAACATCTCTGCCTGTCCAGAAAGATCGGTTGGTCGGTCAATTTTAAAGGTAACGCTCTCCCCATGCGATCGTAAGACCAAGGTTTGATTGTACACATCAATGACAGTCCTAGCCGTATTCATAAAAGGTCTTCCTAACACTACTGGTATGTGTAGGTCTTCCTTAATATCCATTACTACGAAATCCGTAGGATACAAGAATTTGTTAACTTTCACCAAGACGTTCTCAACTATGCCCTTAGGATATTGAATTGTGTGATCGGCAAGTTGGATTGTCATTTTGGTTGGTGACAAGTCTCCTAACTCTAATCTCCTGTAGAGAGAGTAGGGGATTAGGTTGAGACTTGCTCCTAAATCTGCTAGCGCATGAATGGTTTCAGATTGGTAGATTGAACACGGGAAAACGAATCGGCTCGTATCTCCTAGCTTTGGTGGTAGAGAGTTTCTGAGTAATGCATAGCATTCTTCACTCAGTGGAATTTTGTTAGAGTCTGGTATCCTCTCCTTTGTAGAAAGAAGCCTTTGGATGTATCTCTTCTGGTTGGGAACTTTGTTGAAGGAATCAAGCTTGGATGGTTCTTTTTGTAGCCTTCCAGGATAAGGTACGCGAACTGGAGTTTCAGGGGTCAGCTTCTGAGTATATGTTGATTTGTTCTTGAGCCTAGCAAACCTTCTCCGCAGTTCTTCCTCTGGGATCACGGAATCCATTTGCTTTGCTTCTTCTATGTGGGGATTTTGGATAGTATTACTTGGAAATATTCCCTACTGTCGGGTTTCAAGGCGTTGTGATAACTGTCCGAGGTGCGTTTCCAAACTTTTGAGCAGAGCCAATTGATTTCTCATTAGTATCTCCGTCTGATCTTGTCTGGCTGCAGTTCTCTGATTTAGCTGTTGTTGTCCTTGAATGAACTGAGTCAATTGATCATCAGCTCCGAGAGTGGGATTAGTTGCTTTTGTAATCTGGGTGGTAGGGGAATTTTCCTCAACTGGGGGACCAGTGAGTGGAAGTGGTTGATCGTAGGTCAATTGAGATTGTTGGGCTGGATAAGGTGGATAGCGATAGCTGAAAGGTTGATTGCTTCGCTGAAATTGATTATCCTTAGGTGGTTGATTGAATCCGGGATTTAGTGGACGAGCTGGGTATTGAACGTAACAGACTAAACCGTCAGGGTTTTCGTACTCAACTTGATATTTTTCAGTGGGTTGTGGGTTGGTACAATTAACACAAGCCTGAGCTTGGTTAACCTGCTGCGGCTGCGTCTTCAATTCTCCGAGTTGTTTAGCAAGAGATTCCATCTTATCTGTGAGGGATTTGATGGCCTCCGTTTGATTGTTAAGTGCAGAGAGTGGGGCAGATGATGAAGTTGTTTCACCACTGTTCCAGTCATGATGATGCATTGTCATGTTCTCGAGCAATTCCCATGCTTCATCTGCGGTTTGGTTCATCAGATTCCCTTGAGCTGCTGCATCGATCGTCGTCCTATGATTTACCGTAAGACCATTGTAGAAGGTACAGATTTGGGCTGACCGTTCTAGCTGGTGATTAGGGCATTTCTTCAGCAGGGTTTTGAATCGCTCTCATGTAGTGTAAAGAGATTCATCATAACTTTGTTTGAAGTTAATGATGTCATTCTTCAGTTTAGTTTGTTTAGAAGGGGGGAAATATTTGGTTAGGAATTTAGTAGCCATCTCCATCCATGACGTGATGGAATCTTTTTCCAGTCCTTCAAACCAAGTTTAAGCATGATGAGTGAGAGAATAGGGGAACAAGTATAGCCGGACTATATCTTGTCCTATCCCTGGCTGTTTGTAGGAGTTCGAAAGAGATATGAATTTATCAAGGTGAGAATTAGGATCGTCGTTTTGTAATCCATGAAACTGACAGCTATTTTGGATGAGCTGGATGATGTGATGTTTTAACTCGAACGAGTGTCCTTGAATCTCTGGAAATCTGATTGGTCCTCCTCGACTTTCAATCGAGGGTTTGGTGTTTTCTGCTAAAGTAACGCGTAACGCCATTTGATTTCTTGTAGTGACCCGAACTTTTCCATGTTTATATATATTAATTGAGATTGATATTTACATGATTAAATGTTTCCAACATGTTAAGCAATCAAACTTCTTAAGACTTGATTAATTGAAATATGTTTCATATAGACAATTGACCACCCAAGTTGACCGGTGATTCACGAACGTTAAAACTTGTAAAAACTATATGATGACATATATATGGATATATATATAGTTAACATGATACTATGATAAGTAAACATATCATTAAGTATATTAACAATGAACTACATATGTAAAAACAAGACTACTAACTTAATGATTTTTAAACGAGACATATATGTAACGATTATCGTTGTAAAGACATTTAATGGATATATATCATATTAAGAGATATTCATACATGATAATATCATGATAATATAATAATTTAAAATCTCATTTGATATTATAAACATTGGGTTAACAACATTTAACATGATCGTTAACCTAAAGGTTTCAAAACAACACTTACATGTAACGACTAAAGATGACTTAACGACTCAGTTAAAATGTATATACATGTAGTGTTTTAATATGTATTTATACACTTTTGAAAGACTTCAATACACTTATCAAAATACTTATACTTAACAAAAATGCTTACAATTACATCCTCGTTCAGTTTCATCAACAATTCTACTCGTATGCACCCGTATTCGTACTCGTACAATACACAGCTTTTAGATGTATGTACTATTGGTATATACACTCCAATGATCAGCTCTTAGTAGCCCATGTGAGTCACCTAACACATGTGGGAACCATCATTTGGCAACTAGCATGAAATATCTCATAAAATTACAAAAATATGAGTAATCATTCATGACTTATTTACATGAAAACAAAATTACATATCCTTTATATCTAATCCATACACCAATGACCAAAAACACCTACAAACACTTTCATTCTTCAATTTTCTTCATCTAATTGATCTCTCTCAAGTTCTATCTTCAAGTTTTAAGTGTTCTTCATATATTTTACAAGTTCTAGTTACATAAAATCAAGAATACTTTCAAGTTTGCTAGCTCACTTCCAATCTTGTAAGGTGATCATCCAACCTCAAGAAATCTTTGTTTCTTACAGTAGGTTATCATTCTAATACAAGGTAATAATCATATTCAAACTTTGGTTCAATTTCTATAACTATAACAATCTTATTTCAAGTGATGATCTTACTTGAACTTGTTTTCGTGTCATGATTCTGCTTCAAGAACTTCGAGCCATCCAAGGATCCGTTGAAGCTAGATCCATTTTTCTTTTTTCCAGTAGGTTTATCCAAGGAAATTAAGGTAGTAATGATGTTCATAACATCATTCGATTCATACATATAAAGCTATCTTATTCGAAGGTTTAAACTTGTAATCACTAGAACATAGTTTAGTTAATTCTAAACTTGTTCGCAAACAAAAGTTAATCCTTCTAACTTGACTTTTAAAATCAACTAAACACATGTTCTATATCTATATGATATGCTAACTTAATGATTTAAAACCTGGAAACACGAAAAACACCGTAAAACCGGATTTACGCCGTCGTAGTAACACCGCGGGCTGTTTTGGGTTAGTTAATTAAAAACTATGATAAAATTTGATTTAAAAGTTGTTATTCTGAGAAAATGATTTTTATTATGAACATGAAACTATATCCAAAAATTATGGTTAAACTCAAAGTGGAAATATGTTTTCTAAAATGGTCATCTAGACGTCGTTCTTTCGACTGAAATGACTACCTTTACAAAAACGACTTGTAACTTATTTTTCCGACTATAAACCTATACTTTTTCTGTTTATATTCATAAAATAGAGTTCAATATGAAACCATAGCAATTTTATTCACTCAAAACGGATTTAAAATGAAGAAGTTATGGGTAAAACAAGATTGGATAATTTTTCTCATTTTAGCTACGTGAAAATTGGTAACAAATCTATTCCAACCATAACTTAATCAACTTGTATTGTATATTATGTAATCTTGAGATACCATAGACACGTATACAATGTTTCGACCTATCATGTCGACACATCTATATATATTTCGGAACAACCATAGACACTCTATATGTGAATGTTGGAGTTAGCTATACAGGGTTGAGGTTGATTCCAAAATATATATAGTTTGAGTTGTGATCAATACTGAGATACGTATACACTGGGTCGTGGATTGATTCAAGATAATATTTATCGATTTATTTCTGTACATCTAACTGTGGACAACTAGTTGTAGGTTACTAACGAGGACAGCTGACTTAATAAACTTAAAACATCAAAATATATTAAAAGTGTTGTAAATATATTTTGAACATACTTTGATATATATGTATATATTGTTATAGGTTCGTGAATCAACCAGTGGCCAAGTCTTACTTCCCGACGAAGTAAAAATCTGTGAAAGTGAGTTATAGTCCCACTTTTAAAATCTAATATTTTTGGGATGAGAATACATGCAGGTTTTATAAATGATTTACAAAATAGACACAAGTACGTGAAACTACATTCTATGGTTGAATTATCGAAATCGAATATGCCCCTTTTTATTAAGTCTGGTAATCTAAGAATTAGGGAACAGACACCCTAATTGACGCGAATCCTAAAGATAGATCTATTGGGCCTAACAAACCCCATCCAAAGTACCGGATGCTTTAGTACTTCGAAATTTATATCATATCCGAAGGTTGTCCCGGAATGATGGGGATATTCTTATATATATGCATCTTGTTAATGTCGGTTACCAGGTGTTCACCATATGAATGATTTTTATCTCTATGTATGGGATGTGTATTGAAATATGAAATCTTGTGGTCTATTATTATGATTTGATATATATAGGTTAAACCTATAACTCACCAACATTTTTGTTGACGTTTTAAGCATGTTTATTCTCAGGTGATTATTAAGAGCTTCCGCTGTCGCATACTTAAATAAGGACGAGATTTGGAGTCCATGCTTGTTTGATATTGTGTAAAAACTGCATTCAAGAAACTTATTTTGTTGTAACATATTTGTATTGTAAACCATTATGTAATGGTCGTGTGTAAACAGGATATTTTAGATTATCATTATTTGATAATCTACGTAAAGCTTTTTAAACCTTTATTGATGAAATAAAGGTTATGGTTTGTTTTAAAATGAATGCAGTCTTTGAAAAACGTCTCATATAGAGGTCAAAACCTCGCAACGAAATCAATTAATATGGAACGTTTTTAATCAATAAGAACGGGACATTTCAGTTGGTATCAGAGCGTTGGTCTTAGAGAACCAGAAAATTTGCATTAGTGTGTCTTATCGAGTTTGTTAGGATGCATTAGTGAGTCTGGACTTCGACCGTGTTTTCTTTAAAAATGATTGCTTAACATTTTTGTTGGAAACTATATATTTTTAACATATGAATATTATGTGATATATTAATCTCTTAACGTGTTTTATATTATGTGATAGATGTCTACCTCTAGAACAAGTCCCATTGACTCACCTAATAATAATGAAGAGTCAAATGTAAATTGGAATGATTCGTGGACTGATTCACAAGTTCCCGAAGAGGAACCGGAAGAAGAGTCGGAACCGGAAGAAGAATCGGAACCGGAAGAAGAATCGGAACCGGAAGAAGAAATAGAACCGGTGGGGGAAATAATAAAACGGCTAAGTAAAAGAGAATCCTCAACCAACCGACCAAGGTTAATTATGGTCAACGGTGTTTCCGCCAAGGAAGCAAAATATTGGGAGGATTACCAATTCTCGGATGAATCGGATTCCGACGAGAATTCCGATGATGTTATAGAAATTATCCCAACTGAATTTAAAAAGACAAAAGAAAATAATAAGGGAAAGGGCATAAAAATAGAGAAATCTAATTCCAACCCCGATGAACTTTATATGTATCGTCAACCCCCGAAGTCCTTAAGTTGTAACAATGACCCGGGAACCTCTAAACCACCAGGTTTTTCTAAACCAATGTGGAAAACGACGGTTCGTATTAGGGGAACATCATATATCCCTAGAAACTTGGCAAAACGAACCAAAACTGAAGAAGAAGAAACAAGCGAGTAGGAATAAGATAGTTGTATTAGTGTGGTGTAATATATGTAATATAGTGTGCTTATGCTTTATGATATATGTAAAAATTGCTTGTATTAATAAGTATTTTTTTTATGAATCTAACTCTTGTCTATTTTACAGTATAAAAACACAAAATGGATAGACAACCCAATATTTTAAGAGACCTACCCGGAGACATGATTGATGAAATCTTGTCTAGAGTCGGTTAGAATTCTTCGGCACAACTATTTAAGGCGAGATCAGTTTGTAAGACATTCGAAGAACGTTCCAAGAATGCCTTGGTTTATAAAAGGCTTTCGTTCAAAAGATGGGGGATATCACATTGGGAAATCCATAAGTTACGATGTGTTTACTTTGACGCATATATTGCGGGGAACCCAAATGCTATTTTACGCAATGGGTTAAGAAATTATTTTGACTCAATATATCTGAATATTGGACTTCGTGATTTAGAAAAAGCGGCTAACATGCAACATAAAGAAGCATGTTATGCTTACGGATTAGTAATGTTCGCTTCTCACCAAAGTGAGAACAAGAACATCGGGCTACAACTATTAAACAAAACGTTTCCACAAGTGACGGAGTCGGTAATTGGGGTAAGAAATGAGGTTTTTAGATTGTTACGGGACTGTTGGACATTACGTAACCCTCGTCCCTTTGACGACGTTACAACACGCTGTCTTATCAACGGCCATAACGGTTATGTTCCACAAGACCAAGGATGGGAAGTAATCCTAGTAAAACCAGAATGCATGACTTGTTTCTGGACGTATGAATTACGTGTCTTTATTACCTTTGCTGAACGACTTGTGTACTAGCTAGAATTATCTTCACAACCATCTTGTATCAAATTTATTGTGTGCTATATTTCATGCTATATGTAAAATAAGCGGTATTGTAAGTTTGTAAAATATTGTGTAAAAGTTTGAACGCGAAATATTATTATAACCAGTTTTTCATATAGAATTGTAGTAGTTGAATTGTATATTAGCTACTAAGTATGAACTTAACGGGTAGGTACTACCCGAACTTAAACTTATAAAACGCTAATATGAAGAAAAAGCTTTTATAAATGAGTTCATATTATGCTACGAAATACTATTAACTACTCTTAATATTCTGTATGATTAACTTGTTCCATTTGACTATTTTGAAGGAAATGGCACCGACTACTCGACACATCGTGAATATGAATGAAGAGGAATTCCGTAGTTTTCTAGCTTCAAACATAGCCGCAGTACAGGCTGCGCTACATGCCAACAATAACCTTGGATCTAGCAGTACAGGAAATCGTGTAGGATGCACCTACAAAGAATTCACTGCCTGCAAACCTTTGGAATTTGATGGAACCGAAGGACCGATCGGATTGAAACGGTGGACCGAGAAGGTCGAATCGGTGTTTGCCATAAGTAAGTGTACTGAAGAGGACAAAGTGAAGTACGCTACGCATACCTTCATAGGTTCTGCATTAACATGGTGGAATACCTATCTAGAGCAAGTGGGACAAGACGATGCGTACGCACTACCGTGGTCAGCATTCAAGCACTTGATGAACGAGAAGTACCGTCCCAGAACCGAGATCAATAAGCTCAAGACAGAACTTAGAGGGTTACGAACCCAAGGATTTGATATTACCACGTACGAAAGACGATTCACAGAATTGTGCCTATTGTGTCCGGGAGCATTCGAAGATGAGGAAGAGAAGATCGACGCGTTTGTGAAAGGATTACCGGAAAGAATCCAAGAAGATATAAGTTCACACGAGCCCGCCTCCATACAACAGGCATGTAGAATGGCTCACAAACTAGTGAACCAGATTGAAGAAAGAATTAAAGAACAGACTGCTGAAGAGGCCAATGTGAAGCAAGTCAAAAGAAAGTGGGAGGAAAATGGTGATAAGAATCACCAATACAACAACAACATCAATTACAACAATAATCGCAACAATTATCCCAACAATCGCAACATCAATCGCAACTACAACAAACGGCCCAACAACAACACCAACAACAACAACAGCAACTACAACAATCATCCCAACAACAATAATAACCGCAACAACAACAACAATCAGAAGCAGCTATGCCAAAGGTGTGAAAAGTATCACTCGGGGTTCTGCACCAAATTTTGCAACAAGTGTAAAAGAAATGGTCATAGCGAGGCGAAGTGTGAGGTCTACGGACCAGGGGTTAATAGAACGAAAGGAACAAATGGTGTCGGAACGAGTAATGGCGGAGCAATTAGTGTCGGAGCAAGTTATGCCAATGTAGTTTGTTATAAATGTGGAAAACCGGGCCACATTATTAGAAATTGCCCGAACCAGGAGAACACGAATGGACAAGGCCGCGGAAGAGTTTTCAATATTAATGCGGCAGAGGCACAGGAAGACCCGGAGCTTGTTACGGGTACGTTTCTTATTGACAATAAATCTGCTTGCGTTTTATTTGATTCGGGTGCGGATAGAAGCTATATGAGTAGAGATTTTTGTGCTAAATTAAGTTGTCCATTGACGCCTTTGGATAGTAAATTTTTACTCGAATTAGCAAATGGTAAATTAATTTCAGCAGATAATATATGTCGGAATCGAGAAATTAAACTGGTTAGCGAAACATTTAAGATTGATTTGATACCAGTAGAGTTAGGGAGTTTTGATGTGATAATCGGTATGGACTGGTTGAAAGAAGTGAAAGCAGAGATTGTTTGTTACAAAAATGCAATTCGCATTATACGAGAAAAAGGAAAACCCTTAATGGTGTACGGAGAAAAGGGCAACACGAAGTTACATCTTATTAGTAATTTGAAGGCACAAAAACTAATAAGAAAAGGTTGCTATGCTGTTCTAGCACACGTCGAGAAAGTACAAACTGAAGAAAAGAGCATCAATGATGTTCCCATTACAAAAGAATTTCCCGATGTATTTCTGAAAGAATTACCGGGATTACCCCCACATCGATCCATTGAATTTCAAATAGATCTTGTACCAGGAGCTGCACCAATAGCTCGTGCTCCTTACAGACTCGCACCCAGCGAGATGAAAGAACTGCAAAGCCAATTACAAGAACTTTTAGAGCGTGGTTTCATTCGACCAAGCACATCACCGTGGGGAGCTGCTGTTTTATTTGTCAAGAAGAAAGATGGTACATTCAGGTTGTGTATCGACTACCGAGAGTTGAACAAACTTACCATCAAGAACCGCTACCCACTACCGAGAATCGACGACTTATTTGATCAACTACAAGGCTCGTCTGTTTATTCAAAGATTGACTTACGTTCAGGGTATCATCAAATGCGGGTGAAAGAAGATGATATTCCAAAGACTGCTTTCAGAACACGTTACGGTCATTACGAGTTTATGGTCATGCCGTTTGGTTTAACTAATGCACCAGCTGTGTTCATGGACCTTATGAACCGAGTGTGTGGACCATACCTTGACAAGTTTGTCATTGTTTTCATTGATGACATACTTATTTACTCAAAGAATGACCAAGAACACGGTGAACATTTGAGAAAGGTGTTAGAAGTATTGAGGAAGGAAAAATTGTACGCTAAGTTTTCAAAGTGTGCATTTTGGTTGGAAGAAGTTCAATTCCTCGGTCACATAGTGAACAAAGAAGGTATTAAGGTGGATCCGGCAAAGATAGAAACTGTTGAAAAGTGGGAAACCCCGAAAACTCCGAAACACATACGCCAGTTTTTAGGACTAGCTGGTTACTACAGAAGGTTCATCCAAGACTTTTCCAGAATAGCAAAACCCTTGACTGCATTAACGCATAAAGGGAAGAAATTTGAATGGAAGGATGAACAAGAGAAAGCGTTTCAGTTATTGAAGAAAAAGCTAACTACGGCACCTATATTGTCATTGCCTGAAGGGAATGATGATTTTGTGATTTATTGTGACGCATCAAAGCAAGGTCTCGGTTGTGTATTAATGCAACGAACGAAGGTGATTGCTTATGCCTCTAGACAATTGAAGATTCACGAACAAAATTATACGACGCATGATTTGGAATTAGGCGCGGTTGTTTTTGCATTAAAGACTTGGAGGCACTACTTATATGGGGTCAAATGTATTATATATACCGACCACAAAAGTCTTCAACACATATTTAATCAGAAACAACTGAATATGAGGCAGCGTAGGTGGATTGAATTGTTGAATGATTACGACTTTGAGATTCGTTACCACCCGGGGAAAGCAAATGTGGTAGCCGATGCCTTGAGCAGGAAGGACAGAGAACCCATTCGAGTAAAATCTATGAATATAATGATTCATAATAACCTTACTACTCAAATAAAGGAGGCGCAACAAGGAGTTTTAAAAGGGGGAAATTTAAAGGATGAAATACCCAAAGGATCGGAGAAGCATCTTAATATTCGGGAAGACGGAACCCGGTATAGGGCTGAAAGGATTTGGGTACCAAAATTTGGAGATATGAGAGAAATGGTACTTAGAGAAGCTCATAAAACCAGATACTCAATACATCCTGGAACGGGGAAGATGTACAAGGATCTCAAGAAACATTTTTGGTGGCCGGGTATGAAAGCCGATGTTGCTAAATACGTAGGAGAATGTTTGACGTGTTCTAAGGTCAAAGCTGAGCATCAGAAACCATCAGGTCTACTTCAACAACCCGAAATCCCGGAATGGAAATGGGAAAACATTACCATGGATTTCATCACTAAATTGCCAAGGACTGCAAGTGGTTTTGATACTATTTAGGTAATAGTTGATCGTCTCACCAAATCAGCACACTTCCTGCCAATAAGAGAAGATGACAAGATGGAGAAGTTAGCACGACTGTATTTGAAGGAAGTCGTCTCCAGACATGGAATACCAATCTCTATTATCTCTGATAGGGATGGCAGATTTATTTCAAGATTCTGGCAGACATTACAGCAAGCTTTAGGAACTCGTCTAGACATGAGTACTGCCTATCATCCATAAACTGATGGGCAGAGCGAAAGGACGATACAAACGCTTGAAGACATGATACGAGCATGTGTTATTGATTTCAGAAACAGTTGGGATCGACATCTACCGTTAGCAGAATTTTCCTACAACAACAGCTACCATTCAAGCATTGAGATGGCGCCGTTTGAAGCACTTTATGGTAGAAAGTGCAGGTCTCCGATTTTTTGGAGTGAAGTGGGGGATAGACAGATTACGGGTCCGGAGATTATACAAGAAACTACCGAGAAGATCATCCAAATTCAACAACGGTTGAAAACCGCCCAAAGTCGACAAAAGAGCTACGCTGACATTAAAAGAAAAGATATAGAATTTGAAATTGGAGAGATGGTCATGCTTAAAGTTGCACCTTGGAAAGGCGTTGTTCGATTTGGTAAACGAGGGAAATTAAATCCAAGGTATATTGGACTATTCAAGATTATTGATCGTGTCGGACCAGTAGCTTACCGACTTGAGTTACCTCAACAACTCGCGGCTGTACATAACACTTTCCACGTCTCGAATTTGAAGAAATGTTTTGCTAAAGAAGATCTCACTATTCCGTTAGATGAAATCCAAATCAACGAAAAACTTCAATTCATCGAAGAACCCGTCGAAATAATGGATCGTGAGGTTAAAAGACTTAAGCAAAACAAGATACCAATTGTTAAGGTTCGATGGAATGCTCGTAGAGGACCCGAGTTCACCTGGGAGCGTGAAGATCAGATGAAGAAGAAATACCCGCATCTATTTCCAGAAGATTCGTCAACACCTTCAACAGCTTAAAATTTCGGGACGAAATTTATTTAACGGGTAGGTACTGTAGTGACCCGAACTTTTCCATGTTTATATATATTAATTGAGATTGATATTTACATGATTAAATGTTTCCAACATGTTAAGCAATCAAACTTCTTAAGACTTGATTAATTGAAATATGTTTCATATAGACAATTGACCACCCAAGTTGACCGGTGATTCACGAACGTTAAAACTGGTAAAAACTATATGATGACATATATATGGATATATATATAGTTAAAATGATACTATGATAAGTAAACATATCATTAAGTATATTAACAATGAACTACATATGTAAAAACAAGACTACTAACTTAATGATTTTTAAACGAGACATATATGTAACGATTATCGTTGTAAAGACATTTAATGGATATATATCATTTTAAGAGATATTCATACATGATAATATCATGATAATATATTAATTTAAAATCTCATTTGATATTATAAACATTGGGTTAACAACATTTAACATGATCGTTAACCTAAAGGTTTCAAAACAACACTTACATGTAACGACTAACGATGACTTAACGACTCAGTTAAAATGTATATACATGTAGTGTTTTAATATGTATTTATACACTTTTGAAAGACTTCAATACACTTATCAAAATACTTATACTTAACAAAAATGCTTACAATTACATCCTCGTTCAGTTTCATCAACAATTCTACTCGTATGCACCCGTATTCGTACTCGTACAATACACAGCTTTTAGATGTATGTACTATTGGTATATACACTCCAATGATCAGCTCTTAGCAGCCCATGTGAGTCACCTAACACATGTGGGAACCATCATTTGGCAACTAGCATGAAATATCTCATAAAATTACAAAAATATGAGTAATCATTCATGACTTATTTACATGAAAACAAAATTACATATCCTTTATATCTAATCCATACACCAACGACCAAAAACACCTACAAACACTTTCATTCTTCAATTTTATTCATCTAATTGATCTCTCTCAAGTTCTATCTTCAAGTTTTAAGTGTTCTTCATATATTTTACAAGTTCTAGTTACATAAAATCAAGAATACTTTCAAGTTTGCTAGCTCACTTCCAATCTTGTAAGGTGATCATCCAACCTCAAGAAATCTTTGTTTCTTACAGTAGGTTATCATTCTAATACAAGGTAATAATCATATTCAAACTTTGGTTCAATTTCTATAACTATAACAATCTTATTTCAAGTGATGATCTTACTTGAACTTGTTTTCGTGTCATGATTCTGCTTCAAGAACTTCGAGCCATCCAAGGATCCGTTGAAGCTAGATCCATTTTTCTCTTTTCCAGTAGGTTTATCCAAGGAAATTAAGGTAGTAATGATGTTCATAACATCATTCGATTCATACATATAAAGCTATCTTATTCGAAGGTTTAAACTTGTAATCACTAGAACATAGTTTAGTTAATTCTAAACTTGTTCGCAAACAAAAGTTAATCCTTCTAACTTGAATTTTAAAATCAACTAAACACATGTTCTATATCTATATGATATGCTAACTTAATGATTTAAAACCTGAAAACACGAAAAACACCGTAAAACCGGATTTACGCCGTCGTAGTAACACCGCGGGCTGTTTTGGGTTAGTTAATTAAAAACTATGATAAACTTTGATTTAAAAGTTGTTATTCTGAGAAAATGATTTTTATTATGAACATGAAACTATATCCAAAAATTATGGTTATACTCAAAGTGGAAGTATGTTTTCTAAAATGGTCATCTAGACGTCGTTCTTTCGACTGAAATGACTACCTTTACAAAAACGACTTGTAACTTATTTTTCCGACTATAAACCTATACTTTTTCTATTTAGATTCATAAAATAGAGTTCAATATGAAACCATAGCAATTTGATTCACTCAAAACGGATTTAAAATGAAGAAGTTATGGGTAAAACAAGATTGGATAATTTTTCTCATTTTAGTTACGTGAAAATTGGTAACAAATCTATTCCAACCATAACTTAATCAACTTGTATTGTATATTATGTAATCTTGAGATACCATAGACACGTATACAATGTTTCGACCTATCATGTCGACACATCTATATATATTTCGGAACAACCATAGACACTCTATATGTGAATGTTGGAGTTAGCTATACAGGGTTGAGGTTGATTCCAAAATATATATAGTTTGAGTTGTGATCAATACTGAGATACGTATACACTGGGTCGTGGATTGATTCAAGATAATATTTATCGATTTATTTCTGTACATCTAACTGTGGACAACTAGTTGTAGGTTACTAACGAGGACAGCTGACTTAATAAACTTAAAACATCAAAATATATTAAAAGTGTTGTAAATATATTTTGAACATACTTTGATATATATGTATATATTGTTATAGGTTCGTGAATCAACCAGTGGCCAAGTCTTACTTCCCGACGAAGTAAAAATCTGTGAAAGTGAGTTATAGTCCCACTTTTAAAATCTAATATTTTTGGGATGAGAATACATGCAGGTTTTATAAATGATTTACAAAATAGACACAAGTACGTGAAACTACATTCTATGGTTGAATTATCGAAATCGAATATGCCCCTTTTTATTAAGTCTGGTAATCTAAGAATTAGGGAACAGACACCCTAATTGACGCGAATCCTAAAGATCGATCTATTGGGCCTAACAAACCCCATCCAAAGTACCGGATGCTTTAGTACTTCGAAATTTATATCATATCCGAAGGGTGTCCCGGAATGATGGGGATATTCTTATATATATGCATCTTGTTAATGTCGGTTACCAGGTGTTCACCATATGAATGATTTTTATCTCTATGTATGGGATGTGTATTGAAATATGAAATCTTGTGGTCTATTATTATGATTTGATATATATAGGTTAAACCTATAACTCACCAACATTTTTGTTGACGTTTTAAGCATGTTTATTCTCAGGTGATTATTAAGAGCTTCCGCTGTCGCATACTTAAATAAGGACGAGATTTGGAGTCCATGCTTGTATGATATTGTGTAAAAACTGCATTCAAGAAACTTATTTTGTTGTAACATATTTGTATTGTAAACCATTATGTAATGGTCGTGTGTAAACAGGATATTTTAGATTATCATTATTTGATAATCTACGTAAAGCTTTTTAAACCTTTATTGATGAAATAAAGGTTATGGTTTGTTTTAAAATGAATGCAGTCTTTGAAAAACGTCTCATATAGAGGTCAAAACCTCGCAACGAAATCAATTAATATGGAACGTTTTTAATCAATAAGAACGGGACATTTCATTTCTGATTCGTGCTTCCTTGCGTGCTTTAGAGATTATTGCGTCTGGATCAAGTACGAATAGCAACGGCCCTGGTCTAGATCGGGTTTGGTTCATACACTAGGTATGCCTTTTTGTTTTTAATTTTTCGCAAATAAACTAAGATAATCTAAAGTAAGCTAAACTAGTCTAAGGTAATCTAATTCTAAGGTAATCTAATTTTATCTAGTTTGATCTAAGGTAGTCTAAAGTAATCTAAGGTAATCTAATTTAATGTGATCTAAATTAATCTAAGGTAGTCTTAAAGTAATCTAAGGTAATCTAATTTAATTAACTAACTATCCTACGGTTGAATATGTTTTTGGTTCTGGCTACTGATTCCCTGGTATTTTGGTAACAGAGCTCCGCACGAACTATTCAACAAACCAAGTGGCCAGGCCGACTACGGAGAGGCAGGATCCTTTTGGTCCCAATATAATTGGCGACTGTTCGGAAAATCCAACAACCAAGTCCGTGTATAATTGTCTTTCTTAGACACCACTAAATGCTTGTGAATAAGTTTGATAGAGAGCAGTATTGCCTGATACCAGTTCCCCGGCAGCGGCGCCAAAAACTTAGTACTCTCCCGTGATATGGCCGAAACGGACGGTTTTTATTTGCGCGGTATCGTCGGGCCGCGGCACGCCAGGATCAGCCACTCGTGGGAGAGGGTACTGTTTTAAATTTATATTTAGCGGGGCCTAAATCTTACTACTCCTTATAAGTAAGGGAAGTATGACCTAGAGTCGTATTTTGAGATATCAGTAGAATCGAACCTATATTTAATCCTAAGATAGTTAGGGAGTAGTGGTTATTTAATTTGGGATTTTCTAATTTATAAGATAGATAAAGTAAATGCGATAAAATTCGTAATTCAGATAAGGTTAAAGTGAGTGCATACTATGACTTCATCAGTTATTCTGCTGAGATTATGGAATGCTGGCTAATGAATAGGCATATGTAAGATCCTGAATCTATTTTAGCCCATAAGCACGCCGCGCACATGGACGCGCGCCGCACAAAACGTGCTGGCAGACCACTTCGTTATTTTTAGTGTTAAAAAGGGGTATTTTGGTATTTTCACTTGAGGGTCCGTTTATGAGCCACAAAACTGACCCATTGGCTATCTTATCCTCATTTCACCTCTTTTCACTCACACACTTGCATCTAGAGAGAGAGGAAGGGTTTAGAGAGAGGGAGCTTGATTTGGAGAAGAAGAAGGGTGAATCGGGTCAAATCTCAAGAGTTAAAGTTGTTCTACTCGTCAACGGCATCATTTTGGTTGTATTGGTAAGTTCAAACTCCGAATTTCATTTGTGAGATTTGATATTCAAGTTAGGGTTTGAGCTTGATTTGTTGTGAAACCTCTTAGATGATGAAATGGGTTTATGGTGACTAGTTATTTTTGGCACTTGGCGGGTTTTGGGTTGGTTGACGATTTGGCCTTGATTAGGCTTTGATCTTGAGTTTAATCACTAGGTTTAGTGATTTTGGAAGTGTTGGAACCCCTTTTGAGAATAGTTGGTTGATTAATTTTGAAATGGGTCAAAATTAGGGTTTGGTGTCAATTTAGGCAAGACGAGTGTTTAACTCTTGTGTTCGGGTTTAATTGGCATATTAGGACCATTCTCACTTGTGATAGTGATTATTGGTTAGTTTGGACGCGGTTTGGTGCTTGAAAGTGCAATGGGTCGAAATTGCACTAAGTGTCGATTTGAGTTGGTTTATAAATCCACTCTAAGTGTGTTGTTTGTATTGTGATAATGGAATAGGTACTTTCCGTTGGTGCGTTGCGGATTATTCGGTTGCATTCTTCAAGACGATAAGCTGAGTGTTAATATCCTATGTACATATGTATGTGTAGGATGGGTACGGGTCGGGTGAAGTGATTCTCGCCTATAGAGCTCACTTCACACATAGGTGGATTTGATGGACTTGTGTATGGGTCCAATTGGCACAGTTGTACATTTTGGTTGACCACCTTTGGCGAGGTGCACACTTTGTGTGTATATTATCACATGTGCTTATGATGTGGATAACCCCGATGTGGTGAATTTATAATCCCGTGACCGTGGGTTTTGTTATTGAGAAGTGAGTCACGTGTGGATGCGGATTCACGATGAAGTGTGTAGTTCGGTCATCTCATTGAGGTAGTGATCTCGTGTGGATGCGGATTCACTAAGGCTCATGTAGTTCGGCCAACCTCGATGTTGTTGTGTTATTGAAGATAGTAGTCTCGTGTGGATGTGGATTTACTAAGGCTCGTGTAGTTCGACCAATCTTCATTGTGGTATTTGGTATTCGGTATTGGGTTAAGGGGTTAACCTTGGACGTTTATATATATATATATATATATATATATATATATATATATATATATATATATATATATATATATATATATATATATATATATATATATATATATATATATATATATATATATATATATATATATATATATATATATATATATATATATATATTAATGTATTGTTGTGATGTAGCTAACCCTCCGAGTGTAGCTTATTGGCATTGTTCACATCGTCGTTGGTGAACTTACTTTATTGTTGATGTTTAGCGGTATGCTTAGCTTAGCTTGCCTATATGCTTGGATGCTTCGGTATGCGTTATTTGATTATCCATGTGGCGTGTCCATTTTATGCATATATATGTATGTAGTATATTCTCACTCACTAAGCGTTAGCTTACTCTCTCGTTGTTTACATTTTTTATAGATTTCATGGAGACGGTGGCTCGGGTAAGCGTGGGAACTAGTGGACTCGCGTAGGTTGCTTTAGAAGACGTGCTTTTGGATTGTCATGTTTATGTAATTATGGGTCGTTGGAGTCCCAAGAGTCGTATTACACTTTTGTCAATTAAAAACCCGGATGTTTATTGTTTAAAAAATCGTTGGATTGGGTTTGGGTTAACGAACTTGGTTTGGGTGGAAAACGGCTTGTTTTGTGTTTAAAATAGGCTGACCAGTTTTCCCAGCTGAAGTGCGCGCGCCGCGCAAATGGCCACATGCTGGTGGTCTGCTCCTGTTGTTGATTTCTGACCTGGTTACACGCGTTACTTCTGCGCAGGTCTGAGCGGGCCGCGCAGATCCCAGGCCAGAATACTGTTTGATTAAAAAAAAGTGTCGTGATTTCGGGTAATCGAAGTCGGGTTGTTACAGCAGAGGCCTTGTATTCATTACACTGGTCCTAAACGCCCCTGTCATAAGACATGTCACTGGGTACTGCGTTAGGCTTGAAGATTCTGAATAGACATCAACGTCCCTTACCCCCGACGCTCGTGCAGTCTGACTACAGGCATACGCGTTCAGACGTCTCATCCAATTGAGCGACTCGGTTGGGTGATGTATTAACATTCCAAAATGGTCTAAACTTTCTTAAGCATAATAGAATACATGGTTTACCATATCCGAGAGACGTGATGTGTTTCAATGCTTTCGTTAATGATTGGTTTTGAAAGATAGTTAGGCCCTTAAAAAGAGTTCAACCATAAAGAACACCATGGCTAAGTCAAGCTGACTTCCATGAACACGTTTGGTTATCCTAACGGTCCAATCCTTTATGTGTCTAAACAAACAGTTCCTTAATTAACTAAGAATCCCTCAAACGGGGTGCAATGCTTGAGACCGCGTTATGGTGCAGTGTACTGGTCAACACTAACCGAGTTCCATGGCCTTACTTAGCAGAGGTACAGCTTACAACAATCACTGTGCTTCAGCGTGCACGTACGAAGTTTATATACTTGGTGACTACACTAGCATGGTCTAGGACCGACAATGTACTAAGGGTCTAGTTAGATGTTTCACTACGAAAGAGTCCTCAGTCGGAATCCAAAGCTTGATAGACTTACTACAACCGGTATGCCTCAGTCGGTCTTATGTTGTATCCGATAGACTTCTCTTACCAAGGGGTTACACAGATAGTGTACTCTGAATTGGGGTTCGCGACTTCCCAATAACAGAGCCTATAACTACGTTTTATTAGTTGGAAAAGCAATTGAGTTTTAAGCATAATCAGAAAGCATTTCAACAGCATACACAGACCATAATATTATTTCGGCATTATAACTGCTTACATCATAGCATACACTAAAGATAACTACTCGCTAATCATGGCAACAATATCATAAAACATTATATAAGATAAAGGATAGAAGTACCAGTAGATTAAACGAGTTCTGAATACAAAAGTGACAACTTCAAGACTCCAGACCGCTCCTAATACAATCTTCAGCGTTCTTCTCCGGGTACTAGGTTACCTGCACGGAGTCGAAGGCCTTGAGACTATGACTAATATTGTACAAGAGAGAGAAAGAAGTGAATTGAAGTGTGTGTTGGATTGAATGACAAATACACTTTAAATAAGCAAAGTTTTTGCCTGCAAACGGCTGGCAAGCCGTATGGCAACCCGTTTGGTGAGCCGTATTTGGCAAGCCGTTTGCTTGGCAGCCCGTTTCTTGGGGCCGTTTTCTGGACCGTTTGGCAGGCCGTACCCCATACTGGCAACCCGTATGGCAAGTCGTATGGCAGGTGAAAGGACTCGTTCATATACATTATAAACGATTCACAATAGTTGATTACATCGCGAGGTATTTTGACCTCTATAGGATACATTTTACAAACATTGCATTCGTTTTTAAAAGACAAACTTTCTTTACAACGAAAGTTGACGGCATGCACACCATTTCATAATACATCCAACTATAATTGACATAATAATAATCTTGATGAACTCAATGACTCGAATGCAACGTCTTTCAAAATACACCATGAATGACTCCAAGTAATATCCTTAAAATGAGCTAATGCACAGCGGAAGATTTCTTTAATACCTGAGAATAAACATGCTTTAAAGTGAATTATTAAAGTATGAATTATTAAAGTGAATTATTAAAGTATGAATTATTAAAGTGAATTATTAAAGTTAAAGTAAGGTAAAAGTAAAGTATAGTAAAGTTAAAGTATAGTAAAAGTATAAAAACTATGTATGTATAATACGCGTATAAATATATATAATATTAATTTAAATTGTTATATATATTTAATGAAATAAAATATAAATATCATTATATTTATTATACTGGTTAAGTAATGAGTTGTTAAAAGTGATTCTAGATATTTATAAAAGTTATATACGTTTTAATAATAAAGTTCTTTTTAAACTGAAAACGTTTTTGTACGTTTGAAAATAGATTAATAGAATATTATGGAAACCAATTCTCCACTAGCTTTTGTCTAACTTTCGTAAATGATACTTTTTATTTTTATTTATAAATAGCTTTACAAATTATTCCGAATATCGTTAAGAGGAATAGATTTTCTCAAATCATAGTGGACCTCTCAACAGAGACTTGTAATCATAATTCAAAGTTTCTGATAATTCAATCATTTAATATATATATTTTTTAATTTCGTCGATAATCATATTGAAACAAATACGTTCATATAAAGCATTATACGCTTAAATACTTTGTTGACATTTTCAATTTATAACATATACACATATACATACATATTCATATATGTTTATTTAATGGTTCGTGAATCATTGGAATTTGGTCGAGGTTTAAATGAATGTATAAACATAGTTTAAAATCCTTGAGATTTAACTTATCAAACATTGCTTATCGTGTCAGAATAATATAAAGATAAAGTTTAAATTTAGTCAAAAATTTCCTGGTCGTCACAGTACCTACCCGTTAAAGAAATTTCGTCCCTGAAATTTGATAGAGGTCATTATGTCTAACAATGAGAATGTTATTATGACGATTATGAAGTTTTATCATGTCTAAGAAGTATGGATAAAATAATTCGATTACTCGAAGCGTATGAGGGAAGTTATCGTAAATGAAGGAAATAAGATTATAGTGATTCGTCATATCTTTTGACATCATCACAATTGATCTCCGAATTTAAAGAAAATCTTTGTAATCTATGTTGGATTTGATGCTTCGGTGATTAAGGAGATTATGATTCTCTTCGAATTAATACGATAATCCATCTTGATTTCTCTGTCGGGTATTTCACTATAAATCCACCTCCTTCGTTTCCTTACAACTCACACCTTCTATTCTTTCTCCCTCAACTCATATTTTAAAGTATTTGTCAATATGCTTCATCCAGTACTGATTCTCGATATACTCCTCACTTTCATATATGTCGTTCTTCTTTTTCATCTGCCTCCGGAAGAATCTATTTACTTCTACTATACTCTCGGTTTTATAGTGTTTTTAGTTCTTCCGTGTCTTTATATTGCTATATGCATCGATATATACGGTTTATAATTTTTGGGTGGTTGTTGAGTTTTATATCTTCCCTTATATTTCAAAGCCCCTGCTTTTATCTTCTATAATCATTGACATCTACAGTTAATGCTCCCTTCTATTTGCTGCGATTTATACTCCAATTTCTATTTTGGAGTTTTGTCCTTTCGTTTCTTCTTCTTGCGATTAAGCAACGTTTGTAATGGTCCAGTATTCGCAGATATGAATTTCAGAATGAACATAGTTAATGTTCTAAGAAGGAAATGGTAATGGCACGATCTTGATTTGTTAATTTACCAGAATACCCTGAAAAGACCGAATCATCAAGAAAATATATTCTTGATATTTTTAGAGATTAAATAGAATACAAGAGTCGTGTAACATGGAACATGATGACGGCATGGTCTGTGAATCGTCATGTCCCATTAGAAACTCAGCATGACTTACTGTAATATAATCACGTTGATCAAGTGTCATTATATTATACTAACTCATGCTTCAGTTCCCAACACTACTTCAAAACATTCATAATTTAAACTCGAAAGTTTATAGAATATAGAAACTAATAGTTTCTTATATGATGTAACACTGATAGCGCAAAGAGATAAATGACTTCAGATAAGATTAGTTGTGAAAATATCTTCAGAAATATCGCGGATATTTATAATGAAAGATATGATAATATCTTAGAATTTCTAATATTGATGGATGATGATGAAGATTTGTTTGTAAAGGTTTAGAATAAAGAGTAAGGTATTCGTTAATGACTTTAGCAGGCACTGAATCATTTGGATTCTTTGAAGGCAGATTTAGTCTTTGTGATTTGTCCACAGCCTCCTTCATAGTCTGTTCAATCCGTTTTCCAGTTCCAAACCTTCTCTTTTTCTCAGCTTTTCCACCTTACTATTCTTTGTCATCAAACTTTTTACTGTTAAGATCGTTTACAGTTTTTGATGCTTCGTCAGCATTTCAAGAACTAGTTTGCAGTTCAAAATATTTTTCAGAACTTCACATTCAAAGTATGTAAGTCTAGGAGATAAACGTTTTACGTACACATATAACTGTTGGCGTAGACATGCTGCGAGATTTCAAAATACTGGTTACTATTTTTCGATGATTCATATGACAATTCTCGTTACAAGATGCGAATGATTTTTCGAAAAGTCAAAGATAATTGAAGTTGTTGGTAAGTTTATTGCTAAGGTGGCGAGATATGAAAGGTCCCCAGTAACGATGACGAAAGGGCAATGTATCTTTCGAGGTTATAATAAGACTAGTCCGACTGAAAAGTCGAAGTTGACTTGCTGGAGCTGTGAAAAAACTGTCTACTTTGAAAAGGAATTGAAAAGTCATTTTAGCTAATAAATGCCAAAGGGTCTGACACGGATACGCGTCGAACTATGACTTTGGCTTCGAGAGCTTTTTAGGTACATAAATGTGGGTAATATGTGGTTGGATCATCATCTCGATTGTTCATTGTTTGAAGTGTCTTCCAAAATTTTGAAGCGTTTTAAATGCAGCTTGTCATTGTCAATATCCAAAGGATAAATTCGTCATAAATCTCGATTGATTCTCGTATCCTTTTGAGTGTTACAATTAAAAGTGATGTTCTATCACAGTTTTAAAGTCAAAGTATAGCTTTGAAAAAAAAAATGTAAGCATCTAAGAGTGATGGTTTTGCTTATATCTCGAGTTGCATTCTGAGATTTCAAAAATCAGAATAGGTGATTGAATTTGAATGAGTATGGTTGTTTTGATTTCTTATAAAAGAAGGTATACTGTTGTGAAAATAGGGAGTATAGTTGATGATTTACTGAATTAGAATCGAAGAATGTAATATATTAATTGTGCATTTATATATCTCTCGGGTATTACCTACCCGTTAAAAAAATGTCACAAATAATATTTTGAACAAGAATTTTTCATTACAGTCTTTATGAAAATATATGTATGTATATTTTCTTCAGATGTAATACAGATTTAATGAGTTAATATCATATTAAGCTCATTTGATTTTCGGCTTGGATTAGTAAAGAATAATCTCTAAAACATTAGAGATTACATAATCTTCGCGGAGTATTTCGCTAATGTAATCAATACTTCAATATTTATTCTTATAGATATTTCCTTAGTGAATTATGCTGATGCTCATAGAACTCTTGCTAACTTCACAAGATACGAATGTTGTTTTCCAGTAAGTTTCGAGTACATTGAAGATGAAAGTGTAAAATCAAACATGTTATTGAATGATACACTTGGTTTATTATGAAACCGAATTCATTTAATTGAATCAAAGATTGTAGTTACGATGGTTAGGTTGTTAACGAAGGATGTACATCATAGCATATTAGTAATATGAATTTAACTGAGTAGTATCTACCCTTTTTCAATTCATATTCAATAGCTTAGTACTAAAGATTTTTATTGTTTCAGCATTCATATATATAAAATATATATATAATTTCTTCAGAAGAATGAGTTAATACTTCATAACTCGTTGATACAAAATACTCGTTGTTGATCAATGATGACGTCCACGACGATTCTTGAACTGACGGAACTTGTGATGTTATAGGTGATGCTAGTGCTGATGATGCTGACAGTACTGACGGTGATGGTGGTGCTGACGATATTGTTGATGCTGATGATACTACCGGTAACTACTGGTGATGCTGCTGAAGCTTGTGGTATTGAGGCTTGCGATATGGATGTTACTGGCGGTATTGGTTATGCTGCTGGTGCTGCTGATGGTGTTTGTAATCCGTGCACCATGTGTTCCAAAGCCACTATTCGGGCGCGAAGTTCGTTAATTTCTGCTAGTACCCCGGGATGATTGGCGGTTGGAAAGAGCGGATGAATAAGATTTGCAATATGGAATAGTATATAATCATGATGAGATACTCTAGCAATGAGTGAGAAAATGGTGACTCGAACAGGTTCGCCGGTAAGTGCTTCAGGTTCATCGCCAAGAGGGCAATGTGGTGAATGGAAGGGATCACCTTCTTCTTGTCTTCAATGGTTGAGTTGACTATGGACCCATCCCCAATTCATCCAAAATAGATGATGGGAAATTGGTTGATCCATTCCGGTGATGCTACTTTCGGAGCTTGAGTGGGATTCCATATCGGAATTCGAGGGACTTGAACTAATGACGAATTCCATTTCGTTCGATTGAATAAAGAATTTTTCGATATGAAATGATTTTTCGGCTATCGGGTGGTATTCTAATTACATAGAATATCTATATATATAGCGCAAAAGATTTCATTGATTACGGAGGAAATTACGGGATATGTCAGACAAAGTTTACAGTAACAGATACGCTAAGATATGGATTAGCAGATACGCTAAGATATGAATTTTGTCTATACACTATTCATGCAATCAATGCAGTAAGACGTGTCTAGACTAAGAATGATAAGCAGGCAATTTCTGACAAAAATGATAAGCAAAACTTTTGACATGCAGACACGGTCGAAGTCCAGGCTCATTAATGCATCCTAACGACTATCAGTTAGACACACTAATGCAGACCTGGTTCGCTAAGACCACCACTCTGATACCAACTGAAAGGACTCGTTCATATACATTATAAACGATTCACAATAGTTGATTACATCGCGAGGTATTTTGACCTCTATATGATACATTTTACAAACATTGCATTCGTTTTTAAAAGACAAACTTTCTTTACAACGAAAGTTGACGGCATGCACACCATTTCATAATACATCCAACTATAATTGACATAATAATAATCTTGATGAACTCAATGACTCGAATGCAACGTCTTTCAAAATACACCATGAATGACTCCAAGTAATATCCTTAAAATGAGCTAATGCACAGCGGAAGATTTCTTTAATACCTGAGAATAAACATGCTTTAAAGTGAATTATTAAAGTATGAATTATTAAAGTGAATTATTAAAGTATGAATTATTAAAGTGAATTATTAAAGTTAAAGTAAAGTAAAAGTAAAGTATAGTAAAGTTAAAGTATAGTAAAAGTATAAAAACTATGTATGTATAATACGCGTATAAATATATATAATATTAATTTAAATTGTTATATATATTTAATGAAATAAAATATAAATATCGTTATATTTATTATACTGGTTAAGTAATGAGTTATCAAAAGTGATTCTAGATATTTATAAAAGTTATATACGTTTTAATAATAAAGTTCTTTTTAAACTGAAAACGTTTTTGTACGTTTGAAAATAGATTAATAGAATATTATGGAAACCAATTCTCCACTAGCTTTTGTCTAACTTTCGTAAATGACACTTTTTATTTTTATTTATAAATAGCTTTACAAATTATTCCGAATATCGTTAAGAGGAATAGATTTTCTCAAATCATAGTGGACCTCTCAACAGAGACTTGTAATCATAATTCAAAGTTTTTGATAATTCAATCATTTAATATATATATTTTTTAATTTCGTCGATAATCATATTGAAACAAATGCGTTCATATAAAGCATTATACGCTTAAATACTTTGTTGACATTTTCAATTTATAACATATACACATATACATACATATTCATATATGTTTATTTAATGGTTCGTGAATCATTGGAATTTGGTCGAGGTTTAAATGAATGTATAAACATAGTTTAAAATCCTTGAGATTTAACTTATCAAACATTGCTTATCGTGTCAGAATAATATAAAGATAAAGTTTAAATTTAGTCAAAAATTTCCTGGTCGTCACAGTTCTGTAACACCCCAGGTAAAACGTTCCCCGTAGCATGATATTGTCCGCTTTGCAGAGATAGGGACGTACCCTTGTCTCCCCCGTAGGTTGCTCACGGATTTTTCTTGGCGACCAAACACGACGAGCACTTTCCCAGGAGGTCACCCATCCTGGTAGTGCTCTCGCCTGAGCACGCTTAACTGCAGAGTTCTCATGGGATCTGCTGCGCTTGTGGTCCCAAAACGCGTCATGATAGGAAAGGTCTCCACACCCTTATAAGGCATGCTTCGTTCCCCTCTCCAACCGATGTGGGACGGATGTAACACGGATGTTACAATCCTCCTCCCTAATGGGACACAGCGTCCTCGCTGTGCACGTTTGGTCCGGGGCCTGGCTCTGATACCATTCTGTAAACAGTGGGGACGCATCCCACCTGGTGCCTTCCCAGCTAACCGCCTGGTGACCACTGAGCATACCTCAGACACTGATTTTACTGCCATAATCATTTTAACAATAATACTAAAATTCAGTTGACTATAACTTCTAATCCGTTCATCAAAACCATTCGATATCTAAATAAAAAGTTCTTAATTTTTCGCTAGCTTTCCAATGACATGCATATCATATACCCTATCTCAGTAGCATATGTATCTAATTCAGGATTCAACAAACCTATCTAAGGACAATATCGAATGTACAAGCATGCATAATCCTATATACTCGAGCACTAGTCAGGGATACACTATTGATATATAAAAGTTAAGTTATGAGTGCTCACGTATCAATATTGAGATTCAATATTGCAGAAAAGTACGTAGACGCAACGGAGATGATAAACACTAGATTGACCTTACGAGCATACCCATGAACCATACCCATCACCTCCATAGCTATAACCCATTATTTCCTTAGCTTCGACTCATTCAAAAAAAAAAAAAATTTGAAATCACTCGGACATCACTCCGTCGTAATATTTTATGTATACTAATAATATCTTGAAATAATACTAAGTAAATATATATATGTAATTCGATTGAGAGAGTTTAGAGAAATATATTTACAAGTTTCTATGAAATAATATATATATATGTAATTCTATATGATACATTTTACAAACATTGCATTCGTTTTTAAAAGACAAACTTTCTTTACAACGAAAGTTGACGGCATGCACACCATTTCATAATACATCCAACTATAATTGACATAATAATAATCTTGATGAACTCAATGACTCGAATGCAACGTCTTTCAAAATACACCATGAATGACTCCAAGTAATATCCTTAAAATGAGCTAATGCACAGCGGAAGATTTCTTTAATACCTGAGAATAAACATGCTTTAAAGTGAATTATTAAAGTATGAATTATTAAAGTGAATTATTAAAGTATGAATTATTAAAGTGAATTATTAAAGTTAAAGTAAAGTAAAAGTAAAGTATAGTAAAGTTAAAGTATAGTAAAAGTATAAAAACTATGTATGTATAATACGCGTATAAATATATATAATATTAATTTAAATTGTTATATATATTTAATGAAATAAAATATAAATATCGTTATATTTATTATACTGGTTAAGTAATGAGTTGTCAAAAGTGATTCTAGATATTTATAAAAGTTATATACGTTTTAATAATAAAGTTCTTTTTAAACTGAAAACGTTTTTGTACGTTTGAAAATAGATTAATAGAATATTATGGAAACCAATTCTCCACTAGCTTTTGTCTAACTTTCGTAAATGACACTTTTTATTTTTATTTATAAATAGCTTTACAAATTATTCCGAATATCGTTAAGAGGAATAGATTTTCTCAAATCATAGTGGACCTCTCAACAGAGACTTGTAATCATAATTCAAAGTTTCTGATAATTCAATCATTTAATATATATATTTTTTAATTTCGTCGATAATCATATTGAAACAAATACGTTCATATAAAGCATTATACGCTTAAATACTTTGTTGACATTTTCAATTTATAACATATACACATATACATACATATTCATATATGTTTATTTAATGGTTCGTGAATCATTGGAATTTGGTCGAGGTTTAAATGAATGTATAAACATAGTTTAAAATCCTTGAGATTTAACTTATCAAACATTGCTTATCGTGTCAGAATAATATAAAGATAAAGTTTAAATTTAGTCAAAAATTTCCTGGTCGTCACAGCAGGCCGTTTTTGGTGCTGGCCAGCTTTGATTCACTGGATCGTAACTTGATTTCTTGTCTTTCGCCGTTTTTGCTCTAGAATCTTCGTTTTAGCTCCGATTCTCTTGATTCTTTTTGCACCGCCTTTGTAATTACTTGTTCTTCAATTCTAACCGACGAAGTGGGTATTTTGCCGACAAAGTTATGTTTCTTGTTTTTGGGCCTTAATACCGGGGTGAAAACGTGACTTTTTAGCCGATATCATGTATCTTTTAATTTAATTTATAAAAAGACGAAACTACCCTCCTTTTTTTATTCTAGTGTTTCAATCTGGTTCATTGATGATAAAGGATCCAATGGTCGATAGTGATCCCTTGGATTTCAAGGATTTTCTTAGTTTCTTTGGATTACAGCTCAGTATTGTAAAACATTATATTTAATGATGTAATATTAAAAAGTATTAAAACTTTAATTACAAAATTTCGCATTATAACTTTGGGTTGTTCTATTATAAGTGTATCTTCTTTTTCAACCAATCAAAATAGACTTTAAGCTGCTATGTTTTTGGGGCGAAATGGATCCTGTTCGGGCTGCTGTGTCACTGGATTGCTCAGTACTGTGGGCTGAGCTCGGTCATGTTTGTGTCTTCATCAAGTCTGCTTTTAGCATGGCATCTCGATTAATGTTAGCTCCGTAGGATGTTTTTGGTTTCTTGCCACATCGTGTTGTTCTCGTTTTTATCTTTTAAGTATAGTGCTGTATTGATGTAGTTAATAAACTGTATATGTAAATATCTCTAAATAAATAAAAATGCTCTTCCTGCTATTAAAAAAAATAGACTTTGAGTAAAAAAAATATTTTAATGATTAAGAATAAAGCTAGTGAAGAATTATTAAGGAAGAGTAGTGGTATATAAATCGTCATATGTAATAAGAGTAACATATTTAACTAGAAAGCATTAAACCCCTACATAATCATAATGGGCCTAGCCTACGCAACTCACACACACACATAATGTAAACAATCTAAATAATATTATGTTTCAGCATCAAGATTTGTGACGCTCGCCAAATTCTGTGGTTAATAAAATTTGTAAATCAGTGCATCTCATATATGTTTGCTTGCTGTTCATGTAAATGTTTTTACATCATTAACGACATATATAAGAAAAGAGGTGTTTGTTTAGTCCACAACTAAATTGAAATTGAAGACGATCATGACGTTGATTAAGTTTGTTTTGAAAAAGATCCTATGTCAATAATGATTTTGATTTATGACGGGGTAAAAATGAATGCTCTGTTAGTTCATTAGGGTATCGTCGAAGCACTGTGGACGCATTACCTGCAACATTGGATGAGAAAGATCCGAAAGATATTATGACAAAGCTCACAATGTAATAATATTTAACATCGATGGCATGGTATTACACACTTGGGTACATATCGATTTTCTTTTATCATTAGCCGGAGGACCTCTTTTCGAAATAATCTCTCTATCCTGGAGTAGAGAGGGGAATGACTTTCTCTTCTTGTGGGTGGAGAAACGACTTCGCTTATATTCTAGGGTTGATGAAGGATTGTCTACATCTCACATACTCCATACCTTGCATGTGTGTGATTGGATATTGTTATTGTTGTTGGCATGGTATTACGTGAAGTTTCAAAATAAAAGTACGGCGATCGAAATCCAGGCGAAATTGGAATTTTATTTATGGATAAATCGCTAGCCAATCAGATTATACTACGAGAAGAAACTGTACACATTTGAAACGAGTACATGAAAATCTCTCTTGTTAAGACTGCTCACAACCATGACACCTGTCAAAGATAGACACCTCTGCCACATCAGCGTCACCTCAGCAACTTTGTCCTAAGACTTAACCCATCACACTGCCTAATATCCATGACACCTGTCATACAACGACATTGTCCCCATTTTTTAATATTCATTTTGTTATTTAAAAGATTATTATTATTAATATTTATTTAAATTTTAAAACTTTAAACGGCTAGTGTTTCAACCCTTTTTTTAACGGCTAGATAACTATATTTTTTTCAAAACAGCTATATTACTTTTGTCTCTATAAATACTCCAACTTAAATCTAAATCAAAGACATACTTCATTTTCTCAACTGAAAATCAAAACACACTTCAATCATTCAAAAAGTTGATTGAGCCACCAATGAAAGTCACAATTTCTCCGGGAGTTCAATTCCGTAGTGATTACAAAGATTACGATTATACCCGGAGTACGAAACTAGAGTTCGAAGACGTTGACATATGCGATGTTGGTTGCCAAGACTTTGAAGAGATCTGAATGAAAATTCCGTTTGAATATACGAACATCTTTTATATTGAAGATGACTATGATCCAGAAGTGGAGGCTACACTGCTTCGTACCGAAGATCAGTGGGACGATGAGACGACCCGTCCTAATCCATCTGGACGAAGTCTTCAACTGTTGGTCCCATTGCGAGGTACTGACCTAAATATGTTATGAACGACTCCATGTAATATCTTTAAAATGAGCAAATGCACAGCGGCAGATTTTTTTAATACCTGAGAATAAACATGCTAAAAAGCGTTGATAATGCTAAAAACGAACATATATTTCATAGCATTATCCCTCAAGAAAGACAAGCTTTTAGTTGCAATTGTTCTATTTACAAGTAATATTCGTTTAAATAATAAAAGGTGAAGACAAAAGACAGATTCGACGAATTGAAGGCGCAAACGACCAAAAAGCTCAAAAGTACAAAGTACAATCAAAGAGGTTTAAATTATTCATAAGAAACGTCTCAAAATTACAAAAGCACAAGTCGCATAACGCAAAATACAAGATATTAAATTGTACGCAAGGACGTTCAAAAATCCAGAACCGGGACCAGAGTCAACTTTCAACGCTTGACGTAACGGACTAAAAATTACAAGTCAACTATGCACACGAATATAATATAATATTTAAATAATTCTATAAATTATTTATATATTATATTATTATTAAATACCGTCGGCAAGAAAGAAAACAAGCTCATGTGAGCTGAAAAAAGAGGTCATGCGATCGCATGGCCTGGAGGTGCATTTTCCATGCGATCGCATGGCACTAGGTAGCTGGCCACACTCCTATAAATTTCGCAGTTTGGTGATCAATTAACATATCTTTTTCTTCTTCATTCACTCAATGATATATATATATATATATATATATATATATATATATATATATATATATATATATATATATATATATATATATATATATATATATATATATATATATATATATATATATATTATAATTTTAATTTTAATTTTAATTTTAAATTCTAATAATAAGGGTATGTTAATGAATGTTGTAAGGGTGTAAGTCGAAATTCTGTCCGTGTAACGCTACGCTATTATTAATCATTGTAAGTTATGTTTAACCTTTTTAAATTAATGTCTCGTAGCTAAGTTATTATTATGCTTATTTAATGCTGAAGTAATCGTGATGTTGGGCTAAATATTAAAATTGGGTAATTGGGCTTTGTACCATAATTGGGGTTTGGACAAAAGAACAACACTTGTGGAAATTAGACTATGGGCTATTAATGGGCTTTATATTTGTTTAATTAAATGATAGTTTGTTAATTTAATATAAAGATTTACAATTGGACGTACCTATAAATAACCATATACACTCGATCGGACACAATGAGCGGGATATTTATAAGTACTAATAATCGTTCATTTAACCGGACACGGGAATGGATTAATAGTTAATGGACTTATTAAAATAGTGATGAATTATATACAAGGACACTTGGTGTAATTATAGTTTAAGTCCCCAATTAGTTAGAATATTTGACTTCGGATATAAGGATAATTTGACGAGGACACTCGCACTTTATATTTATGACTGATGAACTGTTATGGACAAAAACTAGACGGACATATTGAATAATCCAGGACAAATGACAATTAACCCATGGAAATAAACTAAAATCAACACGTCAAACATCATGATTACGGAAGTTTAAATAAGCATAATTCCTTTATTTCATATTTAATTTCCTTTATTTCATATTTAATTGCACTTTTAATTATCGCACTTTTATTTATTGTCATTTTATTTATCGCATTTTTATTTATCACAATTTCATTATCGTTATTTACTTTACGCTTTAAATTAAGTCTTTTATATATTTAATATTTTACATTAGGTTTTAACTGTGACTTAAGTTTTAAAATCGAAAAACCGGTCATTAAACGGTAAAAACCCCCTTTTATAATAATAATACTACTTATATATATTTTTGTATTTTTACAATTATAAGTTAAAAATATAGCGTTAAACTTGGCTAAAGTTCCCTGTGGACGAACCGAACTTACTAAAAACTACACTACTGTACGATTAGGTGCACTGCCTATAAGTGTTGTAGCAAGGTTTAGGTATATCCACTCTATAAATAAATAAATCACTTGTGTAAAATTGTATCGTATTTAATAGTATTTCCTTGTAAAAATATAACTATTTTGTATACACCTCTACGCACATCAAGTATTTTTTGCGCCGCTGCCGGGGACACTAAAACGCCAAAAGCGCCACGCTATATATAAAAAAAAGATTTTTTTATTAATTTCTTTGTATAAAAAAAATATACGTTTTAAATATTAAAAATACAAAAATATAAAAAGAAAAATAAAATATATATATATTTAAGAGTTGTTCAAAAATATATAAAATTATAAAATATTTCTATTTCTATTTTTAGTTTGTAAAAATATAAGTTTTATTTAATTTATATAAATACTTTTTATAAATATTAAAACAGAAAATTAAAACAGAAAAAAATATATATATAAATCCATCGGCCCGGTACTGTTGAAGCCCAATTCCTGGCCTGGAAACCTAGCCCATGCGATCACATGAGCCTGAAGGCAAACATCCATGCGACCGCATGAACTTGTCTGACACGCCAGAGTTGACTGGTAACAGCATTAATTACGGGGTAATTATTATTGTTATTTATTTATTAAAACCCTAATTAGGGTTTAGTTTTTAATTAATTAGTTTAGTTTTTATTATTAATTTGTATTTTTAGTTTAATTAGTTTTATTAATATATAAAAATTAATACTTTTATAAAATAAATAATATAAAAATAATATTATTATAAAAATTGTGTTTTTACAACTTTAAGTTTATTTTTATATTTTGTATCTTTTTATTTGTTTTAGCGTAATATTTGTATTTTTCGCTCGTATTTAGTTTTAAGTCATAGTTTTTGCCATAGTTATTTTTATTTCTAGATTCTTAGGCTTTGCCGTAAAATCCCTTAAGTACTTTTTCTTTAGACTAAGATTTAGGTGCTTTAGAATTTTGCGACGCCGTTTTTATATTTTAGTACCTTTTTAAGTTTTTGCCGTTTTGGATATAGAATTCCTTGTAAACTTTAATATTTTTAGACGCAACTTTTAATTCTTGGTTTTTAGTTCCTTTTTAAGTTTCGACGCGCTACTTTCTTATTTTTATTTTTCGACGCCTATTATTTTTCGACCATTTATTTTTCGACATTTTTCGACGCGCTCTTTTTCTTTCTTATTTTTTGCCACTCTAGTTTTTAGGACATAGAATTTTCTATTTCTTCTCTAAAATTTCTTTAAATTTCAACGAAAAATTATTTTAAGCAGTTAAATTGATAGACATCCAAATTTTCTGGTTCGTAGTAATAGTTGGATTTGTTAGTGGCGAGTTGTGAGCTTCCGATTTAAAGGGTTCTGGCTCCCTGCTGCATCTATTGGCTATTCGAAACGTGGGCAAAATCAGAAAAGTCTATTAATTTGATAACTTATATAATTTTTATATTTTATAACTAATAGGATATTCAGTGAATGCACCGAGCAAAACGTTCACCACCTTTTGTACGTTCACCACTTGTAACTCGATCAAGACATCTAGCTAATATTGTCGCCGTTGATTTTTCTTTAGAATCGTCATCCAGTCAACCAAGTACTCCAATTCAAATTTCCGATAATCCATTTTTTGAACCCGACAACACAATTGAGAATCCAGAGGATATTCAGGGATAATTCAGAGATCCTGAACCATTAATCTTTCCTCTGGAACCACCAATCATTCAAACAGAGATTGTTGAGGAACAACCCATTAAAACAGAATCCTATAGTGATTCAGATTCAATAAATTCAATCATGGAAAATCTAGAACCTCTAAGTATGGAAGACCGAATGCGAGCTAAACGCACTGGCCAAGGTCACGCAATTACTCAACCAGACATTAATGCGCCAGACTATGAAATCAAAGGACAAATCTTACACATGGTAACTAACAATTCCAATTTAGTGGTGCACCGAAGGAAGATCCAAATGAACATCTTCGTACCTTTAATAGGATCTGTACACTATTTAAAATAAGAGAAGTGGAGGATGAACAGATATATCTCATGTTATCTCCCTGGACTTTAAAGGGAGAAGCCAAAGATTGGTTAGAATCGTTACCTGAAGGGGCGATTGATACATGGGACGTTTTAGTTGAAAATTTTCTTAAACAATTCTTTCCAGCATCTAAAGCCGTGAGACTTCAAGTAGAAATTGTTACGTTCACACAAAAGCTAAATGAAACTCTATATGAGGCGTGGACAAGATTTGGAAAGTTATTGAGAGGATGTCCGCAACATGGTTTAGATACTTGTCAAATAATACAAATATTCTACCAAGGATGCGACATCACTACAAGAAAAGACATAGATATAGCAGCTGGTGGTTCCATTATGAAGAAAACCGCAACTGACGCTTACAAAATTATTGATAACACTGCTTCCCACTCACATGAGTGGCACCAAGAAAAAGATATCGTTAGATCATCTAAAGCAGCTAGAGCCGATTCTAGCCATGACTTTGATTCCGTTTCCGCAAAGATAGATGCTGTCGAGAGACGAATGGAAAAGATGACTAAAGATATCCACTCAATACGAATTAGTTGTGAGCAGTGTGGAGGACCACATTTGACAAAAGATTGTCTCAGTATTGAACTAACAATGGAACAAAGAGAGAATGTTTCATACATAAACCAAAGGCCTAAAAATAATTATCAGAATAATTATCAACCGCCAAGATCGATCTACAATCAAAACCAGAACTACAATGGAAATGTTCCATACAACAACCAATAAGGTCCTAGTAATCAACAAGTATCTAACAATACTTACAATCAGCAAAGACCTATTTTTCAAAATAAACCACCACAAATCGATGATAAAAAGCCAAATTTAGAAGACATGATGTCGAAGCTAGTTGAATCTCAAACGCAGTTTTTCACATCTCAGAAACAAACCAATGAACAAAATGCTCAAGCATTTAGAAATCAACTAGCTTCTATTCAAAATTTGGAACAAGAAGTAAGTAACCTAGCAAGGTTAATAGGTGAAAGAAAATCGGGAAGTCTACCTAGTGATACAAATGCTAACCTCCGGAATGAAACAGCTAAAGCCATTACCACAAGAAGTGGTATTACACTCAAATCACCGGAAATACCTATAATTTCTGATGACTCTATTCCTACTCCACAAGAACCACAATCTGAGCAAGATAAGGAAACATAACCGGTAGTTGAAAAGGTTAATGAAGATAACACAATTAAGGCTAAACCTTATGTTAAACCATACCAACCACCACTTCCTTACCCGAGTAAAATGAGAAAAGAAAGACTTGAAGCCGAGCAATCCAAATTCTTGGATATATTTAAACAAATAAATGTCAATCTTTCTTTCATTGATGTGATTTCAGGAATGCCTAGATACGCTAAATTCTTGAAAGATCTAATCACAAATAGAAAGAAAATGGAAGAACTCTCGGCTGTTACTATGAATGCTAATTGTTCTGCAGTGCTGTTGAATAAAATACCATAAAAATTATCATATCCAGGAAGTTTCACAATTCCATGTTTTCTGGGTAGTCTTAGGTCAATAGAAGCATTGGCAGACTTAGGTGCTAGTATAAATTTAATGCCGTATTCACTATACGCTAAACTAGACCTTGGAGAATTAAAACCAACACGAATAAGCATACAACTAGCCGATCGATCAGTAAAATATCCTAGAGGGATAATGGAAAACATGCTAGTTAAAGTAGGTACTTTAGTATTTCCAGTAGATTTTGTTATTCTGGACATGGAAGAAGATTCTCGAGTTCCTCTCATATTAGGAAGACCATTCTTAAACACGGCTAAAGCAATAATAGACGTGTTCGGTAAGAAATTGACCCTAAGTATAGAGGACGAGAGTGTTACTTTTTCTGTTGATAGAGCAATGCAACAACCGCAATCTGCAGATGATACATGTTATTATATTCAAACTATAGATTCACATGCAGAATTGTTAGAAGAATTTCCAGAATTACAAGGAACAGGAGAATGTTCTTTAGGAGAAGGAACTGAACCAATTGATGAAACTGAAATGTTAGCTACACTTATGGCTAATGGATATGAACCAACAACAGAAGAAATTCAAATGCTAAAAGAAGAAGACAGATATCGATATAAATCATCGATAGAAGAACCACCGACATTAAAGTTAAATCCACTTCCAAACCATTTAGAATATGCTTATTTACATGGTGAATCTGAATTACCTGTAATAATATCGTCTTCTCTTACTGGAAATGAAAAATCTCAACTCATTTCTGTGCTAAAAGCTCATAAACCAGCTATTGCATGGAAGATTCATGATATTAAAGGAATAAGTTCTTCGTATTACACACATAAAATCCTTATGGAAGAAGGTCATAAAACGTATGTGCAACGCCAAAGAAGACTAAATCCGAATATGCAAGATGTTGTTAAGAAAAAAATTATTAAACTGCTTGATGCAGGTTTAATTTATCCAATCTCTGATAGTCCATGGGTAAGCCCAGTTCAATGCGTACCTAAGAAGGGTGGCATGACTGTCATCACAAATGAGAAAAATGAGCTTATTCCTACTAGGACTGTAACAGGATTGCGTGTCTGTATTGATTATAGAAAATTAAATGACGCCACCAGAAAAGATCAATTTCCCTTACCTTTCATTGATCAAATGTTAGAAAGATTAGCCGGAAATAGTTACTATTGTTTTCTTGATGGTTTTTCCGGATATTTTCAAATTCCAATAGCACCTGAGGATCAAGAGAAAACCACGTTCACGTGCCCTTATGGTACTTTTGCTTACAAACACATGCCATTTGGACTTTGCAACGCCCCTGGAACCTTTCAAAGGTGCATGATGGCGATTTTTCACGACATGATAGAAGAATGCATGGAAGTTTTCATGGATGACTTTTTAGTCTTCGGTGATACTTTTGAATCATGTCTAGTTAATCTTGAACGAATGCTTATTAGATGCGAACAATCAAATCTAGTAGTTAATTGGGAGAAATGCCATTTCATGGTTAAAGAAGGCATCGTTCTTGGTCATAAAATTTCAAAAGAAGGAATTGAAGTGGATAGAGCTAAAGTAGATGTAATTGCTAAACTTCCACATCCCAGCAATGTTAGAGGAGTTAGGAGTTTTCTAGGGCATGCCGGTTTTTACCGACGTTTCATAAAAGATTTTTCTAAAATTGCCACTCCTATGAATAAACTCCTAGAAAAGGATGCTCCATTCATCTTTTCAGATGAATGCATCAAATCTTTTAATATTCTTAAAGAAAAACTCACTAATGCGCCGATCATGATAACTCCAAATTGGAATCTACCGTTTGAACTTATGTGCGATGCAAGTGATTTTGCAATGGGAGCCGTTTTAGGACAAAGGATTGAAAAACGATTTCAACCTATTTATTATGCTAGTAAGACGTTACAAGGAGCACAAACGAACTATACAACTACTGAAAAAGAACTCCTTGCCATTGTCTTTGCTTTTGACAAATTTCGTTCATATCTCGTTCTAGCTAAAACGGTGGTCTATACCGACCATTCTGCTCTTAGATACCTATTTTGGAAACAAGATGCTAAACCACGATTAATCTGCTGGATCTTACTCTTTCAAGAGTTCGATATTGAGATCCGAGACAAAAAGGGAGCAGAAAATCTCGCCGCTGATCATCTTTCTCGTCTTGAAAATCCCGAATTAGAAGTTCTAAATGAATCGACCATACAAGACAACTTTCCTGATAAATATCTATTGAAGATAGATTATAATGAAATTCCATGGTTTGCAGATTATGCAAACTACTTAGTATGTGGATTCCTTGAAAAAGGATTGTCGTACCAAAAACGAAAGAAATTCTTTAGTGATATAAAACACTATTTCTGGGAAGATCCACATTTGTTTAAAAGTTGTCCCGATGGAATAATACGCCGATGTGTATTCGGAGATGAAGCCAGTCAAATTTTAAACCATTGTCACACAGGACCAACAAGAGGGCATTATGGGCCTCAGCTCACAGCAAGAAAAGTTCACGATCTCAGCTCACAGCAAGAAAAGTTTTCAAAGACACACACCTTCTTTGCAAATCCTGTGATGCTTATCAAAGGGCCGGAAAAATAAGTCAACGTGATGAAATGCCACAAAATGTCATTCAAGTATGTGAGGTATTTGACATTTGGGGTATTGACTTTATGGGTCCATTTCCAAAATCTAATAATAATCTCTACATTCTCGTTGCCATTGATTATGTATCTAAATGGGCGAAAGCACAAGCTCTCCCGACTAACGATGCACGAGTTGTAGTCAACTTTTTAAAACGTCTTTTTGCAAGGTTCGGAACATCGAAAGCTTTAATAAGTGATCGGGTTACTCATTTCTGTAATAATCAATTTGAGAAAGTTCTCAAAAGATATGGAGTAACTCATAAAATCTTAACCGCTTATCATCCACAAACAAGTGGACAAGTTAAAAATACCAACCGAGCTTTAAAACGTATTCTA
Source organism: Rutidosis leptorrhynchoides (assembly GCF_046630445.1). NCBI lineage: Eukaryota > Viridiplantae > Streptophyta > Magnoliopsida > Asterales > Asteraceae > Rutidosis > Rutidosis leptorrhynchoides. Next base: position 125,789,898 of record NC_092338.1, on the reverse strand, counting down.
GAAAAAACCGTAGGATCAAATCCGAAGGAATGGTCCATGAAATTGGAGGATGCACTCTGGGCTTTTAGAACAGCCTACAAAACTCCAATTGGAACCACACCTTTTAGACTCGTTTACGGAAAAGCATGTCATCTTCTAGTAGAAATTGAACACAAAGCATTTTGGGCTTTGAAGACATGTAATCTTGATTTACATGAAGCTGGACGTCTACGATTAAGTCAACTAAACGAATTAGAAGAATTAAGACATGAAGCATATGAAAATTCATTAATCTATAAAGAAAGAACGAAGAAATTGCATGATAAAAGAATCAGAAGTTCAAAAGAATTTAAAGAAGGAGATAAAGTTCTTCTTTTCAATTCACGATTCAAGCTATTTCCTAGAAAATTGAAATCAAGATGGTCTGGATCATTCATAGTCAAAAGAGTTTTTTCATACGGAACAATAGAGTTAATAAATTCAAATGGGATTGAATTTAAAGTTAATGGTCACAGAGTTAAACATTACATACATGGTCCGATGAAAGTTGACAATGAAGTCAATCATAATTTCACCACCCAAGAAAACCTTCAAAATGAAAACATAAATATGTTATCAACAACATATGAAAAATCAAAAATGGAAAATAGGGAGGATTCAAATTGGAGTGATGAAGAAGAATTCTTATACAAACCTCCCATTCCAAGAAACGAAGAAAAATGTGAACGAGAAGTTCAAATAGAAGTGAAAAAACCAAGAAAAGAACACCCGAAAAAGGTTTACAAACCAACTCGACTTACTAAAGTAGGAGACCCGGGCGAATTTAAATTCTAATAATAAGGGTATGTTAGCGAATGTTTTAAGGGTGTAAGTCGAAATTCTGTCCGTGTAACGCTACGCTATTATTAATCATTGTAAGTTATGTTCAACCTTTTTAAATTAATGTCTCGTAGCTAAGTTATTATTATGCTTATTTAATGCTGAAGTAATCGTGATGTTGGGCTAAATATTAAAATTGGGTAATTGGGCTTTGTACCATAATTGGGGTTTGGACAAAAGAACGACACTTATGGAAATTAGACTATGGGCTATTAATGGGCTTTATATTTGTTTAATTAAATGATAGTTTGTTAATTTAATATAAAGATTTACAATTGGACGTACCTATAAATAACCATATACACTCGATCAGACACGATGGGCGGGATATTTATAAGTACTAATAATCGTTCATTTAACCGGACACGAGAATGGATTAATAGTTAATGGACTTATTAAAACAGGGGTGAATTATATACAAGGACACTTGGTGTAATTATAGTTTTAGTCCCCAATTAGTTGGAATATTTGACTTCGGATATAAGGATAATTTGACGAGGACACTCGCACTTTATATTTATGACTAATGGACTGTTATGGACAAAAACCAGACGGAAATATTGAATAATCCAGGACAAAGGACAATTAACCCATGGGAATAAACTAAAATCAACACGTCAAACATCATGATTACGGAAGTTTAAATAAGCATAATTCCTTTATTTCATATTTAATTTCCTTTATTTCATATTTAATTGCACTTTTAATTATCGTACTTTTATTTATTGTCATTTTATTTATCGCATTTTTATTTATCGCAATTTCATTATCGTTATTTACTTTACGCTTTAAATTAAGTCTTTTATATATTTAATATTTTACATTAGGTTTTAACTGTGACTTAAGTTTTAAAATCGACAAACCGGTCATTAAACGGTAATAACCCCCCTTTTATAATAATAATACTACTTATATATATTTTTGTATTTTTACAATTATAAGTTAAAAATATAGCGTTAAACTTGGCTAAAGTTCCCTGTGGACGAACCGAACTTACTAAAAACTACACTACTGTATGATTAGGTGCACTGCCTATAAGTGTTGTAGCAAGGTTTAGGTATATCCACTCTATAAATAAATAAATCACTTGTGTAAAATTGTATGGTATTTAATAGTATTTCCTCGTAAAAATATAACTATTTTGTATACACCTCTACACACATCAAGTTTCAACCAAAAGGTTGGTGAGTTCATAAGTTTATCATAAACAATGATTTCAGTAATAGTAATAGACCACAAAATTTCAGTTTCCATAAATATCCTTACACCGCAGTGTAATAAAAAAACATTCTACAACCATGGGCACTCGGTAACAAGCCTTAACAACAATAATAATGAATACCCCTGATGTATATAATGCACCGAATCAAGTGCGATAATAACCTCGAAGTACTAAACATCCGTTGACTGCTAGCGCGACTAGCCCAGATGGGGTTGTCAAACCCGATAGATCTTTCAATAGGATTCGCGCCTACCAGTTCATAAACCAATAGATTACGTTACCAAGCTAGGGGAATATTTGTGATTCTAACCCATGTAGAATTAAGTTTAGTACTTGTGTCTATTTGGTAAAACAGTTATAAAACATTGCATGTATTCTCAGCCCAAAAATATAGATTGCAAAAGCAATTAAAAAGGGAGCTATGAAAACTCACGATACGATATTTCGTAGTAATTATGCGTATGACGGCACTGAACAAGTGCAGAGTTGACCTCAGATTCACGAACCTATATCAAGTATATATATTAACACATATACTCGTAATCGAACAAGTTTATATATATTATTTCAATTGTTATGTATTTATATATATACTTTTATATATATTCTATATATTAAGTATTTATTTGATAAAATAATATTAATAATGATAATGAATAAAGAGTTGTATTATTTTGTAATAATAATAATAATAATAATAATATTCATAATGATAATGGTAACGTTCATAAAAATAATAATAATGATACTAAAAATAATGATGATATAAATAATGATAATGTTGGTAATAATGTTAATTTTAATAAAATGATACTTTTAAAATTGATAGATTTTTAATAAAAAGATAATGATAATTTTAATAATAATGATACTTTTAATAATAATACTAATTCTTAATAATAATGATAATTTTGATAATAACAATAATTTTAATAATAATGATAATAATACTAAAATAATGGTTTTAGTCATAATGGTACTACTAATATTAACCTTAATGATAATACTAATTATAATAATTATAATACCAATAATAACAATAATAATAATAATCTTAATAATAACAATAAAAATTATAATCATAATAATAACAATACTAAAAATAATATTAATAATAATTATTATTATAATTATAATAATAAAAATGCTAAAAATAATATTAATAATTATAATTATTATAATTATAATAATAAAATTTTTTAAAAAGAAAACTACCTTTCAAAAGCTTTTATAAAAAGTTTGCCCTGAACCGGGCTCGAACCCGAGACCTCTCACTCACGTACAACCCTCCTTAACCATTCTTCCATGTCTGTTTTTCTGATTTATTCTATCTTTTTATATATAAAACCCGTATTTCCTAACTGTCCTTCTTCATCTTCTTCTTCATTTTCCATCGGCCAAGAATCGAATCATCATAACACCAATGATTTAGCTTCTTCCATATAATTAGAAATCGTCAATTTTTAAGTGGTTGTATTAATAGAAAACGAAAAAAAAAAAAGATAGAACCTGCTGCTGCTGTTCGTTAAAAAAAATAACTTCAAAATCGAATTCGATTTTTAAACAGTTTTTAGACAAAGATTACAACATCAATTATACTCTAAACCTTCCTTATAAACTTTCTGAATCCTTAATTGATCCTAAAACATCAAATTGAATTCGAATTTTATGAAGAACAGACAGTTTGACTTTTGGCTTCAAAAACTTTGACTCGTAAATTTGAAATCGTTACGAGGAATTGAGACGTGAAATTTTGCAGATAGTTTGAGTAAATGATTCCTAACAAGACTGCATTTAAGAATTTTGAAATTAAATACGAAATCTAGTTTTTGGAAAAAGGAACAAGAACAGAGGTATACGAGCTTTTATTTTTTTTTCTTAAGTTTTTCTGTTTTGATTTGAATTGCAGTAGTAGAGTTATACAGAGGGCAAATGGGATTAATATAGTCACAATGACTCAATCAAATTTGTTTTGTATCATAATTGAAGTCGACAATGGCAGACAGAAACCAGAAAGTTGAATTAAAAATATAAAGCAGATAAAAAAAATGGAAAGCGGGTAAAAAAATATAAAAAAATAAAAGCAGATGGTGATTAAATATATAAATGATTTGTACACTTTTTTTGACTTTTTAATTTATTTTACTTAATATTATTATTAAATATATTAATAAATATATTAATAACTGATTAATAAACATAATAATAATAATTATTTGATAATATTATTATTAATAATAAAAGTAATAATAATGATAATAATAATTATAAATATGATAATAATAATAGAAATAATTATAATAAATAATTATAATGATAATTATAAATTATTATTTATGATAATAATAATAATAATAAATGGTATTATTTTTTTATATTAATAATAATAACTATATTAATTTTTAATGATAATGGTAATAATAATTATGATAATAATATTAATAATCATAATAATAACTAAAGTCAAAATTTTACTACTAATTATAAAAATATTAATATTAATAATGGTATTAATAACTATAAAAATAATAATGCTAATAATGTAATAATTTACATGTATATATACAAATATAGGGTAGTTGATATATATATATATATATATATATATATATATATATATATATATATATATATATATATATATATATATATTGATAATATATCTATTTACAAATAGTTGTTCGTGAATCGTCGAAAACAGTCGAAGGATAATTGAATTCATATAAATAGTTCAAAAATTTTGAGGCTCAGTTTAACAGACTTAGATTATCATCTCAGAATTATTAAATCATATATAGATTTGGTTCAAAATAAGTCAAAATTTTCCGTATCATTACAGTACCTACCCGTTAAAAGAAATTTCATCCCGAAATTTGATTGTGGTCATCATGGCTAACAATAAAAATATTTTCATGATGAATATGAGTTGAAAAATAGAGTTTTATCACTATTGAGTAATATGGATAAAACAATTCGATTGCATGAAAAGTATGAGTGAAGCTTTCGTAAAAGATTGAAATGAGAAAATATCTGTTTGCCTTAACTTTTGACATAATTATAGTCGTTTTCCGGAATTCAAGGGATTTAAAGAAAATCTTCATAATCTGTATAAGATTTGTTTCTTCAGTAATTAAGAAAATTATGTTCCTTTTTGATTAAATTCGTAATCTGCCGCGATTACTATGTCTGATATTTCCACTATAAATTAACCTCTTTCGTTTCATGATTTTCACCACTCCTATAATTTCTTCCTCAATTCATACTTCCAAAGATTGTGAAAATGCTTAATCCAGTTCTGATTCTTGATATTTTCCTGGCTATCGTATCCTTCATTCTTCTTTTTATCTGCCACCGGAGGAATTTATTTTCTTCTACTATTACCTTGGGGTTATAATGTTTGTAATTCTCCCGTGTCTTTATGTTGCTATACGTATTGATATACACGGTTTGTAATTTATGTGTTGTTATCGGGCTTTATATTTTCCCTTATATTTCGAAGCTTCATGCTTTTGTAAAGTAAGTAATGGTCCAAAATTTGTAGGTATGAAGTTTCAAATGAACCTAATGTTCTAAGCAGAAAGGAACATAATATCACGATTTGATTTGTTAAATTACCAGAATCACTGAGGATAGAACTATCAAAAAATTATGTTCTTGATATATTTAGAGGTTAGATAGAATGAAAGAGTCGTGTACATGGCACATGATGATTGTAAGGTATGTGAGTCATCAGGTTCCATTAAAAATTTAGCATGACGTACTGTAATATAATCATGTTGGCCCGACGTCATTATATTATACTAACTCATGCTTCAATTCCCAACATTACTCCAGAAATCATTCATAATTTAAACTTGAATTTTACAGAATATAGAAACTAAAACAATTTCCTTTATGATGTAATACAGATAGCACGAGGAGATAAGTGATTTTAAACAAGAATAATTATGAAGATATCTTCAGAAATATCGAAGATATTTATAATGAAAGATACGATGATATCTTAGAATTTCTAAGATCGAAGGATAATGAAGAAAATTCTTCCGTAAGGATTTAAGATAAGTAAGGAGCAAGGTATTTGCTAAGGATTTTAGCAGATACTGAATCATCTGGATTCTTTGAATACAGGTTTAGACCTTGTGATTTTTTCACAGCCTCCTTCATGGTTTGCTCTATTCATTTTTCAGTACCAAATTTTTCTTTTGAGTTTTTTCAACACACCATTCTTTATTATCAAGCCTTTGGCCATTAAGACCATCTATAGCTTTTGCTGTTTCATCAGCATTCACACCGTTAACATATCTGAATCATTGGTTAGCAATCCGAGGTGTGTTCAAGAATTTTGAAGAGTTTGAACGCAGATGGTAATCGTCAATATACATATGATGTTCTAGAATTTCGAACGACATGAATATTTTTTTGGGTTTTATGAATAGAGGTAACGTCCTAGCACAGTTTTGAAGTCAAAGTATAGCTTTGAAAAATGTAGGGATCTAGGAGTGACGTCACCTGCTAAATCTTGACTTGGATTATGTTTTGTCAAAATCAAAATATGTAATTGAATTTGTATGAAAAATGATTGTGTATCGCTGTGAAGGTAGTGAGTATAGGTAATGATTTATGAATCAAAATTGAAGAATGTACGATGTAATATATTTATTGTGAACTTATATATTTCTCGGGTATTACCTACCCGTTAAAAATTTCACAAGTAATATTTTGTACAAGAGAATTTTATTTACAGTCTTTATGAAAATGTATATCTTCTGCAGGAGTAATATAGATTTGATGAATTAATATTAAATTAAACTCATTTGATTTATGGTTGGAACTAGAATTGAATAATCCCTAAAACTTTAGAGATTACATAATCCCCGCAGAATATTTCTCCAATGAAGTTATAAATCAATACTTCATCAGTTATTGTTGTTGGTATTCTTTGGTATCTATGGGGCATATGACGTTGATGTTCGAGGTACCGAGTGTGATGTTGAGGCGTGGGTTATGGTTGTTGTGGGTGGTGGTACTGGTTATGCTACTGGTGCTGCTGATGCTCGTAGATATTGCACCATATTCTCCAGAGCCACTATTCGAGCGCGAAGCTCGTTGACTTCTTCTATTACTCCGGGATGATTGACGGTTGGGATGAGGGGATGAATGAAGTTTAAAATTTTAGATATTATATAGTCGTTACGAGCTATTCTAGAAATGAGGGTGAAGATGGTGTTTCGAAGGGGTTCGCCGGTAAGTGCTTCAGGTTCTTCGCCGAGAGGGAAATTTGGTGGATGGAAAGGATCACCATCTTCTTGTCTCCATTGATTTAGTCGACTACTAACCCATCCTCATTTCATCCAGAACAGATGATGACTAATAGGTTGGTTCATTCCGGTTACGCCGCCATTGGAGCTCGAGGAATCAAGTGAAAAATCCATATTATATGATCGGAATAAGGGTTTGAATATGAGATGAGTGTTGAATACTGAATGATATATTTGTCTCCTCGAATACGTATATATAACAAAAAGATTTCCATAATTTACGGAGGAAATTTAGGAAAAGTGTTAGTCAAAGTCTACTGGGATAGATATGATAAGATATGATTTGTCTATACTCCATTTATGCAATAATTTCCAGTATGACGTGTCTAGATTAAAAATGATAAGTATGTAATCAGATAAACTTTCGATTAAAGACTTTCAATTCGTAATGGCCTATTCAGGTCTAGGGGCTTGAGCTATAGGATCCTTTAAATTGGAAAATCCAAACCCTTCCATCCTAGAGTTTCGTAGACGCCACTCGTCAAGAAAGTTCAATGATTAAAGATAACGAGAAAACAAAAAATTTTAAAAGTAATGAATATGAATAGTAATGACATTATAATGTCTTTGAGTTATCAAGAATCTTTATGAGTCAATAATGACATTTCCCGGTTCGCAAACCAATGCACAAAGGCATAAGGGCACATAGGTACGTAATATAACATGGAGGTTATATATGTTTGAGTATAAGTAGTAACAAACATAGAGATTTCAAAAATCATGGATAATATTTCATGTAATACATACGTAATACACAAAACCATGAAAGATGACATATGAATGTCAAGAATTTCAGAAATCATGAGTGACATTCCTCGGCTCCCTTAACCAATGTAGTTTTATGTGAGTTATAGAATATTTTGAATCACAATGGGAGTTCCTCCCGGAGTGACATAATAAAAGATATGTATATGTATGATGCAAGTAATAATGTTCTAAAGCTATAGGTCAGGCTGTAGACTAGACTTTAATGCACCTTATTAATCTGGGTTATCCACATAAAGACTGCCTAGTTCCCTACAACCACCGCTCTGATACCAACTGAGACGACCCGTCCTAATTCATCTGGACGGAGTCTTCAACTGTTGGTCCCATTGCGAGGTACTAACCTAAATATGCCATGAACGACTCAATGTAATATCTTTAAAATGAGCAAATGCACAGCGGAAGATTTCTTTAATATCTGCGAATAAACATGCTAAAAAGTGTCAACCAAAAGGTTGGTGAGTTCATAGGTTTATCATAAACAATGATTTCAGTAATAGTAATAGACCACAAAATTTCAGTTTCCATAAATATCCTTACACCGCAGTGTAATAAAAAAATATTCTACAACTATGGGCACTCGGTAACAAGCCTTAACAACAATAATAATGAATACCCCTAATGTATATAGTGCACCGAATCAAGTGCAATAATAAGCTCGAAATACTAAACATCCGTTGACTGCTAGCGTGACTAGCCCAGATGGGGTTGTCAAACACGATAGATCTATCAATAGGATTCGTGCCTACCATTTCATAAACCAATAGATTACGTTACCAAGCTAGGGGAATATTTGTGATTCTAACCCACGTAGAATAGGTTTAGTACTTGTGTCTATTTGGTAAAACAGTTATAAAACATTGCATGTATTCTCAGCCCAAAAATATAGATTGCAAAAGCAATTAAAAAGGGAGCTATGAAAACTCACGATGCGATATTTCGTAGTAATTATGCGTATGACGGCACTGAACAAGTGCAGAGTTGACCTCAGATTCACGAACCTATATCAAGTATATATATTAACACATATACTCGTAATCGAACAAGTTTATATATATTATTTCAATTAGTATATATTTCTATATATATACTTTTATATATATTCTATATATAAGTATTTATTTGATAAAATAATATTAATAATGATAATGAATAAAGAGTTGTATTATTTTGTAATAATAATAATAATAATATTCATAATGATAATGGTAACATTCATAAAAATAATAATAATGCTAAAAATAATGATGATATAAATAATGATAATGTTGGTAATAATGTTAATTTTAATAAAATGATACTTTTAAAATTGATAGATTTTTAATAAAAAGATAATGATAATTTTTAATAATAATGATACTTTTAATAATAATACTAATTCTTAATAATAATGTTAATTTTGATAATAACAATAATTTTAATAATAATGATAATAATACTAAAATAATGGTTTTAGTCATAATGGTACTAATAATATTAACCTTAATGATAATACCAATAATAATAATTATAATACCAATAATAACAATAATAATAATAATCTTAATAATAATAATAAAAATTATAATCATAATAATAACAATACTAAAAATAATATTAATAATTATTATTATTATTATTATAATAATAAAAATACTAAAAATAATATTAATTATATTTATAATTATAATTATAATAATAAAAAATTTTAAAAAGAAAACTACCTTCCAAAAGCTTTTATAAAAAGATTTGCCCTGAACCGGGCTCGAACCCGAGACCTCTCGCTCACACACAACCCTCCTTAAAATTCTTCCATGTATGTTTTTCTGATTTATTCTATCTTTTTATATATAAAACCCGTATTTCCTAACTGTCCTTCTTCATCTTCTTCTTCATTTTCCATCGGCCAAGAATCGAATCATCATAACACCAATGATTTAGCTTCTTCCATATAATTAGAAATCATCAATTTTTAAGTGGTTGTATTAATAGAAAATGAAAAAAAAAGACAGAACCTGCTGCTGCTGTTCGTAAAAAAAAATAACTTCAAAATCGAATTCGATTTTTAAACAGTTTTTAGACAAAGATTGCAACATCAATTATACTCTAAACCTTCCTTATAAAATTTCTGAATCCTTAATTGATCCTAAACATCAAATTGAATTCGAAATTTATGAAGAACAGACAGTTTTACTTTTGACTTCAAAAACTTTGACTATTAAATTTGAAATCGTTACAAGGAATTGGGACGTGAAATTTTGCAGATAGTTTGAGTAAATGATTCCTAACAAGACTGCATTTAAGGATTTTGAAATTAAATACAAAATCGAGTTTTTGGAAAAATGAACAAGAACATAGGTATACGAGCTTTTATTTTTTTCTTAAGTTTTTCTGTTTTGATTTGAATTGCAGTAGCAGAGTTATATAGAGGGTAAATGGGATTAATACAGTCACAATGACTCGATCAAATTTGTTTTGCATCATAATTGAAGTCGACGATGGCAGACAGAAACCAGAAAGTTGAATTAAAAATATAAAGCAGATAAAAAAATGAAAAGCAGGTAAAAAATATATAAAAAAATAAAAGCATATGGTGATTAAATATATAAATGATTTGTACACTTTTTTGACTTTTTAATTTATTTTTACTTAATATTATTATTAAATATATTAATAAATATATTAATAATAGTAATTTAATAATATTAATATTAATAATAATAATAAAAGTAATAATAATGATAATAATAATTATAAATATGATAATAATAATATAAATAATAATAATAAATAATTATAATGATAATGATAAATTATTATTTATGATAATAATAATAAATGGTATTATTTTTTTATATTAATAATAATAACTATATTAATTTTTAATGATAATGGTAATAATAATTATGATAATAATATTAATAATCATAATAATAACTAAAGTCAAAATTTTACTACTAATTATAATAATATTAATATTAATAATGGTATTAATAACTATAAAAATAATAATGCTAATAATGTAATAATTTACATATATACAAATATAGGGTAGTTGATATATATATATATATATATATATATATATATATATATATATATATATATATATATATATATATATATATATATATATATATATATATATATATATATATACATACATATATATACATATATATATACATACATATATATATATACATACATATATATACATACATATATATATACATACATATATATATGTATATATATATATATATGTATATATATATGTATATATATATATGTATGTATATATATATATATATATGTATATATATATGTGTGTTTATATATATATATATTTAGATTGATAATGTATCTATTTACAAATAGTTGTTCGTGAATCGTCGGAAACAGTCGAAGGATAATTGAATTCATATAAATAGTTCAAAAATTTTGAGGCTCAGTTTAACAGACTTAGCTTATCGTCTCAGAATTATTAAATCATACATAGATTTGGTTCAAAATAAGTCAAAATTTTTCGGGTCATTACAGACGAAATAAAAGAAACCTTAATGGAGCGTTTTTATCGCATTTCTGTGTATTTGGTTTAAAGCAATGAGTATGTTGCGGACAAGTACAATACTGATGACCATCTTTCTAGAAGCTCCGTCCGACTATTAACTTGTTGTAACCGTGTTTGTGTTTCTTTGTTATTGATGAAAAAGTTCAATCTATTCGGGAATAGGTTCTTGAGTAAAATTGTGTATACCTCGACATATACGGATAAATAAATACTTGCTCATACGGAAGCGTCTTCTAAACTTATCCTCTGGAAATGTGGGCGTGCCGAAAAAATAATCTTTGAACAATGATTGAGCTTTTCTTACACGATTTCGTGGGAAATGTCTTCTAGGAGCTCTACGTATAGAAACAACTTCTTGTTCGGCTTCATTTTGTTCTAAAAAATAATATAATAGAGTGCTTGAAGTGGATTATATGCATTTGCAATTGCAAAAGCCTCTTCATAATATTGTTTGTTGTGATCCATTCTCGAACGTTTTTTTTTAAATTATATATTTTTTGTAATATTGAGTGACAGTTTGTAGTAGTGTAGAATGTGTGAAAAAGAGTAGTGGTTTATGTAGAAACTATTTTGTAATTAAAAAAAGAAAAAAATTATCTGTTAAAAGTATCAAACGACTAGTTTCATATTTTTTCACCTTTTTTCTTTTTTTTTAATCAAAGTTCTCGTCGTAGCATATGGTTTAAAACAACATAATCATCGACGACATAGCAACGGCGCCCCAACGACGCTTGCTAGCACAAGCGCCGTTGCAGGACAGCCGAACGGTGGCCCAACGACGTCTACCGTTGTGAGCAGTCTAACTAGATAAACATATTTGAATCTCAATGAAACTCAATCTTAGGCACGTACGTTCCTTTATCTTAAAATGTTATAAATATAAATAAGAATCAAAATTTTCTAAAAATAGCCTAAGGGTTATACTTAACATTTTAAGATATGCATTATATTATTGTACTTTACTAATAAGCACTCACTAGCTTACTACTAACCAACTTTCTAACTATGTTGTACTACTATTATATATGTACAAAATTTTTTATTAAGGATATCCATCAGTGCTATTATTATAAGAAGAACTTAAATATAACATTACTTTTTTTCGAAAAGCAGAACTTAAACATAACATTGTGTAGAGATCCGTCCTAATCCATCCGAACGAAGTCCGTAACGATTATAAATGATTCAAAATAGTTGATTACATCGCGAGGCACTTGACCTCTATATGATACATTTTACAAATATTGCATTCGTTTTTGAAAAGACAATATTTCATTACATCGAAAGTTGACGGCATGCATACCATTTCATAATATATCTAACTATAATTGACTTAATATTAATCTTGATGAACTCAACGACTCGAATGCAACGTCTTTTGAAATATGTCATGAATGACTCCAAGTAATATCCCTAAAATGAGTAAATGCACAGCGGAAGATTTCTTTCGTACCTGAGAATAAACATGCTTTAAAGTGTCAACCAAAAGGTTGGTGAGTTCATTAGTTTAACATAAATAATCATGTCATAATTTTAATAGACCACAAGATTTCATATATCCATTTCACATAAACATACGTCCCATGCATAGAGACAAAAATATCATTCATATGGATTGAACACCTGGTAACCGACCTTAACAAGATGCATATAAGAATATCCCCATCATTCCGGGACACCCTTCGGATATGATATAAATTTCGAAGTACTAAAGCATCCGGTACTTTGGATGGGGTTTGTTAGGCCCAATAGATCTATCTTTAGGATTCACGTAAATTAGGGTGTCTGTTCCCTAATTCTTAGATTACCAAACTTAATAAAAAGGGGCATATTCGATTTCGATAATTCAACCATAGAATGTAGTTTCACGTACTTGTGTCTATTTCGTAAAGCATTTGTAAAAGCAGCGCATGTATTCTCAGTCCCAAAAATATATATTGCAAAAGCATTTAAAAAGGGAGCAAATGAAACTCACCTAATGTATTTTGTAGTAAAAATACATATGACAAAACTGAACAATGAAGGGTTGGCCTCGGATTCACGAACCTATATCATTTGTATATTTATTAATATACATAGTTGTAATCGAACAAATATATATAAATTTTATTAGTTATAACCTTTTTATATTAATAATATATATATGTTATTCATATAAGTGTAGTTATATAAAATTCATACTAAACTTCATTTAAAATCATATATTTATATTATATATTAAAGTATGTGTTATATACGTTTATTTTGTATATGTATCTTAAATAATTATTATAGTTATATTAGTATCTATATATTTAGTATTATATTAAAATACCTAATTTGTTAAATGTAGTATTTATATAATGTTAATATGTTTTTCATATAGTTTTGTGGAATCTCCGTATAATTATAGTGTATATGATAAGGGTGTTCTTATGTACAAGATATTTATTTGTTAAAAATGATAGTTTTGACTTTAATATTTTTCTAGTGGTAATAATAATAACTTTATTAATAATGATAATATTAATAATAATAATATTATTGTTAATAATAATACTTTTGATTAATAATAATAATAATAGTAATGGTTACAAAAGTAATACTGATATTAATACTGATAATGATATCTTGTATTATTTTTATAATAATAATAATAATAATAATAATAATAATAATAATAATAAGAATAATAATAATAATAATAATAATAATAATAATAATAATAATAATAATAATAATAATAATAATAATAATAATAATAATAATAATAATAATAATAATAATAATAATAATAATAATAATAATAATAATAATAATAATAATAATAATAATAATAAGAATAAAATGGTTACCTTAACAAACTTTCTAAAAAAAATTTATTCCAGACCGGAATTGAACCCGAGACCTCTTGCTCATCCGAACAATTGCTCAACCATTGAACCGTTTCCATTTTACTGATTCTATTGCAGTTTAATTACTTATAACCCCTATTAAATTGATTCCCTTTTCTTCTTCAATCTCAGATCAAACGACCCAGTATCTAAACCTAGTTAATAACGAGTTTCAGAATTTGATTTGTATTAGGAATTGGAACATAAACGTTTATTGATTGATAAAAAAAATAATCATAAACGTAGAATAGAGCTGCTACTGATCTAACTATATGAAGAACAGGAATAAATTTCTTTATATTTTAAGAACGTATTAGCTCAGGTCTCCTACATGAAATAAGTTTTAAATGACTTATAGAACCCTTCTAATTCATCAATTAATCTGGAGATACTGAAACACACTCCAATTTTCCCAAGAACAAAAGTTTTGACTTTTTGGAAATTTAACTTTGACTTGATAATTTGAACTCGTTTTAAGGAATTAGAATCTGAAACTTTACAAAAAGTTTCGTTAAAGGATTCTTAACATGACCACATTTGTGGATTTTAAAATTTGATTTTGAATTCAAGGTTTTGAACATGACGGTTCCAGTACATGAACACCCAGAATCAAATTCGAGTTTTAAGGCTATTTTAATATATACTTCCAACATAAATTAGATTCTAAATCCATAATATAAACTTTCTGACTCCTCAATTAAACCTAAAACATAAAAACGAGTTCGAATTTTACCTTGAACAATTTGGTTGACTTTTTGTGATGAAGCTTTGACCCCAAAATTTGTGATCGTTTTTAGGAATTGAAGGCTGAAATTTTGGAGAAAGTTTGATTACAACATTCCTAACATCATTACATTAAAGGATTTTGAAATGGAATTCGAATTCGATTTTTGGCTAAAAAGTTATAGAACAGAGGTATCGGTTTTTATATATCTTTATAAAATTCTGTTTAATTTTTGAAGAAGAACACAAAAATGGTGTTGTGTAGTTGATAATCATATAAGGAGATTGAGTTCTTTCTCAACAATCTGAGGTAATTGTTTGTTATATAAAAAAAAGTCGACATATTATTCTAAATCCAAAAACGGGTACAGAAGGAAAAAAAATAAAAAGGTGATCTTGATTGTAACTGAATTTGTATGTATCCTACTCTATGTTAGATCTTTAATATAATTAGAGATAGTAGTACAATTATATACAGTGTGATACTGATTTATAACAAACTCAAATCTTTTAATTAGTTTTAGATTATAATAAATATTAATAATAATAATTCTATTAATATTGTTAATAATTAATTATAATAATAATAATGATATTAATAATCATTAATAATAACATTAACCATGATATTAATAATAGTAATATTAATTTTTATAAAGATACAAATATTATGCTAACATTAATAAGGTTAATGATAAAACTAATGATAATTTCAATAAGTTTAATTATAAAAATGATAATAATATTATTAATAATAATACTAATAATATTAATTTCATTAATGTTAATATGATATAAATAATTTTAACAATAACATACATATCAGATTTCTTAATATTATTAATACTAATATTAATATTTAATATTTATAATAATAATGAAATACTAATAATAATTTTAATAATTATATTTTTATTTGTATTATATATTATTAAATATGTAACTTCATATAATATATTAAGTAATAACTTTTATTGAGTTCTTATTATATAGAAATTATAATTATATATAAAAATTTATTTTAAATTATAATTATTTATATATATTCAATATACTTTATTTATATATGTGATACATCATAAGTCATAATAGCATATATTACTTTATTTTACATAATTAATTCAAATAATTAAATTTTGTAATATTAAAGATTACCATTATATATATAAATATATTTTTAAATATATACATTCCTATTTACAAATAAGCGTGCGTGAATCCTCGAGAATGGTCGAAGGTCAATTGAATATATGAAAATAGATTTCAAAACTTTCGAGACTCAATATTACAGATTTTGCTTATCGTGTCGGAATCATATAAAGATTAAAGCTTAAATTTGATCGGAAATTCCCGGGTCATCACAGTACCTACCCGTTAAAGAAATTTCGTCCCGAAATTTGAGTAAGGTCGTCATGGCTAACAATAAATATGTTTTCCTGATGAATATGAGCTGATAAATAGAGTTTTATCATCATTGAGTAATATGGATAAAATGATTCGATTAATCAAAGAGTATGAATGAGGCTATCACAAAAGATTGAGATATAGATTTAACTTTTGACGTAGTCACTGTTGAATTCCGGAATTCAAGGGATTTAAAGAAAATCTTCGAAATCTGAGAGATTTGATTCTTCGGCGAATAAGGAGATTAAGATCTCTATAATTAAATAAGGTGATCTGCCTCGATTACTCTATCTGATATTTCCATTATAAATTAAACTCCTCCGTTCCATTATTCTCACCATTCCTGTACTTTCTTTATTAGTTCATACATCCAAAAGATTGTGAAAATGCTTAATCCCATTCTAATCCCTAATATTTTCCTATTTATCATTTCTGTCATCCTTCTTTTCAATCTTCCACCATAAAAATCTGTTTACTTCTACTATAACCTTAGGGTGATACTATTCTTAATCATACCACGTCTTTATATTGCTATTCGTGTTAATATCCACAGTTTGTAACTTCCGTGTTGTTATTGGGCTTTATATTTTCTCTTATATTTCGGAGCTCTTTGCTTTTTATTATCCTCCCGACCTCTAGTAAAGCGAGTAACGGTCCAAAATTCGTAAGTATGGAGTTTCGAATGAACTACATGTTCTAAATAAGAAAAAATGTAATAGCACGATTTGATTTGTTAAATTATCAGAATCACTGAAAAAAGATAGAACTATCAAGAAAATATGTTCTTGATATGTTTATAGATTAGAT
Organism: Rutidosis leptorrhynchoides; assembly: GCF_046630445.1. NCBI lineage: Eukaryota > Viridiplantae > Streptophyta > Magnoliopsida > Asterales > Asteraceae > Rutidosis > Rutidosis leptorrhynchoides. Next base: position 125,772,375 of record NC_092338.1, on the reverse strand, counting down.
AGAATGTAAGAGTCGTGTAACATGGCACATGATGACGTTATAATCTGTGAATCATCACGTCCCATTAGAAAATCAGCATGACTTACTGTAATATAATCACGTTGATCAAGTGTCATTATATTATACTAACTCATGCTTCAGTTCCCAACACTACTTCAAAATCATTCATATTTTAAACTCGAAGGTTTTAGAATTTAGAAACTAAAATAGTTTCTTTTATGATGTAACACAGATATCACGAAGATATAACTAATTTCGGACAAGAAGAGTTATGAAAATATCCTCAAAAATATCGAAGATATTTATGATGATATTTTGGGATTTCTAAGTTCGATGGTTGATGAAGAAAATTTTCCGCAAGATTTTAACATGACTTCGGAGCAGGATATCCTCTAAAGATTTCAACGGATCCAGAATTACCTGGATTCTTTGAATATAGGGTATGGTTCTTGTATTTGTCCTTGGTTTCCTTCGTGGTTAGCTAAATCCGTTTTCTAGTTCCAACTTTTTTGAGCTTTTCCAACATACTATTCTTTATCATCAAACTTTCGATGATTAAAGTCGTTTACGGTTGTCTACGGTTTCTGCTGCTTCATTCAGCTTTTTCAACATTCAAAGTATTGATTTGTAGACTGAGTACTTTTCAAAATTTCAGAATGAAAGATCATAATTCTAAGGGATAAATATCATACATATAACTGTTGATGTAGATATGCTGTGAGTTTTCAAAGTACTGATTGCTGATATCCGGTAATTGGTATGGCAGTTCTCATTATCAGATGCGAATAAGTACATGATAGAGTTTAACGAACAAATATAATGGTTCTTCGGAGAGACTTAGGCTAATGAGTAATGAAGTTGCTGGTAAGTTTACTGCTAATGTGGTGGAACATAAACGGTTCCCCAATAACGATGACGAAAGGCAACTTATATATCAAAGTTATAATAAGGCTAATCCGAATGAAAGTCGAAGTTGATTTGTTGGAGCTGTGACAAAATTTACTAATTTGAAAAAGAATTGTAAAGTTATTTTCGGTAATAATAACGCTAAAGGAATTAGCACAGTTACGCGTTAAACGTTTACTCAGGTTCCGATTATTTTCAGGTGCATAACTATATGCATCAATCTTTCTTCTCATAGATAACGTGCGGTTGAATCATCCTCTTGGTTAAGGTGTTTTCAAGAATCATGTAGGGTTTGAATGCAGATTGTAATCGTCAAGAGACAAATGAGGTTTAAGATGAAATCAAGTGGCAAACTTGAAGAGTTGTTTAATTTCATATATTATAATCAATATTTTAATTCATTTTAATTATCCAATGTTATTAGTCCACAGCCGATAGTCCGCAGTTGACAGTCCAATATTTCATATATAGTTTAATATATAATATTCGAATTAATTAATACGTATCGTGACCCGTATTCGTCTCAGACTCGATCACAACTCAAACTATATATATTATTATACAATCAACCTCAACCCTGTATAGCTAACTTCCGCATTACTGCATATAGAGTATCTATGGTTATTCAAAATAATATATATAGATGGGTCGATATGATATGTCAAAACCTTGTATACGTGTCCCGATATTTAAAGTGCATAAAATAAATAGCAGAAATTAAATGACGATAAATAAAATTGCGAGAATATAAATTGCGATAAATAAACTGCGATAAATAAAATGTAATCAGTTAGCTAGGAATAGTTAGCTAGGATCAGTTAGCGTGGATTCTTAACAAAATTTCGATTAGTTAATTCGTTTGTTTCTAACAAATTTTATTTTGTCAAATGTTTTCTTCATTATGCCACTTGTTGAATTCTGATAGGTCAAAATCCAAATATGAAATTGAATGAAAATGGTTATTCTGCGGTGAACAGACACGTATATCGGTGAGTGCAAATAGGATAGTAAATGACTGTTGAATCAGCTTTGACGAATGTACAGTGTAACTTATTAAGGTGAAATCTAAATATTCCTCGGGTATTACCTACCCGTTAAAATATTTTCACCATTAACAGTTTGTACAAAAGAATTTTTAATTACAATCTTTATGAAAACATATATACGTATATATTTTCTTCAGATGTAATCATGGAATTAATGAGTTAATATGATATTAAACTCATTTGGTTTACGTTTAGAACTAGAGTACATAATCTCTAAAACATTAGAGGTTACATAACTATCATGTCGAACGAAGATAAATGATGTAGATCGTCATGTAGAACGAAGATAATCGATGTAGGACATCATGTAGTGTGACGATTATGCTGGAGGTACAGACTGTGAGTTTGAGGTGTGAGATATTGCTGAAGCTAGTAAGTTTTGTACCATATTCTCCAAATTGATTACTCGAGCGTGAAGTTTGTTGACGTCTTCCATTATTCTAGGATGATTGTCGGTTCGGAACAAGCGAATGAATAAGGTTTTAAATTTGAGATAGTATATAATCATGACGAGATATTCGGGAAATGAGGGTGAAAATGGTGTTTCGAACAGGTTCGCCGGTAAGTGCTTCAGGTTTTTCACCAAGAGTGCAGGTTGGTGAGTGGAAAGGATCGCCTTCTTATCGTCTCCGCTGATTTAGTCGACTACGAAACCATCAGATGAATTGGGGATGGCTGATTGGTTGATTCATTCTGGTGACACCGCTTTCGGAGTTTATGTGAATATCCATGTCGGAATAACTGTCGGAATAACTATCGGAATAGCTATCGAAATATGAGGGACTCGAACTGGTTGAGGGATTCATCTCGTACGAACAGATGAAGGATTTTCGATAAGAAATAGATTATAGGATATAGATTAGTACCCTGCAATACATAATTTACATATGCATATATAATACTAAAATCCCATAAGTTACGGAGGAATCTACAGAAGCTGTCAGGCAGGTAACAATAACAGATACGCTAATATGAAAATTAGCAGATACGATAAGATATGAATTTCGTCTATACACTATTCATGCAGTCGATACAGTAAAATGTGTCTAGACTAAGAATAATAAGCAAGTGATTTCCTAAGAATGATAAGCAGATGATTTCCGACAAAAATGATAAGCAAAACTTTTGACATGCAGACACGGTCGAAGTCCAGACTCAGTAATGCATCCTAACAACTTATCAGTTATACACACTAATGCAGACCTGGTTCACTATGACCACCACTCTGATACCAACTGTAGAGACCCGTCTGTAGTGACCCGAACTTTTCCATGTTTATATATATTAATTGAGATTGATATTTACATGATTAAATGTTTCCAACATGTTAAGCAATTAAACTTGTTAAGACTTGATTAATTGAAATATGTTTCATATAGACAATTGACCACCCAAGTTGACCGGTGATTCACGAACGTTAAAACTTGTAAAAACTATATGATGACATATATATGGATATATATATATATATATATATATATATATATATATATATATATATATATATATATATATATAGTTAACATGATACTATGATAAGTAAACATATCATTAAGTATATTAACAATGAACTACATATGTAAAAACAAGACTACTAACTTAATGATTTTTAAACGAGACATATATGTAACGATTATAGTTGTAAAGACATTTAATGTATATATACCATATTAAGAGATATTCATACATGATAATATCATGATAATATAATAATTTAAAATCTCATTTGATATTATAAACATTAGGTTAACAACATTTAACAAGATCGTTAACCTAAAGGTTTCAAAACAACACTTACATGTAACGACTAACGATGACTTAACGACTCAGTTAAAATGTATATACATTTAGTGTTTTAATATGTATTTATACACTTTTGAAAGACTTCAATACACTTATCAAAATACTTCTACTTAACAAAAATTCTTACAATTACATCCTCGTTCAGTTCCATCAACAATTCTACTCGTATGCACCCGTATTCGTACTCGTACAATACACAGCTTTTAGATGTATGTACTATTGGTATATATACTCCAATGATCAGCTCTTAGAAGCCCATGTGAGTCACCTAACACATGTGGGAACCATCATTTGGCAACTAGCATGAAATATCTCATAAAATTACAAAAATATGAGTAATCATTCATGACTTATTTACATGAAAACAAAATTACATATTCTTTATATCTAATCCATACACCAACGACCAAAAACACCTACAAACACTTTCATTCTTCAATTTTCTTCATCTAATTGATCTCTCTCAAGTTCTATCTTCAAGTTCTAAGTGTTCTTCATATATTCTACAAGTTCTAGTTACATAAAATCAAGAATACTTTCAAGTTTGCTAGCTCACTTCCAATCTTGTAAGGTGATCATCCAACCTCAAGAAATCTTTGTTTCTTACAGTAGGTTATTATTCTAATACAAGGTAATAATCATATTCAAACTTTGGTTCAATTTCTATAACTATAACAATCTTATTTCAAGTGATGATCTTACTTGAACTTGTTTTCGTGTCATGATTCTGCTTCAAGAACTTCGAGCCATCCAAGGATCCGTTGAAGCTAGATCCATTTTTCTATTTTCCAGTAGGTTTATCCAAGGAACTTAAGGTAGTAATGATGTTCATAATATCATTCGATTCATACATATAAAGCTATCTTATTCGAAGGTTTAAACTTGTAATCACTAGAACATAGTTTAGTTAATTCTAAACTTGTTCGCAAACAAAAGTTAATCCTTCTAACTTGAATTTTAAAATCAACTAAACACATGTTCTATATCTATATGATATGCTAACTTAATGATTTAAACCCTGGAAACACGAAAAACACCGTAAAACCGGATTTACGCCGTCGTAGTAACACCGCGGGCTGTTTTGGGTTAGTTAATTAAAAACTATGATAAACTTTGATTTAAAAGTTGTTATTCTGAGAAAATGATTTTTATTATGAACATGAAACTATATCCAAAAATTATGGTTAAACTCAAAGTGGAAGTATGTTTTCTAAAATGGTCATCTAGACGTCGTTCTTTCGACTGAAATGACTACCTTTACAAAAACGACTTGTAACTTATTTTTTCAACTATAAACCTATAACTTTTCTGTTTACATTCATAAAATAGAGTTCAATATGAAACCATAGCAATTTGATTCACTCAAAACGGATTTAAAATGAAGAAGTTATGGGTAAAACAAGATTGGATAATTTTTCTCATTTTAGCTACGTGAAAATTGGTAACAAATCTATTCCAACCATAACTTAATCAACTTGTATTATATATTATGTAATCTTGAGATACCATAGACACGTATGTAATCTTGTATCCGAAGGGTGTCCCGGAATGATGGGGATATTCTTATATATGCATCTTGTTAATGTCGGTTACCAGGTGTTCACCATATAAATGATTTTTATCTCTATGTATGGGATGTGTATTGAAATATGAAATCTTGTGGTCTATTATTATGATTTGATATATATAGGTTAAACCTATAACTCACCAACATTTTTGTTGACGTTTTAAGCATGTTTATTCTCAGGTGATTATTAAGAGCTTCCACTGTCGTATACTTAAATAAGGACGAGATTTGGAGTCCATGCTTTTATGATATTGTGTAAAAACTGCATTCAAGAAACTTATTTTGTTGTAACATATTTGTATTGTAAACCATTATGTAATGGTCGTGTGTAAACAGGATATTTTAGATTATCATTATTTGATAATCTACGTAAAGCTTTTTAAACCTTTATTGATGAAATAAAGGTTATGGTTTGTTTTAAAATGAATGCAGTCTTTGAAAAACGTCTCATATAGAGGTCAAAACCTCGCAACGAAATCAATTAATATGGAACGTTTTTAATCAATAAGAACGGGACATTTCAGTTGGTATCCGAGCGTTGGTCTTAGAGAACTAGAATTTTACATTAGTGTGTCTTATCGAGTTTGTTAGGATGCATTAGTGAGTCTGGACTTCGACCGTGTTTACTTGAAAAATGATTGCTTAACAAATTTTGTTGGAAACTATATATTTTTAACATGTGAATATTATGTGATATATTAATCTCTTAACGCGTTTGATATTATGTGATAGATGTCTACCTCTAGAACAAGTCCCATTGACTCACCTAATAATAATGAAGAGTCAAATGTAAATTGGAATGATTCGTGGACTGATTCACAAGTTCCCGAAGAGGAACCGGAAGAAGAGTCGGAACCGGAAGAAGAATCGGAACCGGAAGAGGAGGAACCGGAGGAGGAAATAGAACCGGTGGGGGAAATAATAAAACGGTTAAGTAAAAGAAAATCCTCAACCAACCGACCAAGGTTAATTATGGTCAATGGTGTTTCCACCAAGGAAGCAAAATATTTGGAGGATTACCAATTCTCCGATGAATCGGATTCCGACGAGAATTCCGATGATGTTATAAAAATTACCCCAACTGAATTTAAAAAGGTAAAAGAAAATAATAAGGGAAAGGGCATAAAAATAGAGAAATCTAATTCCAACCCCGATGAACTTTATATGTATCGTCAACCCCCGAAGTCCTTAAGTTGTAACAATGACCCGGGAACCTCTAAACCACCAGGTTTTTCTAAATCAATGTGGAAAACGACGGCTCGTATTAGGGGAACATCATATATCCCTAGAAACTTGGCAAAACGAACCAAAACCGAAGAAGAAGAAGAAACAAGCGAGTCGGAATAAGATAGTTGTATTTGTGTGGTGTAATATATGTAATATAGTGTGCTTATGCTTTATGATATATGTAAAAATTGCTTGTATTAATAAGTATTTTTTTTTATGAATCTAACTCTTGTCTATTTTACAGTATAAAAACACAAAATGGATAGACAACCCAATATTTTAAGAGACCTACCCGGAGACATGATTGATGAAATCTTGTCTAGAGTCGGTCAGAATTCTTCGGCACAACTATTTAAGGCGAGATCAGTTTTAAGACATTCAAAGAACGTTCCAAGAATGCCTTGGTTTATAAAAGGCTTTCGTTCGAAAGATGGGGGATATCACATTGGGAAATCCATAAGTTACGATGTGTTTACTTTGACGCATATATTGCGGGGAACCCAAATGCTATTTTACGCAATGGGTTAAGAAATTATTTTGACTCAATATATCCGAATATTGGACTTCGTGATTTAGAAAAAGCGGCTAACATGCAACATAAAGAAGCATGTTATGCTTACGGATTAGTAATGTTCGCTTCTCACCAAAGTGAGAACAAGAACATCGGGCTACAACTATTAAACAAAACGTTCCAACAAGTGACGGAGTCGGTAATTGGGGTAAGAAATGAGGTTTTTAGATTGTTACGGGACTGTTGGACATTACGTAACCCTCGTCCCTTTGACGACGTTACAACACGATGTCTTATCAACGGCCATAACGGTTATGTTCCACAAGACCAAGGATGGGAAGTAATCCTAGTAAAACCAGAATGCATGACTTGTTTCTGGACGTATGAATTACGTGTCTTTATTGCCTTTGCTGAACGACTTGTGTACTAGCTAGAATTATCTTCACAACTATCTTGTATCAAAGTTATTGTGTGCTATATTTCATGCTTTATGTAAAATAAGCGGTATTGTAAGTTTGTAAAATATTGTATAAAAGTTTGAACGCGAAATATTATTATAATCAGTTTTTCATATAGAATTGTAGTAGTTGAATTGTATATTAGCTACTAAGTATGAACTTAATGGGTAGGTACTACCCGAATTTAAACTTATAAAACGCTAATATGAAGAAAAAGCTTTTATAAATGAGTTCATATTATGCTACGAAATACTATTAACTACTCTTAATATTCTGTATGATTAACTTGTTCCATTTGACTATTTTGAAGGAAATGGCACCGACTACTCGACACACCGTGAATATGAATGAAGAGGAATTCCGTACTTTTCTAGCTTCAAACATAGCCGCAGTACAGACTACGCTACATACCAACAATAACCTTGGATCTAGCAGTACGGGAAATCGTGTAGGATGCACCTACAAAGAATTCACTGCCTGCAAACCTTTGGAATTTGATGGAACCGAAGGACCGATCGGATTGAAACGGTGGACCGAGAAGGTCGAATCGGTGTTTGACATAAGTAAGTGTACTGAAGAGGACAAAGTGAAGTACGCTACGCATACCTTCACAGGTTCTGCGTTAACATGGTGGAATACCTATTTAGAGCAAGTGGGACAAGATGATGCGTACGCACTACCGTGGTCAGCATTCAAGCACTTGATGAACGAGAAGTACCGTCCCAGAACCGAGGTCAATAAGCTCAAGACAGAACTTAGAGGGTTATGAACCCAAGGATTTGATATTACCACATACGAAAGACGATTCACAGAATTGTGCCTATTGTGTCCGGGAGCGTTCGAAGATGAGGAAGAGAAGATCGACGCATTTGTGAAAGGGTTACCGGAAAGAATCCAAGAAGATATAAGTTCACACGAGCCCGCCTCCATACAACAGGCATGTAGAATGGCTCACAAACTAGTGAACCAGATTGAGGAAAGAATTAAAGAACAGACGGCTGAAGAGGCCAATGTGAAGCAAGTCAAAAGAAAGTGGGAGGAAAACGGTGATAAGAATCACCAATACAACAACAACAGCAATTACAATAATAATCGCAACAATTATCCCAACAATTGCAACATCAATCGCAACTACAACAAACGGCCCAACAACAGCAACAACAACAACAACAACAACAACAACAACTACAACAATCATCCCAACAACAACAACAATCAGAAGCAGCTATGCCAAAGGTGTGAAAAGTATCACTCGGGGTTCTGCACCAAATTTTGCAACAAGTGTACAAGAAATGGTCATAGCGCGGCGAAGTGTGAGGTCTACGGACTAGGGGTTAATAGAACGAAAGGAACAAATGGTGTCGGAACGAGTAATGGCAGAGCAAGTAGTGTCAGAGCAAGTTATGCCAATGTAGTTTGTTATAAATGTGGAAAACCGGGCCACATTATTAGAAATTGCCCGAACCAGGAGAACACGAATGGACAAGGCCGCAGAAGAGTTTTCAATATTAATGCAGCAGAGGCACAGGAAGACCGGGAGCTTGTTACGGGTACGTTTCTTATTAATAATAAATCTTCTTACGTTTTATTTGATTCGGGTGCGGATAGAAGCTATATGAGTAGAGATTTTTGTGCTAAATTAAGTTGTCCATTGACACCTTTGGATAGTAAATTTTTACTCGAATTAGCAAATGGTAAATTAATTTCAGCAGATAATATATGTCGGAATCGAGAAATTAAACTGGTTAGCGAAACATTTAAGATTGATTTGATACCAGTAGAGTTAGGGAGTTTTGATGTGATAATCGGTATGGACTGGTTGAAAGAAGTGAAAGCAGAGATCCTTTGTTACAAAAATGCAATTCACATTATACGAGAAAAAGGAAAACCCTTAATGGTGTACGGAGAAAAGGGCAACACGAAGCTACATCTTATTAGTAATTTGAAGGCATAAAAACTAATAAGAAAAGGTTGCTATGCTGTTCTAGCACACGTCGAGAAAGTACAAACTGAAGAAAAGAGCATCAATGATGTTCCCATTGCAAAAGAATTTCCCGATGTATTTCTGAAAGAATTACCGGGATTACCCCCATATCGATCCGTTGAATTTCAAATAGATCTTGTACCAGGAGTAGCACCAATAGCTCGTGCTCCTTACAGACTCGCACCCAGCGAGATGAAAGAACTGCAAAGCCAATTACAAGAACTTTTAGAGCGTGGTTTCATTCGACCAAGCACATCACCGTGGGGAGCTCCTGTTTTGTTTGTCAAGAAGAAAGATGGTACATTCAGGTTGTGTATCGACTACCGAGAGTTGAACAAACTTACCATCAAGAACCGCTACCCACTACCGAGAATCGACGACTTATTTGATCAACTACAAGGCTCGTCTGTTTATTCAAATATTGACTTACGTTCCGGGTATCATCAAATGCGGGTGAAAGAAGATGATATTCCAAAGACTGCTTTCAGAACACGTTACGGTCATTACGAGTTTATGGTCATGCCGTTTGGTTTAACTAATGCACCAGCTGTGTTCATGGACCTTATGAACCGAGTGTGTGGACCATACCTTGACAAGTTTGTCATTGTTTTCATTGATGACATACTTATTTACTCAAAGAATGACCAAGAACACGGTGAACATTTGAGAAAGGTGTTAGAAGTATTGAGGAAGGAAGAATTGTACGCTAAGTTTTCAAAGTGTGCATTTTGGTTGGAAGAAGTTCAATTCCTCGGTCACATAGTGAACAAAGAAGGTATTAAGGTGGATCCGGCAAAGATAGAAACTATTGAAAAGTGGGAAACCCTGAAAACTCCGAAACACATATGCCAGTTTTTAGGACTAGCTGGTTACTACAGAAGGTTCATCCAAGACTTTTCCAGAATAGCAAAACCCTTGACTGCATTAACGCATAAAGGGAAGAAATTTGAATGGAATGATGAACAAGAGAAAGCGTTTCAGTTATTGAAGAAAAAGCTAACTACGGCACCTATGTTGTCATTGCCTGAAGGGAATGATGATTTTGTGATTTATTGTGACGCATCAAAGCAAGGTCTCGGTTGTGTATTAATAAAACGAACGAAGGTGATTGCTTATGCGTCTAGACAATTGAAGATTCACGAACAAAATTATACGACGCATGATTTGGAATTAGGCGCGGTTGTTTTTGCATTAAAGACTTGGAGGCACTACTTATATGGGATCAAAAGTATTATATATAGCGACCACAAAAGTCTTCAACACATATTTAATCAGAAACAACTGAATATGAGGCAGCGTAGGTGAATTGAATTATTGAATGATTACGACTTTGAGATTCGTTACCACCCGGGGAAGGCAAATGTGGTAGCCGATGCCTTGAGCAGGAAGGACAGAGAACCCATTCGAGTAAAATCTATGAATATAATGATTTATAATAACCTTACTACTCAAATAAAGGAGGCGCAACAAGGAGTTTTAAAAGAGGGAAATTTAATGGATGAAATACCCAAAGGATCGGAGAAGCATCTTAATATTCGGGAAGACGGAACCCGGTATAGGGCTGAAAGGATTTGGGTACCAAAATTTGGAGATATGAGAGAAATGGTACTTAGAGAAGCTCATAAAACCAGATACTCAATGCATCCTGGAACGGGGAAGATGTACAAGGATCTCAAGAAACATTTTTGGTGGTCGGGTATGAAAGCCGATGTTGCTAAATATGTAGGAGAATGTTTGACGTGTTCTAAAGTCAAAGCTGAGCATCAGAAACCATCAGGTCTACTTCAACAACCCGAAATCCCAGAATGGAAATGGGAAAACATTACCATGGATTTCATCACTAAATTGCAAAGGACTGCAAGTGGTTTTGATACTATTTGGGTAATAGTTGATCGTCTCACCAAATCAGCACACTTCATGCTAATAAGAGAAGATGACAAGATGGAGAAGTTAGCACGACTGTATTTGAAGGAAGTCGTCTCCAGACATGGAATACCAATCTCTATTATCTCTGACAGGGATGGCAGATTTATTTCAAGATTCTGGCAGACATTACAGTAAGCATTAGGAACTCGTATAGACATGAGTACTTCCTATCATCCACAAACTGATGGGCAGAGTGAAAGGACGATACAAACGCTTGAAGACATGCTACGAGCATTTGTTATTGATTTCGGAAACAGTTGGGATCGATATCTACCGTTAGCAGAATTTTCCGACAACAACAGCTACCATTCAAGCATTGAGATGGCGCCGTTTGAAGCACTTTATGGTAGAAAGTGCAGGTCTCCGATTTGTTGGAGTGAAGTGGGGGATAGACAGATTACGGGTCCGGAGATTATACAAGAAACTACCGAGAAGATCATCCAAATTCAACAACGGTTGAAAACCGCCCAAAGTCGACAAAAGAGCTACGCTGACATTAAAAGAAAAGATATAGAATTTGAAATTGGAGAGATGGTCATGCTTAAAGTTGCACCTTGGAAAGGCGTTGTTCGATTTGGTAAACGAGGGAAATTAAATCCAAGGTATATTGGACCATTCAAGATTATTGATCGTGTCGGACCAGTAGCTTACCGACTTGAGTTACCTCAACAACTCAGGGCTGTACATAACACTTTACATGTCTCGAATTTGAAGAAATGTTTTGCTAAAGAAGATCTCACTATTCCGTTAGATGAAATCCAAATCAACGAAAAACTTCAATTCATCGAAGAACCCGTCGAAATAATGGATCGTGAGGTTAAAAGACTTAAGAAAAACAAGATACCAATTGTTAAGGTTCGATGGAATGCTCATAGAGGACCCGAGTTCACCTGGGAGTGTGAAGATCAGATGAAGAAGAAATACCCGCATCTATTTCCAGAAGATTCGTCAACACCTTCAACAGCTTAAAATTTCGGGACGAAATTTATTTAACGGGTAGGTACTGTAGTGACCCGAACTTTTCCATGTTTATATATATTAATTGAGATTGATATTTACATGATTAAATGTTTCCAACATGTTAAGCAATTAAACTTGTTAAGACTTGATTAATTGAAATGTGTTTCATATAGACAATTGACCACCCAAGTTGACCGGTGATTCACGAACGTTAAAACTTGTAAAAACTATATGATGACATATATATGGATATATATATATATAGTTAACATGATACTATGATAAGTAAACATATCATTAAGTATATTAACAATGAACTACATATGTAAAAACAAGACTACTAACTTAATGATTTTTAAACGAGACATATATGTAACGATTATAGTTGTAAAGACATTTAATGTATATATATCATATTAAGAGATATTCATACATGATAATATCATGATAATATAATAATTTAAAATCTCATTTGATATTATAAACATTGGGTTAACAACATTTAACAAGATCGTTAACCTAAAGGTTTCAAAACAACACTTACATGTAACGACTAACGATGACTTAACGACTCAGTTAAAATGTATATACATGTAGTGTTTTAATATGTATTTATACACTTTTGAAAGACTTCAATACACTTATCAAAATACTTCTACTTAACAAAAATGCTTACAATTACATCCTCGTTCAGTTCCATCAACAATTCTACTCGTATGCACCCGTATTCGTACTCGTACAATACACAGCTTTTAGATGTATGTACTATTGGTATATATACTCCAATGATCAGCTCTTAGCAGCCCATGTGAGTCACCTAACACATGTGGGAACCATCATTTGGCAACTAGCATGAAATATCTCATAAATTACAAAAATATGAGTAATCATTCATGACTTATTTACATGAAAACAAAATTACATATCCTTTATATCTAATCCATACACCAACGACCAAAAACACCTACAAACACTTTCATTCTTCAATTTTCATCATCTAATTGATCTCTCTCAAGTTCTATCTTCAAGTTCTAAGTGTTCTTCATATATTCTACAAGTTCTAGTTACATAAAATCAAGAATACTTTCAAGTTTGCTAGCTCACTTCCAATCTTGTAAGGTGATCATCCAACCTCAAGAAATCTTTGTTTCTTACATTAGGTTATTATTCTAATACAAGGTAATAATCATATTCAAACTTTGGTTCAATTTCTATAACTATAACAATCTTATTTCAAGTGATGATCTTACTTGAACTTGTTTTCGTGTCATGATTCTGCTTCAAGAACTTCGAGCCATCCAAGGATCCGTTGAAGCTAGATCCATTTTTCTCTTTTCCAGTAGGTTTATCCAAGGAACTTAAGGTAGTAATGATGTTCATAACATCATTCGATTCATACATATAAAGCTATCTTATTCGAAGGTTTAAACTTGTAATCACTAGAACATAGTTTAGTTAATTCTAAACTTGTTCGCAAACAAAAGTTAATCCTTCTAACTTGAATTTTAAAATCAACTAAACACATGTTCTATATCTATATGATATGCTAACTTAATGATTTAAAACCTGGAAACACGAAAAACACCGTAAAACCGGATTTACGCCGTCGTAGTAACACCGCGGGCTGTTTTGGGTTAGTTAATTAAAAACTATGATAAACTTTGATTTAAAAGTTGTTATTCTGAGAAAATGATTTTTATTATGAACATGAAACTATATCCAAAAATTATGGTTAAACTCAAAGTGGAAGTATGTTTTCTAAAATGGTCATCTAGACGTCGTTCTTTCGACTGAAATGACTACCTTTACAAAAACGACTTGTAACTTATTTTTCTGACTATAAACCTATACTTTTTCTGTTTAGATTCATAAAATAGAGTTAAATATGAAACCATAGCAATTTGATTCACTCAAAACGGATTTAAAATGAAGAAGTTATGGGTAAAACAAGATTGGATAATTTTTCTCATTTTAGCTACGTGAAAATTGGTAACAAATCTATTCCAACCATAACTTAATCAACTTGTATTGTATATTATGTAATCTTGAGATACCATAGACACGTATATAATGTTTTGACCTATCATGTCGACACATCTATATATATTTCGGAACAACCATAGACACTCTATATGTGAATGTTGGAGTTAGCTATACAGGGTTGAGGTTGATTCCAAAATATATATAGTTTGAGTTGTGATCAATACTGAGATACGTATACACTGGGTCGTGGATTGATTCAAGATAATAGTTATCGATTTATTTCTGTACATCTAACTGTGGACAACTAGTTGTAGGTTACTAACGAGGACAGCTGACTTAATAAACTTAAAACATCAAAATATATTAAAAGTGTTGTAAATATATTTTGAACATACTTTGATATATATGTATATATTGTTATAGGTTCGTGAATCAACCAGTGGCCAAGTCTTACTTCCCGACGAAGTAAAAATCTGTGAAAGTGAGTTATAGTCCACTTTTAAAATCTAATATTTTTGGGATGAGAATACATGCAGGTTTTATAAATGATTTACAAAATAGACACAAGTACGTGAAACTACATTCTATGGTTGAATTATCGAAATCGAATATGCCCCTTTTTATTAAGTCTGGTAATCTAAGAATTAGGGAATAGACACCCTAATTGACGCGAATCCTAAAGATAGATCTATTGGGCCTAACAAACCCCATCCAAAGTACCGGATGCTTTAGTACTTCGAAATTCATATCATATCCGAAGGGTGTCCCGGAATGATGGGGATATTCTTATATATGCATCTTGTTAATGTCGGTTACCAGGTGTTCACCATATGAATGATTTTTATCTCTATGTATGGGATGTGTATTGAAATATGAAATCTTGTGGTCTATTATTATGATTTGATATATATAGGTTAAACCTATAACTCACCAACATTTTTGTTGACGTTTTAAGCATGTTTATTCTCAGGTGATTATTAAGAGCTTCCGCTGTCGTATACTTAAATAAGGACGAGATTTGGAGTCCATGCTTGTATGATATTGTGTAAAAACTGCATTCAAGAAACTTATTTTGTTGTAACATATTTGTATTGTAAACCATTATGTAATGGTCGTGTGTAAACAGGATATTTTAGATTATCATTATTTGATAATCTACGTAAAGCTTTTTAAACCTTTATTGATGAAATAAAGGTTATGGTTTGTTTTAAAATGAATGCAGTCTTTGAAAAACGTCTCATATAGAGGTCAAAACCTCGCAACGAAATCAATTAATATGGAACGTTTTTAATCAATAAGAACGGGACATTTCACCGTCTTATTCCATCCGAACGAAGTCCGTATCGATTATAAACGATTCACAATAGTTGATTACATCGCGAGGTACTTGACCTCTATATGATACATTTTACAAACATTGCATTCGTTTTTGAAAAGACAATATTTCATTACATCGAAAGTTGACGGCATGCATACCATTTCATAATATATCTAACTATAATTGACTTAATATTAATCTTGATGAACTCAACGACTCGAATGCAACGTCTTTTGAAATATGTCATGAATGACTCCAAGTAATATCCCTAAAATGAGTAAATGCACAGCGGAAGATTTCTTTCGTACCTGAGAATAAACATGCTTTAAAGTGTCAACCAAAAGGTTGGTGAGTTCATTAGTTTAACAAAAATAATCACTTCATAATTTTAATAGACCACAAGATTTCATATATCCATTTCACATAAACATACGTCCCATGCATAGAGACAAAAATATCATTCATATGGATTGAACACCTGGTAACCGACCTTAACAAGATGCATATAAGAATATCCCCATCATTCCGGGACACCCTTCGGATATGATATAAATTTCGAAGCACTAAAGCATCCGGTACTTTGGATGGGGTTTGTTAGGCCCAATAGATCTATCTTTAGGATTCGCGTAAATTAGGGTGTCTGTTCGCTAATTCATAGATTACCAGACTTAATAAAAAGGGGCATATTCGATTTCGATAATTCAACCATAGAATGTAGTTTCACGTACTTGTGTCTATTTCGTAAAGCATTTATAAAAGCAGCGCATGTATTCTCAGTCCCAAAAATATATATTGTAAAAGCATTTAAAAAGGGAGCAAATGAAACTCACCTAATGTATTTTGTAGTAAAAATACATATGACAAAACTGAACAATGAAGGGTTGGCCTCGGATTCACGAACCTATATCATTTGTATATTTATTAATATACATAGTTGTAATCGAACAAATATATATATATTTTATTAGTTATATCCTTTTTATATTAATAATATATATATGTTATTCATATAAGTGTAGTTATATAAAATTCATACTAAACTTCATTTAAAATCATATATTTATATTATATATTAAAGTATGTGTTATATACGTTTATTTTGTATATGTATCTTAAATAATTATTATAGTTATATTAGTATCTATATATTCAGTATTATATTAAAATACCTAATTTGTTAAATGTAGTATTTATATAATGTTAATATGTTTTTCATATAGTTTTGTGGAATCTCCGTATAATTATAGTGTATATGATAAGGGTGTTCTTATGTACAAGATATTTATTTGTTAAAAATGATAGTTTTGACTTTAATATTTTTCTAGTGGTAATAATAATAACTTTATTAATAATGATAATATTAATAATAATAATATTATTGTTAATAATAATACTTTTGATTAATAATAATAATAATAATAATAATAATAATGGTTACAAAAGTGATACTGATATTAATACTGATAATGATATCTTGTATTATTTTTATAATAATAATAATAATAATAATAATAATAATAATAATAATAATAATAATAATAATAATAATAATAATAATAATAATAATAATAATAATAATAATAAGAATAATAATAATAATAAGAATAAAAAGGCTACCTTAACAAACTTTCTAAAAAAAATTTATTCCAGACCGGAATTGAACCCGAGACCTCTTGCTCATCCGAACAATTGCTCAACCATTGAACCGTTTCCATTTTACTGATTCTATTCCAATTTAATTACTTATAACCCCTATTAAGTTGATTCCCTTTTCTTCTTCAATCTCAGATCAAACGACCCAGTATCTAAACCTAGTTAATAACGAGTTTTAGAATTTTATTTGTATTAGGAATTGGAACATAAACGTTTATTGATTGATAAAAAAATAATCATAAACGTAGAATAGAGCTGCTACTGATCGAACTATATGAAGAACATGAATAAATTTCTTTAAATTTTAAGAACGTATTAGCTCAGGTCTCCTACATGAAATAAGTTTTAAATGACTTATATAACCCTTCTAATTCATCAATTAATCTGGAGTTACTGAAACACATTCCAATTTTCCCAAGAACAAAAGTTTTGACTTTTTGGAAATTTAACTTTGACTTGATAATTTGAACTCGTTTTAAGGAATTAGAATCTGAAACTTTACAAAAAGTTTGGTTAAAGGATTCTTAACATGACCACATTTGTGGATTTTAAAATTTGATTTTGAATTCAAGCTTTTGAACATGACGGTTCCAGTACATGAACACCCAGAATCAAATTCGAGTTTTAAGGCTGTTTTAATATATACTTCCAACATAAATTAGATTCTAAATCCATAATATAAACTTTCTGACTCCTCAATTAAACCTGAAACATAAAAACGAGTTCAAATTTTACCTTAAACAATTTGGTTGACTTTTTGTGATGAAGCTTTGACCCCAAAATTTGTGATCGTTTTTAGGAATTGAAGGCTGAAATTTTGGAGAAAGTTTGATTACAACATTCCTAACATCATTACATTAAAGGATTTTGAAATGGAATTCGAATTCGATTTTTGGCTAAAAAGTTATAGAACAGAGGTATCGGTTTTTCTATATCTTTATAAAATTCTATTTAATTTTTGAAGAAGAACACAGAAATGGTGTTGTGTAGTTGATAATGATATAAGGAGATTGAGTTCTTTCTCAACAATCTGAGGTAATTGTTCGTTATATAAAAAAAATCGACATATTATTCTAAATCCAAAAACGGGTACAGAGGGAAAAAAATAAAAAAAATAAAAAGGTGATCTTGATTGTAACTGAATTTGTATGTATCCTACTCTATGTTAGATCTTTAATATAATTAGAGACAGTAGTACAATTATATACAGTGTGATACTGATTTATAACAAACTCAAATCTTTTAATTAGTTTTTAGATTATAATAAATATTAATAATAATAATTCTATTAATATTGTTAATAATTAATTATAATAATAATAATGATATTAATAATCATTAATAATAACATTAACCATGATATTAATAATAGTAATATTAATTTTTATAAAGATACAAATATTATGCTAACATTAATAAGGATAATGATAAAACTAATGATAATTTCAATAAGTTTAATTATAAAAATGATAATAATATTATTATTAATAATACTAATAATATTAATTTTATTAATGTTAATATGATATAAATAATTTTAACAATAACATACATATCAGATTTCTTAATATTATTAATACTAATATTAATATTTATAATAATAATGAAATACTAATAATAATTTTAATAATTATATTTTTATCTGTATTATATATTATTAAATATGTAACTTCATATAATATATTAAGTAATAACTTTTATTGAGTTCTTATTATATAGAAATTATAATTATATATATAAATTTATTTTAAATTATACATATTTATATATATTCAATATACTTTATTTATATATGTGATACATCATAAGTCATAATATCATATATTACTTTATTTTACATAATTAATTTAAATAAATAAATTTTGTAATATTAAAGATTACCATTATATATATAAATATATTTTTAAATATATACATTCCTATTTACAAATAAGCGTGCGTGAATCCTCGAGAATGGTCGAAGGTCAATTGAATATATGAAAATAGATTTCAAAACTTTTGAGACTCAATATTACAGATTTTGCTTATCGTGTCGGAATCATATAAAGATTAAAGTTTAAATTTGATCGGAAATTCCCGGGTCATCACACATTGATCGCCCTTTTAACTAATAGTCAAAATCAAATGAGACCATTCTCTACGCACAGGGTACTGTTGTGGCATTGTGGTGTGGTGTTGTGGGAATGTTTTTTGCTGACGTGGCATTGTTGTGGCATGAAAGAAGCGCTATGGTAAATACATTGTTATGGTGTTGTGATGTTGTAGGTAAAATGTAATTGGTATTGGATTAATTAATATAATTAAAAAAGGAAAAAAAGGTGATTGGTTGCATTATCGTTGTGGCCATCGTTGTTTATTCACGCCACACCACTAAAAAGAAATCCACAACAATAGCATAAGGAGTGTAAATTCTGAAAGGAGATATGACTGAAACTACAGTTGAAATGTCCCGTTCTTATTGATTAAAAACGTTCCATATTAATTGATTTCGTTGCGAGGTTTTGACCTCTATATGAGACGTTTTTCAAAGACTGCATTCATTTTAAAACAAACCATAACCTTTATTTCATCAATAAAGGTTTAAAAAGCTTTACGTAGATTATCAAATAATGATAATCTAAAATATCCTGTTTACACGCGACCATTACATAATGGTTTACAATACAAATATGTTACAACGAAATAAGTTTATTGAATGCAGTTTTTACACAATATCATACAAGCATGGACTCCAAATCTCATCCTTATTTAAGTATGCGACAGCGGAAGCTCTTAATAATCACCTGAGAATAAACATGCTTAAAACGTCAACAAAAATGTTGGTGAGTTATAGGTTTAACCTATATATTATCAAATCATAATAATAGACCACAAGATTTCATATTTCAATACACATCCCATACATAGAGATAAAAATCATTCATATGGTGAACACCTGGTAACCGACATTAACAAGATGCATATTTAAGAATATCCCCATCATTCCGGGACACCCTTCAGATATGATATAAATTTCAAAGTACTAAAGCATCCGGTACTTTGGATGGGGTTTGTTAGGCCCAATAGATATATCTTTAGGATTCACGTCAATTAGGGTGTCTGTTCCCTAATTCTTAGATTATCAGACTTAGTAAAAAGGGGCATATTTGATTTCGATAATTCAACCATAGAATGTAGTTTCACGTACTTGTGTCTATTTTGTAAATCATTTATAAAACCTGCATGTATTCTCATCCCAAAAATATTAGATTTTAAAAGTGGGACTATAACTCACTTTCACAAATTTTTACTTCGTCGGGAAGTAAGACTTGGCCACCGGTTGATTCACTAATGCATCCTAACAAACTCGATAAGACACACTAATGCAAAATTCTGGTTCTCTAAGACCAACGCTCTGATACCAACTGAAATGTCCCGTTCTTATTGATTAAAAACGTTCCATATTAATTGATTTCGTTGCGAGGTTTTGACCTTTATATGAGACGTTTTTCAAAGACTGCATTCATTTTAAAACAAACCATAACCTTTATTTCATCAATAAAGGTTTAAAAAGCTTTACGTAGATTATCAAATAATGATAATCTAAAATATCCTGTTTACACGCGACCATTACATAATGGTTTACAATACAAATATGTTACAACGAAATAAGTTTCTTGAATGCAGTTTTTACACAATATCATACAAGCATGGACTCCAAATCTCGTCCTTATTTAAGTATGCGACAGCGGAAGCTCTTAATAATCACCTAAGAATAAACATGCTTAAAACGTCAACAAAAATGTTGGTGAGTTATAGGTTTAACCTATATATTATCAAATCATAATAATAGACCACAAGATTTCATATTTCAATACACATCCCATACATAGAGATAAAAATCATTCATATGGTGAACACCTGGTAACCGACATTAACAAGATGCATATTTAAGAATATCCCCATCATTCCGGGACACCCTTCGGATATGATATAAATTTCGAAGTACTAAAGCATCCGGTACTTTGGATGGGGTTTGTTAGGCCCAATAGATCTATCTTTAGGATTCGCGTCAATTAGGGTGTCTGTTCCCTAATTCTTAGATTACTAGACTAAATAAAAAGGGGCATATTCGATTTCGATAATTCAACCATAGAATGTAGTTTCACGTACTTGTGTCTATTTTGTAAATCATTTATAAAACCTGCATGTATTCTCATCCATAAAATATTAGATTTTAAAAGTGGGACTATAACTCACTTTCACAAATTTTTACTTCGTTGGGAAGTAAGACTTGGCCACCGGTTGATTCATGAACCTATAACAATATATACATGAAAGGATCCGAAACTAATCATCCGGACATCGTCCATATAGATTAAAAACGAATTACAATAGTTGATAACATCGCGAGGTACTTGACCTCTATATGATACATTTTACAAACGTTGCATTTATTTCTTAAAGGCAATCTATTATTACATCGAGAGTTGACATATTAGCCTAACATTTTATAACAACCAAATGATCTAATCTGCCATTTGCATAACAATAGTCTTTAATGAACTTCAATGACTCGAATGCAACGTCCTTGTATCATAGCTTAAATGGTCCCAAACAATATCCTTAATATGAGCTAATGCACAGCGGAAGACTTAATTCGTACCTGAGAATAACATGCTTTAAAACGTCAACATAAAGTTGGTGAGATATATAGGTTTGTTGCTAGCAGCGTTATAACAATGGACCACAAGATTTCGTATATAATCATTTCAATAAAAATATTCTAAGTGGTTGAGCATTTGGTAACCATACTTAACATTTTCACGTCGCATATTCCCTTTAATATGAAATCTTACTACACCGTACCAAGTGTAGTCACAAAACGAAGTACTGTGCAACCGTTGAATACTGGTCGTCCAGTCCGGTTGGGGTTGTCAGGCCCGATAGATCTATCAACAGGATTCGCGTTTACAATACCGCTGTAAATATTAGTTACCAAGCTACAGGGAAGTATGCCAGTGGTACAACTCAACGTAGAATATATTTTTCAGTTACTTGTGTCCATAACGTAAAACATAAAATACATGTATTCTCATCCCGAAATATTTAGAGTTTAAAAGTGGGACTATATACTCACTGTTGTCTTGAAGATATGTAATTTGACTCGGTCTCCGATTGATATCACGAACCTATCCATATATAATATATCAATATGTTTTCATTTTTAAACAAACGTTATAAATATATACTTGTTATACTTTTAATACTTTGAATAATTCCTTAGTCCGTAGTTAGCAGTCCGATGTTAGTAATTCAATTTTAATGGTTCATTTTTAGATGTTTAATATACCCGCAATGAAATAAATAAAACCCCCAACGAAATCAATAAAACCCCATCGTATATGTGTTGGTCGAGATTAATCTTGACCCATGGTACCGGTGTTGTCAAATGACGTGTTGCGTACATAAAGTACCGGTGTTGTCAAATGACGTGTTGCGTACAATCATGGGATCTTATGATTAATCTTCTCGTGTTGTTTACGGGTGATCCTGAACCATATAAAATTGAATTATAAGTACATATATATAAAATATCATGTTATCTTAGAAATATGTGATTTATATAATTTTTTTCCAATTGATCCCGTAATTGAAATGATCTAGGATAACCAATTTTGTTTCGGTCATAGTTTCTTCGTTACAAATCCGTTTTCGTTGATTCAAATTGCCATCTTCTTGGATCGAGTTCTTCTTTAAGACTATGAACTGTAAATACCTTGGTTTGTATTCAAAATCATACGGCATAGGTGAGACTTTAGTGAAACATATGAAGTTAAACATTTTTGTTACAACAAAATCATTTAATGACCATTTTTCTAAAAATACTTATACTTTGAAAAACCAAGTTTTACCTTGTTAAATTAACATATACATAAGTTATATTACAGGTCTTGAAGTATTTTAAAAGTTAAGTTAGAAGGATCTATTTAGTTTGCAAACAAGTTTGAAAACATTCAAACTATGTTCTTGTTGTTAAACTTTTGTACCACAAAATAAGATAGCTATATATATATGAATCAAATAAGGTTATGAACATAGATTCTACCTCAAGTTCCTTGGATAAGATTGCTGTAAAAGAGGAGTAAGAAGCTAGAATCAAAAGGGTGTTGGAAGTGGATGAAAGATTGGAAGTAAGTTGGTGTTCTTGGAAGGTTTTCTTGAAGTGTTTTTGTATGATTTTCTTATGGTGTTTTAGTATGGTTTTTGAAGCTAGATCTTCTTGAAAACTTTGCTGAATTGATTAAGGGTTTTAAGGCTTCAAAGTATGTGTGTGTTTTGGCTAAAATATTGAAGTAAAATGAAACAAAAATGCTCATGTATTTATACTAAAAAAAACGTGTATAATGGGAGTATATGGACAAAATTTTCAAGTAATCATTTTATGTATCTAGTCCTAATTGCTTCCAAATACAATTACCTAGCCCTAAGGGCATGTACAATGGCTGGTTAGGTGGTGATTTGACATGTATTTACTATTAGTAAATACATATAGAAGCTATGTATGATACGAGTACAAATACTCTAGGTATACGTATAGAATTTTGTGAAAAATGGAATGAGGATTCAAATATAGCTATCTTTTGTGAATACACTTATATGGTTTTATGTATTTAAGTCTTTAAAAGTGATTAAATACATTACTTATACGATATATGTATAAACATTATAGGTTGTAAGTATTTATGTCAAATAACGTTACGTATTGTTATTGTTTTGAAAACTTAAGTTAGTAGTTTCAAAATATACTTATAACTTGTTGTTATTAATACAAAATGAGATATTAAAACATTCTTAGATCATGTTAAATATGTATATATACATATATATACACAAACGTATAATTATCATATATTGTATAGTTCGTGATATCGTCGGTCAAACTAGATGGTCAAACGTTGTGTAAAACTCTTTTCGAAAATATAAGTCTCAACAATTTGGATTGCTTATCATGTTGGTAAGGTTTAATTTATGTAAATATTAATCTTATAAGTATAGAAAGATTGAAAAGGTGCGGGTCAACTTTACGGTTTTTGCTTATCGTGTCGGAACCATATAGAGATTAGAGTTTAAATTTGGTCGGAAATTTCCGGGTCGTTACAGTACCCATCCGTTAAAGAAATTTCGTCCTCGAAATTTGGTAGAGGTTGTCATAAATAACCATAGGAATGTTTTCATGACGAATATGAGATGATAATGAAGTTTTATCATTATTGAGAGATATAGATAAAACGATTTGATCATTTGAAGCGTACGGGTGAAGCTATCATAAAATAGTGAAATGAGTAAATATGGAATCGTTTTTAATCGATGACGTGGTTTAGAATTGATTTCCGGGATTTAAGGGATTTAGGGAAAATCTTACGTAATAAGATTTGGTTCTTCGGCGATCAGAATCTTCTTTGATTTAATGCGGTAATCTGTTTCGATTTCTCTGTCGGATATTTCACTATAAATCCACTCCTTCGTTTCCTTATTTTTCACAACTCGCATCTTCTACTCTTTCTCCTTAATTCCTACTTTAAGGTATCCTTTGAAATGCTTCATCCCGTTCTGATTTTTGTTATACTTCTAACTTTTATATCTTTCATTCTTCTCTTCCATCTACCGCCAGAAGAATCTATTCACTTTTATGATTTTCTTGGAATTATAATGTTTCTAATTCTCCCGTGTCTTTACGTCGCCATACGTATTGATATACACGGTTTGTAGTTTCTGGGTGGTTGTTGGGTTTGATATCTTTCCTCATACTTCGATGCTCCTGCTTCTGTTTTCCATAATCATTGTCATCCATAGTTAATATTCTCTCCTATTTGCTGTGATCTATACCCCAATTTCTATTTTGGGACTTTGTCCCTTCGTTTCTTCTTCCCGTCCTTGAGTCAAGCGATCAATAGTTCGGAATTCGTAGGTATAAAATTTGGAATGAACCTAGCTTTTGGTTTTAGAATGAAATTGTAATGGCACGATCTTGATTCGTTAAATTACTCGAATATTCCGGAAAAATAGAACTATCAAGGTGATACGTTCTAATATGTTTGGAGACTTGATAGAATGTAAGAGCCGTGTAACATGGCACATGATGACGGTACTGTGAATCATCACATTCCATTAAAAACTTAACATGACTTACTGTAATATAATGAAGTTGATCAAGTTTCATTATATTATACTTATTCATGCATCAGTTCCCAACACTGTTTCAGAACATTCCTATTTTAAACTTGAAGGTTTTAGAACTTAGAAACTAACACAGTTTCTTTTATGTTGTAACGCAGATATTACGGAGAGATAAATATTCTCAGATAAGAATATTTGTGAAAATATCTCCAGAAATATGGAGAATATGTATAACGGAAGATATGAAGATATCTTATAATATCTAAGATAAGATGATGATGAAGAATATCATCGGGAAAGGTTTAGGATAAGGGGTAGGGTTTTTACTAATGGTTTCAGCAGGCACTGAATCGTTTGAATCCTTTGAAAGCAGATTCAGTTCTTGTGATTTATCTACATCCTCCTTCATACTTTGCTCAATCCGTTTTCCAGTTCCAACTCTCCTCTTTTTCTAAGCTTTACCAACACAATGTACTTCATCATTAAACTTTTGACTGTTAAAGTCGTTTACAGTTTTTGCTGCTTCTTTAGCATTTCAAGAACTACTTCATAGTCCAGGATGTTTTTTTTTTTTTTTTTTTTTTCAGATCTTCACATTCGAAATATGTAATTCTTAGGGGTAGTCGTTCTTGGTATAACTGGGAGAATTTCTACGAGATTTTCAAAATACTGATTGCGGATTTCGCCAAAGAGATAACGAGTTGCTGGTACGTCTGCTGATGATGTTGTGAAAAAGGTTCTCCGGTAACAACGGCGAAAGGTCAAAGTATAAATATCGAGATTATAATAGGAGTAGTCTCACTGAGAAGTCAAAGTGGAGCTGTGACAAACTTAGCTTCTTGAAAAGGAATTGTAGGGTTGTTCTTGCTAATAAATGGCAAAGGATTCAATACGTTATGTGTTAAATTATGAATTTGGGTTCGAGAGTTCTTCAGGTGTATAACTGTATGTATAAATCTTCATTCCGTAGGCGAGGTGCGGCGGGTTCAACTTCTCGGTCGAGGTGTTTTCAGGAATCATGAAAAGATTTAAATGAGGATTATAATTGTCGAAGTACAAATGAGGTTTAGGATGAAATCAAGTGGCAAACTTGAAGAATTGTTTAGTTTCATATGTTATAATCAACATTTTATTTCATTTTAATTGTCCAATGTTTCTTCTTTATGCCACTTGTTGGATTTGGATAGGTAAAAAAAAAAATTCAAATATGAAATTTAAATGGAAATGGTTATTCTGGGGTGAACGGATACGTATATCGATGGTTGTAAGTAGAATAACAAATGACCGTTGAATCAGATTCAAGAATGTACAATATAACTTATTAATGTGAATTCTAAATATTCCTTGGGTACTACCCACCCGTTAAAATATTTTCATCATTATTAGTTTGTACGAAGAAATTTTTAATTACTATCTTTATGAAAATATACTTGCATATATATTTTCTTCAGAGATAATCATAGATTTAATGAGTCAATAAGATAATAAACTCATTTGATTTATCGTTAATTCTAGATTACATAATCTCTAAGACTTTAGAAATTACATAATCGTCATACGATACGTAAAGAGAAGATAATCGATGTAGAACGATATATAGAACGAAGATCATACTCGAAGTACAGATATTGAGTCGTGTGATGTTGATATTCGAGATACAGATTGTGATGTTGAGATTTTGGGGGTGACAAGAGTACTGTCGGCGTTGATGATGGTGGTATAGATTATGCTGCTGGTGCTGCTGCTGGTGTTTGTAACCTTCGCACCGTATTTTCTAAAGCCACTACCTGAGCGCGAAGCTCGTTGACTTCTTCTATTATACCGGAATGATTGACGGTTGGAACGAGCGAATGAACAAGATTCGAAATATGGGATAGTATGTAATCATGACGAGATACTCTAGAAATGAGCGAGAAAATGGTGTTTCGAATAGGTTCGCCGGTAAGTGCTTCAGGTTCATCGTTAAGAAGACAATTTGGTGGATGGAATGGATCACCTTCTTCTTGCCTCCAGAGATTTAGTATATTACGAACCCATCCCCAATTCATCCAAAATAGATGATGGGAAATTGGTTGATCCATTCCGGTGACGCTGTTCTCGGAGCTCGAATGGAAATCCATATCGGCGTAGCTATCGAAGTCGGAGGAATTCGAACTGGATGAAGAATCCATCTTGTATGGTCGGAGAAATGAATTTTTGGTTTGGAATAGATTATAGGAGTTGGGTTTGGTACTCTTCAATACATAATTTACATATGTATATATATAATATCAAAATCCCATGAATTACGGAGAATCTTTGAAATACGTCAGACAATGTCTATAATAACAGATACGCTAGGATATGAATTTTGTCTATACACTATCGATGCACTAAGTGCAGTAAGACGTGTCTAGACTTAAGAATGATAAGCAGGAAGTTCCCTAAGAAAGATAAGCAGATGATTTCCGACTAGGATTGATAAGCAAAACTTTTGACAAGCAGACACGGTCAAAGTCCAGACTCACTTAATGTATCCTAACAACTACTAGTTAGACACACTAATGCAAGGCCTGGTTCGCTAAGACCAACGCTCTGATACCAACTGAAAGGATCCGAAACTAATCATCCGGACATCGTCCATATAGATTAAAAACGAATTACAATAGTTGATAACATCGCGAGGTACTTGACCTCTATATGATACATTTTACAAACGTTGCATTTATTTCTTAAAGGCAATCTATTATTACATCGAGAGTTGACATATTAGCCTAACATTTTATAACAACCAAATGATCTAATCTGCCATTTGCATAACAATAGTCTTTAATGAACTTCAATGACTCGAATGCAACGTCCTTGTATCATAGCTTAAATGGTCCCAAACAATATCCTTAATATGAGCTAATGCACAGCGGAAGACTTAATTCGTACCTGAGAATAACATGCTTTAAAACGTCAACATAAAGTTGGTGAGATATATAGGTTTGTTGCTAGCAGCGTTATAACAATGGACCACAAGATTTCGTATATAATCATTTCAATAAAAATATTCTAAGTGGTTGAGCATTTGGTAACCATACTTAACATTTTCACGTCGCATATTCCCTTTAATATGAAATCTTACTACACCGTACCAAGTGTAGTCACAAAACGAAGTACTGTGCAACCGTTGAATACTGGTCGTCCAGTCCGGTTGGGGTTGTCAGGCCCGATAGATCTATCAACAGGATTCGCGTTTACAATACCGCTGTAAATATTAGTTACCAAGCTACAGGGAAGTATGCCAGTGGTACAACTCAACGTAGAATATATTTTTCAGTTACTTGTGTCCATAACGTAAAACATAAAATACATGTATTCTCATCCCGAAATATTTTGAGTTTAAAAGTGGGACTATATACTCACTGTTGTCTTGAAGATATGTAATTTGACTCGGTCTCCGATTGATATCACGAACCTATCCATATATAATATATCAATATGTTTTCATTTTTAAACAAACGTTATAAATATATACTTGTTATACTTTTAATACTTTGAATAATTCCTTAGTCCGTAGTTAGCAGTCCGATGTTAGTAATTCAATTTTAATGGTTCATTTTTAGATGTTTAATATACCCGCAATGAAATAAATAAAACCCCCAACGAAATCAATAAAACCCCATCGTATATGTGTTGGTCGAGATTAATCTTGACCCATGGTACCGGTGTTGTCAAATGACGTGTTGCGTACATAAAGTACCGGTGTTGTCAAATGACGTGTTGCGTACAATCATGGGATCTTATGATTAATCTTCTCGTGTTGTTTACGGGTGATCCTGAACCATATAAAATTGAATTATAAGTACATATATATAAAATATCATGTTATCTTAGAAATATGTGATTTATATAATTTTTTTCCAATTGATCCCGTAATTGAAATGATCTAGGATAACCAATTTTGTTTCGGTCATAGTTTCTTCGTTACAAATCCGTTTTCGTTGATTCAAATTGCCATCTTCTTGGATCGAGTTCTTCTTTAAGACTATGAACTGTAAATACCTTGGTTTGTATTCAAAATCATACGGCATAGGTGAGACTTTAGTGAAACATATGAAGTTAAACATTTTTGTTACAACAAAATCATTTAATGACCATTTTTCTAAAAATACTTATACTTTGAAAAACCAAGTTTTACCTTGTTAAATTAACATATACATAAGTTATATTACAGGTCTTGAAGTATTTTAAAAGTTAAGTTAGAAGGATCTATTTAGTTTGCAAACAAGTTTGAAAACATTCAAACTATGTTCTTGTTGTTAAACTTTTGTACCACAAAATAAGATAGCTATATATATATGAATCAAATAAGGTTATGAACATAGATTCTACCTCAAGTTCCTTGGATAAGATTGCTGTAAAAGAGGAGTAAGAAGCTAGAATCAAAAGGGTGTTGGAAGTGGATGAAAGATTGGAAGTAAGTTGGTGTTCTTGGAAGGTTTTCTTGAAGTGTTTTTGTATGATTTTCTTATGGTGTTTTAGTATGGTTTTTGAAGCTAGATCTTCTTGAAAACTTTGCTGAATTGATTAAGGGTTTTAAGGCTTCAAAGTATGTGTGTGTTTTGGCTAAAATATTGAAGTAAAATGAAACAAAAATGCTCATGTATTTATACTAAAAAAAACGTGTATAATGGGAGTATATGGACAAAATTTTCAAGTAATCATTTTATGTATCTAGTCCTAATTGCTTCCAAATACAATTACCTAGCCCTAAGGGCATGTACAATGGCTGGTTAGGTGGTGATTTGACATGTATTTACTATTAGTAAATACATATAGAAGCTATGTATGATACGAGTACAAATACTCTAGGTATACGTATAGAATTTTGTGAAAAATGGAATGAGGATTCAAATATAGCTATCTTTTGTGAATACACTTATATGGTTTTATGTATTTAAGTCTTTAAAAGTGATTAAATACATTACTTATACGATATATGTATAAACATTATAGGTTGTAAGTATTTATGTCAAATAACGTTACGTATTGTTATTGTTTTGAAAACTTAAGTTAGTAGTTTCAAAATATACTTATAACTTGTTGTTATTAATACAAAATGAGATATTAAAACATTCTTAGATCATGTTAAATATGTATATATACATATATATACACAAACGTATAATTATCATATATTGTATAGTTCGTGATATCGTCGGTCAAACTAGATGGTCAAACGTTGTGTAAAACTCTTTTCGAAAATATAAGTCTCAACAATTTGGATTGCTTATCATGTTGGTAAGGTTTAATTTATGTAAATATTAATCTTATAAGTATAGAAAGATTGAAAAGGTGCGGGTCAACTTTACGGTTTTTGCTTATCGTGTCGGAACCATATAGAGATTAGAGTTTAAATTTGGTCGGAAATTTCCGGGTCGTTACAATACATATATATCAAAGTATGTTCAAAATATATTTACAACACTTTTAATACATTTTGATGTTTTAAGTTTATTAAGTCAGCTGTCCTCGTTAGTAACCTACAATTAGTTGTCCACAGTTAGATGTACAGAAATAAATCGATAAATATTATCTTGAATCAATCCACGACCCAGTGTATACGTATCTCAGTATTGATCACAATTCAAACTATATATATATTTTGGAATCAACCTTAACCCTGTATAGCTAACTCCAACATTCACATATAGAGTGTCTATAGTTGTTCCGCAATATATATATAGATGGGTCGACATGATAGGTCGAAACATTGTATACGTGTCTATGGTATCTCAAGATTACATAATATACAATATAAGTTGATTAGGTTATGGTTGGAATAGATTTATTACTAACTTTCACGTAGGTAAAATGAGTAGTTTTTATCAATCTTGTTTTACTCGCCATTTCTTCGTTTCTAATCCGTTTTGAGTGATTCCAGTGGCCACGGTTTTGTATTGAACTTAACTTTATGAGTCTAAACAGAAAAAGTATAAGTTTATAGTCGAAAATATAAGTTACAAGTCGTTTTTGAAAGAGGTAGTCATTTCCGTCGAAAGAACGACATCTTGATGACCATTTTGAAAAACATACTTTCACTTTGAGTTTAACCATGATTTTTGGATATAGTTTCATGTTCATAAGAAAAATCATTTTTCCAGAAGTATAGCTTTTAAATCAAAGTTCTTCTTAGCTTTTAATTATCCCAACCAAAACAGCCCCCGGTTTTACTACGACGGCGTATATCCAGTTTTATGGTGTTTATCGTGTTTCCGGGTTTTAAATCATTAAGTTAGCGTATCATATAGATATAGAACATGTGTTTAGTTGATTTTAAAAGTCTAGTTAGAAGGATTAACTTTATTTGCGAACAAGTTTAGAATTAACTAAACTATGTTCTAGTGATTACAAGTTTATAACGTTGAATAAGACAGCTTTTTATGTATGAATCGAATGATGTTATGAACATCATTACTACCTCAAGTTTTCTGGATAAAGCTACTGGAAATGAGAAAAATGGATCTAGCTTCAAAGGATCCTTGGATGGCTTGAAAGTTCTTGAAGCAGAATCATGACACGAAAACAGTTCAAGTAAGATTTTCACTCGAAATAAGATTGTTATAGTTATAGAAATTGAATCAAAGTTTGAATATGAGTATTACCTTGTATTAGAAAGATATCTTACTGTAAATAAGAAAGATTTCTTGAGGTTGGATGATCACTCTACAAGATTGGAAGTAAGCTAGCAAACTTGGAAGTATTCTTGATTTTATGAAACTAGAACTTGTAGAATTTATGAAGAACACTTAGAACTTGAAGATAGACCTTGAGAGAGATCAATTAGATGAAGAAAATTGAGGAATTAAAGTGTTTGTAGGTGTTTTTGGTCGTTGGTGTATGGATTAGATATAAAGGATATGTAATTTTGTTTTCATGTAAATAAGTCATGAATGATTACTCATATTTTTGTAATTTTATGAGATATTTCATGCTAGTTGCCAAATGATGGTTCCCACATGTGTTAGGTGACTCACATGGGATGCTAAGAGCTGATCATTGGAGTGTATATACCAATAGTACATACATCTAAAAGCTGTGTATTGTACGAGTACGAATACGGGTGCATACGAGTAGAATTGTTGATGAAACTGAACGAGGATGTAATTGTAAGAATTTTTGTTAAGTAGAAGTATTTTGATAAGTGTCTTGAAGTCTTTCAAAAGTGTATGAATACATATTAAAACACTACATGTATATACATTTTAACTGAGTCGTTAAGTCATCGTTAGTCGTTACATGTAAGTGTTGTTTTGAAACCTTTAGGTTAACGATCTTGTTAAATGTTGTTAACCCAATGTTTATAATATCAAATGAGATTTTAAATTATTATATTATCATGATATTATGATGTACGAATATCTCTTAATATGATATATATACATTAAATGTCGTTACAACGATAATCGTTACATATATGTCTCGTTTCAAAATCATTAAGTTAGTAGTCTTGTTTTTTCATATGTAGTTCATTATTAATATATTTAATAATATGTTTATTTATCATAATATCATGTTAACTATATATATATAACCATATATATGTCATCATATAGTTTTTATAAGTTTTAACGTTCGTGAATCACCGGTCAACTTGGGTGGTCAATTGTCTATATGAAACCTATTTCAATTAATCAAGTCTTAACAAGTTTGATTGCTTAACATGTTGGAAATACTTAATCATGTAAATAACAATTTCATTTAATATATATATAAATATGGAAAAGTTCGGGTCACTACAGTACCTACCAGTTAAATAAATTTCGTCCCGAAATTTTAAGCAGTTTGAGGTGTTGACGTATCTTCTGGAAATAAATGCGGGTATTTCTTCTTCATCTGATCTTCTCGTTCCCAGGTGAACTCGGGTCCTCTACGAGCATTCCATTGAACCTTAACAATTGGTATCTTGTTTTGCTTAAGTCTTTTAACCTCACGATCCATTATTTCGACGGGTTCTTCGATGAATTGAAGTTTTTCGTTGATTTGGATTTCATCTAACGGAATAGTGAGATCTTCTTTAGCAAAACATTTCTTCAAATTCGAGACGTGGAAAGTGTTATGTACAGCCGCGAGTTGTTGAGGTAACTCAAGTCGGTAAGCTACTGGTCCGACACGATCAATAATCTTGAATGGTCCGATATACCTTGGATTTAATTTCCCTCGTTTACCAAATTGAACAACGCCTTTCCAAGGTGCAACTTTAAGCATGACCATCTCTCCAATTTCAAATTCTATATTTTTTCTTTTAATGTCAGCGTAGCTCTTTTGTCGACTTTGGGCGATTTTCAACCGTTGTTGAATTTGGATGATCTTCTCGGTAGTTTCTTGTATTATCTCCAGACCCGTAATCTGTCTATCCCCCACTTCACTCCAACAAATCGGAGACCTGCACTTTCTACCATAAAGTGCTTCAAACGGCGCCATCTCAATGCTTGAATGGTAGCTGTTGTTGTAGGAAAATTCTGCTAACGGTGGATGTCGATCCCAACTGTTTCCAAAATCAATAACACATGCTCGTAGCATGTCTTCAAGCGTTTGTATCGTCCTTTCACTCTGCCCATCAGTTTGTGGATGATAGGAAGTACTCATGTCTAGATGAGTTCCTAATACTTGCTGTAATATCTGCCAGAATCTTGAAATAAATCTGCCATCCCGGAAATGAGACTGAAAATGGCGTCTCGAACAGGTTCGCCGGTAAACGCTTCAGGTTCATTGTCAAGAGGTGAATTCGATTGGTGGAAGGGATTTCCTTCTGCGCGTTTCCATTAATTAAGTCGACTACGAACCCATCAGATGAATTGATAATGGTTGATTGGTTGATTCATGCCGATGACGCTGTTTTCGGAGCTTAGGTGAACATCTATGTCGGAATAGCTGTCGGAATAACTATTGGAATAGATATCGGAATCTGAGGGACTCGAACTGGTTTAGGGATTCATCCCGTACGATCAGATGAAGGATTTTCGATAAGAAATAGATTATAGGATGTAGATTAGTACCCTGCAATACATAGTTTACATAAGCATATATAATACTAAAATCCCATAAGTTACGAAGGAATCTACGGAAGCTGTCAGGCAAAGATAACAATAACATATATGCTAAGATATGAATTAGCAGATACGCTAAGATACGAATTTTGTCTATATACTATTCATGCAATCATTGTAGTAAGAGGTGTCTAGACTAAGAATGATAAGCAGGTAAATTCCTAAGGATGGTAAACAGATGATTTCCGACAAAAATGATAAGCAAAACTTTTGACATGCAGACACGGTCGAAGTCCAGATTCTCTAATGCATCCTAACGAATATCAGTTAGACACACTAATGCAAGACCTGGTTCGCTAAGACCACCGCTCTGATACCAACTGAAAGGACCCGTCCTAATCCATCCGGACGAAGTCCATATCGATTATAAACGATTCACAACAGTTGATTACATCGCGAGGTACTTGACCTCTATATGATACATTTTACAAGCATTGTATTCATTTTTGAAAAGACAATCTTTCATTACATCGAAAGTTGACGGCATGCATACCATTTATTAATATATCTAACTATAATTGACTTAATAATAATCTTGAGGAACTCAACGACTCGAATGCAACGTCTTTTGAAATATGTCATGAATGACTCCAAGTAATATCTTTAAAATGAGCAATTGCACAGCGGAAGACTTCTTTTATACCTGAGAATAAACATGCTTTCAAGTGTCAACCAAAAGGTTGGTGAGTTCATTAGTTTATCATAAACAATCATTTCCATTATTTTAATAGACCACAAGATTTCATATTTCTCATAAACATACGTCTCATACATAGAGACAAAAATATCATTCATATGGATTGAACACCTGGTAACCGACATTCACAATATACATATAAGAATATCCCCATCATTCCGGGATCCTCCATCGGACATGATATAAATTTCGAAGTACTAAAGCATCCGGTACTTTGGATGGGGCTTGTTGGGCCCGATAGATCTATCTTTAGAGTTCGCGTCAATTAGGGTGTCTGTTCCCTAATTCTTAGATTACCAGACTTAATAAAAAGGGGCATATTCGATTCGATAATTCAACCATAAAATGTAGTTCGTTTACTTGTGTCTATTTCGTAAAACAGTTATAAAAGCAGCGCATGTATTCTCAGTCCCAAAAATATATATATTGCAAAAGCATTTAAAAAAGGAGCAAACGAAACTCACCATACTGTATTTTATAGTAAAAATACATATAACGACATTGAACAATGCAGGGTTGACCACGAATTCACGAACCTATATCATTTATATATCTATTAAAGCATGCAATGGAAAATCTCATAATTTCATTTATTAATATATATATATTATTATTATAATGATGGTTATATAGATTTTATACTACATTCCATTTAAAAGCGTATTCATATATTATATCTTTGATTATATGTTATTTATAATTATTTGTTAAAATGATGGTTTTGAAAAAATAGGGATTTACTAATATCAATAATAATAACTTTATTAATAATGGTAATACTAATAATAAAATGATAATGATAATTTATAATAATAATAATAATAATAATAATAATAATAATAATAATAATAATAATAATAATAATAATAATAATAATAATAATAATAATAATAATAATAATAATAATAATAATAATAATAATAATAATAAGTTGTAATGATATTCAAAATAACGATTTTTGATAAAATGATAATAATTTTCTAATATTAACATTACTAATAAAAATAATCATAATCATAATAATAATATTGATAATGATAATAATAATAATAATGAAATAGGTATACCCTTTCAAAAGTTATCTTAAAAAGAATTGTCCCAAGTGAGATTCGAACCCGTGACCTCTCGTAAACCCGCACCACTCCTAAACCAGCTGATCCGTTTAATTTTCCAGTGTTACTCGCATCATAAATTTATTTAATCCCGTAAATATTATCATTCATATACCCACATCTCTTATCATCATTTTCTAATCCAGTTTTGTTTTTGGCCCAACAGCATCTCGGCCCAACTCAAAATAAAATGAAACACGGCCCAAGTAGAGATTCGCTAAATAAAACACTGGCCACACTTTTTTTTTTTTTACATCTTGATCAGGAGCAAGAAAAGAAAAAAAAAATAGCAAAAGCAGATCACGATTTCATCAATCGATCGAGAGGATCATGAAATCATCAATCTCTCAAACAGGTCAACGATTTATCAATTGATCAAACATGTTTTCAATTTAGCAGCCACAATCGAAATAGTGGCAGTCGAGAGAGAAAAGGAATTTTTAATTAGCTTTGTTGGTATTTGTCGACAGGATGGGAGCAAGAGTAGATCGATTAGGGTGGTAATACAATCAATTGAACCGTTAGCAGGTAATCGATTCATTATCTAACTCTCAATTTCTTAAATCCTTCATATGTTCTGTGCTCATATTTGATTTAACGAAAATAGTAATTATTGGTGTTATTGGTGGATTTGATGAGGTGTTTGGTTCAAGAT
The DNA here is from genome assembly GCF_046630445.1 of Rutidosis leptorrhynchoides. Lineage (NCBI taxonomy): Eukaryota > Viridiplantae > Streptophyta > Magnoliopsida > Asterales > Asteraceae > Rutidosis > Rutidosis leptorrhynchoides. Next base: position 125,735,332 of record NC_092338.1, on the reverse strand, counting down.
ACAACAATTAGGAAAAAAAAGAAAAAATGATAGAAAAGATAGAGGAGGTGGTGATTCTTGTTTGAGCTGATTATATAACTATATGCGTATGTATATCTATATGTAGAGAGACTAAATAATTGGTGGTGTTTTTCAGCTGCAATGGCAGTTTGGTTTGATCGATACTTAGCAGCCTGGTTTGTTGCTTGATCATCTGTTTTAAATTGGCAGTAGTTACAGTAAGCACACGATGGCATTTAAATCAAGTCGTGAATCAGAACACTTAACAATTAATGTATGATGATGGTGAGGGTTTTAGTGGTGATCATGGTTTGTTGGTTGTCCAACAAAACAGAGTTGAAAGTGGTTTGTTGTATCGGCTGTAAACAGAAAATAGAAACTGCAGGCTGCAGCAGTAAAAAGAAACGAAGACAGACTTGTGATGGTTTTAAGATACTCACCTTTTAATCTGTTTTATTTTCTTACTTTGACAGGTTTCTCGTCTTTGTTAAAGTAGATACAACACCAGTCGATTACGAAGGAAATTGTTCTTCAATGGTGATGATTGTGATTTTGAAGTGGTGATGATATGGTGGTGAAAACAGCCATACAGGACTGTTGTAGCAGCAGTAGTAAGTAGTATTGGTGATGGGTGATGATTGAAGTAAAACAGGAGATAAATAGGACGAGAATGATGGCTTGGGTGATGATCGTGGGTAATTGCAACTGAAACAGAAATATAGAAATAGATGCTATAAAGATACCGGTGATTTGTGGCTTTGGTGAGTGTCAAGGTTGTTGAAAGTCTTTGGTTTCTATCTTTATTTATGTGTTTATATGAATATCTATCTATGTATGTATATAGAGTAGCTAAAGTAAGCAGAAGCACAGTATTCTCTAATAATATATGATGATGCGTTTACATATATGTGACAAAGTAATCTCTAATAATTTAGACATGTTTGTTTGCTTGTGTTTGTAAAGCACAATAGAATAGGAGATGGTGATGAAGTAGCACAAGTGGTTCATAATAGATACAGTTTACTTGTATATATAAGATTCGATGGTGAGTGAGAACAAAACAACAATTAGTACAATTTAAAGGTATCAAATTTTATATCTCTATATTTTATTAAAGTAATAATATTCATAATACTAATATTAATATCAATTTTAATATTTATGAAAGTAGTAATAGTATAACAACTATATATTAATTATTTAATATTTATTAATCATATGATGTATTATATAATAACCTATTTGAATATATATATATTATCATATTCATATAGTATCAATTATTTATAGATTTCGTATATATATATATATATATATATATATATATATATATATATATATATATATATATATATATAGATTCATTTAAATAACATTGTTATTATTTTGTACCTTACATTACATTTACAATTCAAATGATTAACTTGTATTTATTTTACTTATTTAGTTTAAACAATTAAATCGTATCTTAGTATTTCAACTATCATATATACATATATTATTAAGTATGTGTTGAAATCGTATACATATACATATACATATTTTTATTTTTATTTTTAATAGCAACATAAATATTCTGTACAATATTTTACATTTATAATTTCAATTGATTGAAGAGTATTTTATTAATTCAAAATATTATACATCCACTTATATTTATGTAAGACCCGAATATTTATTTTGTATACTTGTTTATAAAAGACATATGAGATCGGGCTTCGTTTAATATTTATATGGAATTAATATGCAAAGGAATCTGGTTCAGCTGTGTTGCGCGCCGCGCAGGGTTGGGGCGCGCCGCGCCGATTGCTGCTGACAGAACCCTCTTTATTTTTAATTGCTTTAATGAGGGGCAAAAGGGTAAAATCACATGGGGCCGGATTTGTGAGGCTTATGAGCTAGTTTGGATCAGTTTTGGATCCCATTCACATCCACTCATCATCTTCATCCATTCTTAGAGAGAGAGAGAGAGAGGCTTAGAGAGAGATTGAAGGTTTTGGTGAGGAAGAAGCTCGAATCGTTCAAAGTCTCGGGTTTTAAAGTTGTTCTCCTCGTTCCTAGCTACGTTGTGGTGGTATTGGTAAGCTCAAACTCCGAATTTCATTTGTTTAACTTGATATTCAATTTAGGGTTTTGAGTTAATTTGTTGAGTAACCCACTTAGGTGATGAAATGGGTTTATGGTGACTAGTTATTCTTGTCACTTGGCGGGTTTTGGGTTGGATGACGTTTTGGCCTTGATTAGGCTTTGGTTTGGAGTTTAATCACTTGGATTAGTGATTATGGAAGTATTGGAACCCATTTAGGGTAATTTGGGTGACTAATTGTGACTTTGGGTCAAATTAGGTTTTGGTGGTAATTATGACCCGATTGGCGAATTAATGAGGTTTATAAACTTAAAATGGATTAAGTTGAAGTATTAAACCGAGTTAAATGTGTTTTGGTGTCAAACTTGTAAAGGATGAGATTTTGACCTTTATGGGTCAAAATTAGGGTTTAAGTGTCAAAATGGGTATGACACGTGTTTAACACTTGAGTTCGAGTTCATTTAGCATATTATGACCATTCTCACTTGTGTTAGTGATTATTGGTTAGTTCGGATACGGTTTGTGCTTGGAAGTGCATTTGGGTCGAAATTGCACTAAGGGTCGAATTGGGTGGTTTGTAAATCCATCCTAATTGTGTTGTGATATTTGTGATAATGGAATAGGTACTTTCCATTGACGAGTTGTGGATTACTTGGAAGCTTTCTTCAAGACTTCAAGGTGAGTGATAATATCCTATGTGCATATGTATGTGTAGGATGGGTGCGGGTCGGGTGAAGTGATTCTCGGTTATAGAGCTCACTTCACATATAGGGGACTTAATGGACTTGTGTATAAGTCCAATTGGCACGGTTGTGCATTTTGGTTGACCATCTTTGGCGAGGTGCACATTTTGTGTGCACATTATCACACATGGTTGTGATTTGGTTGTTATAACCCTAATGGCAAAGGGTTGATATGGTTGTGTTGTGGATGACCCCGATGTGGTGGATTTTATAATCCCGTGACCGTGGGCTTTAGTATTGATAAATGAATCTCGGGTAGTGCGGATTCATGGTGACTCGGGTTGTTCGGTCACCTTATTGAGGTAGTGGATCTCGGGTAGTGCGGATTCACGATGACTCGGGTTGTTCGGTCATCTTATGGTTGAGAAGTGAATTTCGGGTTGTGCGAATTCACAAGGCTCGGGTTGTTCGGCCAATGTTCGTGTGATTGAGGTTAAGGGGTTAACCTTGTGTATTATTATTATTGTATTATATTAATGTGTTGTTGTGTTGTAGCTAACCCTCCGGGTGTAGCTATTTGGCGATGTTTACTTTGTCGTTGGTTGACTATCTCTTGTGTTGTATCTTTAGCTCGTTGCTTAGATCGTACGGTATGCTTAGTGTAGATGCTTTATACTTGGATGCTTCGGTATGCGGTATTTGTTTTGTGTGGCGTATTCATTTTATACATATATATGTATGTAGTATATTATCATTCACTAAGCATTAGCTTACCCTCTCGTTGTTGACTCTTTTTATAGATTGCATGCGGATGGTGGCTCGGGTAAGCGCGAGGACTAGAAGACTTGCATAGTTGCTTTAGTGACTTGCTTTTGGATTGTTTAGGATTGGGTAGTGTATTCCCGATCGCCATGCTCGGCTTTGTTTTGTATTAAAATCTTAAAGTCGAAAATTGTATTTTTGGTACTTAAGGTGGTAATATGGGTCGATGTCGGACCCACTCCGTAAACTTAATTTTATTAATTAAACGTGCTAGTTTTATATATATGAATTCATGGTTGAAAGCGTTTTGGCTAAAAATGTCGGGAACTAGTCGAACATTTTCGTTAAATTGACTTCCGGGGACAGCGGGCTGTCCAGGTGGTTTGGCGCGCCGCGCAATTGAACTGCACCAGAAATTTTTTTTTTGTTGTAAAATTTAACGGGAATTGTCGTGGTTTGGTTTGGGTTGTTACAAGTGGTATCAGAGCATGGTCTAAGGGATTTAGGTGACTTGAGATAGGTGCCTAGACTTAGACTTTTGTGTGCGCGTAATTTGTTGCGGGACTTGTAGGATTACGGGTCAGGAACGGGTTTAGTTAGTGCCTTGTTTATAGGTCGACTAACGTTTATATTAGTAATGCGGATATTATTAATATATTATTTGTGTTGTGGTGTAATTCTCGCGTGTGCTTCTATCGCGTAGAATTTTGTTTGTGTTTGTTTATAGCATCGAGCGAGGCGGTCGTTGTACTAACGAGTCGATGCGGCGTGCGTGCGTAATAAGAACTTGCAGACCTTATTACGGGTGCAAATCGTGTCTAACAAGTGATGTACGACGAGTGTTTAGCAAGATGGGAGGGTGTTGTGCGTGTCGTTTTATACGTGCGTGGACTAATCGTTTTGCATTCTTTAGAATGACGACGCGAAACGAGACCGAGACGAACGACACGGAATTTAACGCTAGAGTTACGGCCGCCGTTGCGGAGCAAATGAGGGCGTTTCGAGAAGAAATGGATGGGAAGTATTCCGAATTCCAAAATAGGGGTGAAATGGAGCGTTGTCTTAAGAGCTTCATGAGGACTAAACCCCCTATGTATGATGGGAAACCGGATCCTTTGGTGAGTACGACTTGGGTTTCGGATGTCGAAGGGTGTTTTCGTACTATGGAATGCCCACCCGAGAAAAAGACGAGACTCGCTACTAGTTTGTTGCGAGGTAGGGCGAAGGATTGGTTGGATGGCAAGATTGATCTTGTCGGTGGTGAGACGTTTATGGCATTATCATGGGACGAATTTAAGGAGAAATTCTTCGAGGAGTTCCGAACTTCAGCCGATTTATCGGAATTGCGTTGTGAGTTGCGAAATTTGCAACAGGGTTCTATGGACTTGAATACTTTAAAGACGACTTTTATGTCGAAGGCTCGTTTTTGCCCGGAATATTTGGGGAACGATCGTTTGTTGATGGAGGATTTCTATCGAACTTTGAGCGATGACTTGAAAAGCAAAATTAGCCGGGGTTACGCGAAGTCGTTTGCGGAGTTATTTGCGGTGGCTAGAGGTTTCGAGTCTTATACGCGATCGAAAAAGGCCGAACCTTCAAGTGAGAGAAGGGTTATTTCTTATGGTGCTCCGAGTAAGAGGACTAAGGGTCCGAGTGCGAGTACGAGTAATGTGGTAAAGGGCGCGGTGGATTCTCGTGCGCCTAGGTGTTTCAATTGTGGCGTTAGGGGTCACAAGTTGTGGGAATGCACAATGCCGAGAAGTGATGACGGAATGTGCTACTATTGTCATAAAGAGGGACATCGCAAGCCGGATTGTCCCGAGTTGGCGGCGGCGAATGCCGCAAGGAGACGTTGAGGTACGTTTCGTTTTAATAAATATGTCTTTTGAATATTTATTTATGTGGCGTTTAGGTTCGGATTTGTTAGATGCATTGTGTTGTGCATGTTATTGTTAAGGGTGACGTTCCTAATGGAAGTACCCTGTGACGATGTTTGATTTTTGGGACGAAGGGCGTAAGACTTGGTGCAACCAAGCATTCCTTAGTATTTGGGAAATGTTACTACCAAGCCACGGAAATGGATTTGGTGTTCGATTGTTAAGCGCGTGTTCGCTTCTGTGTTGAAGTGATGAACCATGGGGTTCGTCGGGTGATTGGAACCTTTGAGATCGAGTGTTTAAAATCTTGACGTATGTTGGTAATGGAATCTTTATGACGCGACATTAGGTGCCTCTTTTATACCTACTAGCGTGGTGTCGATTCCGATTGTGTTGTGGTTACATTGTACTTAGGATCCCGGGAGAAACCCTTAGGTACATGAGTGACTAAGTGAAACTTTACAAACTAAAGCAATTGGATAATTGCGAGGGTATGGTTTGTGTAATCGTGCTACACTTTTCGTTCGAAGTGTTTAAGGATTGATTGAAATCCTTTGTATGCTCAAGGTTAGAGCAAGGTGTAGTGATGGGTCGTGTGTACCCAATCGTCGGTAAAGTCTACCTTTGGTAGCATTGTACGGTTGTACGAGTTGTGAGATAGGAACGTGGTTCCAAGTGGGGGAGTCGCACTCCCGCACGAGGAAGTTTTAGTGTGATATTTCGGATGATGCTTTTGGTAGATCCGGAAATTTTTGTCGAGACCTAGTTTTGGTCGATTTGTGGTAGGGTACGATTTTGGATAAATTGTACTTATGGTTTGGATTGGAATTACCACCGAGGTGGTAATGTGGTAAATCTCGTTGAGAGATAATGGACGTGTTTGGTGAGCAAGGTGAAATCCTTCGGTTAAGGAAGGTGTGTGTCGGGTTCTCTTTTGGAGAATTCTTGTTCGGTACCTATGCTTGATATAGGTGGTTCTTGCTCGATTATGGTATGTGATTGATGAAGCATGACTTTCGGAGTCCGCTGACTTCATCATGGGATTGACGATTGATGAAGCATGATCTTCGGGTCCGCTGACTTCATTATGGTATGGTTGATTGATGGAGCATGATCTTTAGGGTCCGCTGACTTCATCATGGGAGTACGTGATTGATGGAGCATGATCTTTAGGGTCCGCTGACTTCGTCATGAGCGTGGTGTTGAGATCGGTGAAGCATGATCTTCGGGTCCGCTGACTTCATCCGGTATTGAGATTGGTGGAGCATGACCTTCGGGGTCCTCTGACTTCATCAAGAGAGTTGTGTTGTGGGACGTGAATATCGGGTTGTTCGTATTCACAATATTTCGGGTAGTACGATTGTCCCTGTTGGTTGGGCTCATAGTTTGAGGTAGTGAATGTCGGGTAGTTCGGATTCACTAAGGCTCGGGTTGTACGGCCATCCTCGGTTACACTATGTGGCAGTGGTAGTGAATATCGGTTTGCGCGTATTCACGATGACTCGGGTTGTGCGGTCATTCTGTTGTGAGATATATGGATTGGGTTGGTGGATTTCGGGTTGTGCGAATTCACTAAGGTTCGGGTTGTTTCGACCATCCTCCATATGTGTTTTGGCTCGGGTTGTTTCGGCCATGTTGAGTTGTGATCTATCGGTTGTTTTATACACCGATGGTGGGGTCATGAGGACCGTGTGGTTTGATCTATTGGTTGTTTTATACGCCGGTAGTGGGGTCGTGAGGACCATGTTGTGTGATTAGTGATGCGATAGCCGTGTTTCACTCACATGTTGTCACGGGTGTGACGAGAGTTGATTTTGTACACCTTCGGGTTTAGCGTTGCCATAGTCGTTTTGGACGCTATCGGTTTCTAACCGTTGGATTATGATGTTACAGTAGTGGCGTATTGGTCGTATAGCGCACTACAAAGGATGTCTAGTGATTGGTGTTATCCGCAAGGATTCGTTTGGTTCGGTCTTCATCGTTTCAGATTGTTGACTTTAGGTTGAGACTTGGTTGCTTTTAGCGTTGTACTCGGTAATAGTACACTAAGGAATTAATATCTCGGTATGAGATTGGTTGGGTTTTTCCCAGTGTTAGGGAATGAGCATGGTGTTAGTGCTCGGATTGTGGATTTGATAAATCGCGGGTGACGATTTAGTTGTGGAAGGCGATTCGTTGGAAAAAAATTGCTTAGGAAAGTCGGATTGGACTTATGTTGAGGACCGTAGAGTGGAGTCCGTTTGGTCAAGTGATGAGGATCACGAGGACGTGATCGAGTTTAAGTGGGGGAGAGTTGTAAGACCCGAATATTTATTTTGTATACTTGTTTATAAAAGACATATGAGATCGGGCTTCGTTTAATATTTATATGGAATTAATATGCAAAGGAATCTGGTTCAGCTGTGTTGCGCGCCGCGCAGGGTTGGGGCGCGCCGCGCCGATTGCTGCTGACAGAACCCTCTTTATTTTTAATTGCTTTAATGAGGGGTAAAAGGGTAAAATCACATGGGGCCGGATTTGTGAGGCTTATGAGCTAGTTTGGATCAGTTTTGGATCCCATTCACATCCACTCATCATCTTCATCCATTCTTAGAGAGAGAGAGAGAGAGAGAGAGGCTTAGAGAGAGATTGAAGGTTTTGGTGAGGAAGAAGCTCGAATTGTTCAAAGTCTCGGGTTTTAAAGTTGTTCTCCTCGTTCCTAGCTACGTTGTGGTGGTATTGGTAAGCTCAAACTCTGAATTTCATTTGTTTAACTTGATATTCAATTTAGGGTTTTGAGTTAATTTGTTGAGTAACCCACTTAGGTGATGAAATGGGTTTATGGTGACTAGTTATTCTTGTCACTTGGCGGGTTTTGGGTTGGATGACGTTTTGGCCTTGATTAGGCTTTGGTTTGGAGTTTAATCACTTGGATTAGTGATTATGGAAGTATTGGAACCCATTTAGGGTAATTTGGGATACTAATTGTGACTTTGGGTCAAATTAGGTTTTGGTGGTAATTATGACCCGATTGGCGAATTAATGAGGTTTATAAACTTAAAATGGATTAAGTTGAAGTATTAAACCGAGTTAAATGTGTTTTGGTGTCAAACTTGTAAAGGATGAGATTTTGACCTTTATGGGTCAAAATTAGGGTTTAAGTGTCAAAATGGGTATGACACGTGTTTAACACTTGAGTTCGAGTTCATTTAGCATATTATGACCATTCTCACTTGTGTTAGTGATTATTGGTTAGTTCGGATACGGTTTGTGCTTGGAAGTGCATTTGGGTCGAAATTGCACTAAGGGTCGAATTGGGTGGTTTGTAAATCCATCCTAATTGTGTTGTGATATTTGTGATAATGGAATAGGTACTTTCCATTGACGAGTTGCGGATTACTTGGAAGCTTTCTTCAAGACTTCAAGGTGAGTGATAATATCCTATGTGCATATGTATGTGTAGGATGGGTGCGGGTCGGGTGAAGTGATTCTCGGTTATAGAGCTCACTTCACATATAGGGGACTTGATGGACTTGTGTATAAGTCCAATTGGCACGGTTGTGCGTTTTGGTTGACCATCTTTGGCGAGGTGCACATTTTGTGTGCACATTATCACACATGGTTGTGATTTGGTTGTTATAACCCTAATGGCGAAGGGTTGATATGGTTGTGTTGTGGATGACCCCGATGTGGTGGATTTTATAATCCCGTGACCGTGGGCTTTAGTATTGAGAAATGAATCTCGGGTAGTGCGGATTCATGGTGACTCGGGTTGTTCGGTCACCTTATTGAGGTAGTGGATCTCGGGTAGTGCGGATTCACGATGACTCGGGTTGTTCGGTCATCTTATGGTTGAGAAGTGAATTTCGGGTTGTGCGAATTCACAAGGCTCGGGTTGTTCGGCCAATGTTCGTGTGATTGAGGTTAAGGGGTTAACCTTGTGTATTATTATTATTGTATTATATTAATGTGTTGTTGTGTTGTAGCTAACCCTCCGGGTGTAGCTATTTGGCGATGTTTACTTTGTCGTTGGTGGACTATCTCTTGTGTTGTATCTTTAGCTCGTTGCTTAGATCGTACGGTATGCTTAGTGTAGATGCTTTATACTTGGATGCTTCGGTATGCGGTATTTGTTTTGTGTGGCGTATTCATTTTATACATATATATGTATGTAGTATATTATCATTCACTAAGCATTAGCTTACCCTCTCGTTGTTGACTCTTTTTATAGATTGCATGCGGATGGTGGCTCGGGTAAGCGCGAGGACTAGAAGACTTGCATAGTTGCTTTAGTGACTTGCTTTTGGATTGTTTAGGATTGGGTAATGTATTCCCGATCGCCATGCTCGGCTTTGTTTTGTATTAAAATCTTAAAGTCGAAAATTGTATTTTTGGTACTTAAGGTGGTAATATGGGTCGATGTCGGACCCACTCCGTAAACTTAATTTTATTAATTAAACGTGCTAGTTTTATATATATGAATTCATGGTTGAAAGCGTTTTGGCTAAAAATGTCGGGAACTAGTCGAACATTTTCGTTAAATTGACTTCCGGGGATAGCGGGCTGTCCAGGTGGTTTGGCGCGCCGCGCACCCACCTGGCGCGCCGCGCAATTGAACTGCACCAGAAATTTTTTTTTGTTGTAAAATTTAACGGGAATTGTCGTGGTTTGGTTTGGGTTGTTACAATTTATATATATACACATATTTACTTACATACAAATGTTCGTGAATCTTCGGACATGGTCAAAGGTTAACTGAATTCATTTAAACAGTTCAAGAACTATTGAGACTCTACAATACAAACTTTGCTTATCGTGCCGAAATCAAATAAGATTTAAGTTTAAATTTGGTCGAAAATTCCCGGGTCATCACACACGATCTATTGGTGCAGCTCCTGTTACAAGATCTATTTGAAATTCAACAGATCGATGTGGGGGTAATCCCGGTAATTCTTTCGGAAATACATCGGGAAATTCTTTTGCGACGGGAACATCATGATGCTATTTTCTTCAGTTTGTACTTTCTCGACGTGTGCTAGAATAGCATAGCAACCTTTTCTTATTAGTTTTTGTGCCTTCAAATTACTAATAAGATGTAGCTTCGTGTTGCCCTTTTCTCCGTACACCATTAAGGGTTTTCCTTTTTCTCGTATAATGCGAATTGCATTTTTGTAACAAACGATTTCTGCTTTCACTTCTTTCAACCAGTCCATACCGATTATCACATCAAAACTCCCTAACTCTACTGGTATCAAGTCAATCTTAAATGTTTCGCTAACCAGTTTAATTTCTCGATTCCGACATATATTATCTGCTGAAATTAATTTACCATTTGCTAATTCGAGTAAAAATTTACTATCCAAAGGCGTCAATGGACAACTTAATTTAGCACAAAAATCTCTACTCATATAGCTTCTATCCGCACCCGAATCAAATAAAACGTAAGCAGATTTATTGTCAATAAGAAACGTACCCGTAACAAGCTTCGGGTCTTCCTGTACCTCTGCCGCATTAATATTGAAAACTCTTCCGCGGCCTTGTCCATTCGTGTTCTCCTGGTTCGGGCAATTTCTAATAATGTGGCCCGGTTTTTCATATTTATAACAAACTACATTGGCATAACTTGCTCCGACACTACTTGCTCTACCATTACTCATTCCGACACTATTTGTTCCTTTCGTTCTGTTAACCCCTGGTCCGTAGACCTCACACTTCGCAGCGCTATGACCATTTCTTTTACACTTGTTGCAAAATTTGGTGCAGAACCCCGAGTGATACTTTTCACACCTTTGGCATAGCTGCTTCTGATTGTTGTTGTTGTTGCGGTTATTATTGTTGTTGGGATGATTGTTGTAGTTGCTGTTGTTGTTGTTGTTGTTGTTGTTGTTGGGCCGTTTGTTGTAGTTGCGATTGATGTTGCGATTGTTGGGATAGTTGTTGCGATTATTGTTGTAATTGCTGATGTTGTTGTATTCTTATCACCGTTTTCCTCCCACTTTCTTTTGACTTGCTTCACATTGGCCTCTTCAGCAGTCTGTTCTTTAATTCTTTCTTCAATCTGGTTCACTAGTTTGTGAGCCATTCTACATGCCTGTTGTATGGAGGCGGGCTCGTGTGAACTTATATCTTCTTGGATTCTTTCCGGTAATCCTTTCACAAACGCGTCGATCTTCTCTTCCTCATCTTCGAACGCTCCCGGACACAATAGGCATAATTCTGTGAATCGTCTTTCGTACGTGATAATATCAAATCCTTGGGTTCGTAACCCTCTAAGTTCTGTCTTGAGCTTATTGACCTCGGTTCTGGGACGGTACTTCTCGTTCATCAAGTGCTTAAATGCTGACCACGGTAGTGCGTAAGCATCATCTTGTCCCACTTGCTCTAGATAGGTATTCCACCATGTTAACGCAGAACCTGTAAAGGTATGCGTAGCGTACTTCACTTTGTCCTCTTCAGTACACTTACTTATGGCAAACACCGATTCGACCTTCTCGATCCACCGTTTCAATCCGATCGGTCTTTCGGTTCCATCAAATTCCAAAGGTTTACAGGCAGTGAATTCTTTGTAGGTGCATCCTACACGATTTCCTGTACTGCTAGATCCAAGGTTATTGTTGGTATGTAGCGCAGCCTATACTGCGGCTATGTTTGAAGCAAGAAAGACACGAAATTCCTCTTCGCTCATATTCAAGGTGTGTCGAGTAGTCGGTGCCATTTCCTTCAAAATAGTCAAATGAAACGAGTTAATCATATAGAATATCAAGAGTAGTCAATAGTATCTCGTAGCATAATATGAACTCATTTATAAAAGCTTTTTCTTCATATTAGCGTTTTATAAGTTTAAATTCGGGTAATACCTACCCTTTAAGTTCATACTTAGTAGCTAATATACAATTCAACTACTACAATTCTATATGAAAAACTAATTATAATAATATTTCACGTTCAAACTTTTACACAATATTTTACAAGCTTACAATACCGCTTATTTTACATATAGCATGAAATATAGCACAAAATAACTTTGATACAAGATAATTCTAGCTAGTACACAAGTCGTTCAGCAAAGACAATAAAGACACGTAATTCATACGTCCAGAAACAAGTCATGCATTCTGGTTTTACTAGGACTACTTCCCATCCTTGGTCTTGTGGAACATAACCGTTATGGCCATTGATAAGACAGCGTGTTGTAACGTCGTCAAAGGGGCGAGAGTTACGTAATGTCCAACAGTCCCGTAACAATCTAAAAACCTCATTTCTTACCCCAATTACCGACTCCGTCACTTGTGGAAACGTTTTGTTTAATAGTTGTAGCCCGATGTTCTTTTTCTCACTTTGGTGAGAAGCGAACATTACTAACCCGTAAGCATAACATGCTTCTTTATGTTGCATGTTAGCCGCTTTTTCTAAATCACGAAGTCCTATATTCGGATATATTGAGTCAAAATAATTTCTTAACCCCTTGCGTAAAATAGCATTTGGGTTCCCCGCAATATATGCGTCAAAATAAACACATCGTAACTTATGGATTTCCCAATGTGATATCCCCCATCTTTCGAACGAAAGCCGTTTATAAACCAAGGCATTCTTGGAACGTTCTTCGAATGTCTTACAAACTGATCTCGCCTTAAATGTCTCCGGGTAGGTCTCTTAAAATATTGGGTTGTCTATCCATTTTGTGTTTTTATACTGTAAAATAGACAAGAGTTACATTCATAAAAAAATACTTATTAATACAAGCAATTTTTACATATATCATAAAGCATAAGCATACTATATTACATATATTACACCACACGAATACAACTATCTTATTCCGACTCGCTCGTTTCTTCTTCTTCTTCGGTTTGGGTTCGTTTTACCAAGTTTCTAGGGATATATGATGTTCCCCTAATACGAGCCGTCGTTTTCCACATTGGTTTAGAAAAATCTGGTGGTTTAGAGGTTCCCGGGTTATTGTCACAACTTAAGAAATACGGGTGTTGACGATACATATAAAGTTCATCGGGTTTGGAATCAAATTTCTCTATTGTAACACCCCAAATATTTAAGGTATTATTTTATGTAAAATTTTATTGCTAAGAAATTAATGGCAAAGGATATTTTATGTTAAATGGACGAAAGTTAATGTTGTTAGTTAAGTTTCAAGGGACTAAAGATGCAAGGTTATGATTTAGGACCTCCTTAACTATAGTTTACATGGGGAGGGTAGAAATTGCAATTATGCCATAGTTGTTTTAATAAAAGAAATTAGAAATGCTGGAAATTGATTATTATTCACAAAAAATAATATACGGGGAGTGCTCCTGGGTTGTGTATGTCGACATTTGCAAGGGAAGAAGGAGGATCCATCATTTGTTGAAATTTAACTCATGCAAGCTTGAATTTGTGAAATCTAACACACCCTAATCACTTTAGCAAGCTCTAATCTTCCAATTTCATCTTCATTGTGCACAATTAGGGTTCTTAAAACTCTAAAAGACAAGGTATGGATTTTGTGTCTAATTATTGCTTGCATTGTATGCTAATGATGAGATTATGCTTAAGAAAGTTGCTATTTGTTAAATTGTGCACATTTGGATGAGTTAGTATGGATTTGTTGTTGATTTTGGAAGTAATTACATGTATGAACTTGCATTATAGATTTATGGCATGATTATGGTGAGAATGATGATGTTCTAGTTAGATTTCTAGTCATGCACACCAAGTGTTTGTTAAAATGCCTCAATGAGACGATTTTGTGTTCTAGCTAGAAATTTTGATGAAGGATGCTCATGTATGAACTTTTGTTATAGTTATAAGTTATAGAAATTGATAATTTGATAAGTTAATGGTGTTAGTAATGAAATTGAATTATTATGCACATTTGATGTTTAATGAAAGGATTAAAGGAAAAGTTGCATGATAAAGCTAAAAGTGATGAGTTAGTAATGTACATGATTAAAATGTGATGTTTGATTGGTAACATGCTTGTTTTAGAAAAGATGAGTTCAAAGTTAGAAAGTATGAATGAATGTATGTTATGTTTAGGGGGTAAAGTGTAAGTGTAAGTATGAATGACGTAATGATTCAAGAAAGTTGTGATTTTGATTTAGTTATGTGATTAATGAGATTAGCTCATGTATAGGTGCTAATCAAGGAAAAGAAGTTACAAGTGACCAAGGAAATTCAATTAAGCAAGGTGAGTTTATAGGGGGTAATATGGGCGGGTCAAGAGTGGCTTAGTGTTCTCGGATTGCATCCGTGCAAGAGAGTAACGACTAAGTGCACTAATTACGTAGCTTAGATAGAACTATTGGGTTAGCTCAATAGTTGTGTCTATGGATGATGCTTAGCTTAGGCAAGGTTATTACATTGCTAGTAATCTTGCCTATGGTTCATGTTATCTTAGACACTTCGGGTGTCTATGTATGAGATGATGATAGCTTAGGCATATTTAGTATGTCTATGGTTAGCTTAGACATGATTACTAGGTTCGGCCTAGTAAGTCATGCCTATGGTATGAATGATCGGATCCGAAAGTATGCAAGCAACCTAAGGGTTGAAGGATAAGTGTTTTGATTATGCCCAAATGATTTATGTTTTGTGTTTTGTTACTTTCCTATAACTCACTAAGTGTAAAAGCTTACCCCCATGATGTTTTATGTTTTAGGTGCTAAGGTTCATCGAGAAGGTAAGGAACCCGTGTGAAGAGCTGGAGGAGCATTGGCATTAGCGTAAGTGGTATTGCAAGTCCCTTTTGTAATCACGCTCTATGGTTACCGCTTATCAAACGCCATGTATTTGAAGTGTCATGTTTGTCATTATTGAATTTGGGACCAAATGATGGTTTTGTTTCATGAAAACACGTTTGATGTCTAAATGTTGTTATTAGATGGTATACGATGTTAGAAACTGAATCTTAAGTTTGTGTATGAATTTGGTTGTTTTAAATGTGTTTGAGAATGATGGAACGTGCAAAAGTTGGTTTAAGTACAATGTTGCAGGTCAGGCACCCGGATTAGGGTTATGTCGCGCCGCGGCAAAGGGGTCCGCGCCGCGGCATATAACTGAAGTTGAGAACAGAAGCAAGGTTAAGGAGTCTAAAATTTCCTGTGTTGTGTTGCGCCGCGACAAGGCTTGCCGCGCCGCGGCATAAGCCTTGTCCGGCCAGTGACTTAACTTTTCAAAAAAAAAAAAAAAATTTTTACTCGAATCAAGGCGTTAAAAGTTGGTATCAGAGCTGTGGTTTAAGGGACTTGGGTAATCCACGATAGGGATTATCTAGGCTTAAACCATTGTTGTGAAAGGATAAGCGGTTTAGGACTTGCATAAGTGTTATAGTCGTATAGTTGTGCCATGCTCCATAGGGTAGAGTCATCGACTAGACCCGTAGTATAATGATTGGTTTATGAAAGGAGTTTGATACTCGTTAGCCATGATGTTATAGTGGACTTAATGTGTAATGAATGGTGTAATAACAACAGGCCATTGTTATTACTTCATTTTAGTACACATGAACGCCTACTATAGTTATGGTGAAACGAGTTAGGAATTCTTTCGAATGGTTTGATTTTGTTGAATAATGGTGTTACCGGTATTTGAACTAATGGGTTAATTGTGATATTCAGTATGGCTATTGTATCACCAAACCGAGGTCAAGATGAGGATGATGAGTACGTCCGCACCCCATCCACGGAGTCTATAGAAGACTCTCACAACGAATCGGAAGAAGTTAACATGCCAAATGACATTGCGGGGCAAATAGGGCAAGCCTTGATACGTTATACTCCAACTTTGTTAGAGAAGATTAAGACGTTGATCAATGATCAATTAGATGAGAAGTTAAAGACTTTTGTTGCTAATAACCCTACCTTGAGAGGTGAAGGGGGAAGTGGAGTAAGGCAAGAAGAGGTAGAAGCCCCTAAGAGAAAGGATGACCGTTTTGAATATAAGAACTTCGCAAATTGCCATCCTCCCGAGTTTCATGGTAAGGTTGACCCTATTGTTAGTCAAAGATGGATTGATGAGATTGAAGAAACTTTCATGTTGTGTGAATGCCCCGAACATTTGAAGGTAATTTATGCGGCTCATCAAATGAAGGGTAGTGGTTACGAGTGGTGGAATTTTATAGTTAAGTCTCATGGGCGAGATGTGGCTACGAGTTTCTCATGGGACAAGTTCCGTGAAATGTTTATGACCCAATTTGCTCCACCCGCCGAGGTTAGTAGGTTGAAATCCGAGTTTATGAATATAGAGCATGGAAGTAAGTCGGTGACCGAGTTTAATGCCGAGTTTAATGATAAGTCTCGTTTTTGTCCGGACTTCGTGTCAAGTCCCAAGTTGATGATGGACCATTATCATGAAAAGTTGAATCCCGAAATAAGTGAGTTTATCGATAAGAGTACTTATAAGACTTTAGCCGAGATGATGAATCGAGCACTTGTTAGAGAACATGAACTTAGGAAGAAGGCGGCGTTCAAGCGAAAGTTAGATCAAGACTCTAAGGCAATGCAAAATGTTAGTCCGAAAAAGGGTAAGTTTGGTTCCGAATCCCCGCACAAGTCAAAAGGGGGTTTTGTGTCGGGTAAAAGCGGTGGGAAAGAAGCCAAGTTGTGTACTAGGTGTGGTAAGAATCATACGGGTGAATGTAAAGCGGGAACCATCGATTGTTACTCTTGTGGTAAGCCGGGACATAGGGCCGCCGAATGTCCTAAGAAAGGTAAGCAATGTTATTATTGTTTTGAGAAAGGTCACTTTCAAGCCGAATGTCCGGAATACAAGAAGGATTTAGCTAGTGGTAGTGTTAAGAAAGAGGTTAAGACGGAACCGAAGACTAGTGATAGCCGACCAAGGGCCCGAGCTCATCAGATTACCGCACTCGAAGCGAAGGAGTCCCAAAATGTGGTGTCAGGTACCTTTATTGTAAACTCTTTACCTGCGCATGTTTTGTTTGATTCCGGTGCTACGCGGTCGTTTGTATCATGTTCTTTTTGTAAGCATTTTAATATGACCCCAAGTATGTTAGAACACCCATTAGAGGTTGAAATAGCGGATAATAAGACCGTGATGGTGTATAGTATCATCAAGGGGTGTGAAATTATTTTGGATGATGAAAAGTTTGTCATTGATTTAATACCCATGCAAATGGGGGAATTTCAAGTAATTGTGGGCATGGATTGGCTAGATAACAATGAGGGGATAATTTTGTGTCGTAAGAAAATAGTGTTAGTTCAATCACCAAGTGGAAAAGTTATATGGATTTATGGGGAACGAGCTAGGCGTGCAATTCCTATATGCACATATGCTAAGGCTAAAAGATTTTTGTCTCATGGGTGTTGTGCGTTTTTGGCACATGTTGTTGATGATTCGAAAAAGGTTGTTGAATTAGATGATGTACCAATAGTTAACGAGTTTCCGGATGTGTTCCCAAGTGAATTGCCCGGTGTACCTCCCGAGCGAGAGGTAGAGTTTAGAATAGATTTGATACCCGGGGCCACGCCAATTGCCAAAGCTCCCTATCGACTAGCCCCGTCGGAAATGAGAGAAATGATGACTCAATTACAAGATTTGATAGATAAAGGTTTTATACGTCCTAGTAGTTCACCTTGGGGAGCTCCGGTTTTATTTGTGAAAAAGAAGGATGGAACTATGAGAATGTGTATTGATTATCGAGAATTGAATAAAGTCACTATTAAGAACAAGTACCCGTTGCCAAGGATAGACGATTTGTTTGATCAACTACAAGGTGCTAGTTTCTTTTCAAAGATAGATTTAAGGTCGGGTTACCATCAATTGAAGGTGAGGGAAGAAGATGTCCCTAAAACAGCTTTTCGAACAAGGTATGGTCATTATGAGTTTGTGGTTATGCCGTTTGGATTAACAAATGCTCCGGCCGCGTTTATGGATTTGATGAATAGAGTTTGTCGACCGATGCTTGATAGGTTTGTAATTGTGTTCATTGATGACATTTTGATATATTCTAAGAGTGAAGAGGAACATACGGTACATTTAAGACAAGTATTAGAGACTTTAAGAAGAGAAAGATTGTTTGCTAAGTTCTCTAAGTGCGAGTTTTGGCTTCGTGAAGTTCAATTTTTGGGCCATGTCATTAACAAGAAGGGTATTTGTGTTGATCCGGTGAAGATAGAGGCAATTATGAGATGGGAACCACCTACGAATCCTACCGAGGTTAGGAGTTTTCTAGGTTTAGCGGGGTATTATCGGCGATTTATACAAGATTTTTCTAGAATAGCCACCCCACTCACCAAGTTGACTCGTAAAAGTGTGCCATGGAGATGGGAAGAAAAGCAAGAACAAGCGTTTCAACTCCTTAAGGAGAAGCTCGTTCAAGCTCCCATATTGGTTTTACCGGAAGGGAATGAGAACATGACGGTTTATTGTGATGCTTCTAAGAAAGGCTTAGGGTGTGTATTGATGCAAAATGGGAAGGTCATAGCTTATGCTTCCCGACAATTGAAGGAACACGAGAAACGCTATCCTACGCATGATTTAGAATTGACGGCCGTGGTTTTTGCTCTAAAGATTTGGCGTCATTATCTTTATGGTGTTAAGTTTTCCATTTATACCGATCATAAGAACTTAAAGTATTTGTTTGATCAAAGGGATTTGAACGATAGGCAAAGGAGAGGTCTCGATTTGGTGAAAGATTATGATTGTGAGATCTTATATCACCCCGGAAAAGCGAATGTAGTAGCGGATGCTCTTAGTAGGAAGTCAAGTCATCAACCGATTAAGATAACAAGCTTGGCTATGGTAATATCACCTCAAATATTTGATGATATTCGTGTTGCACAAGGTGAAGCATTATCGCCCGAAAACGTGAGAAAAGAAAGAATCAAGGGGCAAGTTGACGATTTTGTGGTAGATTCTCGTGGTTTAAGGCTTAGATATGGGAGAATTTGGGTACCTTTGCAAAGGGATGTTAGAAGTGAGCTCCTTGACTTAGCTCACAAGTCTAAGTATTCGATTCACCCCGGTGCTACGAAAATGTATAGAGATTTAAGGAAAGACTATTGGTGGCCGGGAATGAAGAGGGATATAGTTAAGTATGTGCACAAGTGTCTTACTTGTCTTCAAGTGAAAGCCGATCATCAAATGCCCTACGGTGAAATGCAACCTTTAGAGGTACCGGTTTGGAAATGGGAGCATATTACGATGGATTTGGTGACTAAATTGCCTAAGACCCCTAGACAACACGATGCAATTTGGGTTATTGTTGATAGATTGACTAAGAGTGCATTATTTTTGGCAATAAGAGAAGCTTCGTCATCGGAAGCAATGTCTAAGTTGTATATGAAAGAAGTTGTTGCAAGGCATGGAGTGCCGGTTTCCATAGTTTCGGATAGAGACACTCGATTTACATCTCGATATTGGAGGAAATTTCAAGAGGAAATGGGTACTAAGTTACACATAAGTACCGCGTTTCACCCGCAAACGGATGGTCAAAGTGAGCGGACTATACAAACTCTCGAGGATATGTTAAGAGCATGTGTTATCGATTTTGGTGGTAGTTGGGATACTCACTTACCTTTAGTTGAATTTTCATACAACAATAGTTATCACTCTACAATTGGAATGGCACCATATGAGATGTTGTATGGAAGGAGGTGTAGAACCCCGATTTGTTGGGGCGAGGTAGGTCAACGAGAATTGGGAAGCACGGAAATAGTGCAACAAACCACCGAGATGATTGATCAAATTCGTGAAAGAATGAAGGCGGCACAAGATCGACAAAAGTCATATGTTGATAAGAGGAGAAAGCCGATAGAATTTCAAGTAGGTGATAAAGTGATGCTAAAAGTTTCTCCATGGAAAGGCATTATCCGTTTTAGAAAGAGGGGAAAATTGGGTCCAAGGTTCGTGGGACCATTTGAGATAGTGGCGAAAGTTGGGAAGGTAGCCTACCGTTTGGCTTTACCCGATGAATTGAGTAATATACATGACACGTTTCACGTGTCGCAATTGAGGAAGTGTTTGGCGGATGATTCAACATATGTTCCTTTGAATGAAATTGAGGTCGATAATAAGTTAAGATATGCGGAGAAGCCGGTAAAGATTTTGGATCAAAAGGTTAAGCACTTGAGAAATAAGTCGGTTATATTGTCGAAGGTATTATGGCAATTTAGAAAAGGTTCCGAATGCACATGGGAACCCGAAGAATGGCTCATAAAATATTATCCGGCATTGCATCAAGAATGGTTCGCGAGGACGCGAACGATCCAAGAGGGGGAGAGTTGTAACACCCCAAATATTTAAGGTATTATTTTATGTAAAATTTTATTGCTAAGAAATTAATGGCAAAGGATATTTTATGTTAAATGGACGAAAGTTAATGTTGTTAGTTAAGTTTCAAGGGACTAAAGATGCAAGGTTATGATTTAGGACCTCCTTAACTATAGTTTACATGGGGAGGGTAGAAATTGCAATTATGCCATAGTTGTTTTAATAAAAGAAATTAGAAATGCTGGAAATTGATTATTATTCACAAAAAATAATATACAGGGAGTGCTCCTGGGTTGTGTATGTCGACATTTGCAAGGGAAGAAGGAGGATCCATCATTTGTTGAAATTTAACTCATGCAAGCTTGAATTTGTGAAATCTAACACACCCTAATCACTTTAGCAAGCTCTAATCTTCCAATTTCATCTTCATTGTGCACAATTAGGGTTCTTAAAACTCTAAAAGACAAGGTATGGATTTTGTGTCTAATTATTGCTTGCATTGTATGCTAATGATGAGATTATGCTTAAGAAAGTTGCTATTTGTTAAATTGTGCACATTTGGATGAGTTAGTATGGATTTGTTGTTGATTTTGGAAGTAATTACATGTATGAACTTGCATTATAGATTTATGGCATGATTATGGTGAGAATGATGATGTTCTAGTTAGATTTCTAGTCATGCACACCAAGTGTTTGTTAAAATGCCTCAATGAGACGATTTTGTGTTCTAGCTAGAAATTTTGATGAAGGATGCTCATGTATGAACTTTTGTTATAGTTATAAGTTATAGAAATTGATAATTTGATAAGTTAATGGTGTTAGTAATGAAATTGAATTATTATGCACATTTGATGTTTAATGAAAGGATTAAAGGAAAAGTTGCATGATAAAGCTAAAAGTGATGAGTTAGTAATGTACATGATTAAAATGTGATGTTTGATTGGTAACATGCTTGTTTTAGAAAAGATGAGTTCAAAGTTAGAAAGTATGAATGAATGTATGTTATGTTTAGGGGGTAAAGTGTAAGTGTAAGTATGAATGACGTAATGATTCAAGAAAGTTGTGATTTTGATTTAGTTATGTGATTAATGAGATTAGCTCATGTATAGGTGCTAATCAAGGAAAAGAAGTTACAAGTGACCAAGGAAATTCAATTAAGCAAGGTGAGTTTATAGGGGGTAATATGGGCGGGTCAAGAGTGGCTTAGTGTTCTCGGATTGCATCCGTGCAAGAGAGTAACGACTAAGTGCACTAATTACGTAGCTTAGATAGAACTATTGGGTTAGCTCAATAGTTGTGTCTATGGATGATGCTTAGCTTAGGCAAGGTTATTACATTGCTAGTAATCTTGCCTATGGTTCATGTTATCTTAGACACTTCGGGTGTCTATGTATGAGATGATGATAGCTTAGGCATATTTAGTATGTCTATGGTTAGCTTAGACATGATTACTAGGTTCGGCCTAGTAAGTCATGCCTATGGTATGAATGATCGGATCCGAAAGTATGCAAGCAACCTAAGGGTTGAAGGATAAGTGTTTTGATTATGCCCAAATGATTTATGTTTTGTGTTTTGTTACTTTCCTATAACTCACTAAGTGTAAAAGCTTACCCCCATGATGTTTTATGTTTTAGGTGCTAAGGTTCATCGAGAAGGTAAGGAACCCGTGTGAAGAGCTGGAGGAGCATTGGCATTAGCGTAAGTGGTATTGCAAGTCCCTTTTGTAATCACGCTCTATGGTTACCGCTTATCAAACGCCATGTATTTGAAGTGTCATGTTTGTCATTATTGAATTTGGGACCAAATGATGGTTTTGTTTCATGAAAACACTTTTGATGTCTAAATGTTGTTATTAGATGGTATACGATGTTAGAAACTGAATCTTAAGTTTGTGTATGAATTTGGTTGTTTTAAATGTGTTTGAGAATGATGGAACGTGCAAAAGTTGGTTTAAGTACAATGTTGCAGGTCAGGCACCCGGATTAGGGTTATGTCGCGCCGCGGCAAAGGGGTCCGCGCCGCGGCATATAACTGAAGTTGAGAACAGAAGCAAGGTTAAGGAGTCTAAAATTTCCTGTGTTGTGTCGCGCCGCGACAAGGCTTGCCGCGCCGCGGCATAAGCCTTGTCCGGCCAGTGACTTAACTTTTCAAAAAAAAAAAAAAATTTTTTACTCGAATCAAGGCGTTAAATCTATTTTTGTACCCTTTCCCTTATTATTCTCTTTTGCCTTATTAAATTGTATTGGGGTAATTTCTATAACATCATCGGAATCCTTGTCGGGATCTGATTCATCGGAGAATTGGTAATCCTCCCAATACTTTGCTTCCTTGGCGGAAACACCATTGACCATAATTAACTTTGGTCGGTTGGTTGAGGATTTTCTTCTACTTAACTGTTTTATTATTTCCCCCACTGGTTCTATTTCTTCTTCCGGTTCCGATTCTTCTTCCGGTTCCGATTCTTCTTCCGGTTCCGACTCTTCTTCCGGTTCCTCTTCGGGAACTTGTGAATCAGTCCACGAATCATTCCAATTTACATTTGACTCTTCATTATTATTAGGTGAGTCAATGGGACTTGTTCTAGAGGTAGACATCTGTCACATAATATCAAACGCGTTAAGAGATTAATATATCACATAATATTCACATGTTAAAAATATATAGTTTCCAACAAAATTTGTTAAGCAATCATTTTTCAAGTAAACACGGTCGAAGTCCAGACTCACTAATGCATCCTAACAAACTCGATAAGATACACTAATGCAAAATTCTGGTTCTCTAAGACCAACGCTCTGATACCAACTGAAATGTCCCGTTCTTATTGATTAAAAACGTTCCATATTAATTGATTTCGTTGCGAGGTTTTGACCTTTATATGAGACGTTTTTCAAAGACTGCATTCATTTTAAAACAAACCATAACCTTTATTTCATCAATAAAGGTTTAAAAAGCTTTACGTAGATTATCAAATAATGATAATCTAAAATATCCTGTTTACACGCGACCATTACATAATGGTTTACAATACAAATATGTTACAACGAAATAAGTTTCTTGAATGCAGTTTTTACACAATATCATACAAGCATGGACTCCAAATCTCGTCCTTATTTAAGTATGCGACAGCGGAAGCTCTTAATAATCACCTGAGAATAAACATGCTTAAAACGTCAACAAAAATGTTGGTGAGTTATAGGTTTAACCTATATATTGTCAAATCATAATAATAGACCACAAGATTTCATATTTCAATACACATCCCATACATAGAGATAAAAATCATTCATATGGTGAACACCTGGTAACCGACATTAACAAGATGCATATTTAAGAATATCCCCATCATTCCGGGACACCCTTCGGATATGATATAAATTTCGAAGTACTAAAGCATCCGGTACTTTGGATGGGGTTTGTTAGGCCCAATAGATCTATCTTTAGGATTCGCGTCAATTAGGGTGTATGTTCCCTAATTCTTAGATTACTAGACTAAATAAAAAGGGGCATATTCGATTTCGATAATTCAACCATAGAATGTAGTTTCACGTACTTGTGTCTATTTTGTAAATCATTTATAAAACCTGCATGTATTCTCATCCATAAAATATTAGATTTTAAAAGTGGGACTATAACTCACTTTCACAAATTTTTACTTCGTCGGGAAGTAAGACTTGGCCACCGGTTGATTCACGAACCTATAACAATATATACATATATATCAAAGTATGTTCAAAATATATTTACAACACTTTTAATACATTTTGATGTTTTAAGTTTATTAAGTCAGCTGTCCTCGTTAGTAACCTACAATTAGTTGTCCACAGTTAGATGTACAGAAATAAATCGATAAATATTATCTTGAATCAATCCACGACCCAGTGTATACGTATCTCAGTATTGATCACAATTCAAACTATATATATATTTTGGAATCAACCTCAACCCTGTATAGCTAACTCCAACATTCACATATAGAGTGTCTATAGTTGTTCCGCAATATATATATAGATGGGTCGACATGATAGGTCGAAACATTGTATACGTGTCTATGGTATCTCAAGATTACATAATATACAATATAAGTTGATTAGGTTATGGTTGGAATAGATTTATTACTAACTTTCACGTAGGTAAAATGAGTAGTTTTTATCAATCTTGTTTTACTCGCCATTTCTTCGTTTCTAATCCGTTTTGAGTGATTCCAGTGGCCACGGTTTTGTATTGAACTTAAATTTATGAGTCTAAACAGAAAAAGTATAAGTTTATAGTCGAAAATATAAGTTACAAGTCGTTTTTGAAAGAGGTAGTCATTTCCGTCGAAAGAACGACATCTTGATGACCATTTTGAAAAACATACTTTCACTTTGAGTTTAACCATGATTTTTGGATATAGTTTCATGTTCATAAGAAAAATCATTTTTCCAGAAGTATAGCTTTTAAATCAAAGTTCTTCTTAGCTTTTAATTATCCCAACCAAAACTGCCCCCGGTTTTACTACGACGGCGTATATCCAGTTTTATGGTGTTTATCGTGTTTCCGGGTTTTAAATCATTAAGTTAGCATATCATATAGATATAGAACATGTGTTTAGTTGATTTTAAAAGTCTAGTTAGAAGGATTAACTTTATTTGCGAACAAGTTTAGAATTAACTAAACTATGTTCTAGTGATTACAAGTTTATAACGTTGAATAAGACAGCTTTTTATGTATGAATCGAATGATGTTATGAACATCATTACTACCTCAAGTTTTCTGGATAAAGCTACTGGAAATGAGAAAAATGGATCTAGCTTCAAAGGATCCTTGGATGGCTTGAAAGTTCTTGAAGCAGAATCATGACACGAAAACCGTTCAAGTAAGATTTTCACTCGAAATAAGATTGTTATAGTTATAGAAATTGAATCAAAGTTTGAATATGAATATTACCTTGTATTAGAAAGATATCTTTCTGTAAATAAGAAAGATTTCTTGAGGTTGGATGATCACTCTACAAGATTGGAAGTAAGCTAGCAAACTTGGAAGTATTCTTGATTTTATGAAACTAGAACTTGTAGAATTTATGAAGAACACTTAGAACTTGAAGATAGAACTTGAGAGAGATCAATTAGATGAATAAAATTGAAGAATGAAAGTGTTTGTAGGTGTTTTTAGTCGTTGGTGTATGGATTAGATATAAAGGATATGTAATTTTGTTTTCATGTAAATAAGTCATGAATGATTACTCATATTTTTGTAATTTTATGAGATATTTCATGCTAGTTGCCAAATGATGGTTCCCACATGTGTTAGGTGACTCAAATGGGCTGCTAAGAGCTGATCATTGGAGTGTATATACCAATAGTACATACATCTAAAAGCTGTGTATTGTACGAGTACGAATACGGATGCATACGAGTAGAATTGTTGATGAAACTGAACGAGGATGTAATTTTAAGCATTTTTGTTAAGTAGAAGTATTTTGATAAGTGTCTTGAAGTCTTTCAAAAGTGTATGAATACATATTAAAACACTACATGTATATACATTTTAACTGAGTCGTTAAGTCATCGTTAGTCGTTACATGTAAGTGTTGTTTTGAAACCTTTAGGTTAACGATCTTGTTAAATGTTGTTAACCCAATGTTTATAATATCAAATGAGATTTTAAATTATTATATTATCATGATATTATGATGTACGAATATCTCTTAATATGATATATATACATTAAATGTCGTTACAACGATAATCGTTACATATATGTCTCGTTTCAAAATCATTAAGTTAGTAGTCTTGTTTTTACATATGTAGTTCATTATTAATATACTTAATGATATGTTTACTTATCATAATATCATGTTAACTATATATATATAACCATATATATGTCATCATATAGTTTTTACAAGTTTTAACGTTCGTGAATCACCGGTCAACTTGGGTGGTCAATTGTCTATATGAAACCTATTTCAATTAATCAAGTCTTAACAAGTTTGATTGCTTAACATGTTGGAAACACTTAATCATGTAAATAACAATTTCATTTAATATATATATAAATATGGAAAAGTTCGGGTCACTACAACAGTGGCCCATAAAAAATGTTCTAAAATAAAACAATATAAATTAAAGTAAAACTAGAAACATGTACTTCTTATTTCTTTAATTTATTTACTATTCTTTTATGAATGTCTCAAATTATTTGTTTATTTTTATATTCGTAAAGAGATGAAAATGATAATAAGTTTTTTAGATGATGTATGTAGAGAAAAAGATAAATAAAACATAAAACATAAGAGTTAAAACTAATAAAAAATACAATGTAATACGAGTAACTATATTTTTTTTGGCAACCTTTTTTTATTATTATCACGTAGTAATTAGGGATGACAATGGATGTTTCATTCATAGACATTCACCCGATCCGATCCATTTATAATGGATATGGATTATGTAAATGGACGATTAACGGATATGGATATGGATACGGATGATCTAAATATTTCGTGGATCGGGTATGGATGACAATTTATCATCCACGGATGTATCTATTATCACCCGAAATACATTATTTATACGTACTAAAATATATGCATATACATCTACATATCTATATACATATACATATAACCTACATATTCTTGAATTAGTAACGAAAATAAGGGTCGTGATAGTCACAATTATTAAATTGTTACAAACAAAATTCAAAGTTACATATTTAGATTAATTTAAACTTTAAATGTATATTTACTTATATTATAACGTATTTTGCTCAATTAAATTCACAATCGGCGATAAATTAGAATCAAAACATGTGTAACAAATCAAAAACATAAAGATTAAATATTTACATTTGTTATAAACTATATTGAATTAATAAAATCGTCGTTAGATAACATTTCATTTGATATCCAACGGATATCCATTAATCCGCTTAATCCATCGGATATGGATATGAACGGATGAACTGAAATTAAATGAATATAAATATGGATGGACAAAAATTAAATGGATATGAATGTGAATATGACATCATTCGATACATATTCGATCCATTTGGCATCCTATCCTAGTAGTAATAGTAATATAATAAAAAACAAAAAACATTTAAATGAAAATAGAGAGAAAAAAAAAATACGAACAAGTTAGGGCCGGGTCGCCAGCCGGTCCAGAAGGGCAGCAAAGTAATTACGGTCAGCACCACATTCTTCATTGTAGTCTTCGCGGTCAGCCTCCGTCTTCTCTTCTCAATCCGTTTCCTTCGATCTAATAATTTTCTCAACTCAACAACACAAACAATTATACAACGAATTCTTACAATAAGATCAAAATCAGAAATCCGTGCACGTTTGATCTCTAACGAGGTTAATCATATCCACATACTCTTCTCGTTTGATTTTAATTGTTTTCATTTTTTAAGTTTCTGCTTGAGTTATTCTGTTAATTAACCGTCAATGATTGTGTTTAGTTTGAATTCGAAATGTAGAATTAACTTTACGACTAATGAGATCTACTAACTTGAAATTACTGTAAATCATTAATCGAAATTGAGATCAATCGAGTTTTTTTTTTCTTTTCGTAATTGCATTTCAGATTGGAGCTATGGATGTATGTAACATAGAGATTTGCATAAGTTTGTATACCAGTATTATATTTTTATGATCTGGTTATAACTTTCAATTAGGTTTGGTTAATCTGCTTTACTGGTAGAGGGAATCAGCGGTTAAACTGCTTTAGGTAATGCTGTATGTGTGTTTTTTATGATCTGGTTGTAACTTTATGATAAAAATTTATGTCATTTGTGCCATTTTTTCTGTAACTACATCTCATATTCATGCTATGGTCGTATATTTTGAGATTTATAAAGAATTTCATTTAGTAGTATGAACTTTTAGGATTATGTATGATGATCTGGTTAATGCTTTTATTTAGGGTTCATCAAACTGCTTTCACAATGCTGTTTGTGTGCTCATTGAGGTTTTTGTGTAGTTTATAATGATCTGCATTTAGTTTAAACTGGAGATAGACGAGTAGGTTTGTGACTAATTAGATCCATAAGATGAATGATTGAAGCGGAGGTAAATTGGGTGTTAGTTTTACAATTGAATTATAATATTTAGTGTTGCTGAAGTTTTTATACTTGTATGGTTAAAAATTTTCTTTATGTAGTTTAACCTCCTAGGTACTGACGTGCTAGTCCACATCTATTATGTTCATTGCTATGTCAATGTTATGTTTTTCGTGATAAAGTTTTGAATACCTAATTGGTGTATGCGTCTTTCTATGTTTTAGATGAAAGAGATTAGGGATGGAATAAAAAGTAACAAAATATCAAGTTCTGAATCTTTCAGCTCTCAGCCGCTTGTTTTAGATATAGAAGACTTCAAGGTGAATCTTTATCTCTTTTTGGTGTTTGGTATTATGTGTGTGAGTGTTTAGGGTTTGTTGTACTCAATGCTAATGATGCCTGTTCAAATTGTTTTACGAAGGGTGACTTCTCATTCGATGCATTATTCGGAAACTTAGTAGATGAGCTGTTACCATCTTTTCAAGAAGAAGACGCTGACTCATTAGAACTAAATAATAATATTAATGGGCATGACTCTTTGTCAAATGGAAGGTCAACACAAGTTCAATCAAATCCCCTGTTTCCTGAAGTTGACTCTTTGTTGTCAGTTTTTAAGAATTCATGTTCACAGTTAGTTGAACTCCGGACACAGGTATATGTCGAATGATAATAGTCATCCATTTGTATTATTAGTACCGCTAGTTTTATTCTGTTTTGCATGTTCACTGATCAATATCTTCATCTTTCATGTTTTTATGTGTGTTGAAGATTGACGGAAGACTATCTAATCTTAAAAAAGATGTTGCTTCACAAGACTCTAAACATAGGAAGACACTTGGTGAGGTAAATCATGCATTCATTCTCTTCTTCTTTTATTATTATTTTTTTTTTATCTCAGTAATTATGCTATATTTTTTAAGAAGTTATGAAAGTATTTGACACAACCAGAAATGTTATGATATAGCTAATTTTTTTTATTAGATATTTATCCACGTACACGTTAACACGTAAATGTTTACTGAATTGTTACTACTTGGTCACATCCCTTTGTCTATTTGGACCTGTGCTTCGTATCAAATACTCCATTAATCTGATCATAAATAATTTCCGTTTTCAGCTCGAAAAAGGTGTGGATGGCTTGTTTGATAGTTTTGCAAGATTAGACTCACGTATATCTAGTGTTGGACAGACGGCTGCTAAAATCGGGGATCATTTGCAGGTAAACTTCAAGTAGTATCATTTGATTAAATACGTATACTCGTAGTTCATGAATGTTGTTTGTTTCTCGTTTTAATCTCCGTGTTCTTTTTTTTTTCAGAGTGCAGATTCACAGAGAGAAACTGCTAGCCAGACGATGGAGCTCATAAAGGTACTTTGAGAGGATGCAACTAACAATTATGTAAAATGCATTAATAATATGAAGGGTTAAAGTTATAAATACGCCTTATACTTTCACTTTTGTTCCAATGTATGCTATATACCCAATAAAATACCAGTGTAGGTGACATACATTTAAAAAAGTGTTCTAATGTAGGTTATTGGTGACCGGTTACCTGCTGAACCGGCAAAATCAATTATTTAGCATTTTTTTTTTAATTTTATATTATATGGCTACAAATAGGTCATATACTTTCATTTTTGTTCCGATGTAGGCTATATAAAAAAATGATTTGTTCCGATGTATCACCAATGTCATCCTCCACATAGACGTCACGTCAGCTTGTTTTTTGTTTATTCGGTTTACAAGTTCATTGCGTTCATATTAGCACACTTTTTGAAAGCATGTGACCTACACTCGTATTTTTTTGGGGGTATATAGCCTACATTGGAACAAAGTGAAAGTAGGCGAATGCTTTAACCCTAATATGAATTTCAAACGATTGTTAATTGTTCTTGCAATATTCTAACACCCAACTGATTAATGCTGTAGTACCTAATGGAATTCAACAGCAGCCCTGGCGACCTGATGGAACTATCTCCTTTATTTTCTGATGACAGCCGTGTAGCTGAGGCCGCTGCTATCGCACAGAAATTACGTAAGTACATTGCTTATAAGTATTTAACGTTTATGTAGTTGTTTCAATATTGCCTATCTTGTAGTTAATGAAAGCAATATGACCCGCTAATAGGTACATGGGTGATGGGTTGGGTTGGGGGTTATACCCCAAACATGTCAAATGGTAGAACTTAATAACCTAGATAATGTTAACAACTCGAACCGTCACTAGATAGCCCAGTGGTTAGGGCTCTGAGTTCTTTGCAAGATGTCTTAGGTTCGAATCCTGTCTAGGACGAATATTTAGTGGTGTCCAGGGATGGTTGGAAACAACCAGGGAGTATTCGTACTGGGCTGCCTACAGCAGAGTATGGGGTCGGATTACTCGCCCTCCCGGGTAGCCCGTATAGGGAAAACCTTCTACCTTTTACCTTTTACAGCTCACATAGGTTGAATGGTTAAATATTTCCAAAAATTTTATCTTTACATTGTTTTTGTTACAAATTTACCAAATTGCTGATTCATGTAAATTTAAAGTTAATAGGAAAGTGGGTTGCGGGACAACTCCAACTGGTCCGACATGTTTTAATATGCATTTAAAATACACATTATGAGCTGTAACTGTTTACCCATTTTGCCACCTTACACGTAAGCAGAAATTTGACATTCTTTTTGGTAGCAAAATCTTTATGTAAGGTAAGATCTTCTACTTATTTCATTTTTCAGGTTCAATTGCGGAAGATGATATTGGAAGACAGGGTGTTACTATGCAGAATGCAACTGCTAGTAGAGGATTGGAGGTTGCTGTTGGCAACCTGCAAGAATACTGCAATGGTAAGTAAATCATAAATGACTTCTTAATTTCAGTTTTTCTGTGTTCATTAATGCGAACAATGACCGAAATCTACCCTCACATCTAACACTCACAGTTTGTGATGCTATTGAGATTTGCATTCGACCCTGGCTAACAGCACTTACAATTTTTTTTCACTGTGCCGGTAAAAGCTACTCGTCCATTCAATAAACTTTTGAATTTTAATTTTAAACCGACATTCAATAATATTATTATATACATAGGTACAATTTTAAGGTCATATTCACTAAAAAATATTTTAACCTAACTAGTTTCATTGATGATTGAAGCTAAAGAAAATTAACCACTGGCAAGTAAAGTCAAATATGGTTTATTTATTTAATGTCCAAGTGGATATTTTCAATGTTTCATTTTATAGCATGCTAAAGTTATTCCAACCAGCCAACCACATTAGAAACTGAGACCAAGCATCAGAGGAAGTATACTTTTTGAATTTGTGTTTGAACAACTTTACATTCTTGTCTATATATTAGCATTTCGATTCTGA
Source organism: Rutidosis leptorrhynchoides (assembly GCF_046630445.1). Classification (NCBI taxonomy): domain Eukaryota; kingdom Viridiplantae; phylum Streptophyta; class Magnoliopsida; order Asterales; family Asteraceae; genus Rutidosis; species Rutidosis leptorrhynchoides. Next base: position 125,703,314 of record NC_092338.1, on the reverse strand, counting down.
AAATTGGATATATGTGGATTAGAGTTTTAAAAACCAAATAAAGTGTCGATACTGTATGTTTTGTCGAAAAAGAAGCAATATGAGTTCTTGGTCTACATTTAAGGTTTTGTGACTGTTAAATAATTTCAACTAGAGCTTATGGCTTTACGCAAGTGAAAGAACTATTTGATAAAATAAATTTTATCATTCCAAGATGCTTTTATGGGACGATCTGAAAATAAAAACGGAGACTTGCTAAGGGACAGAGGGAGTCATTATATGACAAAAAAAAAAAAAAAAAAAAAAAAAGGATCTATGTTTGCATTACTGAAAATGAAGTGCGATTTTGGTCTGTATTTTTTCAGAACTGGAGAATAGATTGTTATCTCGGTTTGATGCTGCATCTCAGAAAAGAGAATTGTCTACTATGGCAGAGTGTGCAAAAATCCTATCTCAGGTAATTTACACTTTGTTTGACAAACTATTTGGAAATGTTTTTTAGTAAAAGATAGGTCCCACAATTAGCAAAGTTTCTAGAAGCTACTCAAGTCACAACTTTTTTGAATTTCAATATTTAATCAAAATGTTAATAATTTCATTTGGGTTGTTATTACAAATAAAATTGAGAGTTAGGCTTACCATATCTGCTGTATCCAGTTTAACAGAGGAACTAGTGCCATGCAACATTACGTGGGTTTACGGCCGATGTTTGATGTGGAAGTTATGAATGCCGACACCCGATTGGTTCTTGGTGACCAGGATTCCCTACCAAGTCCTAGTAGTGTGTCCCGTGCACTTTCGTCTTTGTACAAAGATATAACCGGTATGAATGTTTCCAACACTCTAACCAGTATTTATATACAAATCTGAACATCTATTGTAACCGTACTTCATAAATTACTTGCAGATACTGTTCGAAAAGAAGCTGCTACCATCACAGCTGTTTTCCCTTCTCCAAATGACGTGATGTCGATATTGGTACAGGTAATTACAAAAAACCTCTCAGTTTTCTTGCTTAGATATTTTTGCAGGCATAATTTAAACATTATTGCTCGTATGTTAGTAAGATTATAGTTTTATAACTGACATTATATTACTGTAACAGAGAGTAATGGAAGACAGAGTTCCTAAACTTTTAGAGAAGCTGTTGGTGAAACCGTCTTTAGTACATCCACCTCCAATGGGTGAAGGTGGTCTCTTGCTAGTAAGTTTAATGACTCGGGTGCATTTGCTTGTTTAAATTAAGGCCCGTTTGGTTTGGTTTAATATTAATTTTCTTTTTTGCAATGAATGTGGTCTCAGTACCTAAGAATGCTAGCAGTGGGTTATGAGAAGACACAGGAACTTGCGAAAGATTTACGCAGTGTTGGATGCGGTGACTTGGATATTGAAGGCCTGACAGAATCTCTATTTCTTGATCACAAAGATATGTATATTGAGTATGAGCAAGCTTCTTTAAAACAACTTTACAAAGCAAAGGTTTGTTCTGAGATACACACATATTTCATCTCTCTCTCTCTCTCTCTCTATATATATATATATATATAGGGGCAGGATCAATGGGGAAGTAACCAATCGGGGGAAGCGGGGGGAAGCAATTTTTTTTTTTTTTCGTTTTTTGAAAAAACTTTGTTCACGAACATTATAGATTGGATGAAAATAAGAACATTTAGAAAAGACACTTCGTGATGAATGTTATTATTTTGGTGGGAAAACGATCGACAAAAATAACATTCAAGATAATATTGTTCGTGAAGAATGTTAACGTTTTTTTTCTTCATGTTTTGTGAAGTAAAATTTAGCCCGATTTAGAGTTTAGGGTTTAGGGTTTGGTGTTTTGGGTTTATTCCATAAATAAACCCAAAACACCAAACCCTAAACCCTAAACTCTAAACCGTTCGTGTTAAAAACTCAATCTAAACCCTAAATCTAAACCCTAAACTCTAAATTTCTAAACCCTAATATCTAAACCCTATAAACCCTAATATCTAAACCCTAATGTCTAAAACCTCAACATACGCTCGAAAAACACGATAATTGTTATATATTACTTCTTCGAGCGTTTTCCCGCCAAAATAATAACATGCATCACGAAGTGTCTTTTCTAAATGTTCTTATTTTCATCCAATCTATAATGTTCGTGAACAAATTTTTTTCAAAAAACGAAAAAAAAAAAATTGCTTCCCCCCGCTTCCCCCCGATTGGTTACTTCCCTCTTAATCCTACCACTATATATATATATATATATATATATATATATATATATATATATATATATATATATATATATATATATATATATATATTAGGGGCAGGATCAATGGGGAAGTAACCAATCATGGGGAAACAATTTTTTTTTTTTTCGTTTTTTGAAAAATCTTTGTTTACGAACATTATAGATTGGATGAAAATATGAACATTTAGTAGAGACACTTCGTGATGAATGTTATTATTTTGGCGGGAAAACGATCTACAAAAATAACATTCAAGATAATATTGTTCGTGAAGAATGTTATCGTTTTTTTTCTTCATGTTTTGTGAAGTAAAATTTAGCCCGATTTAGAGTATAGGGTTTAGGGTTTAGGGTTTGGTGTTTTGGGTTTATTCCATAAAGTCATAAACCCAAAACACCAAACCCTAAACTCTAAACCGTTCGTGTTAAAAACTCAATCTAAATCCTAAATCTAAACCCTAAATTTCTAAACCCTAATATCTAAAACCTCAACATACGCTCGAAAAACACGATAATTGTTATATATTACTTCTTTGAGCGTTTTCCCGCCAAAATAGAAACATTTATCACAAAGTGTCTTTATTAAATGTTCATATTTTCATCCAATCTATAATGTTCGTGAACAAAGTTTTTCCAAAAAACGAAAAAAAAAAATTTGCTTCCCCCCGCTTCCCCCCGATTGGTTACTTCCCCTTGATCCTACCACTATATATATATATATATATATATATATATATATATATATATATATATATATATATATAGTGGTAGGATCAAGAGGGAAGTAACCAATCGGGGGAAGCAAAATGTTTTTTTTTTTTTTTTTTTTTCCGTTTTTTGAAAAAACTTTGTTCACGAACATTATAGATTGGATGAAAATATGAACATTTAATAAAGACACTTTGTGATAAATGTTTCTATTTTGGCGGGAAAACGCTCGAAGAAGTAATATATAACAATTATCGTGTTTTTCGAGCGTATGTTGAGGTTTTAGATATTAGGGTTTATAGGGTTTGCATATTAGGGTTTAGAAATTTAGGGTTTAGATTTAGGGTTTAGATTTAGGATTTAGATTGAGTTTTTAACACGAACGGTTTAGGGTTTTGGGTTTAGGGACTAAACCCAAAACACCAAACCCTAAACTCTAAATCGGGCTAAATTTTACTTCTCAAAACATGAAGAAAAAAAAACGTTAACATTCTTCACAATCAATATTATCTTGAATATTATTTTTGTCGATCGTTTTCCCGCCTAAATAATAACATTCATCACGAAGTGTCTTTTCTAAATGTTCATATTTTCGTGTGATCTTGATGCCTGAAAAAAAAAATTCAAAAAAACGAAAAAAAAAATTTTTTTGCTTCCCCCGCTTCCCCCGATTGGTTACTTCCCCATTGATCCTGCCCCTATATATATATATACATATATATATATATACATATATACATACATATACATATATATATATATATATATATATATATATATATATATATATATATCCACCATATAATTTGCCATGCAGATGGAGGAACTGCTTTCGGAGAGCCAGCTATCAGGAGAATCAACGGGATCTATTGGGCGTTCAAAAGGTGCTTCAATATCATCTTCTCACCAGCAGATATCTGTTACAGTGGTCACTGAGTTTGTGCGATGGAACGAAGAAGCAATTTCAAGATGTATTTTGTTTTCACCTCAGGTAAACTATTTTTTATGCATAAAATTTATAACGCACATCGACGTCAACATGTTTGGGATCCATAACTTTGGTATATTACTTGGACATGTTACAAGCCATATATTTTTAAGGCCTTTGAGGACTTATGGCATATAAAGTTGTAGTGCATCTGCACGTGTTATTGTGCGCGCGCAATATAGATCCGGTTCTCGCATACTAGAATAACATGTCTGCCTGCTATTGTATACTCTGGAAGGTTCTTACTTTTAATCAATTTTCTTTGTACAGGCTTCTAATCTAGCAGCCAACGTCAAAACTGTGTTCACTTGTCTCCTAGACCAAGTAAGTTAGTACGAGTATATTTTAGCAAGTTCTATGGCTTCATCATATGTATATATATTTTGTTTTACCCGTTCATCCTTTTTATGCTGTAGGTCAGTCAATATACAACCGAAGGACTGGAAAGAGCTAGAGATGGGCTGACAGAAGCTGCAGCACTACGGGAGAGGTTTGTGTTGGGCACTAGTGTTAGTCGAAGAGTGGCTGCTGCTGCTGCTTCTGCTGTAAACTTTCTATCCATATCTTTACATATAAACCAAATTGTTCTATGCCTTTTTTCACAAGAACTAGTCATATCGGATACAAAATTCAAGTACTATAAAGTAATATCACAATAATATAATCATGCTTGATAAACTTTCCTTGACGTGTAGGCTGAGGCAGCTGCTGCGGCTGGTGAAAGCAGTTTTAGATCTTTCATGGTCGCTGTACAACGTTGTGGAAGCAGTGTGGCTATTGTTCAGCAAGTATGTTGAGTTTCTAGTTATTTTTTTAATTTTCTTATTTGAATTTGAATTATGTTTGCTGCTTTTACCTGCCAGTACTAAAGATGATAATTTCAGTATAAACACTTCCTTTTCACAAACACTCCCTTTTCTTTTTCTTATAAATTCTACTGAAATGAAACTAAATGTGATCCATTTTAGCTTCAACTATTTTCCAAAATATATTTACCCATTAGAAACAAAGTCTTAATCTGATCAACTTGTATAAACCGTAAATGATTCAAAATCGCCATCTTTAGTCAGTGTGGCAATTTTAATTTAAAGAGTCCGACTTTTTTTTTTTAATTGACTGGGAATATTATATGTTTGCTGTTGTTGTCAGTACTTTGCTAACTCGATTTCAAGGCTTCTATTACCTGTGGATGGTGCACATGCTGCTTCATGTGAAGAAATGGCAACGGCTATGTCTAGTGCCGAGGGTGCTGCTTATAAAGGACTCCAACAGTGCATCGAGACTGTTATGGCCGAGGTTGTGATTAAACCTTTGAGTTCATTTGTATTCGAAGTGAAGTATATAATTGGAGTCAATTTTCAAAATGATCTAGTTTTCTATGTAGAGTTTATATCCCTTTTTTTACAGGTGGAGCGGTTACTTTCAGCTGAACAAAAAGCTACTGATTATAAGTCACCAGATGATGGCATTGTACCTGATCATCGTCCTACAAATGCATGCATAAGGTTCTCTCTTATCAGATTATGTTTGATTTTACTTGGCTTTTGATAAAATCATTGTTGCAGAACTCGGAATTACTCGGCGAGTACTCGGTCGAACCCGGTCAAACTCGGCCAAAACTCGAGATTACTCAGAAAAATTGGTCAAAACTCGGCCGACATTCGGGATTTCTCGGAAAATCAGTCAGAATGGTCAAAACTTGTCAAAACTCAGTCAAAGTCAAACTTGGTCAACATCCAAGTAATCCCCGAGTTGCTGAGTACTCCTTAAAGAGTCCTGACCGAGTACTCCCCGAGTAGCGATTTTTGCAACCTTTGTATAAAACGTTTGTTTGTTACGGTATTTCGCTAGAACTTTTTTGTCATGTGGTTTGAGTGAGTTCATACGTTTTCATTCCAGAGTTGTGGCATACCTTTCGCGTGTGCTTGAGGCAGCGTTCACCGCACTAGAAGGCCTAAACAAGCAAGCGTTTCTAACTGAATTGGTACCTCACATTTTCTTCATGTCATTTTTTGCGTGACTCCGTTCAATACATGAAGTTTTTTCTATGATTTTGTTTAAAATATAGGGGAACCGCTTGCACAAAGGACTAAGTAATCACTGGCAAAAGTACACTTTTAATCCCAGGTAACCTTTGGTCTAATCTAATGCATATTCAGTGTTCTTTTTGGTGATATCTTAGGGGTGTTCAGATCTACGTTATGAAAATTGATTATGCGTTTTAAATAATTATTACTCCGTATCAAATAATAAGTTGTAGCAGAACGTTTTTTATATTAACCTAAATGGATTTTAAATGTGATTTGCTTCTTATTAACCAAATGGTTGCTCATATCTGCTCTGGTATATTCACTTTTTCTAGTGGAGGATTAAGGCTCAAACGTGACATAACTGAATATGGGGATTTTGTACGAAGCTTTAATGCTCCAACAGTTGACGAGAAATTTGAATCTTTAAGCATGTAAGTTGCACCCTTTCTTTATCTTTTTTGGTTTTCTGACTTTCCTTGTGCTCTAAGGCACCTTATAATTCACTTTTTAGTGTAAGCTTACATGTATTTAGTGGTTTGAAATTTATATTTACTGTGATAATCTGTTAATAATAATAAAAAAAATTCCATTTCCAGCATGGCCAATGTCTTTATTGTTGCTCCTGAAAGTTTGTCAAGTTTGTTTGAAGGCACGCCAAGCATACTCAAAGACGCCCAAAGGTAATTGCGTGTTTATATTTTAGCCAAGTGTTCAAGTTTATGCCCGTTTGCCTTGTTATAGCCAAATTATGATCCCAATCAACCCCCGTTTAACGATAAATGGGTCGAAATGATCACTTTACAAAATAGTTTAATAACAAGAAACAGATCCGTGCTTTGATGCCTGTACTTGTGTTTCTTACTTTCTTAACGATCTTTCTGTGTCGCGTTCAGGTTTATTCAGCTTAGAGAGGACTATAAAAGTGCAAAACTTGCAGCCAAGCTCAGCTCCCTTTGGCCAAGCTCTTAGTGCAGTAAATGCAATTATCGAGCCTAATAATCAGATAAAGATCAGCCTTATAAGTGTTTTTTTTTTTTTTTTTTTTTTTTTTTTTTTTGTTGTTGTTGTTGTGAACAAACAGCCAGATTTTGTGCATTGTTTATATCCCATTAATTTTGTGTGTTTCCTGTTTCTGTACACTTCAATGACATGGATGCTAAATTGTTAATGTAATTGTTGTAGATTTTAATTGTTTAGCCATAAAAGGTAAGATTAAATACATGTTTCTTGAGTGAAATTGCTGTACGCCATATTTGAACAAAAATTACGCTCATCTGGTAACCAATGATCGGGCTTGTCAAGCCATGATCAGGTTAACAAATAACAATACTATAACAAACAAGTGTCTTCGTCACCAATATTCAATACCAAATACCAAATAAGCTTGTCAAATCCACATATTATAGGATGCAACAGCTTCAAGCATTATAGATGGGTGTCCATGTTCATCCCGCGTGTATAGACAATTTTTTCATGTCCAATTCTTACAGTTGATGCTACCGAGCATCCCAAAAAAACCATGCAACTGAGCATGTGAATGATACAAACGTTGGATGTCATAGTATTTTGATTTTCGCAAATACTCGTGTGATAATAGATGAAAAATACATTTACAAAAATTATTCAAACAACCATACGACGTTTGTTGTCCCATATGTAAATATTCATCAACAGGCCGGGTGCACAACCATACGCCAATTAACGTACAATAGATGTTCATTATTGATAAATATTAAAGCCAAGTTTTCCGGTAGCATCTTGTCGTTGATAAAAAAACGAAATACTTATGAAGTGTTATGGGGGTGGGATCCAACTTGAGGTATTACCAACCCAGGTTCGGTTCTCACTCCAAGTAGTGAGTTTCCAACATTTGATGGTACATTGTTACTGCCAACATCAATACGATTTGGGAATGTCTCTGGGGTTTTTTCCCAACCTTCGATGGTACTGCCAACATCGTCGCGAATTGGGTTTCCTCCTAACGCGTGTGTGAGTGATAAATGAGAGCATTCGATGTCGATATCGTCGTTCAAGAAAAATATAGTATACGAAGAAATAAAGGTCAACTCATTCTGTATTGTCTTCTAAATTTATCTCCTGGAAATATCGGAGACTCTTAGCAGGTCTTATTATTTTTTTATAAACATGCACCATATAAGTTAAAACCCTTAGTGTTTTATGTTATTATTTCAAATTTTAACATTTTATATGTTTTGTACAATTTTTTTTATAATTCAAACTTTTTTAACTAAATTTGCCCCCGTCGAAAAAAATTTCTGAATCCGCCACTGATGGTACTGCCAACATCAATACGATTTCGGAAGGCCTCTGGGGGTTTTTCCCAACCTTAGATGGTACTGTCAACATCGTCGCAAATTGGGTTTCCTCCTAACGTGTGTGTAAGTGATAAATGAGAGCATTCGATGTCGATATCGTCGTTGAAAAAAATATAATATACAATTACATATACGAAGAAATAGAGGTCAGCTCATTCTGTATTGTCTTCTAAAGTTATCTCCTGGAAATATCGGAGACTCCGAAAAATAGTCATTCCGTAATCGTTCGGCCGTTTCTTTACGATTTCTATTTAAATGCCTATGTGAAATATTTGGCGTTATAGAACACTCCGCTTTTTCTTAATCATCCTCCAAGCTTACAAGGTTTAAGAGTAACAAATTTGGATTACTGCTATAACATCGTTAAGCAATTCAAAATTCGAATCGTACTCGATTTCACCTTCCATATTAAATATAAATTTAGAGTGAGATAAAAAAAAGTGGTTTTTTGTGTGTGTTTGTAGAATGAAGTTTGAATGTGTATTGAAAGTGTGAGATGAAAGTACATACATACATACATACATACATACATACATACATACATACATACATATATATATATATATATATATATATATATATATATATATATATATATATATATATATATATATATATATATATATATATATATATATATATATAACGACCCAATCCGATAACCAACCTATATATATATATATATAACGACCCAATCCGATAACCAACCGTTAACGTACACATTTTTTTTTAAGTAAAACAGAAAAACTGTTTCAGCAATTGCAGCTACGCGGCTAAGAGCCGCGGCGCGCCCAACCCCAATACGAAGATTTTGTCACCATTTAACCTTCCAACCACGTCGTGGCTAAAACCACCCGCGATGCGGCTCGCGCAGTTCAACAATTCTCTTTTCTTTTAAATTGCACAAGTTTCCCCCATTTTATATATCATAACAAATACATTCATCCCAAAACGTAAATTAAAACGTCGTAATACATAATTTTAGTTATATTAAGACAACAATATAAGTTTCAAAACCCCGGGACCATGTATACCCGTTTACATCTTAAAAGTAGTATTTTCGACCCATTGAGTTTAAATTCCAAACAACTACGAGCATGATGTTTCGGGATAAACTACCCAATCATAGGTCGAATCCAAAAGTAATCCAAGCAAACAACAAAAGGGAAATCATCTAAATCCCGAGAATACCCTTGCCACGTCCGCTTCCGAACCTAAAAATATAAACAACGAGAGGGTAAGCTGAAACGACCCGTCCATATTACTATAAACGCAGTACGTTATTCATTGGTCCCATAGCGAGTTATTTGACCTCTATATAATACGTTTTAGAAAATATTGCATTCGTTTCATAAAAAGCACACCTTTATTATACATAATACGAGTTTCAAACATATGGGCGATTATTTACAAAATAATCCCATGATACATCAATTTTCAAATATTACAAAGGTGACATAACAGTCGAATATAATACATGACCAAAGTTTTATTGAATGCAACCCTCTTTTAAACAAAAGCATGAGACTCCATGCAAAGCTTGCTCAGATAATGCGACAACGGAAGACTTTCTTAAGGACCTGAGAATAAACATGCTTAAACAGTCAACACAAAGGTTGGTGAGATATATAGGTTTAAAGCTAGCATCGATATAAATATAGACCACAAGATTTCATAGTTACAAATATTTCAATAAAGATATTCTATAAGTTGTTGAGCGCTTCGGTAACCATACTTAACCATTAATGTGGCATATTCCCTTTATTATGAAATCTCCCTACACTGTACCAAGTGTAGTAAAAACGAAGTACTATGCAACCGTTTACGATACTAGAGCGACTAGCCCGGTTGGGGTTGTCAAACCCGATAGATCTATCAATAGGATTCGCGTTTACATGTTCTTACAACATGTAAATATTAGTTACCACGCTATTAGGGAAGATATGCAAGGTGGTATAACTCAACGTAGAATATATTTTAAGTACTTGTGTCCATGGCGTAAAACATAAAATGCATGTATTCTCATCGCAAAATATTTGTAGAGTTTAAAAATGGGACTATATACTCACGGTAGTAAAAGTATATTAATAATAAGTTTTCAACTTATTAAAAATAGGGCCGTCGTCCTTGGATTCACGAACCTATAATAATAATAATGATTCAGATAATAATACGACATATGAAAAAAAAAAAAAAAAAACAAGTTCATAGAATACTTATATAATAATTTTTAACATTTTATGTTGGTAGTCCAAAATAGTTCGAAAAGTCCATTAATCGGTATATATATATAATCTTAGAATTGCCCCACGGCGTATTGTGTATGTATTGTCTTGCATCAATCCAGAGACGTATTGTATAATTATTGTCTTAGAATTAACTAAGACGTATTGTGTACGTATTGTCTTAGGATTTATCAAAACGTATTGTGCACGTATTGTCATGAAACGTACCAAGATTATTATATATATACAATCTCGGAATTAACCAAGATTATAATATTTTGTTATACTAATGATAACATGTACAAATATATATAGGATATAGGAAAAGTTAACAAGGATATGGTTAATATAGTTTTATAATATAAATTTCGTCCATACAACGTTAATTTTAGCAGATTTTGTTTTGCTCGCCAAATATTCATTACAACTCCGTTTAAAGTGAATCGAATTGCTATAGATTCCTTAAGAAGTAAATCTTACAAAACCAATTCAAAAAGTTCATCCCAAGTAGTAATTTTTAGAGCTTTACCCTCTTTTTGTGTTGGTGGACAGATTTGGAAAAATCCCGGCATCCACCCAATATATGATTTTTGATAAAATACTTCCACTTTGTCTAAAATCATGAAAAAAATACTGGAAGTCTTATTTACATATATTAACATATTTTCAAAGTCTTAACCTCGAACTCAAAGTCTAAGATAGGTTTTTAATTCCCAACCCAAAACAGCCCGCTTTTTACCGAATGGAGATTAAAGGATATATGTTAAGTTTCAAGGTGTTCTTCATATGTACAAGTTATAAGTTCTTATATTAACTTAATATAACATCATAATACATATAAATAAGTGTTATTAGAGTTAAGTTAGAAAGATTAAATTAGTTTTTCAAACAAGTTTAGAATCAACTAAACTATGTTCTAGTTTATAAACTCTTATATAGATATCTATAAACATATGAATTGAACAAGAGTTGAAGTAGAGTTTTTACCTCAAGTTTAGAATGTAAAGTTACTGGAAAGAAGTAGTAGAACATAACTTGAGAGAGTTCTTGCAAGTGTATGTAAAAATGAGTTAGAAATGGTGCTTATTTATAGGCTTGAAAATTTGGGTTTTAGTGAAAATATCTAAGATAAGTTAAAATGTATTAAGTCATGGATGACATATTAAATTGATTAGGTCATGGATGACATATTACACAAATAATTTCAGATTTCTATTGGTATATACCAATAGTAAATACTTCTAGAAGCTGTGTATAATACGGGTAAAAAATACCGTATGAATGTGAGTAGAATTCTTGAGAAAATTGAACGGAAATACGAGTATAGCTATCCTTTATATGTATTGGTATATTATAAAGTGTATTAAATACTTGTAAGGATGTATTTACACTCGTAATACATTGTATGTAAATACATTTTAATTTAAGTTAATTACGTCGTTTAAATAGTAACATATACATTGTTCAAAAACTCTTTAAATTAGTAGTATGAAAATATATATATAATACTTTATTAATATACTTAATGAGATATTTAATTATCATATTTTCAAGTTAAATATATGTATATATACACATATATATAATTAATACAAGTTATGACGTTCGTGAATCGTAGGAATAAAAAGGTGGTCAACTGCTTATATAAAATTCTTTCCGGAGGTTCAAGACTTATTAAAATTCATTGCTTATCATGTCGAAATTATTAAATCATATAAATAGTATAATCAAGTAGTCGGAAAAATCCGGGTCATCACAGTACCTACCCGTTAAAGAAATTTCGTCCCGAAATTTGAAGTAGTACCTATTTAATGGGCGGTGTTTGTAAACAGATGTGGATACTTCTGTTTCATCTGGTCCTCTCTTTCCCAAGTGAACTCGGGACCTCTTCGAGCATTCCAACGAACCCTAACTATAGGTATGTTGCTTTGCTTGAGCTGTTTGACTTCACGGTCCATGATTTCGACAGGCTCTTCTATAAAATGCAGTTTCTCGTCGATTTGGATTTCTTAAAGAGGAACAGTGAGGTCTTCTTTTGCAAGGCATTTCCTTAGGTTCGAGACGTGAAATGTATTGTGTACTCCAGCAAGTTGTTGTGGTAGCTTAAGTCGATAAGCCACCGGTCCAATACGTTCGATGATCTTGAATGGTCCTACGTATCTTGGGTTGAATTTACCCCTCTTACCAAAGCGTATCACACCTTTTCAAGGTGACACCTTTAACATAACCATGTCATCAACCTGAAATTCTAACGGCTTCCTTCGAACATCAGCATAGCTCTTTTGACGACTTTGGGCGGTCTTCAATCTCTCCTTGATTTGCACAATCTTATCAGTAGTCTCCTGTATGATCTCGGGACTAGTCAGTTGTCTGTCACCTACTTCGTTCCAACAGATAGGGGATCTGCACTTTCTTCCATAAAGTGCTTCGAATGGTGCATCATTAATACTCGTATGATAACTGTTGTTATACGAGAATTCTGCCAATGGTAAATATTTATCCCATCCGTTTCCGAAATCGATCACACATGCTCTAAGCATGTCTTCAAGAGTCTGAATGGTCCTTTCACTTTGCCCATCGGTCTGAGGATGATATGCAATGCTCATATCCAGATGAGTCCCTAGAGCTTCATGTAGTGATTGCCAAAACCTTGACGTAAACCGACTGTCGCGATCGGATATAATGGAGATAGGTACTCCATGTCTTGAAACAACTTCCTTCATGTATAATCGTACCAATTTCTCCATCTTATCCATTTCCTTCATAGGCAGGAAATGTGCAGATTTGGTGAGACGATCTACAATTACCCAAATGGTGTCGTAACCCCATGCAGTCTTTGGTAGCTTCGTGATGAAATCCATAGTAATACATTCCCATTTCCATTCCGGGATTTCTGGTTGTTGAAGCAGACCTGACGGTTTCTGATGTTCCACCTTGACTTTGGAGCAAGTCAAACATTCTCCGATGTACGTTGCAATATTAGCTTTCAAATTTGGCCACCAAAAGTGTGCTTTAGGATCTTGATACATCTTTCCAGCTCCGGGATGTATCGAGTATCTCGTCTTATGTGCCTCATCTAAAATCAATTTTCTTAACCCTTTAAACTTCGGTACCCAAATGAGTCCAGCGAAGTATCGGGTTCCATCCTCCCGTGTAACAAGCTGTTTATCTAACCCTTTAAGCATCTCATTTCCAAAATTTTCTTCAGAAAGAGCTCCTTGTTGAGCCTCCTTAATTTGGGTAGTGAGGTTCGTACGAATCTTCATATTCATTGCTCATACTCGAATCGGCTCTCTTTCCTTCCTGCTTAAATCATCTTCTACTACATTTGCTTTCCCGGGATGATATCGAATTTCACAATCATAGTCGTTTATCAGCTCGACCCACCTACGTTGCCTCATGTTCAGTTGTTTTTGGTTGAAGATATGTTGAAGGCTTTTATGATCGGTATACACAGTACATTTAACCCCGTACAAGTAGTGTCTCTAAATCTTTAATGCAAACACCACTGCTCCCAATTCTAGATCATGAGTCGTATAATTTTGTTCATGAATCTTCAGTTGTCGGGATGCATATGCAATAACCTTCTTTCGTTGCATGAGGACACAACCAAAACCTTGTCGCGAAGCGTCATAATAAATTACAAAATCATCGTTCCCTTCAGGTAACGATAGAATAGGCGATGTAGTCAACTTCTTCTTCAATAATTGAAATGCGGCTTCCTGCTCAGAAGTCCATTCATACTTTTTCCCTTTGTGTGTTAATGCTGTTAATGGTTTGGCTATCCGGAAAAAATCTTGAATAAACCTTCTGTAATAGCCAGCAAGACCCAAAAATTGGCGTATTTGCGTTGGAGTCTTTGGGGTCTCCCACTTTTCAATGGTTTCAATCTTGGCTGGATCAACCTGAATTCCTTCACTGCTGACAATGTGACCAAGGAACTGTACTTCCTTCAGCCAAAAGGTGCACTTGAAAAACTTTGCATATAACTGTTCTTTCTTTAACAGTTTCAGCACCAACCTTAAATGTTGTTCATGTTCTGCTTCATTCTTAGAATAAATAAGAATGTCATCAATAAAGACTATAACAAACTTATCCAAATACGGACTGCATACCCGATTCATGAGGTCCATGAATACAGCTGGTGCATTTGTCAGCCCGAACGGCATGACTAAAAATTCATAATGACCGTAGCGTGTCCGAAATGCGGTTTTCGGAATATCTTCTTCTTTGACACGCAACTGATGATAACCCGATCTTAGATCAATTTTGGAGTAAACACGTGATCCTTGCAGCTGATCAAACAAGTCATCAATTCTCGGTAATGGGTACCGATTCTTGATAGTTAACTTGTTTAATTCGCGATAATCTATACACATTCGAAAGGATCCATCTTTCTTCTTGACGAATAAAATCGGAGCTCCCCACGGTGAAGTGCTCGGTCGAATGAATCCACGGTCCAGTAATTCTTGTAACTGGCTTTGTAACTCTTTCATCTCAGACGGTGCAAGTCTGTATGGAGCACGAACCACTGGTGAAGCTCCTGGTACTAGATCTATTTGAAATTCTATAGATCTAAATGGAGGTAATCCTGGCAACTCTTCCGGAAAGACTTTAGGAAAATCTCTTGCCACATGTACGTCATTGATGCTCTTCTCCTTTTTCTTTCGTTTCGACTTTATTAACATGTGCTAGGATAGAATAGCACCCTTTCTTCAAGCACTTTTGGACTTTCATGCAGCTAATGAGTTTTAGCTTTGAGTTACCCTTCTCTCCATAAATCATTACTTCCGTTTTATCCTTACGGGGAATGCGAATTGCCTTCTTGGCACACACAACTTCAGCTCCTATTTTGGACATCCAGTCTATGCCGATTATTACATCAAAACTTCCTAATTCTACGGGTATCAAATCAATTTTAAACGTTTCTCCGGCAAAATTTATTTTACAATCACGGCAAATTTTATCGGCTTTAATTAGTTTACCATTAGCTAACTCAATCATGTAATTAGCATCTAGAGGTAATGATCAACAATTCAATTTAGCATAAAAGTCTCTACACATGTAACTTCTATCGGCACCAGTATCAAATATAATAGATGCAGATAAGTCATTAATGGTAAACGTACCCGTAACAAGCTCCGGGTCTTCACACGCCTCTCTAGCATTAATAACAAATGCTCTTCCCCGTGCAGGTCCGTTATTCTTCTCTGGATTCTGGCACTGGCTCTTAATATGACCCTGTTTCCCACACCCGTAACAAGTAACAGTAGCCAAGGCAGTTCTATTTGCATTGGTGGCATGAGTCTTGGTGCCATTTGTATTTGTAATGGGAACCCAACAATTTTCAGCAATATGACCCCTTCGATTACATTTGTTGCACACCACATTACAAAAATCAGTGTGATGTTTGTGGCATCTGTTACATAAGGGATTTCG
Source organism: Rutidosis leptorrhynchoides (assembly GCF_046630445.1). Taxonomy (NCBI): domain Eukaryota; kingdom Viridiplantae; phylum Streptophyta; class Magnoliopsida; order Asterales; family Asteraceae; genus Rutidosis; species Rutidosis leptorrhynchoides. The sequence continues at coordinate 125,687,376 of NC_092338.1, read as the reverse complement.
TCCTTTGTAACCTGAACTTGAACCACTACCCGTACCTTGCGTGGTTTCCTGTTTCTTGAGAGATTGTTGTTGGTGACCTCGATCACGGTTTCCATCCCACTTTCTTTTGTTATCCGATACCTTGACATCGGTATTTGATGCGTTCTTATCCAGGATGATCTGATCCATTAGCTCGTTTGCCATGGTTATAGCTTCATGAATTGTCTTGGGTTTGGATGCTGTAACATTGGCCTTGATGTTCTTTGGCAGACCATCTTTGTACAATTCAATCTTTCGCTCTTCCGTTGGTACCAATTCAGGACATAACAAGGCTAATTCCATGAATCGCCTGTTATAGTTGGTAAGTTCGGTTCCGACAACTTTTAGATTTCGTAACTCGGCTTCCATTTTTCTAACCTCATTCCTTGGGCAGTATTCATTGATTAGCATATTTTTCAACTCCTCCCAAGGAGTATCATATGCTTCATCGCCCCCTACAAGTGCACCATCCTGTAATGCACCATCCTGTAATGTGCATGAAGCATACTTTATCCTATCCCCTTCCGCACAACCACTGATTTTAAATACGGACTAGAGCTTTTCGAACCATCGGGTTAAACCGACTGGTCCTTCTGTTCCGCTGAATGATGAATGTTTGCAACCTTGAAATGCTTAATATGTGCATCCAACATGAGGGTTGGTGTTATTTGCTGATGCTCTTGCCGATTCGACCCAAAGCATACGGTCGTTTACGCGTTGGTTGATAAGCTCCTCAATTTCTTGTTCCGTCATTCGGTTTAATCGAGCCATGTTTCTTCAATAAACATATAAGATAATTAATCACATAGAATATTATAGATGTAGTGAGTAATTAATGGTACATCATGGCATATTAATAATATGAACCAATTATTATAAAAGCATTTTCTTCTTATTAGCATTTTATAATTATTTCTAGGGTATTACCTACCCGTTAAAGTTCATACTTAATAGCTTAGTACAAAAATTAACTACTACAATCTAGATAATATTCTATTATGAAAAATTTAAAGTAAAATCACATAATTATTTCACGCCTATTCATGATATAGCAATACAATACCAGTATTTCACATAGGTATATTTTACATAATACATATGTAGGATAAAATAAAGCACACTACATAAAATTATACATGACGTGAAATGTTATCATAGCGGGAGGTGATTCAAAAACGATGGGGCCTTTTAGTTGTTGGTGAATCAATTTGTTTAGGTGGAATGAGGGATAGACGCACAGTGTATTTTGTTGTTGGTCGTGGGTTGGAGGTACTTGGTATCTTGGTGGGATTATCAGGTAGATTTATATGGTAAGGGTGGTTTGGTGGTAAAAGGGGTCGGTTCTCAAGCCCTACTACAATAGGAAGTTTAACATCCCTTGTTGCGTTATTCCAATCTTGTATAGAAATTTCTTTGACTTCCTCGTCCGTCTCCGGATCGTTTTCAGGTTCTTTCACTTCTGGTTCTTCTGGAATTTGTGAATCTTCCCAAAATGAATCCCACTCTAGGTCATCATCGTCATCAGTTATATAGATGATTGATACATCTTTCTTTGAGTCATCGTGGTTATCAGATAAGTCAATGATTGGTACATTTGCTGGAGATTCCTCTTCGAAGTCGCTGAATGTGATAATGAGATTGGTGCTAGAAGTAGACATCTATCACACATTAACTACCACATTAGAAATATATCACATAATATTTATATGTTATAATATTCAATTTTTGACCAAAAATGATAAGCGATGGTTTTCAAAAACAAGTTTGGTCAAAGTCCAGACTCACTAATGCATCCTAACAAATACCGGTCAGACACACTAATGCAATTTCTGGTTCGCTAAGACCTCTGCTCTGATGCCAATAGAAACGACCCGTCCATATTACTATAAACGCAGTACATTATTCATTGGTCCCATAGCGAGGTATTTGACCTCTATATAATACGTTTTAGAAAATATTGCATTCATTTCATAAAAAGCACACCTTTATTATACATAATACGAGTTTCAAACATATGAGCGATTATTTACAAAATAATCCCCATGATACATCGATTTTCAAATATTACAAAGGTGACATAACAATCGAATATAATACATGACCAAAGTTTTATTGAATGCAACCCTCTTTTAAACAAAAGCATGAGACTCCATGCAAAGCTTGCTCAGATAATGCGACAGCGGAAGACTTTCTTAAGGATCTGAGAATAAACATGCTTAAACAGTCAACACAAAGGTTGGTGAGATATATAGGTTTAAAGCTAGCATCGATATAAATATAGACCACAAGATTTCATAGTTACAAATATTTCAATAAAGATATTCTATAAGTTGTTGAGCGCTTCGGTAACCATACTTAACCATTAATGTGGCATATTCCCTTTATTATGAAATCTCCCTACACTGTACCAAGTGTAGTAAAAACGAAGTACTATGCAACCGTTTACGATACTAGAGCGACTAGTCCGGTTGGGGTTGTCAAACCCGATAGATCTATCAATAGGATTCGCGCTTACATGTTCTTACAACATGTAAATATTAGTTACCAAGCTATTAGGGAAGATATGCAAGGTGGTACAACTCAACGTAGAATATATTTTAAGTACTTGTGTCCATGGCGTAAAACATAAAATGCATGTATTCTCATCCCAAAATATTTGTAGAGTTTAAAAATGGGACTATATACTCACGGTAGTAAAAGTATATTAATAATAAGTTTTCAACTTATTAAAAATATGGCCGTCGTCCTTGGATTCACGAACCTATAATAATAATGATGATTCAGATAATAATACGACTTATGAAAAGAAAAAAAAAATAAGTTCATAGAATACTTATATAATAATTTTTAACATTTTATGTTGGTAGTCCAAAATAGTTCGAAAAGTCCATTAATCGGTATATATATATATATATATATATATATATATATATATATATATATATATATATATATATATATATATATATATAATCTTAGAATTACCCCACGACGTATTATGTACGTATTGTCTTGCATCAATCCAGAGACGTATTGTTTACTTATTGTCTTAGAATTAACTAAGACGTATTGTGTACGTATTGTCTTAGGATTTATCAAAACGTATTGTGCACGTATTGTCATGGAACGTACCAAGATTATTATATATATACAATCTCGGAATTAACAAAGATTATAATATTTTGTTATACTAATGATAACATGCACAAATATATATAGGATATAGGAAAAGTTAAAAAGGATATGGTTAATATAGTTTTTTAATATAAATTTCGTCCATACAACGTTAATTTTAGCAGATTTTGTTTTGCTCACCAAATATTCATTACAACTCCGTTTAAAGTGAATCAAATTGCTATGGATTCCTTAAGAAGTAAATCTTACAAAACCAATTCGAAAAGTTCATCCCAAGTAGTAATTTTTAGAGCTTTACCCTCTTTTTGTGTTGGTGGACAGATTTGGAAAAATTCCGGCATCCACCCAATATATGATTTTTGATAAAATACTTCCACTTTGTCTAAAATCATGAAAAAAATACTGGAAGTCTTATTTACATATATTAACATATTTTCAAAGTCTTAGCCTCGAACTCAAAGTCTAAGATAGGTTTTTAATTCCCAACCCAAAACAGCCCGCTTTTTACCGAATGGAGATTAAAGGATATATGTTAAGTTTCAAGGTGTTCTTCATATGTACAAGTTATAAGTTCTTATATTAACTTAATATAACATCATAATACATACAAATAAGTGTTATTAGAGTTAAGTTAGAAAGATTAAATTAGTTTTTCAAACAAGTTTAGAATCAACTAAACTATGTTCTAGTTTATAAACTCTTATTTAGATAGCTATAAACATATGAATTGAACAAGAGTTGAAGTAGAGTTTTTACCTCAAGTTTAGAATGTAAAGTTGCTGGAAAGAAGTAGTAGAACAAAACTTGAGAGAGTTCTTGCAAGTGTGTGTAAAAATGAGTTAGAAATGGTGCTTATTTATAGGCTTGAAAATTTGGTTTTTAGTGAAAATATCTAAGATAAGTTAAAATGTATTAAGTCATGGATGACATATTAAATTGATTAGGTCATGGATGACATATTAAACAAATAATTGCAGATTTCTATTGGTATATACCAATAGTAAATACTTCTAGAAGCTGTGTATACTACGGGTAAAAAATACCGTATGAATGCGAGTAGAATTCTTGAGGAAATTGAACGGAAATACGAGTATAGCTATCCTTTATATGTATTGGTATATTATAAAGTGTATTCAATACTTGTAAGGATGTATTTACACTCGTAATACATTGTATGTAAATACATTTTAATTTAAGTTAATTACGTCGTTTAAATAGTAACATATATATTGTTCAAAAACTCTTTAAATTAGTAGTATGAAAATATATATATAATACTTTATTAATATACTCAATGAGATATTTAATTATCATATTTTCAAGTTAAATATATGTATATATACACATATATATAATTAATACAAGTTATGACGTTCGTGAATCGTAGGAATAAAAGGGTGGTCAACTGCTTATATAAAATTCTTTTCGGATGTTCAAGACTTATTAAAATTCATTGCTTATCATGTCAAAATTATTAAATCATATAAATAGTATAATCAAGTAGTCGGAAAAATCCGGGTCATCACATAAGCTAATTGCTTAGTGAATGCAATACTTATACGTATACATACATAATTCAATCACATGCATACACCTACACAAATAACACATATCATTAGCAAATCGCATAATAGTATAAACGACCGTACAAAGCTAATAAAACTCACACAACCAAATATACATAATGTCGACATTCGACTCGATGGTGGCCGACGAAAAGTGTAACTGAAACGTTAACACTTACCAACACATCGAAATGCGTACGTGGCCGAAGAAGAGCGGTAGGTCAAATACATTAACCACTCACCACTACGCACCAAGAGGCCGAAGAAAAGTGTAACCGACGTTAACACTTATCTCATTCACAAGGATGACTGACGAAAAGCGAAACCGCGCGGTAAACATTTACCATCCTCCGATAAGTGGCCCACGAAGAGTGAATTCTAACGGATAACACTCACCACTTACCCCAACACAAATGTGGCCGACGAAGAGCGGTAGGTCAAATACGTTAACCACTCACCACATGCCTCAACCCAAACGTGGCCAACAAAGAGTTAATCCTTCCGGATATCACCAACCACATAACGCAAACCAAATATAGCCAATGAAGAGCTATCCATACGGATATCACTCACTATATTTCACAACCCAATTGTGACCCACGAAAAGTGAATCCTAACGGATATCACTTGCCACGTTGCATGCAAGCAACCAAATTATATACATACACGTATAAATATTCTACTCACCTCGGTTACTTAAAGAGCCAATCCCGCTTGAGCTCCTAATCGTGCAAATGTAAATCACCTAAGTCATTCACAAACAAATAAGCTAAACACTCTAGCGAATACCTAAAACACCGTAAGTGCAATTTTGACCCATTTGCACTTACTTCCATTTTGACTAAGTCAAATCTCGCCCAAATCACCCATAATCACAATCAACTAATGATTTGGTTCCAATATCACATTATACGCAATGTTTAAATCAACAAAACACTTACTTGCACAATTTTGACACAAAATCCATTTTGACCTATTCTCAAGTCAAAACACCAAATTGCAAGTTTACACACCCAATCACTAACAATCCAAGTCAACTGTGATTTCATCAACAAATTTAGTTTACAAACTAACAATTTCATCGTCCAACCCTAAACCCACCAATATTAGTGTTCTTACACCAAAACTTGACTCATTTACCCCAAACTTCGTAGAAATGGGGTTTACACTCACTTTAACACAAACCCTAGCATCATAAATGAATTAACACAACTAAATCCAAATTAGGATTTTACCTTTTGAAGCAAACGAAGCTAGCACAACAACAACACAAGAAATGAGCTTCAATTTGATGAACACAAGCTTCTTCTTCCTTTTCTCAAGCTTTCTCACTCTAGCTTCTCTCTCTAGAATTGGAGGCTGAAGATGAGAGGATAAGGATAAGATTGTGGATTGAATGAGTCCACAAATCGGCCTAAAACTGTTCCTCAAGTGAAATTACTTAAATGCCGCTTTTCATCTTTTAATTAAAAAGAAGGAGTGCTGAACTGATGACACCTGCGGCGCGGCCATTACCCCCGTGACGCGGCTCCATGGCCAAATTCCAAACAGAATTTTCCAACTTTTGTTCGTTTGCACTTTTTAACTTAGGGTCTTACAATATATATATATATATATATATATATATATATATATATATATATATATATATATATATATATATATATATATATATATATATATATATCACTTGGAGAGAACCTCGAGAACTCCATTTTTGTCGACTTCTGCAATTTTTGTTAGACTTCGGGAATTGTAGAATATGTATTTGTTTTTGTTCGACTTCAGCTATTTTTGTACACCTTCGGCCATTTTTATTAGGGTTCAACCATTTTTGTTAGACTTCAACCATTTTAGTTCGACTTCCGCAATTTTTGTTAGAATTCAGCCATTTTTGTTCGACTTCAAGAATTGTAGAACAAGGTTTTTTTTTTCGACTTCAGCCATTTTTATTCGACTTCAGTTTTTTTGTTCGACTTCAGTTTTTTTTGTTCCAAGTCGGAGTTGTAGAACAAAAACGATTTGTTTGTTCAACTTCAGGATTTTGTAAAACAATAACATGATTTCATATGCATCTCAAAAATGTTGGAATTCAACCATTTTTGTTCGACCTTGCCATTTTTTTTAACCTCAAAAGTTCTCATAATTTTCTCTACTAAAATGTTCGCATTATATATATATATATATATATATATATATATATATATATATATATATATATATATATATATATATATATATATAGTAGAGGGATCAAATGAGAACTTTTCTGGTGTGAGAACCCTGAGAACTCAAAAATACACTGAAATTCGAGCAAAAAAGGGAAATTCGAGCAAAAAAGGTGAAATTCGAGCAAAAATGGGACACGGACGAACAAAAAAAGTGATATTCGAACAAAAAATTGGAAAGTCGAACAAAAAAAAACACGGCCGAACAAAAAAAAGAAATTCGAACAAAAACGTGTTCTACATTTTTGTATTCGAACAAAAAATTGTAGAACATGCGGGTAGTCGAACGAAAAATTGATATTCGAACAAAAATGTGTTCTACATTTTTTTTTTAAATTTTTTTTTTGCTGGACTATGATTTTTTGTTCGTCCGTGTTTTTGAATTTTGCTCGAATTTCCTTTTTTTTGTTCGTCCGTGCCCTTTTCGTTCGAATTTTAGTGTATTTTGAGTGTTTTTGGAGTTCCTAGAGTTCTCACACTAAAAAAGTTCTCACTGGATCCTCTCCCTATATATATATATATATATATATATATATATATATATATATATATATATATATATATATATATATATATATATATACACCCCTATATAGTCAAAAGTTCAAACGAGAACCACAAAAAGGGCGAGAACTGCGAGAACTTTTAATTTACAACGATTTTCACATGCGAGTAGATTGAAATCAACCTTAAATGTTGATGGAGAGTAAGAAGAAACATAAAATAGTTTGAAAAAACGTATATATTCCGTATATAATCAATTATAGTTTCCTGTTCACATGTGCATATTTGTTAGTGTAACATGTGAACATTTCGTATTATTGACAATTTAACATGTAATTTGTGGTAATGAACATATGTTTGTTCATGATATGCGCATTAAATAACATTTGTATTTAATTTGTTGCATTTAAATGCGTAAAAACTATGAAATTAAAAAGTTCTCGCAGTTCTCGCTTTTTTTGTGGTTCTCGTTTGAACCTGCCCATATATATATATATATATATATATATATATATATATATATATATATATATATATATATATATATATATATATGGTTAAATATATTATAAATTTAATAAAACAAAAAAGTTTAATTATACCCTCAAAACAAGAATGCAACGGTAACATGTTGCACATCGTGGTCCCCACATGCTTTAACCATCTCGCCAAATTGATGGTGATGTCGAGTGTCAAGGACGATTGCGAGCAGTTCTTATGGCACCATGCAGGTAAAGAGCTCCAACTCATCATTTGACGAACGATAACATGAGTATCGAGATAGGTAAGGGTGTTCAATATTTAGTTTGAAACCATTTAAACCGAATACTGAATAGAAACCAAACCGGAAAAAATCAAACCAAGTTTGCTATATGATTTTCGGATCGAGCAAAACCAAACTCGAATCTGAATTTGATTTATTAGTTTTAAAAATCTTAAATTTGATTAAGCGAAAACCTTATATCAAACCGAATTTATATTTACAATATTAAGAAAATATATTTAGTTATCAATATTATTATATACATTTACGAGGCATGATTTGAGTAATATCTTAACTTTTTAACTCAAATTATATTTACTCAAATATAAAATCATATTTGAACCTTTAATTATATGTATATATATTTTATATTTTTCATTCTACATTTTTGAAACTATAACAATTTCAAGTCGATTTTTCTGTTGAAGTCAATATATATATATATATATATATATATATATATATATATATATATATATATATATATATATATATTGAATAAATAAAATTTATTTACAACTTCTTTTACATCACTTTTCCACTTTTTATTAGAAAAGTAGACGTATAACTAAAATAGAGATAGAGATAATTATAATTATTGATAATGCTAAAAGCGAACATATATTTCATAGCATTATTCCTCAAGAAAGACAAGCTTTTAGTTGCAATTGTTCTATTTACAAGTGATATTCGTTTAAATAATAAAAGGTAAAGACAAAAGACAGATTCGACGAATTGAAGACGCAAAGGTCCAAAAAGCTCAAAAGTACAAAATACAATCAAAGAGGTTCCAATTATTGATAAGAAACGTCTCGAAATCACAAGAGTACAAGATTCAAAACGCAAAGTACAAGATATTAAATTGTACGCAAGGACGTTCGAAAATCCGAAACCGGGACCAGAGTCAACTCTCAACGCTCGACGCAACGGACTAAAAATTACAAGTCAACTATGCATATGAATATAATATAATATATAATTAATTCTTAAAATTAATATATATATTATATTATATTTATAAAACGTCGGCACAAGGAAACAAGCAACATGTGAGCTCTCCCAGCTGGCCATGCGATCGCATGGCCAGGAAGAAGAAAGTCCATGCGATCGCATGGCATGAAAAGTCAGGCCACATCCCCTATAAATTCGCAGTTTGGTGAACGCAAAAAAAAAATATATCTTTTCTCTTCTCCATTCATACGTAATATTTATATTTATAATTTATATTTTAATTTTAATTTTAATTATAATTCTAATAATAAGGGTATGTTAGCGAATGTTGTAAGGGTGTAAGTCCCAATTTTGTCCGTGTAACGCTACGCTATTTTTAATCATTGTAAGTTATGTTCAACCTTTTTACATTAATGTCTCGTAGCTAAGTTATTATTATGCTTATTTAATCCGAAGTAATCATGATGTTGGGCTAAAAATATTAAAATTGGGTAATTGGGTTTTGTACTATAATTGAAGTTTGGACAAAAGAACGACACTTGTAGAAATTAGACTATGGGCTATTAATGGGCTTTATATTTGTTTAACTAAATGATAGTTTGTTAATGTTAATATAAAGATTTACAATTGGGTGTCCCTATAAATTATCATATACACTCGATCGGACACGATGGGCGGGGTATTTATATGTACGAATAATCGTTCATTTAACCGGACACGGGAATGGATTAACAGTCACTAGAATTATTAAAACAGGGGTGAAATTATGTACAAGGACACTTGGCATAATTGTTAACAAAGTATTAAAACCTTGGGTTACACTCAGTCGACATCCTGGTGTAATTATTAAACAAAGTATTAAAATCTTGTTACAGTTTAAGTCCCCAATTAGTTGGAATATTTAACTTCAGGTATAAGAATAATTTGACGAGGACACTCGCACTTTATATTTATGACTGATGGACTGTTATGGACAAAAACCAGACGGACATATTAAATAATCCAGGACAAAGGACAATTAACCCATGGGCATAAAACTAAAATCAAAACGTCAAACATTATGATTACGGAAGTTTAAATAAGCATAATTATTTTATTTCATATTTTATTTCCTTTATTTTATATTTAATTGCACTTCTAATTATTGCATTTTATTTATTGTTATTGTATTTAATTGCACTTTAATTTTCGTACTTTTTAATTATCGCAAGTTTATTTTATCGCACTTTTATTTATCGAAATTTCATTATCGTTATTTACTTTACGCTTTAATTTAAGTCTTGAATTTATTTTTAATATTTTACATTTGGTTTTAACTGCGACTAAAGTTTTAAAATCGACAAACCGGTCATTAAACGGTAAAAACCCCCCCTTTATAATAATAATATTACTTATATATATATTTGTATTTTTATAAAAGTAAACTAATATAGCGTTAAGCTTTGTTTAAAGATTTTCCCTGTGGAACGAACCGGACTTACTAAAAACTACACTACTGTACGATTAGGTACACTGCCTATAAGTGTTGTAGCAAGGTTTAAGTATATCCATTCTATAAATAAATAAATATCTTGTGTAAAATTGTATCGTATTTAATAGTATTTCCTTCTAAAATTTAATAGTATTTTATACCCCTTAGCTTTAACATCAAGTTATTTTTGGCACAGCTGCCGAGGAAACGCTTAAAAACCGGAAGCGCAACGCTAATATAAAAAAAAAATTTATTTTTAGTTTACTTTTATAAAAAAAAATACACTTTTGTAAAAATACGTTTTAATATATTCAAAAATATAAAAAAATAAATAAATAAATATTTTTTTAGAGTTTGTTAAATATTTAAGTTCTATAAAAGTTTCTTTATCTTTATTTTGTAAAAATATAATTTTTATTTAATTTATAAATATATTTTATAAATATATTATTCAGCAAAAACAAAAAAAAAAAAAAAATTTAATTCGGCCTGTACTGTAGCAGCCCATTCTGTGGCCCGAAACCCTAGCCCATGCGATCGCATGGCTGGGCAACTTAGGACTCATGCGATCGCATGAGCCCGTCTGACGCACCACAGTTGACTGAACCAGCATTTATTACGGGTATTATTATTTATTATTAATCTAAAACCCTATTTAGGGTTATATATTTTATAATTTAATTTAGTTTTTATATTTAATTTGTATTTTTATGTTTAATTAGTTTATTTAAAGTTTAAAATTAATAGTTTTATTAAATAAATAATATAAAAATAATATTTTTATAAAAATTGTACTTTCTACAACTTTTTGTATATTTTTATATTTTGTCCCTTTTTAATCGTTTTAGCGTAATATTTGTATTTTTAGCTCATATTTAGTTTTAAACTTAGTTTTTGCTATAGTTATTTTTACTTCTAGATTTTTAGGCTTTGCCGTAGAATCCCTTAAGTGCTTTTTCTTTAGATTAAGATTTAGGTGCTTTAGAATTTTGCGACGCCTTTTTAAGTTTTAGTACCTTTTTAAGATATTGCCATTTGGAATATAGTTTTTCCTATAAACCTTAATATTTTTAGACGCCTTTTACCTATGTATCAATTATCATTCCAATTAGTAATCTCAATTTGCGATTATAATTTTAAGTTAGTTGTAGTGATAAGGTTGGGTTAGTCAAGTGTTTTTAAGTTTTATAAGTTTCTTTTATTTTTTCGTCGCCTTTTATTTTTCTTTCTTATTTTTCTTTTTCGATCTTTTTCCGACGAACTCTTTTTCTTTCTTATTTCTCGCCATTCTAGTTTTTAGGACATAGAGTTTTTATTCTACTTCTTATCTAAATTTCTTAAAATTACGAAAATTTATTTTAAGTGGTTAAATTGATAGACATCAAAATTTTCTGGTTCGTAGTAATAGTTGGATTTGTACGTGGACCGGGTTATTGGAGCCAAACAGTCCTCAATTATATTGAGACCAAACGAATCCTGCCCCTCTGCTGCATCTTTTGGCTATTCGAAACGTGAGCAAAATCAGAAAAGTCTATTGATTGGATAACTTATTATAATTTTTCTTTCCTTTTAAAAACTAATAGGATATTCAGTGAATGCACCGAGCAAGACGTTCACCACCTTTTGTATGTTCACCACCTGTAACTAGATCAAGACATCTAACTAATATTGTCGCCGTTGATAATCCATTTTTTGAACCCGACCTCACAATTGAGAATCCGGAGAATATTCAGGGACGATTCGTAGATCCTGGACCACTAAACTTTCCTCCGGAACCACCAATCATTCAAACAGAGATTGTTGAGGAACGAACCATTAAATCAGAATCCTCTAGTGATTCCGATTCAACAAATTCAATTATGAAAGTAACAGAACCATTAAGTATGAAAGACCGAATGAGAGCTAAACGCACTGGCCAAGGTCACGCAATTACTCATCCAGACATTAATGCGCCAGATTATGAAATCAAAGGACAAATTCTACACATGGTGACTAATCAATGCCAATTTAGTGGTGCGCCGAAGGAAGATCCAAATGAACATCTACGTACCTTTAATAGGATCTGCACACTATTTAAAATCCGAGAAGTAGAGGATGAACAGATATATCTCATGTTATTTCCCTGGACTTTAAAGGGAGAAGCCAAAGATTGGTTGGAATCGTTACCTGAAGGGGCGATCGATACATGGGACGTTTTAGTTGAAAAATTTCTTAAACAATTCTTTCCAGCATCTAAAGCCGTAAGACTTTAAGCAGAAATTGTTACATTCACACAGAAACCAAATGAAACTCTATATGAGGCATGGACAAGATTTGGAAAATTATTGAGAGGATGTCCGCAACATGGTTTAGACACCTGTCAAATAGTACAAATATTCTACCAAGGATGCGACATCACTACAAGGAAAGACATAGATATAGCAGCTGGTGGTTCTATTATGAAGAAAACAGAAACTGATGCTTATAAAATTATTAATAACACTGCTTCCCACTCACATGAGTGGCACCAAGAAAAAGATATCGTTAGATCATCTAAAGCAGCTAGAGCCAAATCTAGCCATGACTTAGATTCCATTTCCTCAAAGATAGATACTGTTGAGAGACGAATGGAAAAGATGACTAAAGATATTCACTCAATACGAATTAGTTGTGAGCAGTGTGGAGGACCACATTTGACAAAAGATTGTCTCAGTATTGAATTAACAATGGAACAAAGAGAGAATATTTCATACATAAACCAAAGGCCTGGAAATAATTATCAGAATAATTATCAACCGCCAAGACCGATTTACAATCAAAACCAGAATTATAACCGAAATATTCCATACAACAACCAACAAGGTCCTAGCAATCAACAAGTATCCAATAATACTTACAATCAGCAAAGACCTAATTTTCAAAATAAACCACCACAACAAACCGATGATAAAAAGCCGAATTTAGAAGATATGATGACGAAGCTAGTTGAAACTCAAACGCAGCTTTTCACATCTCAAAAACAAACTAATGAACAAAATGCTCAAGCATTTAGAAATCAACAAGCTTCTATTCAAAATCTGGAACAAGAAGTAAGTAACCTAGCAAGGGTAATAGGTGAAAGAAAACTGGGAAGTTTACCTAGTGATACAAATGCTAATCCTCGAAATGAAACAGCTAAAGCTATTACCACAAGAAGTGGTACAACACTTAAACCACCTGAAATACCTGTAACTTCTGATGAAACTATTCCTACTCCACAAGAACCACAACCTGAACAAGATAAGGAAACAGAACCGGTAGTTGAAAAGGTTAATGAAGATAACACAGTTAAGGATAAACCTTATGTTAAACCATACCAACCACCACTTCCTTACCCGAGTAAAATGAAGAAAGAGAAACTTGAAGCCGAGCAATCTAAATTCTTGGATATGTTTAAACAGATAAATGTAAATCTTCCTTTCATTGATGTGATTTCAGGAATGCCTAGATATGCTAAATTCTTGAAAGATCTGATCACGGATAGAAAGAAAATGGAAGAACTCTCGGCTGTTACTATGAATGCTAATTGTTCAGCAGTGTTGTTGAATAAGATACCAGAAAAACTATCTGATCCAGGAAGTTTCACAATTCCATGTTTTCTGGGTAGTCTTAGTTCAATAGAAGCATTAGCAGATTTAGGTGCTAGTATAAATTTAATGCCGTATTCACTATACGCTAAACTAGACCTTGGAGAATTGAAACCAACTAGAATAAGTATACAACTAGCCGATCGATCAATAAAATATCCTAGAGGGATAATGGAGAACATGCTAGTTAAAGTTGGTACTTTAGTATTTCCAGTAGATTTTGTTGTTCTGGACATGGAAGAAGATTCTCAAGTTCCTCTCATATTAGGAAGACCATTCTTAAACACGGCTAAAGCAATGATAGACGTGTTCGGTAAGAAATTGACCCTAAGTATAGAGGACGAGAGTGTTACCTTTTCAGTTGATAGAGCAATGCAACAACCACAATCTGCAGATGATACATGTTATTATATTCAAACTATAGATTCACATGCAGAATTATTAGAAGAATTTCCAGAATTACAAGGAACAGGAGAATGTTCTTTAGGAGAAGGTAATGAACCAATTAATGAAGCTGAAATGTTAGCTACACTAATAGCTAATGGATATGAACCAACAACAGAAGAAATTCAAATGCTAAAAGAAGAAGACAAATATCGATATAAATCATCGATAGAAGAACCTCCGAAATTAGAGTTAAAGCCACTTCCAAACCATTTGGAATACGCTTATTTACATGGTGAATCTGAATTACCTGTAATAATATCGTCTTCTCTTACTGAAAATGAGAAATCACAACTCATTTCTGTGTTGAAAGCTCATAAACCAGCCATTGCATGGAAGATTCATGATATTAAAGGAATAAGTTCTTCGTATTGCACACATAAAATCCTTATGGAAGAAGGTCATAAAACGTATGTGCAACGCCAACGAAGACTAAATGCTAATATGCAAGATGTAGTTAAGAAAGAGATTATTAAACTGCTAGATGCAGGTTTAATATATCCAATTTCTGATAGTCCATGGGTAAGCCCAGTTCAATGCGTACCTAAGAAGGGTGGCATGACTGTCATTACAAATGAAAAAAATGAGCTTATTCCTACAAGGACTGTAACAGGATGGCGTGTATGTATTGATTATCGAAAATTAAATGACGCCACCAGAAAAGATCACTTTCCCTTACCTTTCATTGATCAAATGTTGGAAAGATTAGCCGGAAATAGTTACTATTGTTTTCTAGATGGATTTTCCGGATATTTTCAAATTCCACTAGCACCCGAAGATCAAGAGAAAACCACATTCACGTGCCCTTATGGTACTTTTGCTTACAAACGCATGCCATTTGGACTTTGCAATGCCCCTGCAACCTTTCAAAGGTGCATGATGGCGATTTTTCACGACATGATAGAAGAATGCATGGAAGTTTTCATGGATGACTTTTCAATCTTCGGTGATACATTTGAATCATGTCTAGTTAATCTTGAACGAATGCTGATTAGATGCGAACAGTCAAATCTAGTACTTAATTGGGAGAAATGCCATTTCATGGTTAAAGAAGGCATTGTTCTTGGACATAAAATTTCAAAGGAAGGAATTGAAGTGGATAGAGCTAAAGTAGATGTAATTGCTAAACTTCCACATCCAACCAATGTTAGAGGTGTTAGGAGTTTTCTAGGGCATGCCAGTTTTTACCGACGTTTCATAAAAGATTTTTCTAAAATTGCCACTCCTATGAATAAACTCCTAGAAAAGGATGCTCCATTCATCTTTTCAGATAAATGTATCAAATCTTTTAATATTCTTAAAGAGAAACTCACTAATGCGCCGATCATGATAACACCAAATTGGAATCTACCATTTGAACTAATGTGCGATGCAAGTGATTTTGCAATGGGAGCCGTTTTAGGACAAAGGATTGAAAAACGATTTCAACCTATATATTATGCAAGTAAGACGTTACAAGGAGCACAAACGAACTATATAACTACTGAAAAAGAACTCCTTGCTATTGTCTTTGCTTTTGACAAATTTCGATCATATCTCGTTCTAGCAAAAACGGTGGTCTATACCGACCATTCTGCTCTTAGATACCTATTTTCGAAACAAGATGCTAAACCACGATTAATCCGTTGGATCTTACTCTTACAAGAGTTCGATATTGAAATCCGAGATAAAAAAATGAGCAGAAAATCTCGCCGCTGATCATCTTTCTCGTCTTGAAAATCCTGAGTTAGAAGTTCTAAATGAATCGGCCATACAAGACAACTTTCCTGATGAATATCTATTGAAGATAGATTATAATGAAATACCATGGTTTGCAGACTATGCAAACTACTTAGTATGTGGATTCCTTGAAAAAGGATTATCGTACCAAAAACGAAAGAAATTCTTCAGTGATATAAAACACTATTTCTGGGAAGATCCACATTTGTTTAAAAGTTGTCCAGATGGAATAATACGCCGATGTGTATTCGGAGATGAAGCCATTAAAATATTAAACCATTGTCACACAGGACCAACAGGAGGGCATTATGGGCCTCAATTAACAGCAAGAAAAGTTTATGAAGCTGGATTCTATTGGCCTACAATTTACAAAGACGCACACCTTCTTTGCAAATCCTGTGATGCTTGTCAAAGGGCCGGAAAAATAAGTCAACGTGATGAAATGCCACAAAATGTTATCCAAGTATGTGAAGTATTTGACATTTGGGGTATTGACTTTATGGGTCCATTTCCAAAATCTCATAATAATCTATATATTCTCGTAGCCATTGATTATGTATCTAAATGGGCAGAAGCACAAGCTCTCCCAACTAACGATGCACGAGTTGTAGTCAACTTTTTAAAACGTCTTTTTGCAAGGTTTGGAACACCTAAAGCTTTAATAAGTGATCGGGGTACTCATTTCTGTAATAATCAACTTGAGAAAGTTCTCAAAAGATATGGAGTAACTCATAAAATCTCCACCGCATGTCATCCACAAACAAGTGGACAAGTTGAAAATACCAACCGAGCTTTAAAACGTATTCTAGAGAAAACCGTAGGATCAAATCCGAAGGAATGGTCCATTAAATTGGAGGATGCACTCTGGGCTTTTAGAACAGCCTACAAAACTCTAATTGGAACCACACCTTTTAGACTTGTTTATGGAAAAGCATGTCATCTTCCATTAAAAATTGAACACAAAGCATTTTGGGCTTTGAAGACATGTAATCTTGATATACATGAAGCTGGACGTCTACGATTAAGTCAACTAAACGAATTAGAAGAGTTAAGACATGAAGCATACGAAAATTCATTAATCTATAAAGAAAAAACGAAGAAATAGCATGATAAAAGAATCAGAAGTTTAAAAGAATTTAAAGAAGGAGACAGAGTTCTTCTTTTCAATTCACGATTCAAGCTATTTCCTGAAAAATTGAAATCAAGATGGTCTGGACCATTCATAGTCAAAAGAGTTTTCCCATACGGAACGATAGAATTAATAAATTCAAATGGGATTGAATTTAAAGTTAATGGTCACAGAGTTAAACACTACATAGATAGTCCGATGGAATTCGACAATGAAGTTAATCACAATTTCGATACCACAGCTAACTAAGTGTGGGGAGAATTAAATCTTTAAGGATTTTATGTATTTCTGTTAGAGTTAGATTGTCTGTTTTCGTGTAGTTCTCGAAAATGGAACCCGAATGGTCTTTCCCTAGCAGACTCTAAAGAACTAGTCTTCTCCCCCCATTCTGAATTTTTTTTTTTTTAGGAAATGAAGACTGCCTGTGAACTAAACCATGGTCTAATGCTACACGCTTTGATCACTAAACGTAATAATGACACACTACCGAGTGAAATAGTATCAGTAATCAGAGAAAGATTGGACAGAGTAAGAAAAGAATCCAGATGCGAAGATAATAAGTTACAATTTGGTAAAGGAAAATCAAAATCCGCAGTGAAAAGAAGAGCACGACACCTAGAAAGATGTCACAAATGCGAAAAATGGTCACATGGAGGTAAATGTTCAAATAATCAAACCTATTCAAATACCGAATTTGTTACTTTATGCAGAGACGGACCGTTCATATGTTTAGAAGAAAAAACACTGAATGCTCGAGGTTACGCCTATGTAGCTATGGAAAACCAATTAAACCGACTATCTTATGAATGGGATAGATCATATAACTAAGAATACTATCTCACAGGTAAGTCTGTACAGTTTTTATTTTTTTAACCTTTTGATAATAAACGCTAATTTGTTCGCTATAAAGTATTAAATTGGTATTAAATAAAATTAGGTTTGGCGACCGAAATTGTTGATATCATACAAAAATTTATTACATCACTGCGAAATTTAACATTTATTCTTAAGGTATAAATATCTTTAATCAATCAACCCAAAATATTTCAAAAATTCGTCATGAGTTAAATTAGGTCATGGAACCGAAATTACTTTACCAAAAAGAGGGGCGCATATTTTTGATAACATTTGATTGATTAAAGTAGGATAAAAAGCCAAAAAGATTTTTAATTTTATTTTTACCATGTTTTTAAAATTAATATATAAATCTTAAATTAATATTGTAAACTTTGTAAAATCAATATATTTAAAATTATAAATATTCGAAAAATTAATATAAGTTTGGTGTGAATTTATAATATGAATTTTTAAATTAAGTTTGGTGTGAATTTTTAATTTTTAAAATATGAATTTTATTTTTATGCATTTTAAATTTAAGTTTGGTGTGAATTTTTAATATTAATTTTGAATTTTATGCATTTTTAAATTTAAGTTGTGTGAAATTAAAAACAAAAATTTACTTTATTTCGCTAAGTTAAAAATATGATTTTTAAAATTCGTCGTAAGTTGAAGACTAGGTCTTTGAACCGAAATTGCTTTACCCGAGGGAGGGACGAGAACTTTTATTATCATTATTTTTAATCTTATTGAATTAAGGTATGCCAAAAAAATTTAAAAAACCCAAAAATCTAAGCTTTTAAAACAATCGCTTGAAAAAGACAAATTTTAAAATTTTGTCGAAGGACGGACTAGGACATCGATCCGAAACGACCTCGTCCTAAAACAAAGGGAAACAAAATTTTAAAATTAATCACT
The DNA here is from genome assembly GCF_046630445.1 of Rutidosis leptorrhynchoides. Classification (NCBI taxonomy): domain Eukaryota; kingdom Viridiplantae; phylum Streptophyta; class Magnoliopsida; order Asterales; family Asteraceae; genus Rutidosis; species Rutidosis leptorrhynchoides. The sequence goes on along the minus strand of NC_092338.1, from coordinate 125,668,089 downwards.
TAATTGTTTTATAAGTTAAAGTTAAAAAAAAAAAAAAAACACTGTAGCCGGGTACCCATGCGATCGCATGGGAATCACCCGCATGGAGGCCAATTACAGGCCTGGTATATACAGACCAGCGGGTCTGTTTCTTCTCCACAAAACACACACATTCACGAAACTCACCCAAAAATTCACCAATTTTTGCCATTTTTCCACCGTAATTCATCAAATTTCTTGCTCTAATCATGTCTAGATTCTCATTCTTCAGCAAAATGGTAAAAATTACACCCCTAAACTCTATAAATTCCTAGTTTTTGTGATAATTACCAATTTTTTTATCTAATGCAATTTTGTTAATTTCTAGTGTAATTAGTGTTAAATTGTTAGTATTTTATGCATGTATAACCTAGATTGATACTATTTAACATGATTTGAAGCCAAAAACTTCAAAATTTTTAGAAATCTAGGGTTTGTGTTCTTGAGCAATTTGGGGCTTTTTGATATAAACAGGTTATGGCCGATTTTTGTCATGAATTATTGCTAAATTGAGTAGTGTAACATGTTTAGATAGTTAAATGATCCAAACAATGATCCTAAACATGATTTTTGGAGATTAAAGTGGACTTTTTAAGTCCAAAATTCATGAACTTGATTAATTTGATATATTTGCCATTTGAGACTTGTTTAATTATTAGTAATGAATATTTTGACATGTTATTTGAGTTAAAAGCTTATGAACTTTGTATACATTTTCATATGTGCTTATTTGAAAAGTGTAGAATTGTGAAAAATTGTGAAAATGTGTATAAGTTTAATTTTGATTTAACATGTTATAGTGATTGTTTTAAGTTGTTATTTTGCTAACACTAATGCATATTTGGATGCACAAATTTTGTATTTAATGTGTTTTGCAGAAAGCCGATACTGGAGGTTCAGGAGCATCATCATCTAGACGACCAGCACCAGCACCAAAACCAGAACCAGAAATGCAACACGAACAACAACCACAACAAGAACCACAACAACAGCCTGATCAGCACATACCTTATTATGATCCGGTACAGTTTGTTGATGAATTCATAGTATTCCCAATGAGGCCGCCAGTAGAATTCCCAACGATTCCTAGGCACACTCTACATCCTAATCTGAGATTTGATAGAAGATGGAGAGATTACGAGACATATCAAAGGAACAAATTCAAATTGGTAACAAAAAATGTAGAGGTGACAAGGGTAATCGATTGGGCCCCTTTGAAAACGGTCCATCTAGCTGACCGTGTTAGACAGCTTTTAGTTCAAAGGTATGGCAGTTCTTCTTTTACAGATTGGGAACGTCTTTTCACCATTCGTAGACCTGTATATAAGGAATGGTGTGTTGAGTTGATGAGTACTGTATCACTTGATACAAATATAGTTAGAATAGATGATAGAAGATTTCTTAGGTTTATCCTTGGCGGTAGGATGTACAGAATGTCCATGTTGGACATGGCCAGGGCCTTACAGATATATACTCCTGGTGAGTTGCTATTACCTGATTGTACAAATTTGATTCATTATGGTGAAAGGGTAGATAGTAACTTTGACGCTGACGCCATTTGGAGGTGTATGTCACATTTTGATGTTTTTACACGAGCAGGAGGACACTCCTATACACATATTGACAGAGCCGAGCTTCGTATTATTCATAGATTTTTGGCTAACTCGATTACACAGAGAAGTCATAATAAAGAAAAAATTACCTTACATGATTTATTCTACCTAAAGTGTATTCGGGATTCTAGAAGCTTTGTCAATATCCCTTACTATGTTGCTTTTTATTTATCTAAAATGGTAGAGGGAATGCAGGACGGGAGTATAATAGGAGGAGGTATTTTTGTTACTCTCATTGGAGAGTATTTAGGTGTTGATAGGAATCAAGGGGGTCCATTACAGCTTTGTAGAGAACAGGTTGAGCCCTTAGGATTGAAAGTTTATGTGGGTGCTAAGGTATTGAAAAGTAGACGTAACCAGGCAGTACCCTATGAGGGATCTCATCCTCAGGTAGAGAGAGGCTCAGACGAGGAAATGGAGGAGGCGGAAGACATTAGGGATGTCTTTCGAGATGCTATTCTTGACGTCCACATTCGTATAGATGAGGAAGCAATGACGAACGCGGCCAGACATAGTATGTATGAGCAGTGGAACTCCGAGCGAGTATACGAGGATTATAGGCGACGCCAACACGATAGCTGGTTAGTTCATCAGCACCAAATCATGAGCCATCTATCATATCAGGTACCAAATAATTACGTACCTACTCGACCTGCTCATTTTCCGCCACATAGCCCCGATATCCGACCACCCTTTAACCGGTAAGACTATAACCAAGCCTATCAAAACACCTATAACCAACAATGGAACCCACCTGACGAGATGAACTGGAACCCATATCCAGACTGATTTAGTTCCATTTGGTTATTTATATGATTTTTATGTTTTTATCTTTTTACTTATTCATGTTTAAACTTATGTTATTGAATATATTATGTAATCTTTATCATTTTTATTATTATTGTGTACTAATATTTCACATTTAGGATTTGAAAGTGGGATATTAAGTCCCATTTCAAATTGCCATGCATGTTTATATTTGTATGTATGTATATTGTAAATTGTACAAAACAGGGTAAAACAGCGCATTTTCAAAGACTGGCATTAAGTTCAGCAAAAGCTACTAATTTTGACGACAAGATGACAAATAAATGTGATGTAACAACAGACGAAATGAACAAATGATATGCACCATTTATCATTCAGCAACCAAACGCCAATATGTTTGGAAACTTTGGTAAAATTTAATCATTTTTACGCTAATCACTGATGTTATGCGAGGTGTATATAAAATAGTTATTAATTTTAGCAGAAAACACTATTAAATACGATACAATTTTACACAAGATATTTATTTATTTATAGAATGGATATACTTAAACCTTGCTACAACACTTATAGGCAGTGTACCTAATCGTACAGTAGTGTAGTTTTTAGTAAGTCCGGTTCGTTCCACAGGGAAATCTTTAAACAAAGCTCAACGCTATATTAGTTTACTTTTATAAAAATACAAACATATATATAAGTAATATTATTATTATAAAAGGGGGTTTTTACCGTTTAATGACCGGTTTGTCGATTTTAAGATTTTAGTCGCAGTTAAAACCTAATGTAAAATATAAAATAAATACAAGACTTAAAATAAAGCGTAAAGTAAATAACGATAATGAAATTGCGAATAATAAAAATGCGATAAAATAAAATTGCGATAATTAAAAAGTACGATAATTAAAAGTGCGATTAAATAACAATAAATAAAAGTGCGATAATTAGAAGTGCAATTAAATATAAAATAAAAGAAATTAAATATGAAATAAAAGAATTATGCTTATTTAAACTTCCGTAATCATGATGTTTGACGTGTTGATTTTAGTTTTATGCCCATGGGTTAATTGTCCTTTGTCCTGGATTATTTAATATGTCCGTCTGGTTTTTGTCCATAACAGTCCATCAGTCATAAATATAAATTGCAAGTGTCCTCGTCAAATTATTATTATACCCGAAGTTAAATATTCCAACTAATTGGGGATTCGAATTGTAACAAGGTTTTAATACTTTGTTTAATGAATACACCAGGTTATCGACTGCGTGTAAACCAAGGTTTTACTACTTTGTTAACAATTACACCAATTACCCTTGAATGTAATTTCACCCCTGTTTTAATTATTCTAGTGGCTATTAATCCATTCCCGTGTCCGGTTAAATGAACGATTATTCGTACATATAAATACCCCGCCCATCGTGTCCGATCGAGTGTATATGGTAATTTATAGGGACGCCCAATTGTAAATCTTTATATTAACATTAACAAACTTTCATTTAGTTAAACAAATATAAAGCCCATTAATAGCCCATAGTCTAATTTCCACAAGTGTCGTTCTTTTATCCAAACCCCAATTATGGTACAAAGCCCAATTACCCAATTTTAGTAATTAGCCCAACATCATGATTACTTCGTTTTAAATAAGCATAATAATAACTTAGCTACGAGACATTAATATAAAAAGGTTGAACATAACTTACAATGATTAAAAATAGCGTAGCGTTACACGGACAGAATTTCGACTTACACCCTTACAACATTCGCTAACATACCCTTATTATTAGAATTATAATTAAAATTAAAATATAAATTATAAATATAAATATAAATTTTACGTATGAAGAGGAAGAAAAAGATGATATATTTTGATCAGAATTCGGTTGGCTTTATAGCCAGAGTTGAAATTTGGGGCTCCGCGACTCGCGGCAAAATGCTCCTCAAACTCCGCGAGTCGCGGAGATAGAAATTACAGCTCACACCCTTTGGAGTTTCTCTGCCGACGGTTTTTTTATATATATATATAATATATATATAATTAATTATATATTATATTATATTTATATGCATAGTTAACTTGTAATTTTTAGTCCGTTGCGTCGAGCGTTAAGAGTTGACTCTGGTCCCGGTTCCGGATTTTCGAACGTCCTTGCGTACAATTTTATATTTTGTACTTTGCGTTTTGAATCTTGTACTCTTGTAATTTCGAGACGTTTCTTATCAATAATTGGAACCTTTTTGATTGTCTTTTGTACTTTTGAGCTTTTTGGTTGTTTGCGTCTTCAATTCGTCGAATCTGTCTTTTGTCTTCACCTTTTATTATTTAAACGAATATCTCTTGTAAATAGAACAATTGCAACTAAAAGCTTGTCTTTCTTGAGGAATAATGCTATGAAATATATGTTCGTTTTTAGCATTATCAATCACCCTCAATAATTTAAATTGTTACTGATTTCTTGCAAATGAGGGCATTGCAAGATCTTAAGTGTGGGAAGGGGTTAAATTCTTTCGGATTTTTAAAATTTTTATCTTAAACACTTGGTTACCATTAAAAATACTAGTAACGTAGTAGTTGTATTAGAATCTAGTGCTCTCTGATGATAAAGAACAGCCCTAGTCTTATATACTGACTACCCAATTCTAGTAAAAATTTTCAAAATTTTCAATTAAATGAACTCAAAATCATGTTTATACATATTTATGAATGATAAAACTAGGTGTTAACACTGAAATTATTGTTACCTCAGAAAGGACATAAATTGAGAAACAAACAAAAATGTTAAAATTCATTTAAAATGGAATAGAGGACAATAAAAAGGAAAATAAAAGCCAAGTGTGGGAAAAATTACCAAGTTATCTTAAACATATGTCACATATTTCTGTAACAAATAACTGAAAATACTTTTGCTTTGGACTAAACTAAACTATACGGCGGTATAAACAATGGTAGTAACGATATGGTTTACACTTTGGACTAAACTAAATTACCAAGTGATTTCAGTTATTTGTTACAGATATATGTGACATATGTTTAAAATAACTTGGTAAATTTTCCCACACTTGGCTTTTATTTTCCTTTTTATCGTCCTCTATTCCATTTTAAATGAATTTTAACATTTTAGTTTGTTTCTCAATTTATGTCCTTTCCGAGGTAACAATAATTTCGGTGTTAAAACCTAGTTTTATCGTTCATAAATATGTATAAACATGATTTTGAATTCATTTAATTGAAAATTTTGAAAAATTTTACTAGAATTGGGTAGTCAGTATATAAGACTAGGGCTGTTCTTTTTTATCAGAGAGCACTAGATTCTAATACAACTACTGCTTTACTAGTATTTTTAATGGTAACCAAGTGTTTAATATAAAAATTTTAAAATCCGAAAGAATTTAACCCCTTCCCACACTTAAGATCTTGCAATGCCCTCATTTGCAAGAAATCAGTAACAATTTAAATTATTGAGGGTGATTTGTGTGAAAATGATTAAATTTTTACCAAAGTTTCCAAATATATTGGCGTTTGTTTGCTGAATGATAAATGGTGCACATCATTTGTTCATTCCGTCTTGTTGTTATTTCACATATATTTTGCATCTTGTCGTCAAAATTAGTTGCTTTTGCTGAACTTAATGCCAGTCTTTGAAAATGCGTTGTTTTACCCTGTTGTGTACATAAGATAAACTGCAAACATATATACATATTTTTGAAGTTTGGTATATTACCCCACATTCAAAAATTATTAAAATCTAAGAATAAAAGTTAGATAATTATAAAAATGATTACAATATTAACAAAAATATTAAATGTATCAATAATTACAAATTACAAAATAAAAAAAAATAAAAAGTAAACTAAGGATGATATTGGTACCAATAGGGGTTCCAGGCATAACCATAAGTGCTATAGAATGCTTAGGCAGGGTCATACGTAGGATATGGTGGCTGCATCTCTATCGACCAAGGAGGGAAGACGGGTTTCGGTGTAGGAATATAGTTTCTACCTATATGTTGGCAATGCGCTATGATCTGGTTCTGATGAACTTGCCAATCTTCGAATGCTCTCTGTCTAGCATTTTCGTATTCCTGAGAAGCTATAAACCTATGCATTTCTTGCATCTCATTCCCCCCTCCTACATTACCTTGTTCCTGGTTTCTCTCCACCTGTGGATGTCTACCATGGTATCGTACTGCGGCGTTATTTCGCCGCTTCAAAACTTTCGCACCATGGTATACATTTAAACCTATAGTGTCGCGGGGTTCCGGCTCTTCTAGTAATAATCCCCCCCGACTTATATCCACACCGAGATATTCACCAATCAAAGTAATAAAAATACCACCTCCTATTATGCTATGTGGACGCATCCCCCGAACCATAGCTGATAAATAATAACCCACACAATATGGTATACTTACAGCGCTCTGTGGGTCTCGAATACACATATGGTAAAACAAATCTTGTTCATTTACCTTTTCTTTGTTTTTACCCCTTTGTGTAATCGAATTAGCTAAAAACCTATGTATTACTCTTAATTCGGCTCTATCTATATCCAAATAAGAGTAGTTTCCCCCTTTGAAACGGTGATGGCTTGTCATTTGACTCCACACACCGTGTGTATCAAAATTCTCATCTATCTTTCTACCGTTTAGTATCAATCCTCTACAATCGGCAGACGCTAATTCCTCAGGCGTATATATACGTAAAGCCTGAGCCATGTCCAGTAAAGACATGTGGCGCATCGAACCGCCTAACAAAAATCTAATAAAAGAACGATCGGTTAAACTAGCTACCCGATCATTCAACTCTATACTACATAACAACTCTTCACACCATACTTTATATACAGGTCTGCGTATGGTGAATAAACATATCCAGTCATTAAAAGAAGAATTACCATACCTCTGTACTAGTAATTCCCTAATTGGCCCGGCCAATTCTACAGCTTCCAAGGGTCCCCATTCTATGACCCTCGGTACCTCAACAACCTTGGAATGAAGAGTATGCAAACCCCGTTGATATTTTGGATAATCTATCCAAAGTCTGTCAAATCTCAGGTTCGGGTGCAACTCTTCCAAATGCATATCGGAAAAGGTCATGACTGGATGAGGTACATCCTGCTTGTAGTAGTTATCTACCTCCTGTTGTTCCAAGTTCTCAGCAGGAGCATGGCGGGCTTGGGATGAAGATTCACCCCTTTCATTCTGCAAAACACATCAAACACAAATTTTGTGCATCCAAATATGCATTAGTGTCAGCAAAATCATCAATCAAAATAATTACAATGACATTATCAATTTATATCAAACTTAAGCTTATTTTCACATTTTTATCAAATCTACACTTTTTCAAATAAGCATATACGAAAATTTTCGCCAAGTTCATAAGCATTCAACTCAAATAACATGTCAAAATAATCATTACTAGCAAATAAACAAGTCTCAAATGGCATTATCTTTCAAAAATCAAGTTCATAAATTTTGGACTTGAAAAAGTCCACTTTAATTCTCAAAATCATGTTTAGGCTCAAAGTTTGGATCATTTAACTACCTAGACATGTTACACTACTCAATTTAGCAACAATTCATGACAAAAATCGGCCATAACCTGTTTATATCAAAAAGCCCCAAATTGCTCAAGAACACAAACCCTAGATTATTCAAAATTTGAAGTTTAAGGCTTCTAATCATGTTAAACAACATCAATCTAGGTTATACAAGCATAATACATAAACAATTTAAGTCTAATTACACTAAAAAGCATCAAAATCAAATTGGGGAAAAAATAGCTCAAGAACACTAAAATTCGAATTAAATGGTGTTTAGGTGTAGAAATTTACCGTTTTTCTTGAGTAATTCTTAGATATCATCCTTCTCAACATGATTTTAGCAAAAAATTTGGTGATTAACGGTTAAAAATTGAGATTTTGGGGGGTGATTTTCGGGTTTTTTCGGCAGTATTTCGCAGCTATTTTTCGCAGTGTTTTTGTGTTTTGTGTGTACTGATCGTTCAGCTCTTTTTATTTTTTTTCTGGATTTTGGTCCCTCCGCGAGTCGCGGAGATTTAAGCTCCAAACTCCGCGACTCGCGGAGTTTGCTCTCTTTTTTTTTTTTTTTTTTTTTTTTTTTTTAAAAGGTTTAACTTATAAAAACAATTAAGAAATTAATTTTAAAATTTTGTTTCCCTTGTTATTTAGGACGAGGTCGTTTCGGATCGATGTCCTAGTCCGTCCTTCGACAAAATTTTAAAATTTGTCTTTTTGTAGCGATTGTTTTAAAAGCTAAGATTTTTGGGTTTTTTCAATGTTTTTGGCATACTTTAAATCAATAAGATTAAAAATAATGATAATAAAAGTTCTCGTCCCTCCCTCGGGTAAAGCAATTTCGGTTCAAAGACCTAGTCTTCAACTTACGACGAATTTTAAAAATCATATTCTTAACTTAATGAGATAAAGTAAATTTTTGTTTTTAAATTCACACAACTTAAATATAAAATTCAAAATTAATATTAAAAATTCACACCAAACTTAAAATTTGAAATGCATAAAATTAAAAATTTATATTTTAAAAATTAAAAATTCACACCAAACTTAATTTAAAAATTCATATTATAAATTCATACCAAACTTATATTAATTTTTCAAATATTTACAATTTTAAATATATTGTTTTTATAAAGTTTACAATATTAATTTAAGGTTTAAATATTAAGATTAAAAACATGGTAAAAATAAAATTAAAAATCTTTTTGTCTTTTTATCCCACTTTAATCAATCAAATATTATCAAAAATATGCGCCCCTCTTTTCGGTAAAGTAATTTCGGTTCAAAGACCTAATTTAACTCATGACGAATTTTTGAAATATTTTGGGTTGAATGATTAAAGATATTTATACCTTAAGAATAAACGTTAAATTTCGCAGTGATGTAATAAATTTTTGAAGGATATCAATAATTTCGGTCGCCAAACCTAATTTTATTTAATACCAATTTAATACTGAAAGGATCCGAAACTAATCATCCGGACGTTGTCCATATTGATTACAAACGAATTACAATAGTTGATAACATTGCGAGGTACTTGCCCTCTATATGATACATCTTACAAACGTTGCATTTATTCTTAAAAGGCAATCTATAGTTACATCCATAATTGACATATTCGCCTGACATTTCATAATATTCAAATGACCTAAACCGCCATTTACTTAATAATAGTCTCTATGAACTTCAATGACTCGAATGCAACGCCTTATGATATAAGTCCTTAATGGCCTCAAGTAGTATCCTTAGTACGAGATAATGCACAGCGGAAGACTTAATTCATACCTGAGAATAACATGCTTTAAAATGTCAACATAAAGTTGGTGAGATATAGGTTTAATGTCGACAGCGATATAAATATAGACCACAAGATTTCATATATAAACATTTTAATAAAAATATTCTAAGTGGTTGAGCACTTGGTAACCATACTTAACAATTAATCACGTCGCATATTCCCTTTAATATGAAATCTTACTACACTGTACCAAGTGTAGTCACGAAACGAAGTACTGTGCAACCGTTGAATACTGGTCGTCTAGTCCGGTTGGGGTTGTCAGGCCCGATAGATCTATCAACAGGATTCGCGTTTACAATACCGCTGTAAATATTAGTTACCAAGCTACAGGGAAGTATGCCAGTGGTACAACTCAACGTAGAATATATTTTTCAGTTACTTGTGTCCATAACGTAAAACATAAAATACATGTATTCTCATCCCGAAATATTTAGAGTTTAAAAATGGGACTATATACTCACTTTCGTCTTGAAGATATATATAATTTGACTTGGTCTCCGGTTGATATCACGAACCTATCCATATATAATATATCAATACCTTTTCTTTTTAAACAAACGTCACATATATATACTTGTTATACTTTTAATACTTTGAATAATTCCTTAGTCCGTAGTTAGCAGCTCGTTGTTAGTAATTCAATTTTAATGGTTCATTTTTAGATGTTTAATATACCCGCAATGAAATAAATAAAACCCCCAACGAAATAAATAAAACCCCATCGTATATGTATTGGTCAAGATTAATCTTGACCCACGGTACCGGTGTTGTCAAATGACGTGTTGCGTACAAACATGGGATCTTATGATTAATCTTCTCGTGTTGTTTACGGGTGATCCTGAACCATATAAAATTGAATTATAAGTATATATATATAAAATATCATGTTATCTTAGAAATATGTGATTTATTTAATTTTTCCCAATTAATCCCGAAGTTAAACAAGTCTAGTATAACCAATTTTGTTTCGGTCATAGTTTCTTCGTTACAAATCCGTTTTCGTTGATTCAACTTGCCATCTCCTTGGATCGAGTCCCTCTTTAAGACTATGAACTGAAAATACCTTGGTTTGTATTCAAAATCACACGGCATAGGTAAAACTTTAGTGAAACTTATGAAGTTAAACATTTTTGTTACAAAAAAATAACACTTAATGACCATTTTTCTAAAAATACTTATACTTTGAATTAAATCATGAAATTTTTATGTGTTAACATATTTATAGTAAAAATCATTTTTTCCAGAACATAAACCTCCAATTCAAAGTTTAAGATAGTTTTTAATTATCCAACCCAAAACAGTCCCCGGTTACACTCCGACGTCGTAAAAACAGTTTTTAAGATATTCTTTGAAAAACCAAGTTATACCTTGTTAAGTTAGCATATATTTAAGTTATATTACAGGTCTTGAAGTATTTTAAAAGTTAAGTTAGAAGGATCTATTTAGTTTGCAAACAAGTTTGAAAACTTTCAAACTATGTTCTTGTTGTTAAAATTGTATACCACAAAATATGATAGCTATATATATATGAATCGAATAAGGTTATGAACATAGATACTACCTCAAGTTCCTTGGACAAGGTTGCTGTAAAAGAGGAGTAAAAAGCTAGAACCAAAAGGGTGATGGAATTGGATGAAAGATTGGAAGTAAGTTTGTGTTCTTGGAAGGATTTCTTGAAGTGTTTTTGTATGGTTTTCTTATGGTGTTTAAGTAAGGTTTTTGAAGCTAAATGATGGGGAAAATGCTTGGAGATGATCAAGTATGAAGTTAAGAGTATTTTGAGAGAGAAATGGAAGTGTAAGTATGAGAAAATGGGGTGAAGAAATGGTGTGCATGCATAAAAACGTTTTTAGGTTATAAAGGAAAAAAAAGATACCTAACTTTGTTTTCTTGCTAAATAATTCATGCTACTTGACAAATGGTTGGTTCCACATGTTTCTTAATCATTTAAGGCTGCTAAGGAGCAGATTTTTATTGGTATATACCAATAGTAAATACATCTAGAAGCTGTGTATGATACGGGTACATATACCCTAGGTATACGTATAGAAATCTTTGAGAAAACGGAACGAGGATTCAAATATAGCTATCTTTTGTAAATATACTTATATTGTTTTATGTATTTAAGTCTTTAAAAGTGATTAAATACATTACTTATACGATATATGTATAAACATTATAGGTCATAAGTATTTAAGTCAAATAACGTTACGTATGGTTATCGTTTTGAAAACTTAAGTTAGTAGTTTCAAAATATACTTATAACTTATTGTTATTAATACAAAATGAGATATTAAAACATTCTTAGATCATGTTAAATATGTATATATACATATATATACACAAACGTATAATTATCATATATTGTATAGTTCGTGATATCATCGGTCAAACTAGACGGTCAAACGTTGTGTAAAACTCTTTTCGAAAACATAAGTCTCAACAATTTGGATTGCTTATCATGTTGGTAAGGTTTAATTTATGTAAATATTAATCTTATAAGTATAGAACGATCGAAAAAGTACGGGTCAACTTTAGGGTTTTTGCTTATCGTGTCGGAACCATATAGAGATTAGAGTTTAAATTTGGTCGGAAATTTCCGGGTCGTTACAAATACTTTTTAGCGAACAAATTAGCGTTTATTATCAAAAGGTTAAAAATAAATAAAAACAAAAACTGTACAGACATACCTGTGAAATAGATTTCTTAGTTATATGATCTATTATATTCATAAGATAGTCGGTTTAATTGGTTTTCCATGGCTGCATAGGCGTAACCTCGAGCATTCATTGTCTTTTCTTCTAAACATATGAACGGTCCGTCTCTGCATAAAGTAACAAATTCGGTATTTGAATAGGTTTGATTATTTGAACATTTACCTCCATGTGACCATTTTCCGCATTTGTGACATCGTTCTAGGTGTCGTGCTCTTCTTTTCGCTGCGGATTTTGATTTTCCTTTACCAAATTGTAACTTATTATCTTCGCATCTGGATCCTTTTCTAACTCCGTCCATTCTTTCTCTGATTACTGATACTAATTCACTCGGTAGTATGTCATTATTACGTTTAATGATCAAAGCGTGTAGCATTAGACCATGGTTTAGTTCACAGGCAGTCTTCATTTTGTAAAAACCTAAAAAAAATAAAAATTCAGAATGGGGGGAGAAGACTAGTTCTTTAGGGTCTGCTAGGGAAAGACCATTCGGGTTCCATTTTCGAGAACTACACGAAAACAGACAATCTAACTCTAACAGAAATACATATTATCCTTTAAAGACTTGATTCTCCCCACACTTAGTTAGCTGTGGTGTCGAAATTGTGATTAACTTCGTTGTCGACTTCCATCGGACCATGTATGTAATGTTTAACTCTGTGACCATTAACTTTAAATTCAATCCCATTTGAATTTATCAATTCTATCGTTCCGTATGGGAAAACTCTTTTGACTATGAATGGTCCAGACCATCTTGATTTCAATTTTCCAGGAAATAGCCTGAATCGTGAATTGAAAAGAAGAACTCTGTCTCCTTCTTTAAATTCCTTTGAACTTCTGATTCTTTTATCATGCCATTTCTTCGTTCTTTCTTTATAGATTAACGAATTTTCGTATGCTTCATGTCTTAATTCTTCTAATTCGTTTAGTTGACTTAATCGTAGACGTCCGGCTTCATGTAAATCAAGATTACATGTCTTCAAAGCCCAAAATGCTTTGTGTTCAATTTCTACTGGAAGATGACATGCTTTTCCATAAACAAGTCTAAAAGGTGTGGTTCCAATTGGAGTTTTGTAGGCTGTTCTAAAAGCCCAGAGTGCATCCTCCAATTTAATGGACCATTCCTTTGGATTTGATCCTACGGTTTTCTCTAGAATACGTTTTAAAGCTCGGTTGGTATTTTCAACTTGTCCACTTGTTTGTGGATGATATGCGGTGGAGATTTTATGAGTTACTCCATATCTTTTAAGAACTTTCTCAAGTTGATTATTACAGAAATGAGTACCCCGATCACTTATTAAAGCTTTCGGTGTTCCAAACCTTGCAAAAAGACGTTTTAAAAAGTTGACTACAACTCGTGCATCATTAGTTGGGAGAGCTTGTGCTTCCGCCCATTTAGATACATAATCAATGGCTACGAGTATATATAAATTATTATGAGATTTTGGAAATGGACCCATAAAGTCAATACCCCAAATGTCAAATACTTCACATACTTGGATGACATTTTGTGGCATTTCATCACGTTGACTTATTTTTCCGGCCCTTTGACATGCATCACAGGATTTGCAAAGAAGGTGTGCGTCTTTGTAAATTGTAGGCCAATAGAATCCAGCTTCATAAACTTTTCTTGCTGTTAGTTGAGGCCCATAATGCCCTCCTGTTGGTCCTGTGTGACAATGGTTTAAAATTTTACTAGCTTCATCTCCAAATACACATCGGCGTATTATTCCATCGGGACAACTTTTAAACAGATGTGGATCTTCCCAGAAATAGTGTTTTATATCACTGAAGAATTTCTTTCGTCTTTGGTACGATAATCCTTTTTCAAGGAATCCACAAACTAAGTAGTTTGCATAGTCTGCAAACCATGGGATTTCTTTATAATCTATCTTCAATAGATATTCATCAGGAAAGTTGTCTTGTATGGTCGATTCATTCAGAACTTCTAATTCGGGATTTTCAAGACGAGAAAGATGATCAGCGGCGAGATTTTCTGCTCCTCTTTTATCTCGGATTTCAATATCAAACTCTTGTAAGAGTAAGATCCAACGGATTAATCTTGGTTTAGCATCTTGTTTTGAAAATAGGTATCTAAGAGCAGAATGGTCGGTATAGACCACCGTTTTTGCTAGAACGAGATATGATCGAAATTTGTCAAAAGCAAAGACAATAGCAAGGAGTTCTTTTTCAGTAGTTGTATAGTTCGTTTGTGCTCCTTGTAATGTCTTACTAGCATAATATATAGGTTGAAATCGTTTTTCAATCCTTTGTCCTAAAACGGCTCCCATTGCAAAATCACTTGCATCGCACATTAGTTCAAATGGTAGATTCCAATTTGGTGTTATCATGATCGGTGCATTAGTGAGTTTCTCTTTAAGAATATTAAAAGATTTGATACACTCATCTGAAAAGATGAATGGAGCATCCTTTTCTAGGAGTTTATTCATAGGAGTGGCAATTTTAGAAAAATCTTTTATAAAACGTCGGTAAAAACCGGCATGCCCTAGAAAACTCCTAACCCCTCTAACATTGGTGGGATGTGGAAGTTTAGCAATTACATCTACTTTAGCTCTATCCACTTCAATTCCTTCTTTTGAAATTTTGTGTCCAAGAACGATGCCTTCTTTAACCATGAAATGGCATTTCTCCCAATTAAGTACTAGATTTGATTTTTCGCATCTAATTAGCATTCGTTCCAGATTAACTAGACATGATTTAAATGTATCACCGAAAACTGAAAAGTCATCCATGAATACTTCCATGCATTCTTCTATCATGTCGTGAAAAATCGCCATCATACACCTTTGAAAGGTTGCAGGGGCGTTACAAAGTCCAAATGGCATGCGTTTGTAAGCAAAAGTACCATAAGGGCACGTGAATGTGGTTTTCTCTTGATCTTCGGGTGCTATTGGAATTTGAAAATATCCGGAAAATCCATCTAGAAAACAATAGTAACTATTTCCGGCTAATCTTTCCAACATTTGATCTATGAAAGGTAAGGGAAAGTGATCTTTTCTGGTGGCGTCATTTAATTTTCTATAATCAATACATACACGCCATCCTGTTACAGTCCTAGTAGGAATAAGCTCATTTTTCTCATTTGTAATGACAGTCATGCCACCCTTCTTAGGCACGCATTGAACTGGGCTTACCCATGGACTATCAGAGATTGGATATATCAAACCTGCATCTAGCAGTTTAATAATCTCTTTCTTAACTACATCTTGCATATTAGGATTTAGTCTTCGTTGGCGTTGCACATACGTTTTATGACCTTCTTCCATAAGGATTTAATGTGTGCAATACGAAGGACTTATTCCTTTAATATCATGAATCTTCCATGCAATGGCTGGTTTATGAGCTTTCAACACATAAATGAGCTGTGATTTCTCATTTTCAGTAAGAGAAGACGATATTATTACAGGTAATTCAGATTCACCATGTAAATAAGCGTATTCCAAATGGTTTGGAAGTGGCTTTAACTCTAATTTCGGAGGTTCTTCTATCGATGATTTATATCGATATCTGTCTTCTTCTTTTAGCATTTGAATTTCTTCTGTTGTTGGTTCATATCCATTAGCTATAAGTGTAGCTAACATTTCAGCTTCATCAATTGGTTCATTACCTTCTCCTAAAGAACATTCTCCTGTTCCTTGTAATTCTGGAAATTCTTCTAATAATTCTGCATGTGCATCTATAGTTTGAATATAATAACATGTATCATCTGCAGATTGCAGTTGTTGCATTGCTCTATCAACTGAAAAGGTAACACTCTCATCCTCTATACTTAGGGTCAGTTTCTTACCGAACACGTCTATCATTGCTTTAGCCGTGTTTAAGAATGGTCTTCCTAATATGAGAGGAACTTGAGAATCTTCTTCCATGTCCAAAACAACAAAATCTACTGGAAATACTAAAGTACCAACTTTAACTAGCATGTTCTCCATTATCCCTCTAGGATATTTTATTGATCTATCGGCTAGTTGTATGCTTATTCTGGTTGGTTTTAATTCTCCAAGGTCTAGTTTAGTGTATAGTGAATACGGCATTAGATTTATACTAGCACCTAAGTCTGTCAATGCTTCTATTGAACTAAGACTACCCAGAAAACATGGAATTGTGAAACTTCCTGGATCAGATAATTTTTCTGGTATCTTATTCAACAGCACTGCTGAACAATTAGCATTCATAGTAACAGCCGAGAGTTCTTCCATTTTCTTTCTATTTGAGATTAGATCTTTCAAGAATTTAGCATATCTTGGCATTCCTGAAATCACATCAATGAAAGGAAGATTTACATTTATCTGTTTAAACATATCCAAGAATTTGGATTGCTCGGCTTCAAGTTTTTCTTTCTTCATTTTACTCGGGTAAGGAAGTGGTGGTTGGTATGGTTTAACATAAGGTTTATCCTTAACTGTGTTATCTTCATTAACCTTTTCAACTACCGGTTCTTTTTCCTTATCTTGATCAGGTTGTGGTTCTTGTGGAGTAGGAATAGTTTCATCAGAAGTTACAGGTATTTCAGGTGATTTAAGTGTTGTACCACTTCTTGTGGTAATAGCTTTAGCTGTTTCATTCCGGGGGTTAGCATTTGTATCACTAGGTAGACTTCCCAGTTTTCTTTCACCTATTAACCTTGCTAGGTTACTTACTTCTTGTTCCAGATTTTGAATAGAAGCTTGTTGATTTCTAAATGCTTGAGCATTTTGTTCATTAGTTTGTTTTTGAGATGTGAAAAACTGCGTTTGAGTTTCAACTAGCTTCGTCATCATATCTTCTAAATTCGGCTTTTTATCATCGGTTTGTTGGTATTATTGGATACTTGTTGATTGCTAGGACCTTGTTGGTTGTTGTATGGAATATTTCGGTTATAATTCTGGTTTTGATTGTAAATCGGTCTTGGCGGTTGATAATTATTCTGATAATTATTTCCAGGCCTTTGGTTTATGTATGAAATATTCTCTCTTTGTTCCATTGTTAATTCAATACTGAGACAATCTTTTGTCAAATGTGGTCCTCCACACTGCTCACAACTAATTCGTATTGAGTGAATATCCTTAGTCATCTTTTCCATTCGTCTCTCGAAAGCATCTATCTTTGCCGAAATGGAATCTAAATCATGGCTAGAATCGGCTCTAGCTGCTTTAGATGATCTAATGATATCTTTTTCTTGGTGCCACTCATGTGAGTGGGAAGCAGTGTTATCAATAATTTTGTAAGCATCAGTTTCGGTTTTCTTCATAATAGAACCACCAGCTGCTATATCTATGTCTTTTCTTGTAGTGATGTCGCATCCTCGGTAGAATATTTGTACTATTTGACAGGTGTCTAAACCATGTTGCGGACATCCTCTTAATAACTTTCCATATCTTGTCCACGCCTCATATAGAGTTTCATTTGGCTTCTGTGTGAACGTAACAATTTCTGCTTGAAGTCTTACGGCTTTAGATGCAGGAAAGAATTGTTTAAGAAATTTGTCAATTAAAACGTCCCATGTATCGATCGCCCCTTCAGGTAACGATTCCAACCAATCTTTGGCTTCTCCCTTTAAAGTCCAGGGAAATAGCATGAGATATATCTGTTCATCCTCCACTTCTCGTATTTTAAATAGTGTGCAGATCCTATTAAAGGTACGTAGATGTTCATTTGGATCTTCCTTCGGTGCACCACTAAATTGGCATTGATTAGTCACCATGTGTAGAATTTGTCCTTTGATTTCATAATCTGGCGCATTAATGTCTGGATGAGTAATTGCGTGACCTTGGCCAGTGCGTTTAGCTCTCATTCGGTCTTCCATACTTAAAGGTTCCAGATTCTCCATAATTGAATTTGTTGACTCGGTATCACTAGATGATTCTGATTTAATGGTTCGTTCCTCAACAATCTCTGTTTGAATGATTGGTGGTTCCGGAGGAAAGTTTAATGGTTCAGGATCTACGAACCGTTCCTGAATATTCTCTGGATTCTCAATTGTGATGTCGGGTTCAAAAAATGGATTATCGGAAATTTGAACTGAAGTACTTGGTTGACTAGATGACGATTCTAAAGAAAAATCAATGGCGGTTATATTTGTTAAACGATGTCTTGATCGAGTTACAGGTGGTGAACGTATAAAAGGTGATGAACGTCTTGCTCGGTGCATTCACTGAATATCCTATTAGTTTTTAAAAGGAAAGAAAAATTATAATAAGTTATCCAATCAATAGACTTTTCTGATTTTGCCCACGTTTCGAATAGCCAAAAGATGCAGCAGAGGGGCAGGATTCGTTTGGTCTCAATATAATTGAGGACTGTTTGGCTCTAATAACCCGGTCCACGT
Organism: Rutidosis leptorrhynchoides; assembly: GCF_046630445.1. Lineage (NCBI taxonomy): Eukaryota > Viridiplantae > Streptophyta > Magnoliopsida > Asterales > Asteraceae > Rutidosis > Rutidosis leptorrhynchoides. The sequence continues at coordinate 125,649,325 of NC_092338.1, read as the reverse complement.
ACAAATCCAACTATTACTACGAACCAGAAAATTTTGATGTCTATCAATTTAACCACTTAAAATAAGTTTTCGTAATTTTAAGAAATTTAGATAAGAAGTAGAATAAAAATCTATGTCCTAAAAACTAGAATGGCGAGAAATAAGAGAGAAAAAGAGTTCGTCGAAAAAGGTCGAAAAAGAAAAAATGGTTGAAAAATAAAAGGTGACGGAAAAATAAAAGAAACTTATAAAAACTTAAAAATACTTAACTAACCTAACCTTATTACTACAACTAACTTAAAATTATAATCGCAAATTGAAATTATTAATTGGAATGATAATTGATACATAGTAAAAGGTCTAAAAATATTAAAGCTTACAGGAAAAACTAAATCCCAAATGGAAATAACTTAAAAAGAAACTAAAACTTAAAAAGGCGTCGCAAAATTCTAAAGCACCTAAATCTTAGTCTAAAGAAAAAGCACTTAAGGAATTCTATGGCAAAGCCTAAAAATCTAGGAGTAAAAATAACTATAGCAAAAACTAAGTTTAAAATTAAATATGAGCTAAAAATACAAATATTACGCTACAACGATTAAAAAGGGACAAAATATAAAAATATACCAAAAAGTTGTAAAAAGTACAATTTTTATAAAAATATTATTTTTATATTATTTATTTTATTAAACTATTAATTTTACAATTTTAATAAAACTAATTAAACAAAATACATAAATTAATAAAAAGTAAAAATAAAACTAAAACTAATAATAATAATAATAGTAATTAGGTTAAATAATAATTATAATTAATAATATCCCGTAATTAATGCAGTTTTAGGGTTTCTGTTCGCGTGTCAGATGGCCTCCGCGAGTTGCGGTGATTAATGAGGAAAACCCCGCGAGTCGCGGGGTTCAGAAATTCAGTTGACAGCTGATAATTTTTACGCGTTTTTCTTTATTTTTTTTTTTTTTTATTTTCTGTTTTCTGTTTTTTAAATAAATAAAAGATTTTAAAATAAAACTTATATTTTTATAAACTAAAATAGAAATAAAGAAACTTATAAAACTTAAATATTTAACAAAATCTTAAAAATGCTTATATTTTTGTTTTTCTTTTTATATTTTTCAATAATTAAAACGTATTTTTACAAAAACGAATTTTAATAAAAGTAGATAAAAATCTTTTTTTTTTTTTATATATATTAGCGTTGCGCTTCCGGCTTTTAAGATAGTTCCCCGGCAGCGGCGCCAAAAATACTTGATGTTATGCGAGGTGTATATAAAATAGTTATTAATTTTAGCAGAAAACACTATTAAATACGATACAATTTTACACAAGATATTTATTTATTTATAGAATGGATATACTTAAACCTTGCTACAACACTTATAGGCAGTGTACCTAATCGTACAGTAGTGTAGTTTTTAGTAAGTCCGGTTCGTTCCACAGGGAAATCTTTAAACAAAGCTCAACGCTATATTAGTTTACTTTTATAAAAATACAAACATATATATAAGTAATATTATTATTATAAAAGGGGGTTTTTACCGTTTAATGACCGGTTTGTCGATTTTAAGATTTTAGTCGCAGTTAAAACCTAATGTAAAATATAAAATAAATACAAGACTTAAAATAAAGCGTAAAGTAAATAACGATAATGAAATTGCGAATAATAAAAATGCGATAAAATAAAATTGCGATAATTAAAAAGTACGATAATTAAAAGTGCGATTAAATAACAATAAATAAAAGTGCGATAATTAGAAGTGCAATTAAATATAAAATAAAAGAAATTAAATATGAAATAAAAGAATTATGCTTATTTAAACTTCCGTAATCATGATGTTTGACGTGTTGATTTTAGTTTTATGCCCATGGGTTAATTGTCCTTTGTCCTGGATTATTTAATATGTCCGTCTGGTTTTTGTCCATAACAGTCCATCAGTCATAAATATAAATTGCAAGTGTCCTCGTCAAATTATTATTATACCCGAAGTTAAATATTCCAACTAATTGGGGATTCGAATTGTAACAAGGTTTTAATACTTTGTTTAATGAATACACCAGGTTATCGACTGCGTGTAAACCAAGGTTTTACTACTTTGTTAACAATTACACCAATTACCCTTGAATGTAATTTCACCCCTGTTTTAATTATTCTAGTGGCTATTAATCCATTCCCGTGTCCGGTTAAATGAACGATTATTCGTACATATAAATACCCCGCCCATCGTGTCCGATCGAGTGTATATGGTAATTTATAGGGACGCCCAATTGTAAATCTTTATATTAACATTAACAAACTTTCATTTAGTTAAACAAATATAAAGCCCATTAATAGCCCATAGTCTAATTTCCACAAGTGTCGTTCTTTTATCCAAACCCCAATTATGGTACAAAGCCCAATTACCCAATTTTAGTAATTAGCCCAACATCATGATTACTTCGTTTTAAATAAGCATAATAATAACTTAGCTACGAGACATTAATATAAAAAGGTTGAACATAACTTACAATGATTAAAAATAGCGTAGCGTTACACGGACAGAATTTCGACTTACACCCTTACAACATTCGCTAACATACCCTTATTATTAGAATTATAATTAAAATTAAAATATAAATTATAAATATAAATATAAATTTTACGTATGAAGAGGAAGAAAAAGATGATATATTTTGATCAGAATTCGGTTGGCTTTATAGCCAGAGTTGAAATTTGGGGCTCCGCGACTCGCGGCAAAATGCTCCTCAAACTCCGCGAGTCGCGGAGATAGAAATTACAGCTCACACCCTTTGGAGTTTCTCTGCCGACGGTTTTTTTATATATATATATAATATATATATAATTAATTATATATTATATTATATTTATATGCATAGTTAACTTGTAATTTTTAGTCCGTTGCGTCGAGCGTTAAGAGTTGACTCTGGTCCCGGTTCCGGATTTTCGAACGTCCTTGCGTACAATTTTATATTTTGTACTTTGCGTTTTGAATCTTGTACTCTTGTAATTTCGAGACGTTTCTTATCAATAATTGGAACCTTTTTGATTGTCTTTTGTACTTTTGAGCTTTTTGGTTGTTTGCGTCTTCAATTCGTCGAATCTGTCTTTTGTCTTCACCTTTTATTATTTAAACGAATATCTCTTGTAAATAGAACAATTGCAACTAAAAGCTTGTCTTTCTTGAGGAATAATGCTATGAAATATATGTTCGTTTTTAGCATTATCAATCACCCTCAATAATTTAAATTGTTACTGATTTCTTGCAAATGAGGGCATTGCAAGATCTTAAGTGTGGGAAGGGGTTAAATTCTTTCGGATTTTTAAAATTTTTATCTTAAACACTTGGTTACCATTAAAAATACTAGTAACGTAGTAGTTGTATTAGAATCTAGTGCTCTCTGATGATAAAGAACAGCCCTAGTCTTATATACTGACTACCCAATTCTAGTAAAAATTTTCAAAATTTTCAATTAAATGAACTCAAAATCATGTTTATACATATTTATGAATGATAAAACTAGGTGTTAACACTGAAATTATTGTTACCTCAGAAAGGACATAAATTGAGAAACAAACCAAAATGTTAAAATTCATTTAAAATGGAATAGAGGACAATAAAAAGGAAAATAAAAGCCAAGTGTGGGAAAAATTACCAAGTTATCTTAAACATATGTCACATATTTCTGTAACAAATAACTGAAAATACTTTTGCTTTGGACTAAACTAAACTATTTTACCCGATGAAAGAAAAGAAGAGATGGATCTACACGATGAATCAATTCCATCACTAAAAGGAAGTAAAGTGTTCCGAAAAAGACACGCGCTTCTTGATTTAGGTCATGAAGTTGTCGTCCAGACCAGCTGTAGGTTGACGAAAAACCTAGAAAAGTCATCACTAAAATCAGCAGGAAATCCACGGACCTCAGCATTAAACAGGGTTGCCAAGTGGTCAGATTTATCCTAACCATGAGAAGGATTTATCTCATAAAATGGGGGGGCACCGTGCAAATTAGCTGAATAAGACTAATGAATCAGATCCCCATAAAGGATAATCTCCTTAAAGATTAAAAATCAGCTTTTAAGCCTGATATTACTCAATCTTAGAGATTGACCTTAAAGATTGAGAATTCAAACTCATGGAATTCAATGATATCTAAACTCGAGCTTGAACGAGAAAATATTTTGATCAAATTATAAACCGATTTGTTTTCTGAAAACCCATTTTCAATGCGTTCATTACCATTGAACGTAAAATCCTAGGAATTCACCTAGAATTCATTAGGTCACCTGAACTAAATCGGGTGTCAACCGTAAGAACGGTGGTTGCATAGCATGGTCGAAGATAGGACCTTGTGCCAGCCCAAAAAAATTATAGGATGAGCTTTACTATTGCTCCTACCAAGGATAGTAATTGGATCCGACACGTTTTTGACCATAATTAAAAGCATGTCAGGGGACATTGCCTTAACAGTTGCTTGTTCAACGCTTTCCTTTACAACCGGACGGTAGTTTACTAAAAGGTAATATACGGAGCAAGTATACTGGATGTGTGCTTTCCTAAATACAAGGTTAGCAAGTGGGTGACACAAAACCATAAGTTTTGAGCTAAAATTTTCAAATCTGAAACCCACCAAGCCCACAAAAATATTTTGCAAACACCGGTGAAGGGTTATTCCGGAAAACTTATCTAGGGTAAAAGCTAGATTGAATTTTCAAAGATCAAATGTTTTCATAAAGATCCAATTTCCTTAATGGATCTAAATTTTTATATAGTCATATGGGACTGTAAACCACATCGTTACTACCATTGTTTATACCGCCGTATAGAAATCAATGATGTACAAAGTGTGAAGAATAAAGAAGTGATTCTAATATTTCAAGACTATATTGCTTGAGGACAAGCAAAGCTCAAGTGTGGGAATATTTGATAATGCTAAAAGCAGACATATATTTCATAGCATTATTCCTCAAGAAAGACAAGCTTTTAGTTGCAATTGTTCTATTTACAAGTGATATTCGTTTAAATAATAAAAGGTAAAGACAAAAGACAGATTCGACGAATTGAAGACGCAAAGGTCCAAAAAGCTCAAAAGTACAAAATACAATCAAAGAGGTTCCAATTATTGATAAGAAACGTCTCGAAATCACAAGAGTACAAGATTCAAAACGCAAAGTACAAGATATTAAATTGTACGCAAGGACGTTCAAAAATCCGAAACCGGGACCAGAGTCAACTGAAAGGACCCGTTCATATACATTATAAACGATTCACAATAGTTGATTACATCGCGAGGTATTTGACCTCTATATGATACGTTTTACAAACATTGCATTCGTTTTTAAAAGATAAACTTTCTTTACATCAAAAATTGACGGCATGCATACCATTTCATATTACATCCAACTATAATTGACTTAATATTAATCTTGATGAACTCAACGACTCGAATGCAACGTCTTTCAAAGTATGTCTTGAATGACTCCAAGTAATATCCTTAAAATGAGCTAATGCACAGCGGAAGAATTCTTTAATACCTGAGAATAAACATGCTTTAAAGTGTCAACCAAAAGGTTGGTGAGTTCATTAGTTTATCATAATCCATCATTTCTGTAATAGTAATAGACCACAAGATTTCAGTTTCTATAAATATCCGTACACTCGCAAGTGTATAAAAGTATTCTATAAGTTGTAGGCACCCGGTAACAAGCTTTAACGTTCATGTTTTACCCTCTGAAGTACACCAGATCAGGTGTGTTTAAAATAACCTCGAAGTACTAAAGCATCCCATAGTCAGGATGGGGTTTGTCAGACCCAATAGATCTATCTTTAGGATTCGCGCCTACCGTACATAGACAAGTAGTTTAATGTTACCAAGCTAAGGGTATATTTCTGGTTTAAACCCACATAGAATTAGTTTTAGTACTTGTGCCTATTTCGTAAAACATTTATAAATCAGCGCATGTATTCTCAGCCCAAAAATATATATAAAAAGGGAGCAAATGAAACTCACAATACTGTATTTCGTAGCAATTATGTATATGACGGCACTGAACAAGTGCAGTGTTTGTCTCGGATTCACGAACCTATATTAAGTATATATATTTATATGTTGGTCAATATCTGTCTAACAATTTAGGTCAAGTCGTAGTGTATCACAATCCTAATACTCGAGACCGACATGCAAAAGTCAACAAAAGTCAACTTGACCCAAAATGACTTCCAAAATCTATACATGTTTATTATATAACTTATATATAGTAGTTTTATATATTTAAATATATTTATCAGATCTTATTATACTAAATAATACAAGTCATTTATTAATAAATAAAAATTTATATTAAAATTCATATATGATAAAAATATACTTTTATATATCTCAAATAATAAAATTTATAAAATTCACTTAATATCATAAAAATATAGTGGTATGTATTATTAATATAATTACATTACGTGTGGTAAAAATATCTTTGTACGCATATTTATTTGATAATAATAATAATGATAAAAATAATAAAATGATAGTTTCAATAAAAATATTAATTTTTAGTAATAAAGATAATTTTAGTAATAACATCAACTGATAACAGTTATAATAATCGTTTTAATAATAATATTAAAATTAATGATAATTCAATTGACCATATCTTTTAATCCGTTCATCGAAACCACACGATTTCTAAATGAAAAGTTATTAATTTTTTCTTCAGATTTTCAACGACATGCATATCATATAACTTATCTCAGTAGCATATGTATCAAATTTGTGATTTATCATAAACTATTTAATGACAAAACTAAGCATACAAACATGCATAATCATATATACTCGAGCACTAGTCAGGGATACACTATTAATATATAAAAGATAAGATATGAATGCTCACGTATCAATATTGTGATTCAATATTGCAGGAAAGTACGTAGACGCAACGAAAATGATAAACGTTAGGTTGACCTCACGAGCAATACCCTCGATCAATACCCATAACCTTCATAGCTATAACCCATAATTTCCTTAGCTCTATCCCATTTGAAAACTTATTTTGAAATCGTCTGAATATAACTCCGTCGTAGTATTTTATGTATACTAATAATATCTTGAAATAATACTAAGTAAATATATATATATATATATATATGTAATTCGATTGAGAGAGTTTAGAGAAATATATTTTCAAGTTTCTATGAAATAATGAAACCTATTGAATTCTATTTATAATAGATTTTTGAATTATTAAAGTATGAATTATTAAAGTATGAATTATTAAAGTGAATTATTAAAGTATAAATTAAATTGAATTATTAAAGTATGAATTATTAAAGTGAATTATTAAAGTATGAATTATTAAAGTGAATTATTAAAGTATGAATTATTAAAGTATGAATTATTAAATTGAATTATTAAAGTATGAATTATTAAAGTTAAAGTAAAGTAAAAGTAAAGTAAAGGTAAAGTTAAAGTATAGTAAAAGTATAAAACTATGTACATATAATACGCGTATAAAAATATATATAATATTAATTTAAATCGTTATATATATATATATATATATATATATATATATATATATATATATATATTTAATAAAATAAAATATAAATATCGTTATCTTTATCATACTGGTTAAGTAATGAGTTGTCAAAAAAAATAGATTTCTTAAATCACAGTGGACCTCATAACATAGGCCCGTAATCATATCATAATGTATCTGATAATTCAATCATTTGATATTATCTCTTAATTCCGTCGATAAATATATCGAAACAAATATGTTTATGTAAAGTATCATATATCTAATACTTTGTTAATGTTTTCAGTTAATATTATATATTATATATACATATCTATATACACATAATTGTTCGTGAATCGTCGAACACGGTCAAAGGGTAATTGATTACATGAATGTAGTTCCAAACTTTTTGAGATTCAACATTACAAATTCTGCTTATCGTGTCAGAAACATATAAAGGTTAAGTTTAAATTTGGTCGAAAATTTCCGGGTCGTCACATCAACTCTCAACGCTCGACGCAACGGACTAAAAATTACAAGTCAACTATGCATATGAATATAATATAATATATAATTAATTCTTAAAATTAATATATATATTCTATTATATTTATAAAACGTCGGCACAAGGAAACAAGCAACATGTGAGCTCTCCCAGCTGGCCATGCGATCGCATGGTCAGGAAGAAGAAAGTCCATGCGATCGCATGGCATGAAAAGTCAGGCCACATCCCCTATAAATTCGCAGTTTGGTGAACGCAAAAAAAATATATATCTTTTCTCTTCTCCATTCATACGTAATATTTATATTTATAATTTATATTTTAATTTTAATTTTAATTATAATTCTAATAATAAGGGTATGTTAGCGAATGTTGTAAGGGTGTAAGTCCCAATTCTGTCCGTGTAACGCTACGCTATTTTTAATCATTGTAAGTTATGTTCAACCTTTTTACATTAATGTCTCGTAGCTAAGTTATTATTATGCTTATTTAATCCGAATTAATCATGATGTTGGGCTAAAAATATTAAAATTGGGTAATTGGGTTTTGTACCATAATTGGAGTTTGGACAAAAGAACGACACTTGTGGAAATTAGACTATGGGCTATTAATGGGCTTTATATTTGTTTAACTAAATGATAGTTTGTTAATGTTAATATAAAGATTTACAATTGGGCGTCCCTATAAATTATCATATACACTCGATCGGACACGATGGGCGGGGTATTTATATGTACGAATAATCGTTCATTTAACCGGACACGGGAATGGATTAACAGTCACTAGAATTATTAAAACAGGGGTGAAATTATGTACAAGGACACTTGGCATAATTGTTAACAAAGTATTAAAACCTTGGGTTACACTCAGTCGACATCCTGGTGTAATTATTAAACAAAGTATTAAAATCTTGTTACAGTTTAAGTCCCCAATTAGTTGGAATATTTAACTTCAGGTATAAGAATAATTTGACGAGGACACTCGCACTTTATATTTATGACTGATGGACTGTTATGGACAAAAAACCAGACGGACATATTAAATAATCCAGGACAAAGGACAATTAACCCATGGGCATAAAACTAAAATCAAAACGTCAAACATTATGATTACGGAAGTTTAAATAAGCATAATTATTTTATTTCATATTTTATTTCCTTTATTTTATATTTAATTGCACTTCTAATTATCGCATTTTATTTATTGTTATTGTATTTAATTGCACTTTAATTTTCGTACTTTTTAATTATCGCAAGTTTATTTTATCGCACTTTTATTTATTGAAATTTCATTATCGTTATTTACTTTACGCTTTAATTTAAGTCTTGTATTTATTTTTAATATTTTACATTTGGTTTTAACTGCGACTAAAGTTTTAAAATCGACAAACCGGTCATTAAACGGTAAAAACCCCCTTTATAATAATAATATTACTTATATATATATTTGTATTTTTATAAAAGTAAACTAATATAGCGTTAAGCTTTATTTAAAGATTTCCCCTGTGGAACGAACCGGACTTACTAAAAACTACACTACTGTACGATTAGGTACACTGCCTATAAGTGTTGTAGCAAGGTTTAAGTATATCCATTCTATAAATAAATAAATATCTTGTGTAAAATTGTATCGTATTTAATAGTATTTCCTTCTAAAATTTAATAGTATTTTATACCCCTTAGCTTTAACATCAATTATTCTCTTGATTCTTGATTTTTTAATTTTTTCTTAATTTTTCTTGACATGATATGTCATGTATTATGATATTATACTAGTGAAACGACTCGTGAAATCACGGGTTTGTTTAAGCGAATCAATTTAATGACATGTTTCAGGTATTAAGTGAATGTAAATACTAAAGTCATTTATTTTAATGATCCGTTTGACTAAGAAACTCGTCGTTGTTATTATAAATATATAGAGACGTGTATTTTCGCATACATATGTAAGGTAGTTAATTTCGTAAAAAGAATCCATATTTGAATATTAATAATATAATAATTATAATTATAATTATAATTATTATATTAAAAGTAATAATAATAATAATAATAAGTTCGCTCAAACACTGTGATGACCCGGAAATTTCTGACCAAATTTAAACTTAATCTTTGTATGATTAACATTTCCGACACGATAAGCAAAGTCTGTAAACTGAATCTCAAAATTTTTGAACTACTTTCATATATTCAAATACCTTTCGGTTGTTCTTGACAATTCGCGAACAATTATATGTATATAGATACATATACATATATATATATATATATATATATATATATATATATATATATATATATACACTATAACTTGAAAACGTAACAATGTATTAATTGTTTAATACCGTACATTAAACTTATTGGTTTAAATATTTATTTAAATATATATGATAAGTTAGAATATTAATTGTATGAATAACTTGCGACGTATATTTTAAAACGTGTTTAAAAATATTGAGAATAGATATTAACTTGGTTATGAAACGTTTGATAAATACTATTATATTAATAAATAATGAGACAATGATTTATAGAAGTAAATGACCAAAACACTCGAAAGATTAAGATATACTTTGAGTGATATAGTTTATGGATAATTTAAGGCTATATTTTGACAAAGGTACGTGTCACGAAACGTAAAATGCAAGTTTTCTAAGTGTACGAAAATGCATTTGAGAAACCGAAACCGGGACATAAGTTGAGTAACAACGTACGAGTCATCGGAACGAAAATTACAGGTCAACTATGCACATGAATTTAATATAATATATAATTAATTATATAAATTAAATATATTATATATATTTAAATAATATGTCGACAAACAAGAAAACAAAAGTTTGTGAGCTGGATCAGAGGGCCATGCGATCGCATGGCCTTGAAACACAAATCCCATGCGATCGCATGGGGTGCTTTTTCAGAAAAAGTTCTATAAATTGCACGATTCTGGTTCAGTTTTCTCACACTTTATAGTACTCCGTATTACTTATGTTATTTATTTAATTTATTATTTATAATTATTATAATTATAATAATAATAATTATTATTATTATTATTATTATTAATATTAAGATTATTATTATTAATCTTATTATTAATAGTATTAGTATTATTATTTTTACGATACAAAAATAATAATATATATATAATATCACGACGGAGGGATGTCCAAATGATTTCGAAACGGGTTTTCGAGCAAGCTAGAGCTAAGAAAATTATGGGTTATTGTCAAAGAGGTTATGGGTAATATTCGGGGGTATATTTGTGAATCAAATCTAGTGTTTATCATCTCTGTTGCGTCTACGTAATTTCCTACAATATTAAATCTCAATATTGGTACGTAAGCACTCATATTTTATCTTTTATATATTAATTGTGTATCCATATCTAGTGCTCGAGTATATATATTTATACATGCTTGTATGCTAAATTTCGTCGCTAAACAGTTTATAATGATTCACGAATTAAATACATATATTACTGGTAAAAGGTATATGATATACATGTTTTTGGAAAGCTGGCGAAAAATCAATAACTTTTGATTTAGATATCGAATAGTTTCGATGAACGGATTAAAAGATACGATCAACTGAATTATGATTGACGTTAATTGGAATTGCTTTTGAATCTGCAATTAATATTTAAAACAACTTGTTTGCAAGATTGATAAATTGGATTTTTGAATATTACCAACCGAGTAAATGAATCCTTATATAAGGTATGTCTCGTTTTCTTAAACTATTGTCAAAATTGAATTTTTGAAATGACTTTGGATAACTTTTGTATGTCGATCTCGAGCATTAGGATTGTGATACACTATGACCTGACCTAGCTTGATAGACATTTATTGACCAACATATATTCACTAGGTTGAGATCTACGGTTATCTGGTAATCCGAGTTTCGATCACAATTTGGTGAATAACTTTATATGCTGCTAAGGTGAGTTTCATATGATCCCTTTTACCCATTACATTTTTGGGCTGAGAATACATGCAAATGCTTTATTAACTGATTTACAATATTTATATGCTTGAGTTTCATACGATCCCTTTTTCTCTATACATTTTTGGGCTGAGAATACATGCACTTTATTTTAAACTCAATGGATACAAGTACATACTTAATTCTACACTGAGTTTGAACCGAAAATCCCTTAGCTTTGGTAACTGTTAACTGCCAGTTATAAGAACTGGTGGGCGAGAGTAGTAGTATATGGATCCATAGGGCTTGACATCCCCGTCTGTTCCAGGTATAGAAACCCTAGCCTGAACTATAAAACAGATGTATGCTATTTGAGTTTAGTACACGTTGGTTTGCGTGTATTGTACATGTTGGTTGCATGTATGTTAAAACAGGGGTGCTTATTATAACGTTAAAGTTTAGTTACCAGGGTGCTCAATCTTGTAGAATATTTTGATAAACGTTTCTGGATGAAACAACTGAAATCTTGTGATCCATCTTTATGTACAGATTATGCAAAACATTAAAACTATGAACTCACCAACCTTTGTGTTGACACTTGTTAGCATGTTTATTCTCAGGTTCCCTAGGAGTCTTCCGCTGTTTGATTATATGTTAGACAAGCTATGTGCATGGAGTCTTACATGGCATATTTTTCAAGGAAACGTTGCATTCACCAAATCATCACCATGTATCTTATTTTGACTGCATTTTCAACGGAAGTACTATTGTAAACTATTATTTATGGTGATTGTCTATATGTAGAAATCATCAGATGTCGAAAACCTTTGATTTAAATATTCATTTATGGTGTGCCTTTTCAAAAGAATGCAATGTTTACAAAACGTATCATATAGAGGTCAAATACCTCGCAATGAAATCGATGAATGACGTGTTTGTCCATATGGATTTGGAGCGATCGTCACAGTTGGTATCAGAGCGTTGGTCCTAGCGAACCAGGTCTTGCATGAGTGTGTCTAACTGATAGTTGTTAGGATGCATAAGTAAGTCTGGACTTCGATCGTGTCTGCATGTTAAAAGTTTTGCTTATCAGTTCTTGTCGGAAATTACATGCTTATCATTCTTAAGTCTAGACACGTTTTCCTGCATTTATTGCATAAATAGTGTATAGACAAAAATACATATCTTAGCGTATCTGTTACTGTAAACTTTTCCTGACATCTTCCGAAAATTTCTCCATGATTTATGGAATTTGGTATTATATATACATATGTAAATTATGTATTGAAGAATACCAAACTAAATTCTATAATCTAATTCGTATAAAAAAAAATCATCTCCATAATTATACAAGATGGATCCCGTATCTAGTTCAAAATCCTTAAACTCCGACAGCTATTCTGATATGGATATTCACCTGAATTCCAAAGACAATGTAACAGGAATGGATCAACCAATCAGCCATCACCTATTCTTGATGAATTGGAGATGGGTTCGTAGCCTACTTAATTATTGGAGACAAGAAGAAGGCGATCCCTTCCATCCACCACATTGCCCTCTGGGCGAAGAACCTGAAGCACTTACCGGCGAACCTGTTCGTAATACCATTTTCTCTCTCATCTCCAAAATATCTCGTCATGATCATATACTCTCTCAAATTCTGGATCTTATTCATCCGCTCGTCCGAACCGCCAATCATCCCGGTGTAGTAGAAGAAGTCAACGAGCTTCGTGCTCGGGTAGTGGCTTTGGAGAATATAGTGCAAGGGTTACTGGCACCAGCAACATCACCGGCATCAACAGTACCACCGACAACAACGCTAATAGTACCATTACCACCACCAACAACATCCGCATCGCAAACCTCAACTTCACAATCTGTCCCACGAGCATCAACGTCATACGCACCGTAGTTACCAAGAAATACCAGCAACAATAACCGATGAAGTATTAACTCATTTCCCCTGAAGAAATTTTATGTATATTTAATATATATAAATTTTGAAATCAAAATAAATCTTTTTGTACCAAGTTATTACGTGTGAATCTTAACTGGTAGGTACTACTCGGTTAATTCATATTACTAATATGCTATGATGTACATCCTTCGTTAATGACTTAACTATCGTTAACTACAATCTCTGTTTCCAACTCAATGAATTCCATTTCATAATAAACTAAGTATATTATTCAATTATATGGTTGATTTTATACTTTCATCTTCGATGTATTCGAAACTTTCTAGAAAACATCATTCGTACCTTGTGAAGTTAGCAAGAGTTCCATGAGCACCAACATGATTCACTGAGAAAATATCAATAAAACTGAGTATTGATTACATTAGTGAAATACTCCGTAAAGATTATTAAATCTTTAATGTTTTAGAGATTATTCATTTCTAATTCAAGTCAAAAATCAAATGAGCTTAATATGATATTAACTCATCAAATCTGTATTACATCTGAAGAAAATATACATACATATATTTTCGTAAAAACGGTAATAAAATTCTTTTGTACAAAATATTACTTGTGAAATCTTTAACGGGTAGGTAATTCCCGGGAAATATATAAGTTCACAATTAATATGTTATACTGTACATTCTTCAACTTTGATTCAAAAATTATTAACTATGCTCACAGCGATATACAATCGTTTCCATACAAATTCAATTACATATTCTGATATTGACGGATCAGAATCTAAGTCAAGATTTAACGGGTAACATCATTCTTAGATCCCTACATCTTTCAAAGCTATACTTTGACTTCAAAAATGTGAAAGATCCTTTAGCATTGTTATTACTGAAAATAACCTTGCAATTTCTTTTCAAAGTATCCAGTATTATCAACCGTTCAACCAGTCAACGACGACCTTTCAGACTTGTAACTTTGGCATATACGTTTTTGTTATCGGGGAATCTTTCATGTTCCACCACATTAGCAGTAAATTTACTAACAACTTCATTGATCTTTGACCTTCCGAAAAATCCTTATACTCATTGAAACCGTATTATGTACTCATCCACATATTGTAATGGCAATTGCCATACCAACTATCGGGAATTAGCAATCAGTATTTTGAAATCTTGTAGCACGTCTACGCCAACAGTTATATGTGTACATATAACGTCTACCTCCTGGACTTACATACTTCGAATGTTAAGTTTCCGAAAAACACCCCAAACTACAAAACTAGTTCTCCGAATTTTGGAAAAATGTTGATGAAGCAGCAAAAACTATAAACGACCTTAACAGTCAAAAGTTTGATGATAAAGAATAGTATGGTGGTAAAGCTGAGAAAAAGAGAAGGTTTGGAATTGAAAAACGGATTGAGCAGACCATGAAGGAGGCTGTGGACAAATCACAAAGACTAAATCTACCTTCAAAGAATGCAAATGATTCAGAGTCTGCTGAAATCATTAGCGAATACCTTGCTCCTTACTCTAAAACCTTTGCGGACAATATTCTTCATCATCATCTTATCTTAAATATTCTAAGATATCATCGTATCTCCCATTATAAATATCCTCCATATTTCTGAAGATATTTTTCGAAACCATTCTTATCTGAAATCATTACCTCTTCGCGCTATCTGTGTTATATCATAAAAGAAACTATTTTAGTTTCTAAAATCTGAAAAATTCGAAAAAATGGATGTTTTGAAGTAATGTTGGAAACTGAAGCATGAGTTAGTATAATATAATGACACTTGATCAACGTGATTATATTACAGTAAGTCATGTTGAGTTTCTAATGGAACGTGACAAAGGTTCACATATTATACCCTCATCATGAACCATGTTACATAACTCTTTTATTCTATTTAACCTCTAAACATATAAAGAAAATATTTTTCTTGATGATTCGGTCTTTTTCGAGGTATTCTGGTAATTTGACAAGTCAGATTGTGCCATTACCGTTTCTTTCTTAGAACATTAATTATGTTCATTCCGAAATTCATACCTACGAATTCTGGATCATTATTCGCTTGACTTAAAGTCGGGAAGAGAGAACGGAAGCATGAAGCTCGGAAATATAACGGAGAATATAAAGCCCTATAACAACCCCGAAATTACAAACCGTGTATATCAATGCGTATAGCAATATAAAGACACGGGAGAATGAAAAACACTATAACCCCAAGGTAATGGTAGAAGAAAATAACTTCCTTTGGTGGTAGATGAAAAAGAAGAATGACAGATATGAAAGTTAAAAGTATATCAAGAATCAGAACTGGATGAAGCATTTCACAATCTTTTGAAGTATGAAATGAGGAAGAAGATGTAGGAGTGGTGAAAATAATGAAACGGAAGTAGTTAATTTATAGCAAAATATCAGACATAACAATCGAGGCAGATTACGCATTTAATCAAAGGAAATCATAATTTCCTTAAATTTCGAAGAATCAAATCTTATTATGAAGATTTCTATTCCTTAAATTTTGGAAACCAATCGTTACTACGTCAAAAGATAAGACGAATCTCTATTTCACTCTATTATGATAACTTCTCTCATACGCTTCGAGTAATTGGATTGTTTTATCCATATTATTCAAACAGTGATAAAACTCTATTTATCGACTCATATACGGTAGGAAAACATTTTTATTGTTAGTCATGACGACCTCACTCAAATTTCAGGACGAAATTTCTTTAACGGGTAGGTACTGTGATGACCCGGAAATTTCTGACCAAATTTAAACTTAATCTTTGTATGATTAACATTTCCGACACGATAAGCAAAGTCTGTAAACAGAATCTCAAAATTTTTGAACTACTTTCATATATTCAAATACCTTTCGGTTGTTCTTGACAATTCGCGAACAATTATATGTATATAGATACATATATATATACACTATAACTTGAAAATGTAACAATGTATTAATTGTTTAATACCGTACATTAAACTTATTGGTTTAAATATTTATTTAAATATATATGATAAGTTAGAATTAATTGTATGAATAACTTGCGACGTATATTTTAAAACGTGTTTAAAAATATTGATAATAGATATTAACTTGGTTATGAAACGTTTGATAAATACTATTATATTAATAAATAACGAGACAATAATTTATAGAAGTAAATGACCAAAATACTCGAAAGATTAAGATATACTTTGAGTGATATAGTTTATGGATAATTTAAGGCTATATTTTGACAAAGGTACGTGTCACGAAACGTAAAATGCAAGTTTTCTAAGTGTACGAAAATACATTTGAGAAACCGAAACCGGGACATAAGTTGAGTAACAACGTACGAGTCATCGGAACGAAAATTACAGGTCAACTATGCACATGAATTTAATATAATATATAATTAATTATATAAATTAAATATATTATATATATTTAAATAATATGTCGACAAACAAGAAAACAAAAGTTTGTGAGCTGGATCAGAGGGCCATGCGATCGCATGGCCTTGAAGCACAAATCCCATGCGATAGCATGGGGTGCTTTTTCAGAAAAAGTTCTATAAATTGCACGATTCTGGTTCAGTTTTCTCACACTTTATATTACTCCGTATTACTTATGTTATTTATTTAATTTATTATTTATAATTATTATAATTATAATAATAATAATAATTATTATTATTATTATTATTATTATTATTATTAAGATTATTATTATTAATCTTATTATTAATAGTATTAGTATTATTATTTTTACGATACAATAATAATAATATATATATAATATCACGACGGAGGGATGTCCAAATGATTTCGAAACGGGTTTTCGAGCAAGCTAGAGCTAAGAAAATTATGGGTTATTGTAAAAGAGGTTATGGGTAATATTCGGGGGTATATTTGTGAATCAAACCTAGTGTTTATCATCTCTGTTGCGTCTACGTAATTTCCTACAATATTAAATCTCAATATTGGTACGTAAGCACTCATATCTTATCTTTTATATATATTAATTGTGTATCCATATCTAGTGCTCGAGTATATATATTTATACATGCTTGTATGCTAAATTTCGTCGCTAAACAGTTTATAATGATTCACGAATTAAATACATATATTACTGGTAAAAGGTATATGATATACATGTTTTTGGAAAGCTGGCAAAAAATCAATAACTTTTCATTTAGATATCGAATAGTTTCGATGAACGGATTAAAAGATACGATCAACTGAATTATGATTGACATTAATTGGATTTTGCTTTTGAATCTGCAATTAATATTTAAAACAACTTGTTTGCAAGATTGATAAATTAGATTTTTGAATATTACCAACCGAGTAAATGAATCCTTATATAAGGTATGTCTCGTTTTGTTAAACTATTGTCAAAATTGAATTTTTGAAACGACTTTGGATAACTTTTGTATGTCGATCTCGAGCATTAGGATTGTGATACACTATGACCTGACCTAGCTTGATAGACATTTATTGACCAACATATATTCTCTAGGTTGAGATCTACGGTTATCTGGTAATCCGAGTTTCGATCACATTTTGGTGAACAACTTTATATGCTGCTAAGGTGAGTTTCATATGATCCCTTTTACCCATTACATTTTTGGGCTGAGAATACATGCAAATGCTTTATTAACTGATTTACAATATTTATATGCGTGAGTTTCATACGATCCCTTTTTCTCTATACATTTTTGGGCTGAGAATACATGTACTTTATTTTAAACTCAATGGATACAAGTACATACTTAATTCTACACTGAGTTTGAACCGAAAATCCCTTAGCTTTGGTAACTGTTAACTGCCAGTTATAAGAACTGGTGGGCGCGAGTAGTAGTATATGGATCCATAGGGCTTGACATCCCCGTCTGTTCCAGATATAGAAACCCTAGCCTGAACTATAAAACAGACGTATGCTATTTGAGTTTAGTACACGTTGGTTTGCGTGTATTGTACATGTTGGTTGCATGTATGTTAAAACAGGGGTACTTATTATAACGTTAAAGTTTAGTTACCAGGGTGCTCAATCTTGTAGAATATTTTGATAAACGTTTCTGGATGAAACAACTGAAATCTTGTGATCCATCTTTATGTACAGATTATGCAAAACATTAAAACTATGAACTCACCAACCTTTGTGTTGACACTTGTTAGCATGTTTATTCTCAGGTTCCCTAGGAGTCTTCCGCTGTTTGATTATATGTTAGACAAGTTATGTGCATGGAGTCTTACATGGCATATTTTTCAAGGAAACGTTGCATTCACCAAATCATCACCATGTATCTTATTTTGACTGCATTGTCAACGGAAGTACTATTATAAACTATTATTTATGGTGATTGTCTATATGTAGAAATCATCAGATGTCGAAAACCTTTGATTTAAATATTCATTTATGGTGTGCCTTTTCAAAAGAATGCAATGTTTACAAAACGTATCATATAGAGGTCAAATACCTCGCAATGAAATCGATGAATGACGTGTTCGTCCATATGGATTTGGAGCGATCGTCACAAACACCCAGCCATGTTTATGCTTCATTAGCTTTACCAAAATTTGACCACAAGTTCTACATCATGAAATATTTCTGACCCGTCTTTACCCAAACCGCTTTTGACTCATTACTCAACTGAACATACAGAATACAAAAGAATGAAGAGACGTACACTCTCTGCTCTGATCTTTTATCGGTGAAAAGGTTCATTTTTTTTTGCAATATATGGTGCCTGAATTCTAACTCTCCTGGATTACAGCGGAAGCAATGTCGTTTTCATCACAAATCAACAACCAACAAAAAAAGAGTGACCAAAATTAGTGAGTTTAAAATGCAGTAAGTGAAGGCAAACAAATTCGTATAACTTTTGAAATGTTACATGTATGTTCGGATTCCCAGCCCGTTTGAACGATGGTTCCATTATCAACTCCTTATTGTCCACAATATAAACTTTCATTCCTGTATGACCATAAAACAACAATGTTTTAATCAGTCAGCCACTGCTTAGAGTTCGATATTTAGTAACCTACATAGATTTAAGCTCACAATAACTCCTAATTTAAAAGAACATATATGTTTATAAAGAGATAAAGTGGCTATTTAAAGACAACACTGCAGATCAGGGAGTAATTCATACCTACCGTCAATTGAAACTGATTGTGACATTTCCAATCTGCATAACACACCATATTAAAGACATGAAATTTAGATAAAGATAAAGATATGTAATTTAGATAAAGATAATTGACTTTGATAATAAATATGAAATTTCCAATAAATCTATATGCAATTTAGACCTGTCAAAAAATCTCTTTTTTTTGGTTGAAGTTATACTCTTTAGAAAAAGAATAAATGTAAGATATCAGTGTTTGATCATGGAAACGTGATGCGTTGCCATACCTTGTCAAAAAAGAATAACATTGATTAAAAAATTAGTAGCATATCTTTAGATATAAAAATCGAGATTACATATATTAGAGCAATATCATTTTTACCTCATTATATGCAAATTTCTCCAATCATCTCATCAAGTATGAATACAATGGCCTAACATATACATTATATCTCGAATTCAAATGGACAGGCTGCAAATAGCAATACAATACACACAATCTTCGTGATTAACAGCCCATAACCCAGATGTAATTTAACAAAAAAAATCTCTACATTCAAACATGAAAAGCTTTATATTAGTACCTGGAGATTGAGATGAACATAAAAGATTAATATTTTGTGGTAACAATGTTATGTGCTTGTTTGGGTTTCCCAGATGTTCTGTTGAACAATTAGTTGAACATCTTTAATAATACTGCCTTTTTGGTTATCTTCATCTTCTCAATAATTGATTCACACCCCTGCTTCATCCTTCTACATGTTCAACCAAATCTAAATAATTTAGAAACATCGATATGGTTGTCAATCTATAAGGGTTTATTGGAATTGAAGATCTCGATCAGGATACGCCAAAGAAAAAGTACGGTCTCAAATCCCTAATTTCTTGTTAGGGCAACAGTCAAATGGGAATATAGAAGAAGTCCTAATCAAAAGATTATGATATTATTGGTGTGTTTGGATGAAAGTAGCTGGAGCTGGAGCTCAAGCTTATGAGATAGAGCTGGAGCTGGAGCTTATTTTAGAAGCTGGTAGCTGGAACTTATTATTTTTTATAAGTGTTTGGTAAACTACCTGGAACTTATTTTCTAGTTCATAAGCTCTACTTTTTTTCATAAGCTACTAAAAGTAGCTTATTTTTTCAGAGCTTATGATTTCCATAAGCTCTACTTTTTGTGTCTACCAAACGAAACTTATGACTTGAAGCTTATTAAAATCATAAGGTCAAGCTCCTATAAGCTCTCATAAGCTCCAATAAGCTGCTCACCCAAACACACCAAACCTATTTATTTAAGTTATTAAAAGAACTACTCCGTAGTTATCTATAAATACAAATTATTTTTAATTATAAAATAATTAAGATTAATGACATCATGTAAGTAGTTTAAATTTTTTTTTCTTTTTAATTTTTTTAACAAAGAAAATTGCTTTTTTATGATGTTATCATTTTAGAAATATAATAGAAACTATAGATGGATTTTGATATTTAATAAGCTTATTATCTTTTATTAATTAATTTGACACTATATTTTACCAATTTCACATTTTAATGTTTACCTATCTTGTCTTGTAGGGAAAAAGTTAAAAAAATAAAATAAAAGATTTGGATGTCAAATTCAGTTTTAATCTAAAACGAACCAAATTTAAATTCGATTTTCGAATTGGTTTCGGTTCTTATATTTGAATTCAGTTTTAGTTCGATTTTCGATTTTAATTTTTATAATTTTAAAACCTAAGAAACGATCAAATAAATTGAAAAGTCTAGAATCGAATCGATGAATATATTTGTAGATAGAGATAGAGATGGAGATAGGGAGCGGTCAAAAGTTAAAACTGACAAGAATGTACAGTACCACATGTAATACGGAGTAGTAATCACCCTCTCACTTTTTCATGCTGAATAGTACTCCGTATTTCTGAACAACCTTGAAAATAAATAAACCCACTCCATTTCCTCTATACTGTACCTTTTAAATTCCCATACCTTTTTTTTTTTCATTTCATCCGCTACTGTCTCTTTTCCGGCAACCGGCTTTTGACGTTGCCCGGTTTGCTCCGTGTATGCTGAACTTCGTCCTTCCCTTGCTGCTTGCTCTTTCTCGTTTCGTTTTTTTCCCATCCTCATCATGATTTCCAGCGAAAGTTGGCGTTTTCTGTCGCCTTCCCAGCTTATCTCGCCGGTCGCAGACGCGAAAAAAAGGTAGCTTTCACCTGTTTTCTGCGATTGGGTTGTTGGTGGCCCCATTGATTCACCGGATCTGTTTTCTGCTGTTAGGCTCTGTTTTTCTCCAACGGTTCATGGGGGTCGGCGGCGTCTTTCTCCTTTTCAGGTGACGGTCTGCCTTTTTTGTTTGCTTTTATTCCTGGCGACGGTCTCCGGAATCAGACAGCGAATGCAAGCCTCTACGGCTTTACTTGTGTTTTGGTCCCGTTCGATGTTGTGTGTCCTGGTTCGTGGCTGCTGCCCTTGGGATTCGTCCGGTGGTTTGGTACCCTTTTTCCGGCGGTAACTTCTACCCCGCTGCCATGCTTCTCCCCCTTCACGTCACCATAGGCGATGAGATCTGTGAGTTATATCAATAATTAAATATAGTAATAAATATAAATATGATACTAATAAAAATAAACTAAATATTACGTAAATATTACGTAAATATATTAAATATAATTAATACAGTACCTTATGAATTGATGGAGTGGAATGAGTGGATACGGTTATCGAGGCTGACACAGTCATATTTCAGTACAGGCGGAGGAGACCTGATTTCCTCTGTTACTCGTATTATATTTTTAATTTTAATTTAATGAATAAAGGGAAATGGATCATAGGTATAATTTACTGGACTAATTTTTTTGGGCCCCTGTTTGGATATGGGCCCTATGCAGTGGCACAGGCTGCACAGCCCAATATCCGGGCCTGATCGTGATTTACAAACATTTGTAATAAAATGATTTACCTAGGAAGAGTTTAAAGACTGTCGAATCTAATAATTTTTGATCTTCAAATATCAATTACTTTGCGAAAAAACTGAATCTTTTCACGTTAGTTGTGTTTTATAATCATTCAGGTCGAATGATTTATTAGGTTATGGAAGAGTTTTAAAAACTGTTAAATCTAGTGGTCGATTGTATGAAGATGTGATATTTGAGAGGATGTGATATTTGAGAGAATGCTATTCTACCATGATAAAATACAAATTGATGAGGGAAGTACAAAATTTTTGGTCATTGAAAAACAAGTTTTCGAAGGATTATTTCAGAAATGCTACATTGCTCTTAAAGTTGTTGATTAACTGTATTTTCATAAAGAGGTTTATATCAAATTTGACCGTCTCTTTTTTAAAACCACAATTTGATAAGGAAAAGAGTCGATGGTTAGTTGCATTTTCGTTTTTGCAAATGAGTCTGAGTACCTACAAAGTTTAATTGTAACGACCCGTCAAAATCGCTATTGACGCAGCACGTTAATCATTGATTCCACAGTGAGGTTTTGACCTCTATATGATACGTTTTGATAAAATATTGCATTCATTAAAATAAGTGACTTTCTAAACATAGAAAGTTATAAACATGTGAGCGAGTGCTTAGGTATAAACAAAACTTCAAAATACATAAGTCTTTAATTTACAGGTTGACTTCACAGTCCAATTATTTATTACACAACGCAGTTTTATTTTGAATGCAATAAACTTTGTACAAAGCATGAGAGACTCCATGCAGGCAACAAGCACATCACAGCGGAAGCAGTCTAAGGACCTGAGAATAAAACATGCTAAAAAGTCAACACGAATGTTGGTGAGTTATAGGTTTAATTGCTCACTTACTGATATGGAAAAGTTATTTTCCTTGTTCAGATGTCGGATATTCCACCTGTCATCATTTTGAACAGCGATTCAGACTCGTCAGCCACCTCACCTACTGCTACTATCGACACACAGATCCCGTTAACCAGTGACCCCGGCGCTTTATCCGGAGTCATAAACATATATAAAGATAGACCACAAGATTTCATCAAAAGTTTATCAATAGATTCTACGTAACAGAGCACCCTGGTAACTAAACTTAACGCTATAGTGATAATTACCCCATTCTTTTTAATACGCGCAAATCAACGTGTCTTAAACTCAAATAACATACGTCCGTTAAAAGGCTAGCGCTCTAGCTCGGACGGGGATGTCAAGCCCTATGGATCCATATACAATTATTCGCGCCCACCAGTCCATATCCTATGTACTGACAGCTACTAGTTACCAAAGCTAAGGGATTTTCGGTTTAACTCAGTGTAGAATTTTGTATGTACTTGTGTCTTATTGCGTTTAAAATAAATTGCATGTATTCTCAGCCCAAAAATATTTAAAGTATTTAAAAAGGGAGACTATAACTCACAGTTCAATATTGCGATTCAATATTGTAGGCAAATTGCGTAGACGTAATGATGGTAGACGACTGTATGGTTGGTCTTGAATTCAAGAACAATACCCCGAACAATACCCAATATTTCCTTATTTTAAAACGGTTTGAAACCCGAATTAAAAATACCCTCGAATATACTTTATTATTATTAAACTTAAAATTAAAATTATAATTATAATTATAAATATAAAATTTACGTACATAAATGATTATGAAAAATTCGTCGAGCAAAACTGACCTTTTATAGTACTTTTCGATTTACTGTAGCTCATGCGCTCGCATGAGTTTTCAGTGTTTTTTGCCATGCGATCGCATGGCCGCCTTTTCCATTTTTGTTTGCTAGTTCGTCGACATCAAATAGTATTTTTACTGTAGCAAATAGTGTTTTACTGTAGCAAAATAGTGTTTTACTGTAGCAAAGTCATTTTTACTTGTATATATATATATATATATATATATATACATACATACATACATACATATATATATGTATATTTACATAGTATTAAATCATATAGAGAATTGGTTTAAATTAGTCGAAATTTTCCGGGTCATCACATAACCTCCCCGTTAAAGAAAATTTCGTCCCGAAATTTTAAGTAGTACCTGTTTCATGAGCGATATCAGTGAACAAATGTGGATACTTTTGCTTCATTTGATCCTCACGTTCCCAAGTAAACTCGGGTCCTCGTCTAGCGTTTCAACGAACCCTAACTATCGGTATTTTGCTTTGTTTTAATTGTTTGACCTCACGGTCCATGATTTCAACAGGTTCTTCGATAAAATGGAGTTTATCATTGATTCGTATTTCGTCAAGAGGAATTACGACATCCTCTTCAGCTAAACATTTCTTCAAATTTGACACGTGAAATGTGTTGTGAACACTACTAAGTTCTTGCGGTAGCTTTAATCGATAAGCAACTGTTCCAACTCTTTCTGTGATTTCAAAGGGTCCTACGTATCTAGGACTTAACTTTCCTCGTTTACCGAATCGTACTACGCCTTTTCAGGGTGACACTTTCAACATGACTTTGTCGCCCACTTGAAATTCTAGCGGTTTTCTTCTTACATCAGCATAACTCTTTTGGCGACTCATGGCCGTTTTCAATCGCTGTTGTATTTGAATGATCTTTTCGGTGGTTTCATGAATAATTTCTGGTCCAGTAAGTTGTCTTTCTCCTACTTCACTCCAACAGATAGGAGATCTGCACTTTCTACCGTAAAGTGCTTCAAATGGCGCTGCGTTGATGCTCGTATGATAGCTGTTATTGTATGAAAATTCTGCCAACGGTAAGTGTCGATCCCAACTGGTTCCAAAGTCAATCACGCATGCCCGTAACATGTCTTCTAATGTTTGTATTGTACTTTCACTTTGACCATCTGTCTGTGGGTGATAAGCGGTGCTCATATCTAATCGAGTTCCCAATGCTTTTTGTAATGACTGCCAGAAACGTGATGTGAATCGGGTGTCGCGATCAGATATGATAGAGATGGGTACACCATGCCTGGAAACTACTTCCTTCAAATATAGGCGTGCTAATTTCTCCATACTGTCTGTCTCCTTTATTGGTAGAAAGTGAGCTGATTTAGTTAGACGATCAACTATCACCCAAATAGTATCATGACTACTTGCAGTCCTTGGCAATTTCGTAATGAAATCCATGGTTATTCTTTCCTATTTTCACTGCGGAATTTCTGGTTGTTGCAGTAATCCTGACGGCTTTTGGTGCTCAGCTTTGACCTTTGCACACGTTAAACATTTGCTTACATATAGCAATTTCTGTTTTCATATTAGGCCACCAATAGAACTTCTTGAGATCGTGGTACATTTTTCCATTTCCTGGGTGAATTGAGTACCTCGTTTTGTGTGCTTCATCCAGTACTAGTTGCCTTAGGTTACCATGTCTTGGTACCCATATCCTACCAGCAAAATACAGGGTTCCATCGACTTTTACTTCAAGCTATTTTTCTAACCCTCTGCTCATTTCGCCTTTTTCATTTTCTTCTTTTAAAGCTTCTAACTGTGCTGCTTGAATTTGCTTTGTGAGATCGGTACGAATTGTAATATTCAAAGCTCGGACCCTAAGAGGTTTTACTCTTTCTTTTCGACTTAGGGCATCAGCTACAACATTAGCCTTTCCGGGGTGGTAACGGATTTCACAATCGTAATCGTTTAACAACTCTACCCAGCGACGTTGCCTCATATTGAGTTGTTTTTGATCAAAAATATGCTGAAGACTCTTATGGTCGGTGTACACTCTACACTTGGTGCCATATCGATAGTGTCTCCATATTTTGAGTGCAAAAACTACAGCTCCAAGTTCCAAATCGTGTGTCGTATAGTTCTTTTCATGAATTTTTAGTTGTCGTGAGGCATATGCGATAACTTTTGTGCGTTGCATTAATACACATCCTAAACCTTGGCGCGAAGCGTCACAATAGATCACGAAATCATCATTTCCTTCTGGTAATGACAAAATGGGTGCAGACGTTAACTTCTTCTTTAATAACTGGAATGAGGATTCCTGTTCCGTGGACCAATCATACTTCTTTCCCTTTTGAGTCAATGAAGTTAAGGGTTTGGCGATTCTAGGGAAATCTTGAATGAATCTTCGGTAGTAACTAGCAAGACCTAAGAATTGGCGGATTTGTGTTGGAGTCTTCGGTGTTTCCCATTTACTAATGGCTTCGATCTTGGCAGGGTCAACTTTAATTCCATGTTTACTGACAACATGTCCCAAAAATTGTACTTCTTGTAACCAGAAATCACACTTCGAAAATTTTGCGTACAATTCTTCTTTCTTAAGTATCTCTAGTACCAGTCTTAAGTGTTGCTCATGTTCTTCCTTGTTCTTCGAGTAAATCAATATGTCGTCGATAAAAACAATGACAAATTTGTCTAAATACGGTCTACAGATGCGATTCATTAGATCCATGAATACTGCTGGAGCATTAGTTAATCCAAAAGGCATGACTAGAAATTCATAGTGACCGTAACGGGTTCTGAACGCGGTTTTAGGAACATCTTCTTCCTTCACTCTCAGCTGATGATATCCGGAGCGTAGATCAATCTTGGAATAAACACTTGATCCTTGTAATTGATCAAACAAATCATTAATCCTCGGTAATGGGTACCGATTCTTGATCGTTAATTTGTTTAATTCTCGGTAATCTATGCACATTCTCATAGATCCATCCTTCTTCTTGACGAACAGAATAGGAGCACCCCAAGGTGAAAAACTGGGACGAATAAATCCACGATCCGATAATTCTTGCAACTGGTCTTGTAATTCTTGCATTTCTGAAGGTGCAAGTCTATATGGGGATCGGGCTACAGGTGCGGCTCCTGGTATGAGATCAATCTGGAATTCTACACATCTGTGTGGAGGTAGTCCCGGTAATTCTTCTGGAAATACTCCAGGATATTCTCTTACAACCGGCATGTCATCAATGTTTCTTTCTTCAGTATCGATCTTCTTTACGTGTGCCAGAATAGCATAACAACTTTTTCTTATAAGTTTCTGAGCCTTCATACAGCTGATAAGGTTCAGCTTCGAGTTGCTCTTCTCCCCATAAATCATTAATGACGTTTCATCCTTTCGAGGGATGCGGATCGCTTTCTCAGCGCAAACAACTTCCGCTCTTGTTTTGGACATCCAGTCCATGCCAACGATTACGTCAAAACTTCCTAATTCTACGGGTATCAAATCGATTTTGAAGGTTTCACCAGCGAGATTTATTTCGCAACCATGGCAAATTTTATCGGCTTTTATCAGTTTACCATTAGCTAATTCAATAGTATATTTATCGTCTAGAGGCAATGATGCACATTTTAGTTTAGAACTAAAGTCTTTACACATATAACTTCTATCAGCACCCGTATCAAACATAATAGAAGCTAGTTGATTATTAACGGTAAACATACCCGTGACAAGATTAGGATCCTCACGTGCTTCACTGGTACTAACATTAAATGCCCTTCCACGTGCGGATTCTTTGTTCTTCTCCTTATCAGGGCATTGATTTATAAAGTGACCAGACTTCCCGCATCGAAAACATTTCTTGACATCGGTCGGTTTTGTCTTTACTTCAGAAACGGTGGCATAACAATCTTTCGCCACATGTCCTTTCTTGTTGCACTTATCACAGACCACTTGGCAATAACCTGCATGATGTGTGTAACATCTTTTGCAGAACGGATGGGGTCCCTTATAGTTTGGACTAGCAGTTTCCCCATCTTGTTTACCTTTAAAATTTTCTTGTTTCTTCAGTTGAGTACTTTTGCCCTTATAGTCTTCCCATTTCCTCTTTCCTTCAGTTGTCTTGACTTCGGTAATTGGTGCCTTAATCGAACTCTCTGTGATCTGGTCCATGAGTTGGTGTGCTATTGTCATGGCTTCCTGCATCGTATTTGGTTTGGACGATGTAACATTTCCTTTGATATTGATCGATAAACCGTCAATATACATTTCTATCTTTCGTTTCTCGTTTGGCACCAATTCGGGACACAACAAGGCTAGTTCCATGAAACGCTTTTCATAGTTATTGAGATTCGCGCCGATAACCTTCAGATTACGTAACTCAGATTCCATTTTTCTAATCTCGTTTCGAGGACAGTACTCCTCGATTAACATCTTTTTCAGTTCTTCCCAAGAGATATCATATGCCGTATCTATTCCTTCTGCTTTAGCATAATTGTTCCACCAAGTAAGTGCACCGTCTTGCAACGTGCACGAAGCATACTTTGACTTGTCTCCGTTCGCACAATTACTGATTTTGAAAACGGACTCCATCTTTTCAAACCATCGGGTTAGACCGACTGGTCCCTCGGTTCCACTAAACGTCTGTGGTTTGCATCCTTGAAAAGTTTTGTATGAGCATCCGTTTCGTAAGTTTGTGTTTACGGCTGCTGCTTCGGCTGTTGCTTCGGCTGTTGCTTTTGCTGCCTCGGCTGCAGCAATTCTTTCATTCACACGTTTCTCGACTAGTTTCTCAAACTCAGCATCCGACATTTGAGACATGTTTCTTCAATAAACACAAAAGATATAATTTAATCATATAGAATATTATAGGTAAAATGAGTTGTCAATAGTTAATCGTAGCATATTAATAATATGAACCGATTATTATAAAAGTCTTTTCTTCTTATTAGCATTTTATAATTATTTCTAGGGTATTACCTACCCGTTAAGTTCATACATAATAGCTAGTACAGGGAATTAACTACTAAAATCCTAATAATATTCCACTATGAAAAATTATAGCGAGTTACTACGTTATTATGTAATAATAATAATAAGTATTAATAATACAAATAATCATTCCATGCATTTATTATTAATAAACCAAAATAATACAATACCATACAATACCGATATTTTACATATGATTATTCTACATAACAAGATATAGTAGCACACATAAGCAATAGAATAGCGCATGGAAGATTTATGGTTGCGAGGTCGTTTATTCATAACTATCAGAAACTTCTTCCCATTTGGTTCTCTCTGCCAATTGTTTGTGTGCACATGGTCCGACAGATATTCTGGCAGTGTATTTTATTTTTGGTTGGGGTTTTGAGGTACCCGTTGCCTCAGTGGGTTTAATACAATAAGGGTGGTTACGGATCGAATGGTCCTGTTCCTTTTTAACAATTAAGGACTTTTTATTATTGTGGTTGTTTTTATTATCTATAGCAAGTTGGAATTTCTCCTTAGTGATCTCTTTTATTTCATTAGCGAAATCCTCCTCCTTACTGATCTCGTCTGATGACGAACTGTTTGAGTCATGTGTAGGAGAATATGATGACGAACTGCGAGAATATGTACCGGTGGTCATGAACCGAAATCTGCCAGGCGTAATCGGCACAACCCGCCCGTCGGCGGTATATCTGGACCAATGTCCATATTTGTTTAGAAATGGACGATCCTCATTTAATCCAGGGATCATGGGTCCATGCCAATGATACTGTGGCTCCGGAAAACTAGAGTTGGGTGGAGCTGGAACCTCCTCTGGGTTTATCGGGAGTTGAGATTCCCCGGCTAACACAATTTCTTTTTTAATAGGTATTGGAACGCCCTTTTCAGTTGTGGATAGAATAGATTCAGTGTCCGATTCTGAGTCGTACAAAATGATAGAATTAGAATAAGTCATCTATCACATAATTGAAACAACAATTACGTTAGCATATAAATATATCACATATAATGTTTTTGACCAAATGATAAGCAAAATTCAGTAAAAACAAATATGATCATAGTCCAGACTCACTAATGCATCCTAACAATTACCAGTTAAACACACTAATGTAATTTCTGGTTCCCTATGACCTCAAGCTCGGATACCAACTGTAACGACCCGTCAAAATCGCTATTGACGTAGCACGTTAATCATTGATTCCACAGTGAGGTTTTGACCTCTATATGATACGTTTTGATAAAATATTGCATTCATTGAAATAAGTGACTTTCTAAACATAGAAAGTTATAAACATGTGGGCGAGTGCTTATGTATAAGCAAAACCCCAAAATACATAAGTCTTTAATTTACAGGTTGACTTCACAGTCCAATTATTTATTACACAACGCAGTTTTATTTTGAATGCAATAAACTTTGTACAAAGCATGAGAGACTCCATGTAGGCAACAAGCACATCACAGCGGAAGCAGTCTAAGGACCTGAGAATAAAACATGCTAAAAAGTCAACACGAATGTTGGTGAGTTATAGGTTTAATTGCTCGAGTCATAAACATATATAAAGATAGACCACAAGATTTCATCAAAAGTTTATCAATAGATTCTACGTAACAGAGCACCCTGGTAACTAAACTTAACGCTATAGTGATAATTACCCCATTCGTTTTAATACGCGCAAACCAACGTGTCTTAAACTCAAATAACATACGTCCGTTAAAAGGCTAGCGCTCTAGCTCGGACGGGGATGTCAAGCCCTATGGATCCATATACAATTATTCGCGCCCACCAGTCCATATCCTATGTACTGGCAGCTACTAGTTACCAAAGCTAAAGGATTTTCGGTTTAACTCAGTGTAGAATTTTGTATGTACTTGTGTCTTATTGCGTTTAAAATAAATTGCATGTATTCTCAGCCCAAAAATATTTAAAGTATTTAAAAAGGGAGACTATAACTCACAGTTCAATATTGCGATTCAATATTGTAGGCAAATTGCGTAGACGTAATGATGGTAGACGACTGTATGGTTGGTCTTGGATTCAAGAACAATACCCCGAACAGTACCCAATATTTCCTTATTTTAAAACGGTTTGAAACCCGAATTAAAAATACCCTCGAATATACTTTACTATTATTAAACTTAAAATTAAAATTATAATTATAATTATAAATATAAAATTTACGTACAGAAATGATTATGAAAAATTCTTCGAGCAAAACTGACATTTTATAGTACTTTTCGATTTACTGTAGCTCATGCGATCGCATGAGTTTTCAGTGTTTTTGCCATGCGATCGCATGGCCGCCTTTTCCGTTTTTGTTTGCTAGTTCGTCGACATCAAATAGTATTTTTACTGTAGCAAATAGTGTTTTACTGTAGCAAAATAGTGTTTTACTATAGCAAAGTCATTTTTACTTGTACATATATATACATATATATATACATACATATATATATGTATATTTACATAGTATTAAATCATATAGAGAATTGGTTTAAATTAGTCGAAATTTCCCGGGTCATCACATTAATATGTCGGAGTTATTAGTAATGAG
This sequence comes from Rutidosis leptorrhynchoides, assembly GCF_046630445.1. Classification (NCBI taxonomy): domain Eukaryota; kingdom Viridiplantae; phylum Streptophyta; class Magnoliopsida; order Asterales; family Asteraceae; genus Rutidosis; species Rutidosis leptorrhynchoides. The sequence goes on along the minus strand of NC_092338.1, from coordinate 125,617,185 downwards.
GAATATTGTACTGTTATACGGCAAATGATACTTGTGTTGTGGTATATCCACAATCAAAGTATGACACATCTAAACCATAATCTGGATAACATATGTTTGATTACCAAGTCAAACCGGTGTTTTTTGGCTTTAACTATGCCATAAAGTTAATGGTACAAAAATAAAGTTTGGATATGTGAAATTTATTCAAATTGTTTATATTTAACTTTACCTGCGGTTGCGGTCATTACTAAGTGAATAACAGAATAGAATAGACATTGATATTGGAAAGTTAAACTACAATGAGGATAATTGAGAATCATATACCTTATCCCCTCGATGTGAAATATGTTATTAAAGAGATGCTATTTCCGGCAGATACAGAAAAAGTCTTACTTGGCTTACAACCATATACGGGTATTTACGGGTGTAGATGTTCTGAAGTTTCTATATGATATTAACGGAACTGTAAATCTAGATCGACACCTTTATCATGCGATTAATTTTTGTTATATAATCATATATCAGTTTGGCGATTGAGATTTAGCCGAACTTTATCATGTTGGAAGCCATACTTTTAGTCGCTAAATTATTATATGACTATAATAAGAATTAATTGCATGATAAAGTTTTCGATCTGAGACTTGCATTTTTTTCCTAATATCCCTTATAAATTTTAGAGTATCTTCCCCTGTAAATACCCATACCCATACCCATATATGATATACGTCAAGTACGATTTCTTGACGTAACATCTCTTTAGTAAATTATTTCAGGTATTGGAAGGAATAAGGTATATGATTCTCAATGAGGTCTTCATAGTAGTTTAACTCTCATTCCATCATCACTATCACTATCACTATATACATTAAAAGAGAGTATCGATTAGCTAATAAATGTTTTTAAAACACCCTTAATTACCATTAGATTAGAAAATTACATTATAATACCCTTGATGTCCTTAATCATCTACTAAAAATATTAGCTAATAAATCTCTTCTAATCTACTACATAATTAAAAAAAAACACGGGAGGAAAAATAACAAAGAAGGGTTACGTTCATTCAACAAAACCCTAACTTCCTCTCCTAACCAAATCATCCGAATCATCCACGCCGATCTGAAACGATTTGGATCCATATCAATTGTAAGTATAAAGTTTTTACATCTGATTCGAGTTTTACATGATCAAAAGAGTGTCTTTTCTTGTTATCTTAAGAGTGTCTTTGAACCATATCATGTTGTTGTTAGCTGTTTAATTCCCATCTTTTTCTTTGGTAGAAAATAACAATTAATGGAAGACCATATCGCTGCATAGAAGTTTTTCAGATTGGAATTCTATCAAACCGGTGATTTATGGTATGAACTAAGGTTTAATAGCAGATTCTGTGAAGTTCCTAGCTACATCGTATTATTCTGCTTTTTAATTTCTATATGCTGTATTTTGTACAAGTCATTCGTTAGTAGGAATATCAGTTGAGTTTTTGCTGTGATTGAAATCATGAAGTCTTAATAATGAGCATTTTTAAAGTTGTAGCCTTTTTTATTTATTGATTATTTTTCACTTGAAGTTTAAAAGAAATTTGGAGATTCCCTAAACGGGAACTTGGGACAAGTTTGAGTTTGGTGTATTATGCATTCATGGTTTTTGTAGTCCAGCTTATTGCAGTAGTATGCCACATTTGCCACTATATTTGAATCATAAAAATACCTCAAGAGTGCTAAAATTGGTTTGTAGTAGTTTTACATCGATCCACAATTGCACATGAACGTTTTGCACAGTAAATTTGAAAACTTCATCATTCATCCTGGGTAACGATTGTACTGTCAATTTTTAAGGGGGTGATACATACAATTGTTGATAGTCGTGCTAACTGAGTTGGGGGTTATATTAATTAGTTATTTAACCACCTGTTACATGTTTCAGGTGACTTGTTGATGTTATTGAATGTATCACTAGATGAAAAAGTGTTGACAACTACAAATGGCCAATTGAAGCCTCCTCTAGAAAAGCATCGTTTGAAGGTTAGATTTACCTGATATCTTACCTTTGATATCTTACATTTGTCAGTTGCATATTTTGTATTTTTGTATACATTTTACGTGTCAATACGTTTACGGAAGTTACATTATTTCAATGATAGTAGTTATTTTCAAATGAATTAATCTATTTTGTATGCGTTAGAATAATAGTGGCTGGCTTTTGACTTGTTTGACCTGTTTATACGCGGTTAACCTCTTAGAGACGAACCACAACCAGAATCAACTTATTTATATGCCAATAGTTCGAATAATGCCACCTTCATGTCCTCACCTTGCGTTGCATTCAGTTTATTATAATCTGCACTTTTAGTTGTATTTTCTCTTCTCATGGATGGATTTATTATACGCTTGCAGATCGTGGAGTTCCTTTCGGTTCTGTTGAAGACTGGGAATGAAATAGCAGAAAACGAATTAATCAGCTCGGGAACTATACAAAGAGTTATTGATCTTTTCTTTGAGTAAGATATTTCTAATACATCTCTTTTGATGTTCTTAGAATGTACAAAATATAGTCTCGTTACTCAATTGTCAAGTTGTCAACCATGGTCTAATTAATATGCATACACCTGTATGATGGATATTCTTACAGTTTCTTGTACTATTAATTGATGCAGGTACCCGTAATGGTGTTTTGAGATTGAACATAATTATCTATCTCTGACTAATGTTTCGGCTTTAGATACAGTGATTGTTGTTGTTTGATGTTCAATGCTCCTTTTGCTGGTACTACTATGAGGTGAATAAAAGAATAAATCATTAAGGTTGAATGTTTTTTCAGGAATCTGATTGCATTTGTGTTCTTAAAATGGCTACTCGAGCAGCAGCTTCAACTTCAATCGTGAGTTTAACACGCATGAACAACCTATTGAGAATCGAAAAGAATTTCGATGTTAAAGTTCCGTACCTGAAAAGGGTTTGGTTTCATAGAACCAATACATATGTTTAGTTATATGCTTGCATTTATTGTAGCTCTTGTAGTGATCACCCTATAAAAATTCAAATGACAACTAAATCGTAAACCCTGTATGGCTTCAACTCTCGAACCAGGTATTTCTGTTTATCTTTGTTATCCTTATGGCTTCTTTATATTATGTTCATGGTCAATTGCACATATGACTAACTGGTGATACAATAATATCTACCGATACCGATGTTATTGTTGTCATGTGCACAAACTTGAAATGCACCTCCACTACAGTAAATTTCATTATCATATTTGGTTGATTTTGTAGTTTTATCAATCCAGTTGGTATAGTTTTTGAATGTGTTGTGTAGTTACTGTTCTGTGAGGTATTTTTTTGTAAAGTTCTTATTCATGTATGGTTTTATTTTTAATATATTGTCATGTGCACAAACTTGAAATGCACCTCCATTATTATGTGTTTAAAGACTCCTAAGGAGAGTTATGTTTTAGGTTTTTGGTATTAAACTTTGATATGTAGCGTTTATTGACGTCAATTAAGATCTCTTTGTGAATTTAACAAATTTATTGATTTCATTTTAATCAATCTGCACTTTCATTCAAGCAGATGTACAAAGCAAGAAACGAGTGAAGTAAAAAACGAGTACAATGTAGAGATATTGCAACTCTGTATAATTTTATGTTTGAAAATTCTGATTGTATATTTTGTGTAAAGTTTGTTGTGTACCATATAATTAAATAAGCCAAACGTACAACTCTCTAATATAAAAATATTTATATAACCCCGCGAATTCGCGGACAAAAAACGGATTAAAATCAAGACAAAATTGCACCGGGGGGTCCCTGAGGTATGTTCGAAATAATAAGTGGAGTCCAAAAGAATTTTTTCACCTTGAGGGGTCACTGTGGTTTGCAATAGTTTCACCCGGGGTCCAACACTCTAACGTCTGTCTAAATCTAACGTTTTTGAACCTCACATGACTTGCACATGAGGGTAATTTCGTCTTTTTATCCTTTTCTCTACTTAAAACAAAAAAAATAAAATAAAAAAATCTTGCACTAATAACATCACCTTCAATATTTTAATTAATGTTTTACAAATGGTAATTAACCTGCTTAACTATCTTCTTGCAAATCATGTTCACATCTTCTTCATTCTCCTTTTAATAACATCACCTGCAATATTTTAATTAATTACCCCAACACCACCATTTTTTGTGACAATTTCACCTCACCTCTCTCTCTTACACACAAATAAAGTATCAGTAGATTTAATTGAGAAGATGGCAACAAAACCTTTTGTTTTCTTTAATTTTCTTTTGCAAAACAAATTGCACACCATTAACAAACATGAACTACAATACATAACAAAATAATCAACAATTCCATCATCATCAACGAATACAAATATCTAAATGTAAAAATCATTATAATCTGATTGATACTTCACCTAAATAGATTTGATTGATACTTCACCTAAAGATTGATTTTTTCCACACAATCATGAATGGCGGTGAGTAATTATCAAAACAAAACGAACTTTAATCACCCGAGCTCTGTTCGCAAATAGATCTGAGCTCTGTTCGTAAATCACCCGAGCTCCACCTCCACTGCTTCTGTCGCCGCCGCTAAACGCCGTCTCACACGCATCGTTCACAAGTTAACGGTTCCCTTCCGAGTTATAGTTGATTTCTGAATTTGGGGTTCATGGTAACCGAGTAGAGAGACTACAAATGAGGGAAAAAGGAAGAAGAATAGATTGTTTTCTAACAGCCATCAATAATCTTTGATTTAATTTCATTTGTGTTACGGATCTTTGAGGATGTATTGGAGTATGACTCTCCATTTGCAATATGATTCATAACCCTACCCATGTTACTGAATTTATATTTATATTTATAATATATATTTCATATAAGACATGAATTTTAATTTTATAAGAATAAGAATTGAGGAACAATTTTGAGAGATGGGAGAAGAGATGAAGATTTTGTGGGGTTTTGGAAAGAGAGAAAAAGAAATGGTGCAGGTAACACTTAAAAAGGGTAACAAGAATTAAAAAGACGAAATTACCCTCCTCATGTGCAAGTCACGTGAGGTCCAAAAACGTTAGATTTAGACAGACGTTAGAGTGTTGGACCCCCGGTGAAACTATTGCAAACCACAGTGACCCCCCAAGGTGAAAAAATTCTTTTGGACTCCACTTATTATTTCGAACATACCACAGGGACCCCCGGTGCAATTTTGTCTAAAATCAATCATATTGGATGACATTGGGAATGATTAAAATACCACCAAGAATGTTGTTTATAAGAAATTCTTGAGATGTATTTGAATGTGATGTAAATGTTCTATGGTTAAATATAATATAATATAATATATACATCATATTACAAAAATTAATATGTATTTACTTCTTTCAATAAAATAAATAAACAACCATTGCAGACATGCGTATTTGACTACAAAAAAACGGATTAAAACCAAACATATTGACGACAATGTGAAAGATTCAAATACCACCAAGAATGTTGTTTATAAGAAATTCTTGAGACGTATTTGACTGAGATGTAAATGTTTAATGGTTAAATATCCTTTGAATATTTTTTATACATCACTAAATATATATACTTATAGTACAAACCAAATTCATTTTGAGAACTAATATAAACTTAATGGATAAAAAGGATCAACGTTGAGAATTAATGGTTTAAGGTTTAGGAATTTCTATTTAGGGTTTACGATTTATGGTTTACAGTTTAGGATTTAGGGTTAAGATTTTAGAGTTCATGCTTTAGGGTTTAGGGTTTAGTGTATAGGGTTTACGGTTTAGTGTTTAGGGTTTAGGGTATAGGGTTTAGAGTTTAGGCTTTGGAGTTTAGGGTTTAGTTTTTAGAATTTATGGTATAGAGTTTAGGGTTTTATGGTTTATGGTTTAGGGTTTAGTGTTTAGGATTTAGATATATGGTTTAGGGTTTAGTGTATCTGGTTTAGGTTTTAGAGTATAGGGTTTGGGGTTTAGATTTTAGACTTTATGGTTTAGGGTATAGGGTATAGGGTATAGGCTTTAAGGTTTGGTGTATAGGATTTACGGTTCAGTGTTTAGGGTTAAGGGTTTAGGGTTTAGAGTGTAGGGTTTAATTTGTAGAATTTATGGTATAGAGTTTAGGGTTTAAGGTTTTATGGTTTATGGTTTAGGGTTTAGTGTTTAACATTTATGTAGTGACCCGAACTTTTCCATGTTTATATATATTAATTGAGATTGATATTTACATGATTAAATGTTTCCAACATGTTAAGCAATCAAACTTGTTAAGACTTGATTAATTGAAATATGTTTCATATAGACAATTGACCACCCAAGTTGACCGGTGATTCACGAACGTTAAAACTTGTAAAAACTATATGATGACATATATATGGATATATATATAGTTAACATGATACTATGATAAGTAAACATATCATTAAGTATATTAACAATGAACTACATATGTAAAAACAAGACTAGTAACTTAATGATTTTTAAACGAGACATATATGTAACGATTATCGTTGTAAAGAGATTTAATGTATATATATCATATTAAGAGATATTCATACATGATAATATCATGATAATATAATAATTTAAAATCTCATTTGATATTATAAACATTGGGTTAACAACATTTAACAAGATCGTTAACCTAAAGGTTTCAAAACAACACTTACATGTAACGACTAACGATGACTTAACGACTCAGTTAAAATGTATATACATGTAGTGTTTTAATATGTATTTATACACTTTTGAAAGACTTCAATACACTTATCAAAATACTTCTACTTAACAAAAATGCTTACAATTACATCCTCGTTCAGTTTCATCAACAATTCTACTCGTATGCACCCGTATTCGTACTCGTACAATACACAGCTTTTAGATGTATGTACTATTGGTATATACACTCCAATGATCAGCTCTTAGCAGCCCATGTGAGTCACCTAACACATGTGGGAACCATCATTTGGCAACTAGCATGAAATATCTCATAAAATTACAAAAATATGAGTAATCATTCATGACTTATTTACATGAAAACAAAATTACATATCCTTTATATCTAATCCATACACCAACGACCAAAAACACCTACAAACACTTTCATTCTTCAATTTTCTTCATCTAATTGATCTCTCTCAAGTTCTATCTTCAAGTTCTAAGTGTTCTTCATAAATTCTACAAGTTCTAGTTACATAAAATCAAGAATACTTTCAAGTTTGCTAGCTCACTTCCAATCTTGTAAGGTGATCATCCAACCTCAAGAAATCTTTATTTCTTACAGTAGGTTATCATTCTAATACAAGGTAATAATCATATTCAAACTTTGGTTCAATTTCTATAACTATAACAATCTTATTTCAAGTGATGATCTTACTTGAACTTGTTTTCGTGTCATGATTCTGCTTCAAGAACTTCGAGCCATCCAAGGATCCGTTGAAGCTAGATCCATTTTTCTCTTTTCCAGTAGGTTTATCCAAGGAACTTAAGGTAGTAATGATGTTCATAACATCATTCGATTCATACATATAAAGCTATCTTATTCGAAGGTTTAAACTTGTAATCACTAGAACATATTTTAGTTAATTCTAAACTTGTTCGCAAACAAAAGTTAATCCTTCTAACTTGACTTTTAAAATCAACTAAACACATGTTCTATATCTATATGATATGCTAACTTAATGATTTAAAACCTGGAAACACGAAAAACACCGTAAAACCGGATTTACGCCGTCGTAGTAACACCGCGGGCTGTTTTGGGTTAGTTAATTAAAAACTATGATAAACTTTGATTTAAAAGTTGTTATTCTGAGAAAATGATTTTTATTATGAACATAAAACTATATCCAAAAATTATGGTTAACCTCAAAGTGGAAGTATGTTTTCTAAAATGGTCATCTAGACGTCGTTCTTTCGACTGAAATGACTACCTTTACAAAAACGACTTGTAACTTATTTTTCCGACTATAAATCTATACTTTTTCTGTTTAGATTCATAAAATAGAGTTCAATATGAAACCATAGCAATTTGATTCACTCAAAACGGATTTAAAATGAAGAAGTTATGGGTAAAACAAGATTGGATAATTTTTCTCATTTTAGCTACGTGAAAATTGGTAACAGATCTATTCCAATCATAACTTAATCAACTTGTATTGTATATTATGTAATCTTGAGATACCATAGACACGTATACAATGTTTCGACCTATCATGTCGACACATCTATATATATTTCGGAACAACCATAGACACTCTATATGTGAATGTTGGAGTTAGCTATACAGGGTTGAGGTTGATTTCAAAATATATATAGTTTGAGTTGTGATCAATACTGAGATACGTATACACTGAGTCGTGGATTGATTCAAGATAATATTTATCGATTTATTTCTGTACATCTAACTGTGGACAACTAGTTGTAGGTTACTAACGAGGACAGCTGACTTAATAAACTTAAAACATCAAAATATATTAAAAGTGTTGTAAATATATTTTGAACATACTTTGATATATATGTATATATTGTTATAGGTTCGTGAATCAACCAGTGGCCAAGTCTTACTTCCCGACGAAGTAAAAATCTGTGAAAGTGAGTTATAGTCCCACTTTTAAAATCTAATATTTTTGGGATGAGAATACATGCAGGTTTTATAAATGATTTACAAAATAGACACAAGTACGTGAAACTACATTCTATGGTTGAATTATCGAAATCGAATATGCCCCTTTTTATTAAGTCTGGTAATCTAAGAATTAGGGAACAGACACCCTAATTGACGCGAATCCTAAAGATAGATCTATTGGGCCTAACAAACCCCATCCAAAGTACCGGATACTTTAGTACTTCGAAATTTATATCATATCCGAAGGGTGTCCCGGAATGATGGGGATATTCTTATATATGCATCTTGTTAATGTCGGTTACCAGGTGTTCATCATATGAATGACTTTTATCTCTATGTATGGGATGTGTATTGAAATATGAAATCTTGTGGTCTATTATTATGATTTGATATATATAGGTTAAACCTATAACTCACCAACATTTTTGTTGACGTTTTAAGCATGTTTATTCTCAGGTGATTATTAAGAGCTTCCGCTGTCGCATACTTAAATAAGGACGAGATTTGGAGTCCATGCTTGTATGATATTGTGTAAAAACTGCATTCAAGAAACTTATTTTGTTGTAACATATTTGTATTGTAAACCATTATGTAATGGTCGTGTGTAAACAGGATATTTTAGATTATAATTATTTGATAATCTACGTAAAGCTTTTTAACCCTTTATTGATGAAATAAAGGTTATGGTTTGTTTTAAAATGAATGCAGTCTTTGAAAAACGTCTCATATAGAGGTCAAAACCTCGCAACGAAATCAATTAATATGGAACGTTTTTAATCAATAAGAACGGGACATTTCAATTTAGATATAGGGTTTAGGGTTTAGTGTATAGGGTTTAGGTTTTAGAGTTTAGGGTGTCGATTTTAGAATTTATGGTTTAGGGTTTAGGGTATATGGTATAGGGTTTAAGGTTTAGGTTTAGTGTGTAGGGTTAAGAGTTGGTGGTTTAGGGTTTAGGGTTGATTTAGGGTTTAGGGTTTAGAGTTAGGGTTTAGAGTTTAGTGTATAGGGTTTAAGGTTTAGTGTTTAGGGTTTATGGTTTATACTTTAAGGTTTAAGGTTTAGATTTTAGAATTTATGGTTTAGGGTTTAGTTTTTACAATTTAAGGTTTAGAATATAGATAAATGGTTTAGAGTTTAGGGTTTAGTGTACTGGATTTAGGGTTTATGATTTAGTGTATAGGGTTTAAGGTATATGGTTTAGGGTTTATGGTTTAGATTTTAGAATTTAAGGTTTAGGGTTTAGGGTTTCGAGTATAGGGTTTAGGGTTTAGAGTTTAGGGCTTAGTGTGTAGGGTAAAAGGTTCGTGGTTTAGGGTTTAGGGTTGGTTTATGATTTAGGGTTTAGGGTTTAGATATAGGGTTTAGCGTTTAATTCAAAACCCTAAACCATATATACTAAAAATATAATGTTTCAACTCATTATAGGCTGACGAATTACGACAAAAGACTTTCTCATGGATGCACAAATACCTAACAACAAGACAAAGAGTTATGACAGGAATGCTTGGCATGTACCTAATAGGAAGATTAATGCATGTTTAGTAAGTGCAAATATAGTACATATATTTTCATCTAGACATAACAATACGTTTGATGTGAAATGTACTTAAGAGAAAATACTTGTAATTGGTATTACGTGCCATACATTTGTAAAAAAAGGTCATGTCTTAACTCTCAAGTTATGAGTTATCCAAAACATATGAATATGATACAGTAGTTATAACATTAGTATCTCCACTCCTCCATTGTTATTCTTCAACTATTTCATGTTGTTTATGGACTTTAGGTTCGACTGCCCATCTGCAATTTCTGTTAAATAGATAAATGACTTTTTTCTTTTACCTCTTAATATTGTAAATAAAGTTTGGATGCTTCCCTCACATTTATCTTATCTTTATTGTTTTTATGATGAATACGAATACGGATAATCTTATCTATATTGTTTTTATGATGGAACGACTACGAATCATTTATAGACTTTGTAATACTTGCTACGTTTTATGTAGCCTACATTGTCGGCTGCTGGAAGAAATGCACCCCAGCTTGGGAACCTTGGACATATAACACGCATTGCAAATAAAATATTGTAGCTGGCTAATACTGATAGTCGTATTCAGACACATATTCAGGTGTGCTATTATTCGTTGAAAGATTGATAATATTGTCTGTTCATTACTTAATTTGTGCATTATAATAGTATTGCGTCTGTAGTGAAGAATAACGCACTAAGATTGATAACTGAAACTCATCTTTTTACAAATATTAGGTGTTACATATGGATATTTCGTTTTCTCGTGGAAACCTAATTTAAGCTTGTTTTTGAGATCCAGGAAAATAACGAATGGAATGAGTGGCAGACTACGGCATTACAGGTTAAGAATATGGTGGAAAGTGTGTATTGATTGGCATGTGGGTATGTTTTCTGCCATCCTGCTGCATGTACATTTACAATCCTACAAAGAATTTTTTTATGATTCCTGCGTAAAATATTTTTGTGTAAAACAAACAAATGTGAGTCTTCTTGTGCTCCTTATATGGCCATAGAGCCGTTGAATATTGAGGCTCATTTGTTCTTCCTTCACCTGAGTTCTGTAGCCCTAATGTCTAGGTGTTTCCGTAGATTTTATGGGTATGTTTTCTGCTAACCAACTGTCATGTACATATATACAAGCCTACAAATATTTTTTTTATTATTTTTTCTTTGATAATTTTGCACACATATATTAATCTGCGAAACAAACCAAACGTAAGTCATATTGTTCTCTTATGTAACATCGCGATAGAGCTGATGGCTATCGAGGTCAAGTACTGCTTTCCTTTTGTTCTGTAGCCATAATGTTTAGGTTTTGCCTTTTATTCTTCACTTTCTTCTCTTTAGGTTTAGTGTTTTGGGTTTAGTTTACGGGTATAGGTTTTAGAGTTTAGGGTTAAGATTTTAGAATTTATGGTTTAGAGTTTAGGGTATAGTGTTTAAGGTTTAGGGTTTAGGATTTAGGTTTTAGTGTGTAATGTGACGACCCGGAAAATTTTAACTTATTTTAAACCAATTCTCTATATGATTTCGTCATGATAAGCAATGAATTTTGACAAGTTTTAAAACTTTTAAAAATGAGTTTTATACAAACAGTTGACCATCCATTTGTCCGACGATTCACGAACGTCATAACTTGTATTAATTATATACTTATGTATATATATGGATATATATGGATTATATCTAACTTGAATATATGATAATTAAGTATCTCATTAAGTATATTAACAATGAGTTATATATATAAAATGAGACTACTAACTTAAGGGTTTCGAAACATTATATATATGTAACGCTTAACGACGTAATAACCCTTATGTTAAAATGAATATATATGTATTGTATTAATATGTAATATACACACTTTTGAAAGACTTAAATACTTGTACTAACATATTTATACTCAACAAAGATAGCTATACTCGTATTCGCATTCGATTTTCTCAAGAATTCTACTCGTATTCATACGGTATTTATACCCGTATTATACACAGTTGCTAGATGTATTTACTATTGGAATATACCAATAGGAAAACATCATTTTCAACCTTTTATCATGGAAAATGACATCTTTGTTATTATATATGACTCATGAGACATGTACTATATACAATTTCTAGATATATTTACTATTCGTATAAACCAATAGTAAAACATCATTTTCAACCTATTAATCATGGGGAAACATGTTTAAACATTTCTTAACTTCTAGTATTAAACTTCTAGCTCAAAATTCAACTTAGGAATCCCTTTATGAGGAATCAAAAATGACGCCTAACTACATACACACTTAATCATTTCCATTTCAATTCCAATCCTAATTTCTTACTCTATAAAACACACACACTTGAAATCTCTTCTCAACCTCCTCATCTCAGCAAAAACCCATCATAATCTAGCTTCAAAAACAATACATAAATACCATAGAAAGAATCACTCAAGAACACCTTCAATAATCACTTGATCATAAAATCGTTTACATATTCGGACTCCTCTCGAAGACCTCTACACATATATACCAACAATTTCTTGATTAGGGTAAGTTTCAAAAACTCTAATTTTTGGGTTTTCATGTTTTTTTTTTTATATTTTAGGGTAGATATAGTGTCTAGTGCTCAAGTCCTTGTATGTATGCATGATAGTATTCGTTAATTTGATCGTTTGATGACTTTTTTGATAAATCACGAATTTGTATTTGATGGTAACAGAAATTTGAATTTTTAAATTGCATGATATTATGTGATATTCATAATCCTCATGAAAAACTATTGATTTTAGGCTTTGGATTCGCTTGATTTCGTTTCCGTATGCTTATGTTATGACCGTTTGAATTATCGTTGTGTTTTTATGCTTGATCAGAAAACTGGTATTGATGGGTCACGAATTGGCTTATGTGTTGATTACCATTGGATAGAAAATTCAAAAACACTCAGGTTACACTAGGATATCATGTCATTTGCTTGAGTAAAACTCGTGTTATGCCTAATCGAATGAAAATGTAGATTTTTCCAGCACATGCATGAAAACGGACTTGTATGCTAAAATGTATTGACTTCTGAGATGAGATCTTTTCATATCTGAAATATACACAGAAAGTAATTCACTTTTCGTGTAGATATCATGGTCTAATTGTATCTATATCTTCGGCTAATTGCATGCGAAAGTGACTAGCTAAACTAGGATCGAATCTTCCACTTGTTCTCTGATTTGTACTCTGTGGTTTGTGTTTTGTGAATTAACATGAATGCTTCTGGAATATGAATCTTTACATGATATGTGATATATGTTTAGTTTATTGCAACCTCTGAAAACTTATGCATTGTGCACACTAGGGCCATAGTTTTGGTAATTTCTGAAATGAACTGAAACAGGACATCCAACTTTATTGAATAAACTGTACCAATTGGCTAAACCAAAGTTACTTATTTTTGGATATGTTATATTCTGACTTGTCCTTGAACCATGGCCACTGACCTTGTATTAATTCCATGTCCCTAGCTCCGGTTATAGCCATTACGATATCAGTGCGCGGTCAGAAACTGATTTAGTAAATGATAAATGTACCCCTTCTGATTCCCGACTTGTAGACATAGTATGAGACCCTGGCCGGACTTTTTGGAATCTATTTTGATTCTATTTGTGATCTGGAGTTTACCATGTTACCATGAATTTTGTGCTATGAGATATTATGCGAAGTTTGCTACATGTACATGAACGTTATGCATGACAATAAACTATGATTGTGTAATTGACCATTTATGAACTAAAACGTGTTGTTTGACCTATGTTTGACTATTTGACCAAGTTGAGTAATATTATGAGATTTTGACTTGTGTTAACCATGTTGACTGTGTTTGACTTGCGTTTGACTTACATTTGACTTACTTTGACTTGCGTTGACTTGCGTTGACTTTTGTTAACTTTTGCTAAATTTATGAGTCGGACTTGAGCAATAGGACTATACTTACCCTATGGACTGACCTAGCTTATTAGATACTTATTGACCAACATATGTTCTCTAGGTTGAGGTCTACGGTTACTTGCATTCCGATATTCGGTTTTATCTCTGTGATTTATTTCTGAAGTTGTCAGGTGAGTTTCATTTGCTCCCTTTTTAATTGCTTTTGCAATATATATTTTTGGGCTGAGAATACATGCGCTGCTTTTATAAATGTTTACGAAATAGACACAAGTACTTAAAAATATATTCTACGTTGAGTTGTACCACTGGCATACTTCCCTGTAGCTTGGTAACTACTATTTACATGTGGTATTGTAAACGCGAATCCTGTTGATAGATCTATCGGGCCTGACAACCCCAACCGGACTGGACGACCAGTATTAAACGGTTGCACAGTACTTCGTTTCGGTGACTACACTTGGTACGGTGTAGTGAGATTTCATAATAAAGGGAATATGCGACGTGATTAAATGTTAAGTATGGTTACCAAGTGCTCAACCACTTAGAATGCTTTACATACACTTGCGAGTGTATTATGTTTATGATTATGAAATCTTGTGGTCTATTAATATATTGAAATAATTGATACGATAAACCTATAAACTCACCAACATTTTGGTTGACACTTAAGCATGTTTATTCTCAGGTACGAATTAAGTCTTCCGCTGTGCATTTGCTCATTTTAAGGACATTACTTGGAGTCGATCATCGCAATGGGACCAAATGTTGATGAATTCGTCCAGATGGATTAGGACGGGTCGTTTCAGTTGGTATCAGAGCGGTGGTCTTAGCGAACCAGGTCTTGCATTAGTGTGTCTAACTGATAGTTGTTTAGATGCATTAGTGGGTCTGGACTTCGACCGTGTCTGCATGTCAAAAGTTTTGCTTATCATTTAGTGTCGAAAATTATTTGCTTATCATTCTTAGTCTAGACACATTTTACTGCATTGACTGCATGAATAGTGTATAGACAAAATTCATATCTTAGCGTATCTGTTATTGTTACCTTTGCCTGACAGCTTCCGTAGATTCCTCCGTAACTTATGGGATTTTAGTATTATATATGCATATGTAAATGATGTATTACAGGGTACTAATCTACATCCTATAATCTATTTCCTATCGAAAATCCTTCATCTGATCGTACGAGATGAATCCCTCAACCAGTTCGAGTCCCTCAGATTTCGATAGCTATTCCGACATGGATATTCACCTAAGCTCTGAAAGCGGTGTCACCAGAATAAATCAATCAATCAGCTATCCCCAATTCATCTGATGGGTTCGTAGTCGACTTAATCAATGGAGACGCGAAGAAGGCGATCCTTTTCACCAACCGAACTTACCTCTTGGCGATGAACCTGAAGCACTTACCGACGAACCAGTCCGAAACACCATTTTCACCCTCATTTCCTGAATATCTCACCACGATTATATTCTATCTAAAATTCTAAACCTTATTCATCCGCTAGTTTCGACCGACGATCATCCCGGAATAATGGAAGAAGTCAACGAGCTTCGCACTCGAGTAATCAATTTAGAAAACATGGTGTGAAACTTACCAGCTTCAGCAACATCACCAGCACCAACAGTACCACTAACAACCAAAGTTTCAACATCACATGCCTCAATATCTCATTCTGTACCTCGAGTATAATCATCGTTCTACATGACGTTCTACATCATTTATCTTCGTTCGACATGATGATTATGTAATCTCTAATGTTTTAGAGATTATGTACTCTAGTTCTAACCAAAAAGCAAATGAGATTAATATCATATTGACTCATTAAATCCATGATTACATCTGAAGAAAATATATACGTATATATGTTTTTATAAAGATTGTAATTAAAAATTCTTTTGTACTGTTAATGGCGAAAATATTTTAACGGGTAGGTAATACCCGAGGAATATTTAGATTTCACCTTAATAAGTAACACTGTACATTCGTCGAAGCTGATTCAACAGTCATTCACTATCCTACTTACAACCACCGATATACGTATCCGTTCACCGCAGAATAACTATTTTCATCCAATTTCATATTTGGATTTTGATTTACCAGAATCCAACAAGTGGCATAATGAAGAAAACATTGAACAAAATAAAATTTGTTAGAAACAAACAAATTAACTATGAGAAATTCTATTAATAATCCACGCTAACAAAATCCTAGCTAACTATTCCTAGCTAACTGTTAATTCCAATTACATTTATTTATCGCAATTTATTTATCGCAATTTTAATTCTCGCAATTTTATTTATCGTCATTTAATTTCTGTTATTTATTTTACGCACTTTAAATATCGGGACATGTATACAAGGTTTTGACATATCATATCGACGCATCTATATATATTCTTTGGAATAACCATAGACACTCTATATGCAGTAATGCTGGAGTTAGCTATACAGGGTTGAGGTTGATTCTATAATAATATATATATTTTGAGTTGTGATCGAGTCTGAGACGTATACGGGTCACGACACGTATTAATTAATTCGAATATAATATATTAAACTATTTTTGAATTACTGGACTGTTAAATGTGGACTATCGACTGTGGACTAATGACATTGGACAATTAAAATGAATTAAAATATTGATTATAACATATGAAACTAAACATCTCTTCAAGTTTGCCACTTGATTTCATTTTAAACCTCATTTGTATCTTGACGAATACAATCTGCGTTCAAACTTTTCATGATTCTTGAAAACACCTCAATTGAGGGAATGAACCAACCGCACTTCATCTACGGAAGAAATGATTGACGCATGTAGTTATCCACCTGAAAACACTCGGAACCTGAGTAAACGTTTAACACCTATTTGTGCTAGCTCCTTTAGTGTTGTTATTACCCAAAATAACTTTACAATCCCTTTTTAAGATAGCCAATTTTGTCACAGCTCTAGCAAGTCAACTTAGACTTTTCGTTCGAAACAATCATATTATAACCTTGATATATATGCGTGCTCTTTTATTGTTACCAGGGAACCTTTTATATGCCACCATATTACCATCAGTGTTTAATCATCTAAAAACACAATTCTCTTGAAACCACCTCGGATTGATAATCGATGATTCAGATATAGCTGCATTAAATGCAGAGGAAACAGTAAAATTGTAGATGGCCTAAATGGCCAAGAGTTTGATGATAAAGAATGGAATGTTGGGAACGCTCGATAGAAAATTTGGTACTGAAAAAAAAAAACGAATTGAGCTAACCATGAAGGAGACCAAGGACAAATACAAGGACCAAACCCTATATTCAAAGAATCCAGGTAATTCTGAATCCGATGAAATCTTTAGAGAATATCATTCTCCGAAGTCATGTTAAAATCTTGCGGAAAACTCTTCTTCATCAACCTTCGAACTTAGAAATTCAAAAAAAATATCATCATAAATATCTTCGATATTTCTGAGGATATTTTCATAAATATTCTTGTCCGAAATTATCTACCTCATCGTGTTTTCTGTATTCCATTATATTGAAAACTTCTGTAAAATCTAAGTATAAATTATGAATGAATTGTAGAGAAGTGTTGAAAATTGAAGCATGGGTTAGTATAATATAATGACGCCCGGCCAATGTGATTATATTACAGTAAGTCATGCTGAATTTCTAATGGAACGTGATGATGGTTCACAAATCATATCCTCATCAGGTGCCATGTTACACGACTCTTTCATTCTACTTAACCTCTAAACGTGCTAAGAAAAATATTTTCTTGATATTTCTATCTTTCCGTGATTTCTGGTAATTTAACAAATCAGATCGTGCTATTACATTTCCTTTCTGATTAGAGGATTTCTTTAAATTCCCTGAATTCTGGAAATCAACCTACGTCAAAAGATAAGACGAATTTCTATTTCTATATTTCAATCCTTTGCGATAGCTTCACTTATACTCTTCGCGTAATCGAATTGTTTTATCCATATTACTCAACAATGATGAAACTCTATTTATCAACTCATATTCGTCATGAAAACATTCTTATTGTTAGCCACGACGACCTCGATCAAATTTCGGGACGAAATTTCTTTAACGGGTAGGTACTGTGACGACCCGGAAAATTTTAACTTATTTTAAACCAATTCTCTATATGATTTCGTCATGATAAGCAATGAATTTTGACAAGTTTTAAAACTTTTAAAAATGAGTTTTATACAAACAGTTGACCATCCATTTGTCTGACGATTCACGAACGTCATAACTTGTATTAATTATATACTTATGTATATATATGGATATATATGGATTATATCTAACTTGAATATATGATAATTAAGTATCTCATTAAGTATATTAACAATGAGTTATATATATAAAATGAGACTACTAACTTAAGGGTTTCGAAACATTATATATATGTAACGCTTAACGACGTAATAACCCTTATGTTAAAATGAATATATATGTATTGTATTAATATGTAATATACACACTTTTGAAAGACTTAAATACTTGTACTAACATATTTATACTCAACAAAGATAGCTATACTCGTATTCGCATTCGATTTTCTCAAGAATTCTACTCGTATTCATACGGTATTTATACCCGTATTATACACAATTGCTAGATGTATTTACTATTGGAATATACCAATAGGAAAACATCATTTTCAACTTTTTATCATGAAAAATAACATCTTTGTTATTATATATGACTCATGAGACATGTACTATATACAATTTCTAGATATATTTACTATTCGTATATACCAATAGTAAAACATCATTTTCAACCTATTAATCATGGGGAAACATGTTTAAATATTTCTTAACTTCTAGTATTAAACTTCTAGCTCAAAATTCAACTTAGGAATCCCTTTATGAGGAATCAAAAATGACGCCTAACTACATACACACTTAATCATTTCCATTTCAATTCTAATCCTCATTTCTTACTCTATAAAACACACACACTTGAAATCTCTTCTCAACCTCCTCATCTCAGCAAAAACCCATCATAATCTAGCTTCAAAAACAATACATAAATACCATAGAAAGAATCACTCAAGAACACCTTCAATAATCACTTGATCATAAAATCGTTTACATATTCGGACTCCTCTCGAAGACCTCTACACATATATACCAACAATTTCTTGATTAGGGTAAGTTTCAAAAACTCTAATTTTTGGCTTTTCATGTTTTTTTTACATTTTAGGGTAGATATAGTGTCTAGGGCTCAAGTCCTTGTATGTATGCATGATAGTATTCGTTAATTTGATCGTTTGATGACTTTTTTGATAAATCACGAATTTGTATTTGATGGTAACAGAAATTTGAATTTTTAAATTGCATGATATTATGTGATATTCATAATCCTCATGAAAAACTATTGATTTTAGGCTTTGGATTCGCTTGATTTCGTTTCCGTATGCTTATGTTATGACCGTTTGAATTATCGTTGTGTTTTTATGCTTGATCAGAAAACTGGTATTGATGGGTCACGAATTGGCTTATGTGTTGATTACCATTGGATAGAAAATTCAAAAACACTCAGGTTACACTAGGATATCATGTCATTTGCTTGAGTAAAACTCGTGTTATGCCTAATCGAATGAAAATGTAGATTTTTCCAGCACATGCATGAAAACGGACTTGTATGCTAAAATGTATTGACTTTTGAGATGAGATCTTTTCATATCTGAAATATACACAGAAAGTAATTCACTTTTCGTGTAGATATCATGGTCTAATTGTATCTATATCTTCGGATAATTGCATGCGAAAGTGACTAGCTAAACTAGGATCGAATCTTCCACTTGTTCTCTGATTTGTACTCTGTGGTTTGTGTTTTGTGAATTAACATGAATGCTTCTGGAATATGAATCTTTACATGATATGTGATATATGTTTAGTTTATTGCAACCTCTGAAAACTTATGCATTGTGCACACTAGGGCCATAGTTTTGGTAATTTCTGAAATGAACTGAAACAGGACATCCAACTTTATTGAATAAACTGTACCAATTGGCTAAACCAAAGTTACTTATTTTTGGATATGTTATATTTTGACTTGTCCTTGAACCATGACCACTGACCTTGTATTAATTCCATGTCCCTAGCTCCGGTTATAGCCATTACGATATCAGTGCGCGGTCAGAAACTGATTTAGTAAATGATAAATGTACCCCTTCTGATTCCCGACTTGTAGACATAGTATGAGACCCTGGCCAGACTTTTTGGAATCTATTTTGATTCTATTTGTGATCTGGAGTTTGCCATGTTACCATGAAGTTTGTGCTATGAGATATTATGCGAAGTTTGCTACATGTACATGAACGTTATGCATGACAATAAACTATGATTGTGTAATTGACCATTTATGAACTAAAACGTGTTGTTTGACCTATGTTTGACTATTTGACCAAGTTGAGTAATATTATGAGATTTTGACTTGTGTTAACCATGTTGACTGTGTTTGACTTGCGTTTGACTTACATTTGACTTACTTTGACTTACTTTGACTTGCGTTGACTTGCGTTGACTTTTGTTGACTTTTGCTAAATTTATGAGTCGGACTTGAGCAATAGGACTATACTTACCCTATGGACTGACCTAGCTTATTAGATACTTATTGACCAACATATGTTCTCTAGGTTGAGGTCTACGGTTACTTGCATTCCGATATTCGGTTTTATCTCTGTGATTTATTTCTGAAGTTGTCAGGTGAGTTTCATTTGCTCCCTTTTTAATTGCTTTTGCAATATATATTTTTGGACTGAGAATACATGCGCTGCTTTTATAAATGTTTACGAAATAGACACAAGTACTTAAAAATATATTCTACGTTGAGTTGTACCACTGGCATACTTCCCTGTAGCTTGGTAACTACTATTTACATGTGGTATTGTAAACGCGAATCCTGTTGATAGATCTATCAGGCCTGACAACACCAACCGGACTGGACGACCAGTATTCAACGGTTGCACAGTACTTCATTTCGGTGACTACACTTGGTACGGTGTAGTGAGATTTCATAATAAAGGGAATATGCGACGTGATTAAATGTTAAGTATGGTTACCAAGTGCTCAACCACTTAGAATGCTTTACATACACTTGCGAGTGTATTATGTTTATGATTATGAAATCTTGTGGTCTATTAATATATTGAAATAATTGATACGATAAACCTATGAACTCACCAACCTTTTGGTTGACACTTTTATGCATGTTTATTCTCAGGTACGAATTAAGTCTTTCGCTGTGCATTTG
This sequence comes from Rutidosis leptorrhynchoides, assembly GCF_046630445.1. Classification (NCBI taxonomy): domain Eukaryota; kingdom Viridiplantae; phylum Streptophyta; class Magnoliopsida; order Asterales; family Asteraceae; genus Rutidosis; species Rutidosis leptorrhynchoides. The sequence goes on along the minus strand of NC_092338.1, from coordinate 125,595,842 downwards.
CTCATTTTAAGGACATTACTTGGAGTCAATCATCGCAATGGGACCAAATGTTGATGACTTCGTCCAGATGGATTAGGACGGGTCGTTTCATGTAAGGTTAAGGGTCGGTGGTTAAGGGTTTAGGGTTGATTTAGGGTTTAGGGTTTTGGGTTTAGATATAGGGTTTAGGGTTTAGGTTAGGGTTTAGGGTTTAGATTCTAGGGTGTAGGATTTAGGGTTTAGATTTAGGGTTTAGGTTTAGGGCTTAGATTCTAGGGTTTAGGGTTTATATTTTAGGGATTAGGGTTTAGGGTTGGGGTTTAGGTTTGAGTTTAGGGTTTAGATTTAGGGTGTAGGGTTTAGAGGTTAGGGTTTTGGGTTTAGATTTGGGGTTTAGGTTAGGGTTTAGGGTTTAGATTTTAGAGTTTAGGTTTAGGGTTTTGGGTTTAGATTTAGGGTTTAAGGTTTAAGATTTAGGTTAGGGTTTAGATTCTAGGGTGTAGAGTTTTGGGTTTAGATTTAGGGTTTATGGTTTTAGGTTTAGGGTTTAGGGTTTAGATTCTAAGGTTTATATTTTAGGGCTTAGGGTTTAGGGTTTAGAGTTTTTAGGGTTTATGTTAGGGTTTAGATTTAGGGTGTAAGATTTAGAGTTTTGGGTTTAGATTTAAGGTTTAGGTTAGGGTTTAGGATTTAGATTTTAGGATTTAGAGTTTAGATTTAGGGTTTAAATTCTAAGGTGTAGGATTTTGGGTTTAGGTTTAGGGTTATTGTAGGGTGTAGGGTTTAGGTTTAGGGTTTAGTGTCTAGGGTTTAAGGTTTATATTTTAGGGCTTAGGGTTTAGGGTTTAGAGTTTAGATTTAGAGTGTAGGGTTTAGAGTTTAAGTTTGGGGTTTTGGGCTTAGATTTAGAGTTTAGGTTAGGGTTTAGAGTTCAGGTTCAGGGTTTAGGTTAGAGTTTAGGGTTTAGATTCTAGGGTGTGGGGTTTTGGGTTTAGGTTTAGGGTTTACGGTTTAGGTTTAGAGTTTGGATTCTACGGCTTAGGGTTTATATTTTAGGGCTTAGGGTTTAGTGTTTATAGGGTTTATGTTAGGGTTTAGGATTTAGAGTTTAGGGTTTAGAATTAGGGTGTAGGGTTTAAAGTTTAGGTTTAGAGTTTTGGTTTTAGATTTAGGGTTTAGGGTTTAGATTTAGGGTTTAAGGTTTAAATTTTAGGGTTTAGAGTTTAGGTTTAGGTTTAGGATTTTGGGTTTAGATTTAGGGTTTAAGATTAGATTCTAGGGTTTAGATTTTGGGGCTTAGGGTTTTTGGTTAGGGTTTAGTTTTAGTTTTTAATTCAAAGGATTTAGAAGAGTTTAGAGTTTAAGGTGTAGGGTTTAGATTTTAGGGTGTAAGGTTTAGATTTTATGGTTTAAATTATAGAGTTTAAGGTCTAAGTTAGGGTTACCTAATATTATCATATGAGATCTGTAATCTGTACATTAGTTTTACTAATTAAATCTGTAATCTGTATAAAATGATGTATTTTTACTATCATTTCAAGGTATGATTTAACTAATCTTAAATCATGTTGAATATTAATGGGTTTTTAAAAGTAATGTAACCAATACATGTAACTTATAGTTTGTGTTTGGTTCTACCTTCTACTAGCTTTTGCACAATAACTTTGTCATCTGAACATTACCACGAACAATTACCTTAGTAGTCACGATGGCGCGTTGAATGTGACTAATATATGATTCACGTTAATTGTATTCAATATGAGCTATTGGGTATTGTAGTGTTAAAAATTATGCAGTAATTCATAACAAATAGCTCTGTCTCTACCCCTATATCATTTCAAACATCACAAATTATTTGATGCACATAATTGAATTTAGTTAGTTGTATTGAAAGAAGCAATGAGTTGATGAATTGATACATAATAGGAGTTTTGAATGAAACGAATTCATTAACCAATTTAGGATCCGCTTCCGATCCAAGAAATTGTTCAAGTTTGATGTTAACTTAAGCATGTATAAACTCAACACCTTTCAAATACAATATAATATGATATTAATAAATGATTCCAACTTTCAAAAATCCCGCAAAATCGCGGGTCTTTAACTAGTTTAATTTAGTTGGTAGTAACCACAACCGCATGTAAAGTAGAATAGAAACAACTTGAATAGATGTCGCACATCCAAAATTTCTTTTTGTACCATTAGCGTTTTGGCACAGTTAAAGTTAGTGTTGTTTTTTCTTAGTAGTCGAACACAATATCTTCCAGATTAAGGTTTATATGTGCCCTACTATGGTTGTGAATATACCCCGGTTCAAGTATCATTTGCCATACAACACTATGTCATTTTCTCATTAATAATAACTACGACGTATTGAACTCCGTAACTACTACTCATTAGGCAAAGCGGAGATGCACCTAACCAACGATTCGTTTCCTTGTCAAATCGTGCTCTCAAAGAATGAGAGACTTCCTAGGATTTGTAAGCCAAAATTTGGTATAAACATACAGTTGAAGTGATCTATTAAATACTTGTTTTTTAGTCCCCAACAATTTTGGGCATCCCTCCCCGATTCATATTTTATCTTGGTAGAAGAGCATTCTCTCAGATATCACGTCTTCATACGACCGACTAGTAGATTTTACGATCTTTAAGCTCTTCCATAACCTGGTAACATCATTCCACCTTAATATTTCTAATACACGACAATATTCGAGAAAAAAAATTTAGTTTTTGCAAATGAATGGACCTTTGATCAAGAAGGTAAATCTTATATCCCCTCAAAATCTCGTAATGATCTATGTAAACCCGTAGAAAATTGATTTCCTTAGATTTTCCTTATGTATTAACCATATCCATAATTCTGGATTTACGGCCAATAGGTTCTTGGTGACGAAGAATATTCCCCTACCAAGTCCTAGTAGTGTTTCGCATGCATTTTCATCTTTGTATAAAGAGATAACATGTATGAATGTATCAAACACTCTAACCAAATTTCATAAGCAAATATGTGAATTCTTATTAAGTATACTTCATAAATGGCTTGCAGATACTGTTCGAAGAGAAGCTGCTACCATCACGGTTGTATTTCCTTCTCCAAATGACGACAGGTAATTACAAAAAAAAAATTCAGTTTTCTTGGTTAGAAATTTTTGCCGGCATATTGTGAATATTATCACTTGTATGTTAGCAACGATTATACGTTTATAACCGTCAATATATTTTTGCAACAAAGAGTAATGGAAGACAGAGTTCCTAACTTTTAGAGAAGCTGTTGGTGAAACCATCTTTAGTACATCCACCTCCAATGGGAGAAGGTGGTCTCTTGCTAGTAAGTTCGGTGCATTTTCTTGTTTAAACCAAGGCACGTTTGGTTTAATATTAATTCGCCTTTTGTAATGTGGTCTCAGTACCTAAGAATGCTAGCAGTAGGATATGAGAAAATACAGGAACTTGTCAAAGATCTACACAGTGTCAGATGAAGTGACTTGGATATTAAAGGCCTAACGGAATCTCTTTTTCTTGATCACAAAGATATGCATATCAAGTATGAGCAAGCTTCTTTAAAACAACTTTACAAAGCAAAGGTTCTATGGCTTCTAATCTAGCAGCCAAAATCAATATTGTGTTCATTTGTCTCTTAGACCAAGTAAGTTATTTTTTAGCAAGTTCTAGGGCTTTATCGTATGCATATATTAGGTTTGTTTTGCTCATTCATCTTTTTATGCTGCAGGTAAGTCAATATACAACAGAAGAATTGGAAAAAGCTACAGATTCGCTCACAGAAGCTGCTGCTGCTGCTTCAACTGTAACTTTTTACCCATGCTTTTACATATAAACCAAATTGTTCTATGCCTAATACAAGTACCTTTTCACGTTGAGATAATTTTTATATGATTTAAAACAAAAATACAGGGGAACTGTGATGTAAAGCTAAGGGGTATAAAATACTATTAAATTTTACAAGAAAATACTATTAAATACGATACAATTTTACACAAGATATTTATTTATTTAGAGAATGGATATACTTAAACCTTGCTACAACACTTATAGGCAGTGTACCTAATCGTACAGTAGTGTAGTTTTTAGTAAGTCCGGTTTGTTCCACAGGGAAAATCTTTAAACAAAGCTTAACGCTATATTAGTTTACTTTTATAAAAATACAAATATATATATATATATATATATATATATATATATATATATATATATATATATATATATATATATATATATATAAGTAATATTATTATTATAAAGGGGGGGGGGGGGTTTTTACCGTTTAATGACCGGTTTGTCGATTTTAAAACTTTAGTCGAAGTTAAAACCAAATGTAAAATAATAAATAAATACAAGACTTAATTTAAAGCGTAAAGTAAATAACGATAATGAAATTGCGAATAATAAAAGTGCGATAAAATAAATTGCGATAATTAAAAAGTACGATAATTAAAAGTGCAATTAAATACAATAACAATAAAAATGCGATAATTAGAAGTGCAATTAAATATAAAATAAAGGAAATTAAATATGAAATAAAAGAATTATGCTTATTTAAACTTCCGTAACCATGATGTTTGACGTGTTGATTTTAGTTTTATGCCCATGGGTTAATTGTCCTTTGTCCTGGATTATTTAATATGTCCGTCTGGTTTTTGTCCATAACAGTCCACCAGTCATAAATATAAAGTGCGAGTGTCCTCGTCAAATTATCCTTATACCCGAAGTTAAATATTCCAACTAATTGGGGACTTAAACTGTAACAAGGTTTTATTACTTTGTTTAATAATTACACCAGAATGTCGACTGAGTGTAACCCAAGGTTTTAATACTTTGTTATCAATTATGCCAAGTGTCCTTGTACATAATTTCACCCCTGTTTTAATAATTCTAGTGGCTATTAATCCATTCCCGTGTCCGGTTAAATGAACGATTATTTGTACATATAAATACCCCGCCCATCGTGTCCGATCGAGTGTATATGGTAATTTATAGGGACGCCCAATTGTAAATCTTTATATTAACATTAACAAACTATCATTTAGTTAAACAAATATAAAGCCCATTAATAGCCCATAGTCTAATTTCCACAAGTGTCGTTCTTTTGTCCAAACTCCAATTATGGTACAAAGCCCAATTATCCAATTTTAGTAATTAGCCCAACATCATGATTACTTCGGATTAAATAAGCATAATAATAACTTAGCTACGAGACATTAAATTAAAAAGGTTGAACATAACTTACAATGATTAAAAATAGCGTAACGTTACACGGACAGAATTTCGACTTACACCCTTACAACATTCGCTAACATACCCTTATTATTAGAATTATAATTAAAATTAAAATTAAAATATAAATATAAATATATTTACGTATACATATATAGAGAGAGATTGAATTATGGATGAAAAAATGATCAGAATTCGTTGGGCTTTATAGGGAGTTTCAGTTTTTGGGGCTCCGCGACTCGCGGCCCATTCCTTCTTCAAACTCCGCGAGTCGCGGAGTTTGTAATTACATCTCACTCCATTTTGGCTCTTTGTTTACCGACGGTTTATTATATAAATATAATATATATATAATTTATATAATTAATTATATATTATATTATATTAATATACATAGTTAACTTGTAATTTTTAGTCCGTTGTGTCGAGCGTTGAGAGTTGACTCTGGTTCCGGTTCTGGATTTTCGAACGTCCTTGCGTACAATTTAATATCTTGTACTTTGCGTTTTAAATTTTGTACTCTTGTAATTTCGAGACGTTTCTTATCAATAATTGGAACCTCTTTGATTGTCTTTTGTACTTTTGGGCTTTTTGGTCATTTGCGTCTTCAATTCGTCAAATCTGTCTTTTGTCTTCACCTTTTATTATTTAAACGAATATCACTTGTAAATAGAACAATTGCAACTAAAAGCTTGTCTTTCTTGAGGAATAATGCTATGAAATATATGTTCGTTTTTAGCATTATCAAATATTCCTACACTTGAGCGTTGCTTGTCCTCAAGCAATATCGTCTTGAAATACTAGAATCACTTCTTTATTCTTCACACTTTGTACATCAATGACTTCTATACGGCGGTATAAACAATGGTAGTAACGATATGGTTTACAGTCCCACATGACTATAAAAATTTAGATCCATTAAGGAAATTGGATCTTTATGAAAACATTTGATCTTTTGAAAATTAAATCTAGTTTTTACCCTAGATAAGTTTTCCGGAATAACCCTTCACCGGTGTTTGCAAATTATTTTTGTGGGTTTGGTGGGTTTCAGATTTGAAAATTTTAGCTCAAAACTTGCGGTTTTGTATCACCCACTTGCTAACCTGTATTAGGAAAGCAACACGTCCAGTTTACTTGTCCCGTATATTACCTTTCGGTAAACTACCGTCCGGTTGTAAAGGAAAGCGTTGAACAAGCAACTGTTAAGGCAATGTCCCCTGACATGCTTTTAATTATGGTCTATAACGTGTCGGACGCAATTACTATCCTTGGTAGGAGCAATAGTAAAGCTCACCCTTATGATTTTTCGGTCTGGCACAAGGTCCTGTCTTTAACCATGCTATGCAACCACCGTTCTTACGCTTGACACCCGATTTGGTTCAGATGACCTAATGAATTCCAGGTGAATTCCTAGGATTTTACGTTCAATGGTAATGAACGCATTGAAAATGGGTTTTTAGAAAACAAATCGGTTTGTAATTTTGATCAAAATATTTTCTCGTTCAGGCACGAGTTTAGATATCATTGAATTCCATGAGTTTGTAATTCTCAATCTTTAAGGTCAATCTCAAGGATTGAGTAATATCAGTCTTAAAAGCTGATTTTTAATCTTTAAGGAGATTATCCTTTCTGGGGATCTGATTCATTAGTCTTATCAAGCTAATTTGCACGGTGCCTCCCCATTGTACGAGATAAATCCTTCTCATGGTTAGGATAAATCTGACCACTTGGTGACCCTGTTTAATGCTGAGGTTCGTGGATTTCCTGCTGATTTTAGAGATGACTTTTCTAGATTTTTCGTCAACCTACAGCTGGTCTGGACGACAACTTCATGACCTAAATCAAGAAGCGCGTTTCTTTTTCGGAAGACTTTACTTTCTTTTAATGATGGAATTGATTCATCGTGTAGATCCATCTTTTCTTTCAAATATATTACAGTAAATCGGGTAAAACTGATTAAAATCGTCCAAAACAAAAGTACATGCAATAACTTTACAGAAACATGTGATAGATAGTTTTTAATTGAATAACTTGGTACATTCTCCCCACACTTAGTTTCTTTCTTTGCCTTTTTATTCTCCTTTATTCCATTTTAAATGAATTCAATCGTTTTAGGGTGTTTCTCAATTTATGTCCTTTCCGAGGTAACGATAATTTCGGTGTTAAAACCTAGTTTTATCGTTCATAAATATGTATAAACATGATTTTGAGTTCATTTAGTTGAAAATCTTGAAAATTTTTACTAGAATTGGGTAGTCAGTATATAAGACTAGGGCTGTTCTTTATTATCAGAGAGCACTAGATTCTAATACAACTACTACTTTACTAGTATTTCTAATGGTAACCAAGTGTATAAAGTAAAAATTTTAAAATCCGAAAGAATTTAACCCCTTCCCACACTTAAGATCTTGCAATGCCCTCATTTGCAAGAAATCAGTAACAATTTAAATTATTGAGGGTGATTTGTGTGAAAATGATTAAATTTTACCAAAGTTTCCAAACATATTTGTGTTTGCTTGCTGAATGATAAATGGTGCATATCATTTGTTCATTCCGTCTTGTTGTTATATCACATTTATTTTGCATCTTGTCGTCAAAATTAGTTGCTTTTGCTGAACTTAATGCCAGTCTTTGAAAATGCGTTGTTTTACCCTGTTGTGTACATAAGATAAACTGCATACATATATACATATTTTTGAAGTTTGGTATATTACCCCACATTCAAAAATTATTAAAATCTAAGAATAAAAGTTAGAAAATTATAAAAACTATTACAATATTAAATAAGTATTAAACGTATCAACATTACAAATTACAAAATAAATAAAACTAAGTAGACTAGGGATGATACTGATACCAGTAGGGGTTCCATGCATAACCATAGGTGCTATAAAATGCTTCGGCTGGGTTATACGTAGGATACGGTGGTTGAATCTCTATAGACCAGGGAGGGAATATGGGCGATGGAGTAGGAATATAGTTTCTACCTATATGTTGGCAATAAGCTATGATTTGGTTTTGATGAACTTGCCAATCTTCAAATGCTCTATGTCTAGCATTTTCGTACTCCTGTGAAGCTATAAACCTTTGCATTTCTTGCATTTCATTTCCCCCTCCTACATTACCTTGCTGTTGGTTTCTCTCAACCTGTGGATGTCTACCATTATATCGTACTGCAGCGTTATTTCGCCTCTTCAAAACTTTCGCACCATGGTATACATTTAAACCTATTGTATCGCGGGGTTCTGGTTCTTCGACTAATAATCCCCCCGACTTATATCCACACCGAGATATTCAGCAATCAAAGTAATAAATATACCACCTCCTATTATGCTATGCGGTCTCATCCCCCTAACCATAGCTGATAAATAATAACCCACACAATAAGGTATACTTACAGCGCTTTGTGGGTCTCGAATACACATGTGGTAAAACAAATCTTGTTCATTTACCTTTTCCTTGTTCTTACCTCGTTGTGTAATCGAATTGGCTAAAAACCTATGAATTACTCTTAATTCAGCTCTATCTATATCCAAATAAGAGTAATTCCCCCATTTGAACCGGTGATGGCTAGTCATTTGACTCCATACACCATGTGTATCAAAATTTTCATCTATCTTTCTACCATTTAGTATCAACCCTCTACAATCGGCAGATGCTAACTCCTCAGGCGTATATATACGTAAAGCCTGAGCCATGTCTAGTAAAGACATGTGGCGCATCGAACCTCCTAACAAAAATCTAATAAAAGATCGATCAGTTAAACTAGCTACCCGATCATTTAATTCTATACTACACAACAATTCTTCACACCATACTTTATATACAGGTCTACGCATGGTGAATAAACGTACCCAGTCGTTAAAAGTAGAATTACCATACCTCTGTGCAAGTAATTCCCTAATTGGCCCGGCCAATTCTACAGCTTCTAATGGTCCCCATTCTATGACCCTAGGTACCTCAACAACTTTAGAATGAAGAGTATGCAAACCCCTTTGGTATTTTGGATAATCTATCCAAAGTCTGTCAAATCTCAGGTTCGGGTGAAAATCTTCCAAGTGCATATCAGAAAATGTCATGACTGGATGAGGTATATCTTGTTTGTAGTAGTTATTCACCTCCTGTTGTTCCACATTCTCAGCAGGAGCATTGCGAGCTTGGGATGAAGATTCACCCCTTTCAGTCTGCAAAACACATCAATCACAATTTTTGTGCATCTAAATATGCATTAGTGTCAGCAAAATCATCAATCAAAATAATTACAATGACATGATCAATTTATATCAAACTTAAGCTCATTTTCATATTTTCATCAAATCTACACTTTTTCAAATAAGCATATACGAAAATGTTTGCCAAGTTCATAAGCATTCAACTCAAATAACATGTCAAAATAATCATTACTAGCAATTAAACAAGTTTCAAATGGCATTATCTCTCAAAAATCAAGTTCATGAATTTTAGACTTGAAAAAGTCCACTTTAATTCACAAAATCATGTTTAGGCTCAAAGTTTGGACCATTTAACTACCTAAACATGTTACACTACTTAATTTAGCAACAATTCATGACAAAAATCAGCCATAACCTGTTTATATCAAAAAGCCCCAAATTTGCTCAAGAACACAAACCCTAGATTACTCAAAATTTGAAGTTTAAGGCTTCTAATCATGTTAAATAGCATCAATCTAGGTTATACAAGCATAATACATAAACAATTTAAGCATAATTACACTAAAAAGCATCAAAATCAAATTGGGTATAAAATTGCTCAAGAACACTAATTTTCGGATTAAATGGTGTTTAGGTGTAGAAATTTACCATTTTTCTTGAGTAATTCCTTGATAGCATCCTTCTTAACATGATTTTAGTAAAAGATTTGATGATTAACGGTTAAAAATTGTGATTTTGGGGGTGTTTTTCGGGTTTTTGCGGGTTTTATCGCAGTGTTTTCGTGGGTGTGGGTTGGGGACTGATCAGTTCTGCCCCTTTTATTTTTTTCGGTATTTTTGGAACTCCGCGAGTCGCGGTGTTTTTCCCTTTCAAACTCCGCGAGTCGCGGAGTTTGTATATATATATTTTTTTTGAACATCTTATACTAATTAAAACAATTAAGTAATTAATTTTAAAATTTTGTTTCCCTTGTTATTTAGGACGAGGTCGTTTCGGATCGATGTCATAGTCCGTTCCTCGACAAAATTTTAAAATTTGTCTTTTTGTAGCGATTGTTTTAAAAGCTAAGATTTTTGGGTTTTTTTAATGTTTTTGGCATACTTTAATTCAATAAGATTAAAAATAATGATAATAAAAGTTCTCGTCCCTCCCTTGGGTAAAGCAATTTCGGTTCAAAGACCTAGTCTTCAACTTACGACGAATTTTAAAAATCATATTTTTAACTTAATGAGATAAAGTAAATTTTTGTTTTTAAATTCACACAATTTAAATATAAAATTCAAAATTAATGTCACGACCCGGAAAATTTCGACTGATTTTGAACCAAACTTTCGACACGATTTCATATTTTCTATACGATAAGCAAAGTCTGTTATGTTGAATCTCAAAATTCTTGAACTGTTTACACGAAATCAATTACCCTTTGATTGCGTTGACGATTCACGAACTTTTAACTGTAAACAGAAATATATGTATAAATAATCATATATGTACATAATGATATATAATAAACTAAATATATTAATGTACTAGTATGTGATTTAGTTATTATGAACGATAACTTAAAATGACTAAAACTTATTATCTTAAATATAGAGGGTGGATTGAATATACATAATTTATCAATGATAACAAAGTAATTAAATGTTACTATTGCTTTCATTAAAATAAACATAAATATTAATATTAATATCAGTATTATGAATATTATTATAATATATACATATAAAATTTGATACATTTAAATTGTTAATAATATTATTGTTATCTTTATTAATATCATTATTATTATTATTATGTATTATTATCATTAATATAATTACTAGTATTATTAATAGGGTTATTAATATTATTAATACTAAAATTATTAAAAATTATTAAAATTGTCAATATAATACAACTTATGTGATTATTTGTAGTAATATGATTATTAGTATTATTATTATAATTAGTATTATATTTATTATTATAAATTTTATAGTTATTATTATCATTATGATTAATAATAAAATTATTATTATTACTATTATAGTATTATAAACTTTATTAAGAATATTCTTTTAATGTTATATGTATTAGATATTTAGGAGGTTTAATTGTAAATACAGATATATATATATATGTAAAGATAATTCAGATAAAAACAAATATATATTTAAACGTGTAATCCTTCCTTATCAGATATTTTTTTTCTGTTTACCCGTGGGATTATGTCGACTAAATTCCGGATACACACACCATCAATCCATTCATGATACAGCACCAATCAACCATTTACATTATAAAACATCTGGTATTAGTCGCAAATTAAAAGAGAAGGAAAAGAGAATACTGAAACAGAAAAAGGTTTTGACCCTGTTCTTGACTTGAATTAACAAAAACTCACATTCGGATCTTTTCTCAAAATCTAAAAATTCTGTTCTGTTAGGAACGATCCATTTAAAGTTTATGGAAAGTTTCAAAGCTTAATTTTTAGTATATAATCCGAATTATCAAGTCAAAATTTTTGTAAAATAAAGTCAAACTTTTGTTCTTGATTGAATTCGAAATTTCTGTTAGGAGTTAAGTTAAATTGATGATTCCATTGGTTTCTAAGATTGATTTGCAAAATATTTCGAGTTATAATCTTTGTTAAATACGTACTCAAAAGCATAATCAATATTTTTTTTTCTTTCTTAAACACCGACGGCCTAGCAGGCCTTTTTCATTTTTATTTTTTTGTTGTTTGCTTTCTATTAAAATCAAATGAATAAGTGAAATCGTTTATATTTATAAATCATAAAACTATTCTATTTTGTAATCAGTTGTTGAGATTAAGGATGTCCAGTGGTAAGAATTGAGGAAGATGAACAAGAAACAGAAATACAATTGGTATAAAAATAATTAAATAGATTATTAACTCAGAAAAATCAATACAGAGCAATGGTAAAGGATTATGTTGGGTATTCAAGAGGTCGCGGGTTCGAGTCCCGGCTTGGGCAGTTTTGAATTTTTTTGCCTTTAAAGGTATATCACTTATCAATTTAGTATTATTATTATTATTATTATTATTATTATTATTATTATTATTATTATTATTATTATTATTATTATTATTATTATTATTATTATTATTATTATTATTATTATTATTATTATTATTATTATTATTGATTATTGTTATAATTATGATAATTATTATTATTTCCTAAGAATTTGAAGTATAAATATTATTATCATTTACCTAATTAATAATATTATCATTGTTAATATGAATAAAAAGTATGTTTATGATTAGACTTAACGATGCGATTAAGATATTAAGTATTAAGAACGATATTGGTACTAGGAAATAAACAAGTTAAAGATGATGTTATAAGTTATAATAAGAAACTATAATCGTTATTATTACTAATATTATTATTCAAATTATTAATAGAAATTATCATTTTTATTATCAATCATTATTAAAATTAGTATTATTATCATACTTACAATTATTATTATCACTATCATTATTACCACAAATAAAGTGACAAATGTTATTATCCAAAATTATTATTTTCAACATCAATATTAAATCTAATTAATTAATATCACTATTTTGGTATTATCATTAATTTAACAAATAAATGATATTTGTATATATGTATATTTAATACGCACAACTTAGCTATATTAATATTTATATATATCAATGAAAATATGTAAAATAATAATAAAACTTATAAAATATTAAATATATAAATTACATCATTAATAATAATATATAAATTTATTCGATTACGATTATATATTTTAATATATATATGAATAATATAGGTTCGTGAATCCGAGGCCAACCCTGCACTTGTTCAATATCGTCATATGTATTTTTACTACAAAATACATTATTGTGAGTTTCATTACTCCCTTTTTATATATATTTTTGGGCTGAGAATACATGCGCTGTTTTATAAATGTTTTACGAAATAGGCACAAGTACTAAAACTAATTCTATGTGGGTTTAAACCAGAAATATACCCTTAGCTTGGTAACATTAAACTACTTGTCTATGTACGGTAGGCGCGAATCCTAAAGATAGATCTATTAGGCCTGACAAACCCCATCCTGACTATTGGATGCTTTAGTACTTCGAGGTTATTTTAAACACACCTGATTTGGTGTACTTCAGAGGGTAAAACATGAACGTTAAGGCTTGTTACCGGGTGCCTACAACTTATAGAATACTTTTATACACTTGCGAGTGTACATATATTTATAAACGGAAATCTTGTGGTCTATTAATATATTGAAATGATTGTTATGATAAACCTATGAACTCACCAACCTTTTGGTTGACACTTTTAAGCATGTTTATTCTCAGGTATGAAAGAAACCTTCCACTGTGCATTTGCTCATTTTAGAGATATTACTTGGAGTCGTACATGGCATATTTAAGATCAGTACCTCGCAATGGGACCAAATGATGATGACTTCGTCCAGGAGGATTAGGACGGGTCGTCACAGGTGGTATCAGAGCGTTGGTCCTAGCGAACCAGGTCTTGCATTAGTGTGTCTAACTGATAGTTGTTAGGATGCATTAGCGAGTCTGGACTTCGACCTTAGCTGCATATTATAAATATTGTATATCATTCCTAGTGGAAAAATTTCCTGCTAATCATTCCTAAGTCTAGATATGCCTTACTTCCTTTATTGCATAGATAGTGTATAGACAAATTTATATCTTAGCGTATCTATTACGGTAAACTTTGCCTGATATCTTCCGTAAATTTCTCCGTAATTTAAGGGATCCTGGTACTATATATATCTAGGCATATTATGCATTGAGAATACCATCCAACTATCATTTCCTGACACTAAGTTTTTCATACCAAAAATCTTTTCTGTGACCGCGTACGATGGCCTCTACGAATCGACCAAGTTCTCCTGACTCCGAAGATAGTGTGACGGGAGCGCACCAACCGATCAACTACCGTGATTTCTTTAGAAAGTGGGGATGGGTTCGCGAAATACTTACCCTATGGAAAAATGAAGAAGGTACTCCATATCACGAGCCGAACTTACCACCTAACGTCGGAGTGCTCGACCCGCTCACCGGCGAACCTGTTCGCAACACCGTTTATACCCTTTTTGCAAGAATTTTTCGTCTTGAGGCTACCATTAACGGAACTAGAGAAGATATCCGACCTCTACCTCACACTGATAACCAACCAGGGTTAGTAGAAGAAGTTAAAGAACTCCGAGCTCGAGTACTAACTTTAGAGAGCACGGTACACAATTTGCAAGCACTAACAGTATCATCAACACCAGTAACATCATAAACCTCAGCACTAACAGCACTAGTACCACCAACAACAACATCCGCGTCACCAGCTTCGACATTTCATTCTGTACCTCGAGTATAATCATCGTTCTACATGACGTTCTACATCATTTATCTTAGTTCGACATAGTGATTATGTAATCTCTAATGTTTTAGAGATTATATATTCTTGTTCTAACGGTAAATCAGATGAGTTAATATCATATTAACTCATAAAATCCATGATTACATCTGAAGAAAAAATATATATGTATGTATATTTTCATAAAGATTGTAATTAAAAATTCTTTCGTACAAACTGTTAATGGTGAAAATATTTTAACGGGTAGGTAATACCCGAGGAATATTTAGATTTCACATTAATAAGTTACACTGTACAATCTATAAATTTGATTCAACGGTCATTTACTATCATACTTAAACTACCGATATACATATCCGTTCATCACAGAACAACTATTTCCATTCAATTTCATATTTGGATTTTGATCTATCAAAATTCAACAAGTGGCATAATGAAGAAAACATTGGACAAAATAAAATTTGTTAGAAACAAACGGATTAACTAATTGAAATATTGTTAAGATTCCACGCTAACTGTTCCAGCTAACTGTTCCTAGCTAACTGATTACATTTTATTTATCGCAATTTAATTATCTCAATTTTATTTATCGTTATTTAATTTCTGTTATTTACTTTACGCATTTAATTTATCGTCATTTAATTTCTGTTATTTATTTTACGCACTTTAAATATCGGGACACGTATACAAGGTTTTGACATATCATATCGACGCATCTATATATATTATTTGGAATAACCATAGACACTCTATATGCAGTAATGCGGGAGTTAGCTATACAGGGTTGAGGTTGATTCTCAAATAATATATATACTTTGAGTTGTGATCGAGTCTGAGACATGTACACGGGTCAAGATATGTATTAATTAATTCGAATATTATAAATTAAATTATATATGAATTATTGTACTGTAAACTATGGACTATCGATTGGGACTATCAACATTGGACAATTTAAAAAAAAAATGAATTAAAATATTAATTATAACATATGAAACTAAACGATTCTTCAAGTTTGCCACTTGATTTCATCTTAAACCTCGTTTGTATCTTGACGATTACAATCTGCGTTCACACCTTTTAAAATTTTTGAAAACACCTCGATCGAGAGGATGAACCAGCCGCACTTTATCTACGAAAGAAAAGATTGATGCATATAGTTATGCATCTGAAAAACTTTCGGAAACTGAGTAAACGTTTAACACGTAGATGTGCTAATTCCTTTAGTGTTATTATTACCCAAAATAATTCGGTAATCCCTTTCAAAGTAGCAAATTTTGTCACAGCTCCAGCAAGTCAACTCCGACTTTTCATACGAAATAACCTTATTATAACCTTGATATATATGCGTACTCTTTATTGTTACTGGAGAATCTTTTATATTCCACCATATTACCATCAGCGTTTAATCATCTAAAAAAAAAAATACAATTCTCCTGAAACCACCTCAGTTTGATAACCGATGACCCAGATCCGTTAACTTTGAAAATGCTGACGAAGTAGCATGTTGTAGATGGTCTTAATGGCCAATAGTTGATGATAAAGAAGGAAGTGTTAGGAACGCTCGATAGAAAATTTGGTACTGAAAATCGGATTGAGCACACCGTGAAAGAAACAAAGAACAAATACAAGGACCAAACCCTATATTCAAAGAATCCAGGTAATTCTGGATCCGATGAAATCTTTAGAGAATATCATGCTCTGAAGTCACGTTAAAATCTTGCGAATTTTTTTTTTTTCACCAACCTTTGAACTTAGAAATTCCAAAATATCATCATAAATATCTTCGATATTTCTGAAGACATTTTTATAAATATTCTCGTCCGAAATTATATACTTTTTTTTATGCTATCTGTATTACATTATATTGGAAACTTCTGTAAAATTTAAGTATAAATTATGAATGAATTGTGGACAAGTGTTGGGAACTGATGTATGAGTTAGTATAATATAATGCGCTTGGCCAACGTGATTATATTACAGTAAGTCATGCTGAGTTTCTAATGAAACGCGATGATTCTCAGTACCATTATCATGTGTCATGTTACATAACTCTTTCATTCTACATAACCTCCGAACATATCAAGAAGAATAAATTCTTGATAGTTCTATCCTCAGTAATTTTGATAAATTTGAAAATCAAAACATGCTATCACATTCCTTCCTGCTTAGAACATTATAATCATTCGAAATTCTATATCTACGAATTCAGAACCATTATTCGCTTGACTTGAAGTCGGGAAGAGAAAACAGAAGCGTAGAGCTTCAAAATATAAGGGAGAATATAAAGCCCGATAACAATGCATAAATTACAAACCGTGTATGTCAATGTTTATAGCAACATAAAGACACGGGAGAATTAAAAACAATATAACCCCAAAGGCGAAGTAGAAGAAAGTAGATTCCTCTGGTGGAAGTTGAAAAAGGAGAATGAATGTTGCGATAGTAAGGATGAGGACAACGATCAGAACTGGATTAAGCATTTTCACAATCGTTTGAAAGTATGGACCGAGAAGAAAGAATTGAAGTAGTGAAAATAATGGAATGAAAGAAGTCCATTTATAGTGAAAATACTAGACAAAGAAATCAAGACAGATTTCCGCATTTAATTACAGAGATCTCAATTTCCTTATCCGCCAAAAAAAAAAAATCAAATCTTCTAGATTTCGAAGATTTTCCCTAAATCCCTAGAATTCTGGAATTCAACCGTTACTACGTCAAAAGTTAAGAAGACCTTAACTCAATCATTTCGCTCTTTTGTGATAGCTTCACTCGTACGCTTCGCATGACCGAATCGTTTTATCCATATTAATCGAAAATGATAAAACACTAATCATATTCGTCATGAAAAACATTTCTATTGTTATCCATGACCACCTCGATCAAATTTCGGGACAAAATTTCTTTAACGGGTAGGTACTGTCACGACCCGGAAAATTTCGACTGATTTTGAACCAAACTTTCGACACGATTTCATATTTTCTATACGATAAGCAAAGTCTGTTATGTTGAATCTCAAAATTCTTGAACTGTTTACACGAAATCAATTACCCTTTGATTGCGTCGACGATTCACGAACTTTTAACTGTAAACAGAAATATATGTATAAATAATCATATATGTACATAATGATATATAATAAACTAAATATATTAATGTACTAGTATGTGATTTAGTTATTATGAACGATAACTTAAAATGACTAAAACTTATTATCTTAAATATAGAGGGTGGATTGAATATACATAATTTATCAATGATAACAAAGTAATTAAATGTTACTATTGCTTTCATTAAAATAAATATAAATATTAATATTAATATCAGTATTATGAATATTATTATAATATATAGATATAAAATTTGATACATTTAAATTGTTAATAATATTATTGTTATCTTTATTAATATCATTATTATTATTATTATGTATTATTATCATTAATATAATTACTAGTATTATTAATAGGGTTATTAATATTATTAATACTAAAATTATTAAAAATTATTAAAATTGTCAATATAATACAACTTATGTGATTATTTGTAGTAATATGATTATTAGTATTATTATTATAATTAGTATTATATTTATTATTATAAATTTTATAGTTATTATTATCATTATGATTAATAATAAAATTATTATTATTACTATTATAGTATTATAAACTTTATTAAGAATATTCTTTTAATGTTATATGTATTAGATATTTAAGAGGTTTAATTGTAAATACAGATATATATATATATGTAAAGATAATTCAGATAAAAACAAATATATATTTAAACGTGTAATCCTTCCTTATCAGATATTTTTTTTCTGTTTACCCGTGGGATTATGTCGACTAAATTCCGGATACAGACACCATCAATCCATTCATGATACAGCACCAATCAACCATTTACATTATAAAACATCTGGTATTAGTCGCAAAATAAAAGAGAAGGAAAAGAGAATACTGAAACAGAAAAAGGTTTTGACCTTGTTCTTGACTTGAATAACAAAAACTCAAATTCGGATCTTTTCTCAAAATCTAAAAATTCTGTTCTGTTAGGAACGATCCATTTAAAGTTTATGGAAAGTTTCAAAGCTTAATTTTTAGTATATAATCCGAATTATCAAGTCAAAATTTTTGTAAAATAAAGTCAAACTTTTGTTCTTGATTGAATTCAAAATTTCTGTTAGGAGTTAAGTTAAATTGATGATTCCATTGGTTTCTAAGATTGATTTTCAAAATATTTCGAGTTATAATCTTTGTTAAATACGTACTCAAAAGCATAATCAATATTTTTTTTTTCTTTCTTAAACACCGACGGCCTAGCAGGCCTTTTTCATTTTTATTTTTTTGTTGTTTGCTTTCTATTAAAATCAAATGAATAAGTGAAATCGTTTATATTTATAAATCATAAAACTATTCGATTTTGGAATCAGTTGTTGAGATTAAGGATGTCCAGTGGTAAGAATTGAGGAAGATGAACAAGAAACAGAAATACAATTGGTATAAAAATAATTAAATAGATTATTAACTCAGAAAAATCAATACAGAGCAATGGTAAAGGATTATGTTGGGTATTCAAGAGGTCGCGGGTTCGAGTCCCGGCTTGGGCAGTTTTGAATTTTTTTGCCTTTAAAGGTATATCACTTATCAATTTAGTATTATTATTATTATTATTATTATTATTATTATTATTATTATTATTATTATTATTATTATTATTATTATTATTATTATTATTATTATTATTATTATTATTGATTATTGTTATAATTATGATAATTATTATTATTTCCTAAGAATTTGAAGTATAAATATTATTATCATTTACCTAATTAATAATATTATCATTGTTAATATGAATAAAAAGTATGTTTATGATTAGACTTAACGATGCGATTAAGATATTAAGTATTAAGAACGATATTGGTACTAGGAAATAAACAAGTTAAAGATGATGTTATAAGTTATAATAAGAAACTATAATCGTTATTATTACTAATATTATTATTCAAATTATTAATAGAAATTATCATTTTTATTATCAATCATTATTAAAATTAGTATTATTATCATACTTACAATTATTATTATCACTATCATTATTACCACAAATAAAGTGACAAATGTTATTATCCAAAATTATTATTTTCAACATCAATATTAAATCTAATTAATTAATATCACTATTTTGGTATTATCATTAATTTAACAAATAAATGATATTTGTATATATGTATATTTAATACGCACAACTTAGCTATATTAATATTTATATATATCAATGAAAATATGTAAAATAATAATAAAACTTATAAAATATTAAATATATAAATTACATCATTAATAATAATATATAAATTTATTCGATTACGATTATATATTTTAATATATATATGAATAATATAGGTTCGTGAATCCGAGGCCAACCCTGCACTTGTTCAATATCGTCATATGTATTTTTACTACAAAATACATTATTGTGAGTTTCATTACTCCCTTTTTATATATATTTTTGGGCTGAGAATACATGCGCTGTTTTATAAATGTTTTACGAAATAGGCACAAGTACTAAAACTAATTCTATGTGGGTTTAAACCAGAAATATACCCTTAGCTTGGTAACATTAAACTACTTGTCTATGTACGGTAGGCGCGAATCCTAAAGATAGATCTATTGGGCCTGACAAACCCCATCCTGACTATTGGATGCTTTAGTACTTCGAGGTTATTTTAAACACACCTGATTTGGTGTACTTCAGAGGGTAAAACATGAACGTTAAGGCTTGTTACCGGGTGCCTACAACTTATAGAATACTTTTATACACTTGCGAGTGTACATATATTTATAAACGGAAATCTTGTGGTCTATTAATATATTGAAATGATTGTTATGATAAACCTATGAACTCACCAACCTTTTGGTTGACACTTTTAAGCATGTTTATTCTCAGGTATGAAAGAAACCTTCCGCTGTGCATTTGCTCATTTTAGAGATATTACTTGGAGTCGTACATGGCATATTTAAGATCAGTACCTCGCAATGGGACCAAATGATGATGACTTCGTCCAGGAGGATTAGGACGGGTCGTCACAATTAATATTAAAAATTCACACCAAACTTACAATTTAAAATGCATAAAAATAAAATTCATATTTTAAAAATTAAAAATTCACACCAAACTTAATTTAAAAATTCATATTATAAATTCACACCAAACTTATATTAATTTTTCAAATATTTACAATTTTAAATATATTGTTTTTACAAAGTTTACAATATTAATTTAAGATTTATATATTAATTTTAAAAACATGGTAAAAATAAAATTAAAAATCTTTTTGGCTTTTTATCCTACTTTAATCAATCAAATATTATCAAAAATATGCGCCCCTCTTTTCGGTAAAGTAATTTCGATTCCATGACCTAATTTAACTCATGACGAATTTTTGAAATATTTTGGGTTGATTGATTAAAGATATTTATACCTTAAGAATAAACGTTAAATTTCGCAGTGATGTAATAAATTTTTGAATGATATCAATAATTTCGGTCGCCAAACCTAATTTTATTCAATACCAATTTAATACTTTTTAGCGAACAAATTAGCGTTTATTATCAAAAGGTTAAAAAAAAAATTAAAAATAAAAACTGTACAGACTTACCTGTGAGATAGTATTCTTAGTTATACGATCTATCCCATTCATAAGATAGTCGGTTTAATTGGTTTTCCATGGCTACATAGGCGTAACCTCGAGCATTCAGTGTTTTTTCTTCTAAACATATGAACGGTCCGTCTCTGCATAAAGTAACAAATTCGGTATTTGAATAGGTTTGATTATTTGAACATTTACCTCCATGTGACCATTTTCCACATTTGTGACATCTTTCTAGGTGTCGTGCTCTTCTTTTCGCTGCGGATTTTGATTTTCCTTTACCAAATTGTAATTTATTATCTTCGCATCTGGATTCTTTTCTTACTCCGTCCAATCTTTCTCTGATTACTGATACTATTTCACTCAGAAGTGTGTCATTATTACGTTTAGTGATCAAAGCGTGTAGCATTAGACCATGGTTTAATTCACAGGCAGTCTTCATTTTGTAAAAACCTAAAAAAAATAAAAATTCAGAATGGGGGGAGAAGACTAGTTCTTTAGGGTCTGCTAGGGAAAGACCATTCGGGTTCCATTTTCGAGAACTACACGAAAACAGACAATCTAACTCTAACAGAAATACATATTATCCTTTAAAGACTTGATTCTCCCCACACTTAGTTAGCTGTGGTGTCGAAATTGTGATTAACTTCATTGTCGAATTCCATCAGACTATCTATGTACTGTTTAACTCTGTGACCATTAACTTTAAATTCAATCCCATTTGAATTTATCAATTCTACTGTTCCGTATGGAAAAACTCTTTTAACTATGAATGGTCCAGACCATCTTGATTTCAATTTTCCAGGAAATAGCTTGAATCGTGAATTGAAAAGAAGAACTCTGTCTCCTTCTTTAAATTCTTTTGAACTTCTGATTCTTTTATCATGCCATTTCTTCGTTCTTTCTTTATAGATTAATGAATTTTCGTATGCTTCATGTCTTAATTCTTCTAATTCATTTAGTTGACTTAATCGTAGACGTCCAGCTTCATGTAAATCAAGATTACATGTCTTCTGTAGTGACCCGAACTTTTCCATGCTTATATATATTAATTGAGATTGATATTTACATGATTAAATGTTTCTAACATGTTAAGCAATCAAACTTGTTAAGACTTGATTAATTGAAATATGTTTCATATAGACAATTGACCACCCAAGTTGACCGGCGATTCACGAACGTTAAAACTTGTAAAAACGACATGACGATATATATATGGATATACATATGGTTAACATGAGATTATGATAAGTAAGTATCTCCATAAGTATATTAACAATGAGTTATATACATATAAACAAGACTACTAACTTAAGGATTTCGAAACGAGACATATATGTAACGATTATAGTTGTAACGACATTTAAATGTATATATATCATATTAAAATATATTAATATATCATAATATCATGATAATATAATAATTTAACATCTCATTAGATATAATAAACAATGGGTTAACAACATTAATTGAGATCGTTAACTTAAAGGTTTCAAAACAACACTTACATGTAACGACTAACGATGACTTAACGACTCAGTTAAAATGTATATACATGTAGTGTATTTAGATGTATTAAAATACTTTTGGAAGACTTCAAGACATATATCAAAACACTCATACTTAACGAAAATGGTTACAGTTACTTTCCCATTCTTTTCTTTCATCAAGAATTCTAGTCGTATTCTTACCCGTATTATACACAGCTTCAAAACGTACTTACTATGGGTATATACCAATAGGAACTAGTAT
Source organism: Rutidosis leptorrhynchoides (assembly GCF_046630445.1). Classification (NCBI taxonomy): domain Eukaryota; kingdom Viridiplantae; phylum Streptophyta; class Magnoliopsida; order Asterales; family Asteraceae; genus Rutidosis; species Rutidosis leptorrhynchoides. The sequence continues at coordinate 125,572,659 of NC_092338.1, read as the reverse complement.
GGGATTCCACTCTTGATTATGTCATGTATGACTAATCAATTTTAACTTCTACCATGAGCTAGTCAACTAACTAGAACTCCTTTTAACCCCACTCACCACTCACCAATTACCACTCATCATTCACTCCATTTCACTTCCAATTCTCTTTCTAATTCTCTCTCAACACACACACACACACTATTATGAACGTATTTTTCCAGTAGTTAATCATCATCTTTATCAAAAATCACTTCAAGAATCAAGCTATAATCATCATAGGAAGAACACTTCAAGAACACTTCAAAAGTCCCTTCAAGTTTACTAATTTACTTCCAAGCTTTCTAATCCATTCCAAGTAATCATCTAAGATCAAGAAACCTTTGTTATATACAGTAGGTTATCTTTCTTATTCAAGGTAATATTCATATTCAAACTTTGATTCAATTTCTATAACTATAAACTATCTTAATTCGAGTAAAAATCTTACTTAAACTTGTTTTTGTGTCATGATCCTACTTCAAGAACTTTCAAGCCATCCAAGATCCTTTGAAGCTAGATCATTTCTTGTCACTTCCAGTAGGTTTACCTACTAAACTTGAGGTAGTAATGATGTTCGTAACATCATTCGATTCATATATATAAAACTATCTTATTCGAAGGTTTAAACTCGTAATCACTAGAACATAGTTTAGTTAATTCTAAACTTGTTCGCAAACAAAAGTTAATCCTTCTAACTTGACTTTTAAAATTAACTAAACACATGTTCTATATCTATATGATATACTAACTTAATGATTTAAAACCTGGAAACACGAAAAACACCGTAAAACCGGATTTACGCCGTCGTAGTAACACCGCGGGCTGTTTTGGGTTAGTTAATTAAAAACTATGATAAACTTTGATTTAAAAGTTGTTATTCTGAGAAAATGATTTTTATTATGAACATGAAACTATATCCAAAAATTATGGTTAAACTCAAAGTGGAAGTATGTTTTCTAAAATGGTCATCTAGACGTCGTTCTTTCGACTGAAATGACTACCTTTACAAAAACGACTTGTAACTTATTTTTCCGACTATAAACCTATACTTTTTCTGTTTAGATTCATAAAATAGAGTTCAATATGAAACCATAGCAATTTTATTCACTCAAAACGGATTTAAAATGAAGAAGTTATGGGTAAAACAATATTGGATAATTTTTCTCATTTTAGCTACGTGAAAATTGGTAACAAATCTATTCCAACCATAACTTAATCAACTTGTATTGTATATTATGTAATCTTGAGATACCATAGACACGTATACAATGTTTCGACCTATCATGTCGACACATCTATATATATTTCGGAACAACCATAGACACTCTATATGTGAATGTTGGAGTTAGCTATACAGGGTTGAGGTTGATTCCAATATATATATAGTTTGAGTTGTGATCAATACTGAGATACGTATACACTGGGTCGTGGATTGATTCAAGATAATATTTATCGATTTATTTCTGTACATCTAACTGTGGACAACTAGTTGTAGGTTACTAACGAGGACAACTGACTTAATAAACTTAAAACATCAAAATATATTAAAAGTGTTGTAAATATATTTTGAACATACTTTAATATATATGTATATATTGTTATAGGTTCGTGAATCAGCAGTGGCCAAGTCTTACTTCTCGACGAAGTAAAAATATGTGAAAGTGAGTTTCATTATTCCCTTTTTAAATACTTTTGCAATATATATTTTTGGGACTGAGAATACATGCGCTGCTTTTATAATTGTTTTACGAAATAGACACAAGTAATCGAAACTACATTCTATGGTTGGATTATCTAATCGAATATGCCCTTTTTATTAAGTCTGGTAATCTAAGAATTAGGGAACAGACACCCTAATTGACGCGAATCCTAAAGATAGATCTATTGGGCCTAACAAACCCCATCCAAAGTACCGGATGCTTTAGTACTTCGAAATTTATATCATATCCGAAGGGTGTCCCGGAATGATGGGGATATTCTTATATATGCATCTTGTTAATGTTGGTTACCAGGTGTTCACCATATGAATGATTTTTATCTCTATGTATGGGATGTGTATTGAAATATGAAATCTTGTGGTCTATTATTATGATTTGATATATATAGGTTAAACCTATAACTCACCAACATTTTTGTTGACGTTTTAAGCATGTTTATTCTCAGGTGATTATTAAGAGCTTCCGCTGTCGCATACTTAAATAAGGACGAGATTTTAAGTCCATGCTTGTATGATATTGTGTAAAAACTGCATTCAAGAAACTTATTTTGTTGTAACATATTTGTATTGTAAACCATTATGTAATGGTCGTGTGTAAACAGGATATTTTAGATTATCATTATTTGATAATCTACGTAAAGCTTTTTAAACCTTTATTGATGAAATAAAGGTTATGGTTTGTCTTAAAATGAATGCAGTCTTTGAAAAACGTCTCATATAGAGGTCAAACCTTGCAACGAAATCAATTAATATGGAACGTTTTTAATCAATAAGAACGGGACATTTCAGTTGGTATCAGAGCGTTGGTCTTAGAGAACCAGAATTTTACATTAGTGTGTCTTATCGAGTTTGTTAGGATGCATTAGTGAGTCTGGACTTCGACCGTGTTTACTTGAAAAATGATTGCTTAACAAATTTTGTTGGAAACTATATATTTTTAACATGTGAATATTATGTGATATATTAATCTCTTAACGCGTTTGATATTATGTGATAGATGTCTACCTCTAGAAAAAGTCCCATTGACTCACCTAATAATAATGAAGAGTCAAATGTAAATTGGAATAATTCGTGGACTGATTCACAAGTTCCCGAAGAGGAACCGGAAGAAGAGTCGGAACCAGAAGAAGAATCGGAACCGGAAGAAGAATCGGAACTGGATGAAGAAATAGAACCGGTGGGGGGAATAATAAAACGGTTAAGTAAAAGAAAATCCTCAACCAGCCGACCAAGGTTAATTATGGTCAATGGTGTTTCCGCTAAGGAAGCAAAATATTGGGAGGATTATCAATTCTCTGATGAATCGGATTCTGACGAGAATTCCGATGATGTTATAGAAATTACCCCAACTGAATTTAAAAAAGAAAAAGAAAATAATAAGGGAAAGAGCATAAAAATAGAGAAATCTAATTCCAACCCCGATGAACTTTATATGTATCGTCAACCCCCGAAGTCCTTAAGTTGTAACAATGACCCGGGAACCTCTAAACCACCAGGTTTTTCTAAACCAATGTGGAAAACGACGGCTCGTATTAGGGGAACATCATATATCCCTAGAAACTTGGCAAAATGAACCAAAACCGAAGAAGAAGAAACAAGCTAGTCGGAATAAGATAGTTGTATTCGTGTGGTGTAATATATGTAATATAGTGTGCTTATGCTTTATGATATATGTAAAAATTGCTTGTATTAATAAGTATTTTTTTTATGAATCTAACTCTTGTCTATTTTACAGTATAAAAACACAAAATGGATAGACAACCCAATATTTTAAGAGACCTACCCGGAGACATGATTGATGAAATCTTGTCTAGAGTCGGTCAGAATTCTTCGGCACAACTATTTAAGGCGAGATCAGTTTGTAAGACATTCGAAGAACGTTCCAAGAATGCCTTGGTTTATAAAAGGCTTTCGTTCGAAAGATGGGGGATATCACATTGGGAAATCCATAAGTTACGATGTGTTTACTTTGATGCATATATTGCGGGGAACCCAAATGCTATTTTACGCAATGGGTTAAGAAATTATTTTGACTCAATATATCCGAATATTGGACTTCGTGATTTAGAAAAAGCGGCTAACATGCAATATAAAGAAGCATGTTATGCTTACGGATTAGTAATGTTCGCTTCTCACCAAAGTGAGAACAAGAACATCGGCCTACAAATATTAAACAAAACGTTCCCACAAGTGACGGAGTCGGTAATTGGGGTAAGAAATGAGGTTTTTAGATTGTTACGGGACTGTTGGACATTACGTAACCCTCGTCCCTTTGACGATGTTACAACACGCTGTCTTATCAACGGCCATAACGGTTATGTTCCACAAGACCAAGGATGGGAAGTAGTCCTAGTAAAACCAGAATTCATGACTTGTTTCTGGACGTATGAATTACGTGTCTTTATTGCCTTTGCTGAACGACTTGTATACTAGCTAGAATTATCTTCACAACTATCTTGTATCAAAGTTATTGTGTGCTATATTTCATGCTTTATGTAAAATAAGAGGTATTGTAAGTTTGTAAAATATTGTATAAAAGTTTGAACGCGAAATATTATTATAATCAGTTTTTCATATAGAATTGTAGTAGTTGAATTGTATATTAGCTACTAAGTATGAACTTAACGGGTAGGTACTACCCGAATTTAAACTTATAAAACGCTAATATGAAGAAAAAGCTTTTATAAATGAGTTCATATTATGATACGAAATACTATTAACTACTCTTAATATTCTGTATGATTAACTTGTTCCATTTGACTATTTTGAAGGAAATGGCACCGACTACTCGACACACCGTGAATATGAATGAAGAGGAATTCCGTACTTTTTTAGCTTCAAACATAGCCGCAGTACAGGCTGCGCTACATACCAACAATAACCTTGGATCTAGCAGTACAGGAAATCGTGTAGGATGCACCTACAAAGAATTCACTGCCTGCAAACCTTTGGAATTTGATGGAACCGAAGGACCGATCGGATTGAAACGGTGGACCGAGAAGGTCGAATTGGTGTTTGCCATAAGTAAGTGTACTGAAGAGGACAAAGTAAAGTACGCTACGCATACCTTCACAGGTTCTGCGTTAACATGGTGGAATACCTATCTAGAGCAAGTGGGACAAGACGATGCGTACGCACTACCGTGGTCAGCATTCAAGCACTTGATGAACGAGAAGTACCGTCCCAGAACCGAGGTCAATAAGCTCAAGACAGAACTTAGAGGGTTACGAACCCAAGGATTTGATATTACCACGTACGAAAGACGATTCACAGAATTGTGCCTATTGTGTCCGGGAGCATTCGAGATGAGGAAGAGAAGATCGACGCGTTTGTGAAAGGATTACTGGAAAGAATCCAAGAAGATATAAGTTCACACGAGCCCGCCTTCATACAAAAGGCATGCAGAATGGCTCACAAACTAGTGAACCAGATTGAAGAAAGAATTAAAGAACAGACTGCTGAAGAGGCCAATGTGAAGCAAGTCAAAAGAAAGTGGGAGGAAAACGGTGATAAGAATCACCAATACAACAACAACAGCAATTACAACAATAATCGCAACAATTATCCCAACAATCGCAACATTAATCGCAACTACAACAAACGGCCCAACAACAACAACAACAACAACAACAGCAACTACAACAATCATCCCAACAACAATAATAACCGCAACAACAACAACAATCAGAAGCAACTATGCCAAAGGTGTGAAAAGTATCACTCGGGGTTCTGCACCAAATTTTGCAACAAGTGTAAAAGAAATGGTCATAGCGCGGTGAAGTGTGAGGTCTACGGACCAGGGGTTAATAGAACGAAAGGAACAAATGGTGTCAGAACAAGTAATGGCGGAGCAAGTAGTGTCGGAGCAAGTTATGCCAATGTAGTTTGTTATAAATGTGGAAAACCGGGCCACATTATTAGAAATTGCCCTAACAGGAGAACACGAATGGACAAGGCCGCGGAAGAGTTTTCAATATTAATGCGGCAGAGGCACAGGAAGACCCGGAGCTTGTTACGGGTACGTTTCTTATTGACAATAAATCTGCTTACATTTTATTTGATTCGGTTGCGGATAGAAGCTATATGAGTAGAGATTTTTGTGCTAAATTAAGTTGTCCATTGATGCCTTTGGATAGTAAATTTTTACTCGAATTAGCAAATGGTAAATTAATTTCAGCAGATAATATATGTCGGAATCGAGAAATTAAACTGGTTAGCGAAACATTTAAGATTGACTTGATACCAGTAGAGTTAGGGAGTTTTGATGTGATAATCGGTATGGACTGGTTGAAAGAAGTGAAAGCAGAGATCGTTTGTTACAAAAATGCAATTCGCATTATACGAGAAAAAGGAAAACCCTTAATGGTGTACGGAGAAAAGGGCAACACGAAGCTACATCTTATTAGTAATTTGAAGGCACAAAAACTAATAAGAAAAGGTTGCTATGCTGTTCTAGCACACGTCGAGAAAGTACAAACTGAAGAAAAGAGCATCAATGATGTTCCCGTCGCAAAAGAATTTCCCGATGTATTTCCGAAAGAATTACCGGGATTACCCCCACATCGATCCGTTGAATTTCAAATAGATCTTGTACCAGGAGCTGCACCAATAGCTCGTGCTCCTTACAGACTCGCACCCAGCGAGATGAAAGAACTACAAAAGCCAATTACAAGAACTTTTAGAGCGTGGTTTCATTCGACCAAGCACATCACCGTGGGGAGCTCCTGTTTTGTTTGTTAAGAAGAAAGATGGTACATTCAGGTTGTGTATCGACTACCGAGAGTTGAACAAACTTACCATCAAGAACCGCTACCCACTACCGAGAATCGACGACTTATTTGATCAACTACAAGGCTCGTCTGTTTATTCAAAGATTGACTTACGTTCCGGGTATCATCAAATGCGGGTGAAAGAAGATGATATTCCAAAGACTGCTTTCAGAACACGTTATGGTCATTACGAGTTTATGGTCATGCCGTTTGGTTTAACTAATGCACCAGCTGTGTTCATAGACCTTATGAACCGAGTGTGTGGACCATACCTTGACAAGTTTGTCATTGTTTTCATTGATGACATACTTATTTACTCAAAGAATGACCAAGAACACGGTGAACATTTGAGAAAGGTGTTAGAAGTATTGAGGAAGGAAGAATTGTACGCTAAATTTTGAAAGTGTGCATTTTGGTTGGAAGAAGTTCAATTCCTCGGTCACATAGTGAACAAAAAAAGGTATTAAGGTGGATTCGGCAAAGATAGAAACTGTTGAAAAGTGGGAAACCCCGAAAACTCCGAAACACATACGCCAGTTTTTAGGACTAGCTGGTTAATACAGAAGGTTCATCCAAGACTTTTCCAGAATAGCAAAACCCTTGACTGCATTAACGCATAAAGGGAAGAAATTTGAATGGAAGGATGAACAAGAGAAAGCGTTTCAGTTATTGAAGAAAAAGCTAACTACGGCACCTATATTGTCATTGCCTGAATGGAATGATGATTTTGTGATTTATTGTGACGCATCAAAGCAAGGTCTCGGTTGTGTATTAATGCAACGAATGAAGGTGATTGCTTATGCGTCTAGACAATTGAAGATTCACGAGCAAAATTATACGACGCATGATTTGGAATTAGGCGCGGTTGTTTTTGCATTAAAGACTTGGAGGCACTACTTATATGGGGTCAAAAGTATTATATATACCGACCACAAAAGTCTTCAACACATATTTAATCAGAAACAACTGAATATGAGGCAGCGTAGGTGGATTGAATTGTTGAATGATTACGACTTTGAGATTCGTTACCACCCGGAGAAGTCAAATGTGGTAGCCGACGCCTTGAGCAGGAAGGACAGAGAACCCATTCGAGTAAAATCTATGAATATAATGATTCACAATAACCTTACTACTCAAATAAAGGAGGCGCAACAAGGAGTTTTAAAAGAGGGAAATTTAAAGGATGAAATACCCAAAGGATCGGAGAAGCATCTTAATATTCGGGAAGACGGAACCCGGTATAGGGCTGAAAGGATTTGGGTACCAAAATTTGGAGATATGAGAGAAATGGTACTTAGAGAATCTCATAAAACCAGATACTCAATACATCCTGGAATGGGGAAGATGTACAAGGATCTCAAGAAACATTTTTGGTGGCCGGGTATGAAAGCCGATGTTGCTAAATACGTAGGAGAATGTTTGACGTGTTCTAAGGTCAAAGCTGAGCATCAGAAACCATCAGGTCTACTTAACAACCCGAAATCCCAGAATGGAAATGGGAAAACATTACCATGGATTTCATCACTAAATTGCCAAGGACTGCAAGTGGTTTTGATACTATTTGGATAATAGTTGATCGTCTCACCAAATCAGCACACTTCCTGCCAATAAGAGAAGATGACAAGATGGAGAAGTTAGCACGACTGTATTTGAAGGAAGTCGTCTCCAGACATGGAATACCAATCTCTATTATCTCTGATAGGGATGGCAGATTTATTTCAAGATTCTGGAAGACATTACAGCAAGCATTAGGAACTCGTCTAGACATGAGTACTGCCTATCATCCACAAACTGATGGGCAGAGCGAAAGGACGATACAAACGCTTGAAGACATGCTACGAGCATGTGTTATTGATTTTGGAAACAGTTGGGATCGACATCTACCGTTAGCAGAATTTTCCTACAACAACAGCTACCATTCAAGCATTGAGATGGCGCCGTTTGAAGCATTTTATGGTAGAAAGTGCAGGTCTCCGATTTGTTGGAGTGAAGTGGGGGATAGACAGATTACGGGTCCGGAGATTATACAAGAAACTACCGAGAAGATCATTCAAATTCAACAACGGTTGAAAACCGCCCAAAGTCGACAAAAGAGCTACACTGACATTAAAAGAAAAGATATAGAATTTGAAATTGGAGAGATGGTCATGCTTAAAGTTGCACCTTGGAAAGGCGTTGTTCGATTTGGTAAACGAGGGAAATTAAATCCAAGGTATTGATGTGGTAGCGTGGGGGTACGTGATAGTACTATATTTTACTACGAAATACGTTACAAATTACACAAGTTTTAATTATTTATTTACAAATGGGATATACCTAAACCTTGCTACAACACTATAGGCAGTGTACCTAATCGTAGAGTAGTATAGTTTTTAGTAAGTCCGGTTCGTTCCACAGGGAGCGGGCTTATTGCACACTATATTTTTAAACAACTATATTTGTACAAAATATATATAATTATATATAATAATATATAAAAGGGGGTTTACCGTTTAATGACCGGTTTGTCGATTTATATTTTAAGCGAAGCGTATAGTAAATGACGATATTTAAATAACAATATAAAATAAATAACAATAATTGAAATGACAATAAATAAAAGTACGAGGAAAAATGAAATAAAATATATTATGCTTATTTAAACTTCCGTAACCATGATGTTTGACGTTTTGATTTTAATTTATTGTCCTGGGCTAATTGTCCTTTGTCCTGGATGTATTTGAAACCTATCTGGTTTTTGTCCATAATAGTTCATCGGTCATAATTATAAACTGCTCGGCAAATTTAACCTTATACCCGAAGTCAAATATTCCAACTAACTGGGGATTCGAACTGTAACAAGGTCTTAATACTTTGCTTAATGAATACACCAGGTTATCGACTGTGTGTAAACCAAGGTTTTAATACTTTGTTAACAATTACACCAATTACCCTTGAATGTAATCCACCCCTGTTTTAATGAGTCCATTGACTATTAATCCATCCCCGTGTCCGGTCAAATGAACAATAATTCGTACTTATAAATATCCCGCCCATCGTGTCCGATTAAGCGTATGTGGTTATATATAGATACTTCAAATCATAACCTTTATATTAAATTAATGAGGTATCGTTAATTTAATATAAAGCCCATTAATAGCCCATAGTCTAATTTCCACAAGTGTCGTTCTTTTGTCCAAACCCCAATTATGGTATAAAACCCAATTACCCCGTCTTTAATATTTAGTCCAACATCATGATTACTTTGGCTCAAATAAGCATAATAATAACTTAAGTACGAGACATTAATTTAAAAAGGAGAACATAGCTTACATTGATTATTTATCGCGTAGTGTTACACGGACAGAGCTCCGACTTTAAAAACCCGTAAAAATAACTTTTACATAACCCAAACTAATCTAATATAACACTAATCTATACTATATATACATATATATATTTATTTATATTATACTAGGGAGTATTATTATTATTATATATTTTTTACTCGCAGAATTCGTGACTTTTTATAGGAATTTTGATTTCTGACAGCTCCGCGAGTCGTGGAGTTTTTAGCCTTCAAACTCCGCGAGTCACGGAGTTTGAAAATCCAGCTCAGGATCATTTGTCTCATAGCTTGTCGACATAATTTTTAAATATATATAATATATAAATAATTTATATAATTATTTAAATATTATATTATATTCTTGTGCATAGTTGACTTGTAATTTTTGGTCCGTTGCGTCGGGCGTTGATAGTTGACTCATGTCCCGGTTCCGAATTTTCGAACGTCCTTGCGTACAATTTAATATCTTGTACTTTGCGTTTTGTAACTTGTACTCTTGTCATTTTTAGACGTTTTTCATCAATAAATTGAACCTTTTGAATTGTATCTTGAACATTTGAGCTTTTTGGACGTTTGTGTCTTCAAATCTTCATTTTCGCCTTTTGTCTTCGAACTTATTTATTTAAACAATTACAATGAAAATATAATACAATTACATATGAAAACCTATTATTTAGGAGGGATATTGCTATGAAATATATGTTCCTTTTTAGCCTTATCAAACATCCCCACACTTGAGCGTTGCTTGTCCTCAAGCAATACAGAAATTGAAATAAAAACATACATGAATCACTTTTTTATTCATCACACTTTGTACATCAGTGATTTTGATATGGTGGTATAAACAATGATAGTAACGATAGAACCATGGTTAAAGGTGGGTGTGTCATCCACAGTTGCCTCGGGTTTAGGTCAACGACACTTGCAATCAAATAGCCGATTTACTTTCGGTTTCCAAAGCAAAGTGCACATTTGAAAGGCGGTTTACAGTCCCACATGACTATGAAAATTTAGATCCGTAAGGAAATTGGATCTTTATGAAAATATTTGATCTTTTGAAAATTCAATCTAGTTTTTACCCTAGATAAGTTTTCCGGAATAACCCTTCACCGGTGTTTGCAAATTATTTTTGTGGGTTGTGTGGGTTTCAGATTTGAAAATTTTAGCTCAACACTTGTGGTTTTGTGTTACCCACTTGCTAACCTTGTATTGGGAAAGCAACACGTCCAGTATACTTGCTCCGTATATTACCTTTCGGTAAACTGCCGTCCGATTGTAAAGGAAAGCGATGAACAAGAAACTGTTAAGGCAATGTTCCATGACTTGCTTTTGATTATGGTCTATAAACGTGTCAGATGCTATTACTATCCTTTGTAGGATCAATAGTAAAGATCATCCTATGATTTTTCGGTCTGGCACAAGGTCCTGTCTCCGACCATGCTATGCAACTGATGTCGAACGAGGTGTATATAAAATAGTTTATATTTTACTAGAAAAATACTATTAAATACGATACAATTTTACACAAGATATTTATTTATTTATAGAATGGATATACTTAAACCTTGCTACAACACTTATAGGCAGTGTACCTAATCGTACAGTAGTGTAGTTTTTAGTAAGTCCGGTTCGTTCCACAGGGAAATCTTTAAACAAAGCTCAACGCTATATTAGTTTACTTTTATAAAAATACAAATATATATATAAGTAATATTATTATTATAAAGGGGGGTTTTTACCGTTTAATGACCGGTTTGTCGATTTTAAAACTTTAGTCGCAGTTAAAACCTAATGTAAAATATAAAATAAATACAAGACTTAAATTAAAGCGTAAAGTAAATAACGATAATGAAATTGCGAATAATAAAAATGCGATAAAATAAAATTGCGATAATTAAAAAGTACGATAATTAAAAGTGCGATAAAATAAAATAAATAAAAGTGCGATAATTAGAAGTGCAATTAAATATAAAATAAAGGAAATTAAATATGAAATAAAAGAATTATGCTTATTTAAACTTCCGTAATCATGATGTTTGACGTGTTGATTTTAGTTTTATGCCCATGGGTTAATTGTCCTTTGTCCTGGATTATTTAATATGTCCGTCTGGTTTTTGTCCATAACAGTCCATCAGTCATAAATATAAATTGCAAGTGTCCTTGTCAAATTATTATTATACCCGAAGTTAAATATTCCAACTAATTGGGGATTCGAATTGTAACAAGGTTTTAATACTTTGTTTAATGAATACACCAGGTTATCAACTGCGTGTAAACCAAGGTTTTACTACTTTGTTAACAATTACACCAATTACCCTTGAATGTAATTTCACCCCTGTTTTAATTATTCTAGTGGCTATTAATCCATTCCCGTGTCCGGTTAAATGAACGATTATTCGTACAAATAAATACCCCGCCCATCGTGTCCGATCGAGTGTATATGGTAATTTATAGGGACGCCCAATTGTAAATCTTTATATTAACATTAACAAACTTTCATTTAGTTAAACAAATATAAAGCCCATTAATAGCCCATAGTCTAGTTTCCACAAGTGTCGTTCTTTTGTCCAAACCCCAATTATGGTACAAAGCCCAATTACCCAATTTTAGTAATTAGCCCAACATCATGATTACTTCGTTCTAAATAAGCATAATAATAACTTAGCTACGAGACATTAATATAAAAAGATTGAACATAACTTACAATGATTAAAAATAGCGTAGCGTTACACGGACAGAATTTCGACTTACACCCTTACAACATTCGCTAACATACCCTTATTATTAGGATTTAAAATTAAAATTAAAATTAAAATATAAATTATATATATATATATCGTATATATTGAGAGAGAGATTGAGAAATAAGATGTTCAATTTGATCAGAATTCGGTTTGCTTTATAGCCAGACTTGATTTTTGGGGCTCCGCGACTCGCGGCAAAATGCCCTTAAAACTCCGCGAGTCGCGGAGAGGTATTTACAGCTCACACCCTTGGAGTTTCTTGCTGCCGACGGTTTTTATTATATATATATAATATATATATAATTAATATAATTAATTATATAATATATTATATTTATATACATAGTTAACTTGTAATTTTTAGTCCGTTGCGTCGAGCGTTAAGAGTCGACTCTAGTCCCGGTTCCGGATTTTCGAACGTCCTCGCGTACAATTTAATATCTTGTACTTTACGTTTTGAATCTTGTACTCTTGTGATTTCGAGACGTTTCTTATCAATAATTGGAACCTTTTTGATTGTCTTTTGTACTTTTGAGCTTTTTGGTCGTTTGCGTCTTCAATTCGTCGAATCTGTCTTTTGTCTTCACCTTTTATTATTTAAACGAATATCTCTTGTAAATAGAACAATTGCAACTAAAAGCTTGTCTTTCTTGAGGAATAATGCTATGAAATATATGTTCGTTTTTAGCATTATCAAATATTCCCACACTTGAGCGTTGCTTGTCCTCAAGCAATATCGTCTTGAAATACTAGAATCACTTCTTTATTCTTCACACTTTGTACATCAGTGATTTCTATACGGCGGTATAAACAATGGTAGTAACGATATGGTTTACAGTCCCACATGACTATAAAAATTTAGATCCATTAAGGAAATTGGATCTTTATGAAAACATTTGATCTTTTGAAAATTAAATCTAGTTTTTACCCTAGATAAGTTTTCCGGAATAACCCTTTACCGGTGTTTGCAAAATATTTGTGGGTTTGGTGGGTTTCAGATTTGAAAATTTTAGCTCAAAACTTGCGGTTTTGTGTCACCCACTTGCTAACCTTGTATTTGGAAAGCAACACGTCCAGTTTACTTGTCCCGTATATTACCTTTCGGCAAACTACCGTCCGGTTGTAAAGGAAAGCGTTGAACAAGCAACTGTTTAAGGCAATGTCCCGTGACATGCTTTTGATTATGGTCTATAACGTGTCGGACGCAATTACTATCCTTGGTAGGAGCAATAGTAAAGCTCACCCTTATAATTTGTCGGTCTGGCACAAGGTCCTGTCTTTGACCATGCTATGCAACCACCGTTCTTACGGTTGACACCCGATTTGGTTCAGGTGACCTAATGAATTCCAGGTGAATTCCTAGGATTTTACGTTCAATGGTAATGAACGCATTGAAAATAGGGTTTTCAGAAAACAAATCGGTTTGTAATTTTGATCAAAATATTTTCTCGTTTAAGCTCGAGTTTAGATATCATTGAATTCCATGAGTTTGTAATTCTCAATCTTTAAGGTCAATCTCTAGGATTGAGTAATATCAGTCTTAAAAGCTGATTTTTAATCTTTAAGGAGATTATCCTTTCTGGGGATCTGATTCATTAGTCTTATCCAGCTAATTTGCATGGTGCCTCCCCATTGTACGAGATAAATCCTTCTCATGGTTAGGATAAATCTGACCACTTGGCGACCCTGTTTAATGCTGAGGTCCGTGGATTTCCTGCTGATTTTAGTGATGACTTTTCTAGATTTTTCGTCAACCTACAGCTGGTCTGGACGACAACTTCATGACCTAAATCAAGAAGCGCGTGTCTTTTTCGGAAGACTTTACTTCCTTTTAATGATGGAATTGATTCATCGTGTAGATCCATCTCTTCTTTTCTTTCATCGGGTAAAACAGTTTAGTTTAGTTCAAAGCAAAAGTATTTTCAGTTATTTGTTACAAATATATGTGACATATGTTTAAAATAACTTGGTAAATTTTCCCACACTTGGCTTTTTATTTTTCTTTTTATCGTCCTTTATTCCATTTTAAATGAATTTTAACATTTTAGTTTGTTTCTCAATTTATGTCCTTTCCGAGGTAACAATAATTTCGGTGTTAAAACCTAGTTTTATCGTTCATAAATATGTATAAACATGATTTTAATTCATTTAATTGAAAATTTTTGAAAAATTTTACTAGAATTGGGTAGTCAGTATATAAGACTAGGGCTGTTCTTTTTTATCAGAGAGCACTAGATTCTAATACAACTACTGCTTTACTAGTATTTTTAATGGTAACCAAGTGTTTAATATAAAAATTTTAAAATCCGAAAGAATTTAATCCCTTCCCACACTTAAGATCTTGCAATGCCCTCATTTGCAAGAAATCAGTAACAATTTATATTATTGAGGGTGATTTGTGTGAAAATGATTAAATTTTTACCAAAGTTTCCAAATATATTATCGTTTGTTTGCTGAATGATAAATGGTGCACATCATTTGTTCATTCCGTCTTGTTGTTATTTCACATGTATTTTGCATCTTGTCGTCAAAATTAGTTGCTTTTGCTGAACTTAATGCCAGTCTTTGAAAATGCGTTGTTTTACCCTGTTGTGTACATAAGATAAACTGCAAACATATATACATATTTTTGAAGTTTGGTTTATTACCCCACATTCAAAAATTATTAAAATCTAAGAATAAAAGTTAGATAATTATAAAAATGATTACAATATTAACAAAAATATTAAATGTATCAATAATTACAAATTACAAAATAATAAAAAATAATAAGTAAACTAAGGATGATATTGGTACCAATAGGGGTTCCACGCATAACCATAAGTGCTATAGAATGCTTCGGCAGGGTCATACGTAGGATATGGTGGCTGCATCTCTATCGACCAAGGAGGGAAGACGGGTTTCGGTGTAGGAATATAGTTTCTACCTATATGTTAGCAATGCGCTATGATCTGGTTCTGATGAACTTGCCAATCTTCAAATGCTCTCTGTCTAGCATTTTCGTATTCCTGAGAAGCTATAAACCTATGCATTTCTTGCATCTCATTCCCCCCTCCTACATTACCGTGTTCCTGGTTTCTCTCTACCTGTGGATGTCTACCATTGTATCGTACTGCGGCGTTATTTCGCCGCTTCAAAACTTTCGCACCATGGTATACATTTAAACCTATAGTGTCGCGGGGTTCCGGCTCTTCTACTAATAATCCCCCCCGACTTATATCCACACCGAGATATTCACCAATCAAAGTAATAAAAATACCACCTCCTATTATGCTATGTGGACGCATCCCCCGAACCATAGCTGATAAATAATAACCCACACAATATGGTATACTTACAGCGCTGTGTGGGTCTCGAATACACATATGGTAAAACAAATCTTGTTCATTTACCTTTTCTTTGTTTTTACCCCTTTGTGTAATCGAATTAGCTAAAAACCTATGTATTACTCTTAATTCGGCTCTATCTATATCCAAATAAGAGTAGTTTCCCCCTTTGAAACGGTGATGGCTTGTCATTTGACTCCACACACCGTGTGTATCAAAATTCTCATCTATCTTTCTACCGTTTAGTATCAATCCTCTACAATCGGCAGACGCTAACTCCTCAGGCGTATATATACGTAAAGCCTAAGCCATGTCCAGTAAAGACATGTGGCGCATCGAACCGCCTAACAAAAATCTAATAAAAGAACGATCGGTTAAACTAGCTACCCGATCATTCAACTCTATACTACATAACAACTCTTCACACCATACTTTATATACAGGTCTGCGTATGGTGAATAAACATATCCAGTCATTAAAAGAAGAATTACCATACCTCTGTACCAGTAATTCCCTAATTGGCCCGGCCAATTCTACAGCTTCCAAGGGTCCCCATTCTATGACCCTCGGTACCTCAACAACCTTAGAGTGAAGAGTATGCAAACCCCGTTGATATTTTGGATAATCTATCCAAAGTCTGTCAAATCTCAGGTTCGGGTGCAACTGTTCCAAGTGCATATCTGAAAAGGTCATGACTGGATGAGGTACATCCTGCTTGTAGTAGTTATCTACCTCCTGTTGTTCCAAGTTCTCAGCAGGAGCATGGCGGGCTTGGGATGAAGATTCGCCCCTTTCATTCTGCAAAACACATCAAACACAAATTTTGTGCATCCAAATATGCATTAGTGTCAGCAAAATCATCAATCAAAATAATTACAATGACATTATCAATTTATATCAAACTTTAAGCTTATTTTCACATTTTTATCAAATCTACACTTTTTCAAATAAGCATATACGAAAATTTTCGCCAAGTTCATAAGCATTCAACTCAAATAACATGTCAAAATAATCATTACTAGCAAATAAACAAGTCTCAAATGGCATTATCTTTCAAAAATCAAGTTCATGAATTTTGGACTTGAAAAAGTCCACTTTAATTCTCAAAATCATGTTTAGGCTCAAAGTTTGGATCATTTAACTACCTAGACATGTTACACTACTCAATTTAGCAACAATTCATGACAAAAATCGGCCATAACCTGTTTATATCAAAAAGCCCCAAATTGCTCAAGAACACAAACCCTAGATTATTCAAAATTTGAAGTTTAAGGCTTCTAATCATGTTAAACAGCATCAATCTAGGTTATACAAGCATAATACATAAACAATTTAAGTCTAATTACACTAAAAAGCATCAAAATCAAATTGGGGAAAAAATAGCTCAAGAACACTAAAATTCGGATTAAATGGTGTTTAGGTGTAGAAATTTACCGTTTTTCTTGAGTAGTTCTTAGATATCATCCTTCTCAACATGATTTTAGCAAAAAATTTGGTGATTAACGGTTAAAAATTGAGATTTTTGGGGGTGATTTTCGTGGGTTTTCGCAGTATTTTTCGGGTGTTTATGCAGTGTGTTTGTGTGTGGGAGCTGATCAGTTCGTGTGCAGCTCTTATTTTTTTTTCTGTAATCCGGTCTCTCCGCGAGTCACGGAGGTTTGCACTGCAAACTCCGCGAGTCGCGGAGTTTACCCTTTTTTTTTTTTTTTTTTTTTTATAATCTTTAACTTATAAAACAATTAAGAAATTAATTTTAAAATTTTGTTTCCTTTGTTATTTAGGACGAGGTCGTTTCGGATCGATGTCCTAGTCCGTCCCTCGACAAAATTTTAAAATTTGTCTTTTTGTAGCGATTGTTTTAAAAGCTAAGATTTTTTTTTGGGTTTTTTTTTAATGTTTTTGGCATACTTTAAATCAATAAGATTAAAAATAATGATAATAAAAGTTCTCGTCCCTCCCTCGGGTAAAGCAATTTCGGTTCAAAGACCTAGTCTTCAACTTACGACGAATTTTAAAAATCATATTCTTAACTTAATGAGATAAAGTAAATTTTTATTTTTAAATTCACACAACATAAATATAAAATTCAAAATTAATATTAAAAATTAAAAATTCACACCAAACTTAAAATTTGAAATGCATAAAATTAAAATTTAATATTTTAAAAATTCACACCAAACTTAATTTAAAAATTTATATTATAAATTCACACCAAACTTATATTAATTTTTCAAATATTTACAATTTTAAATATATTGTTTTTACAAAGTTTACATTATTAATTTAGGATTTAAATATTAAGATTAAAAACATGGTAAAAATAAAATTAAAAATCTTTTTGTCTTTTTATCCCACTTTAATCAATCAAATATTATCAAAAATATGCGCCCCTCTTTTCGGTAAAGTAATTTCGGTTCCAAGACCTAATTTAACTCATGACGAATTTTTGAAATATTTTGGGTTGATTGATTAAAGATATTTATACCTTAAGAATAAACGTTAAATTTCGCAGTGATGTAATAAATTTTTGAATGATATCAATAATTTCGGTCGCCAAACCTAATTTTATTCAATACCAATTTAATACTTTTTAGCGAACAAATTAGCGTTTATTATCAAAAGGTTAAAAATAAAAATAAAAATAAAAACTGTACAGACATACCTGTGAAATAGATTTCTTAGTTATATGATCTATTATATTCATAAGATAGTCGGTTTAATTGGTTTTCCATGGCTGCATAGGCGTAACCTCGAGCATTCATTGTCTTTTCTTTTAAACATATGAACGGTCCGTCTCTGCATAAAGTAACAAATTCGGTATTTGAATAGGTTTGATTATTTGAACATTTACCTCCATGTGACCATTTTCCGCATTTGTGACATCGTTCTAGGTGTCGTGCTCTTCTTTTCGCTGCGGATTTTGATTTTCCTTTTCCAAATTGTAACTTATTATCTTCGCATCTGGATCCTTTTCTAACTCCGTCCATTCTTTCTCTGATTACTGATACTATTTCACTCGGTAGTATGTCATTATTTCTTTTAGTGATCAAAGCGTGTAGCATTAGACCATGGTTTAATTCACAGGCAGTCTTCATTTCGTAAAAACCTAAAAAAAATAAAAATTCAGAATGGGGGGAGAAGGCTAGTTCTTTAGGGTCTGCTAGGGAAAGACCATACGTGTTCCATTTTCGAGAACTACACGAAAACAGACAATCTAACTCTAACAGAAATACATATTATCCTTTAAAGACTTGATTCTCCCCACACTTAGTTAGCTGTGGTGTCGAAATTGTGATTAACTTCGTTGTTGACTTTCATCGGATCATGTATGTAATGTTTAACTCTGTGACCATTAACTTTAAATTCAATCCCATTTGAATTTATTAATTCTATCGTTCCGTATGGGAAAACTCTTTTGACTATGAATGGTCCAGACCATCTTGATTTCAATTTTCCAGGAAATAGCTTGAATCGTGAATTGAAAAGAAGAACTCTGTCTCCTTCTTTAAATTCTTTTGAACTTCTGATTCTTTTATCATGCCATTTCTTCGTTCTTTCTTTATAGATTAACGAATTTTCGTATGCTTCATGTCTTAATTCTTCTAATTCGTTTAGTTGACTTAATCGTAGACGTCCGGCTTCATGTAAATCAAGATTACATGTCTTCAAAGCCCAAAATGCTTTGTGTTCAATTTCTACTGGAAGATGACATGCTTTTCCATAAACAAGTCTAAAAGGTGTGGTTCCAATTGGAGTTTTGTAGGCTGTTCTAAAAGCCCAGAGTGCATCCTCCAATTTAATGGACCATTCCTTCGGATTTGATCCTACGGTTTTCTCTAGAATACGTTTTAAAGCTCGGTTTGTATTTTCAACTTGTCCACTTGTTTGTGGATGATATGCGGTGGAGATTTTATGAGTTACTCCATATCTTTTAAGAACTTTCTCAAGTTGATTATTACAGAAATGAGTACCCCGATCACTTATTAAAGCTTTCGGTGTTCCAAACCTTGCAAAAAGATGTTTTAAAAAGTTGACTACAACTCGTGCATCGTTAGTTGGGAGAGCTTGTGCTTCCGCCCATTTAGATACATAATCAATGGCTACGAGTATATATAGATTATTATGAGATTTTGGAAATGGACCCATAAAGTCAATACCCCAAATGTCAAACACTTCACATACTTGGATGACATTTTGTGGCATTTCATCACGTTGACTTATTTTTCCGGCCCTTTGACATGCATCACAGGATTTGCAAAGAAGGTGTGCGTCTTTGTAAATTGTAGGCCAATAGAATCCAGCTTCATAAACTTTTCTTGCTGTTAGTTGAGGCCCATAATGCCCTCCTGTTGGTCCTGTGTGACAATGGTTTAAAATTTTACTAGCTTCATCTCCAAATACACATCGGCGTATTATTCCATCGGGACAACTTTTAAACAGATGTGGATCTTCCCAGAAATAGTATTTTATATCACTGAAGAATTTCTTTCGTCTTTGGTACGATAATCCTTTTTCAAGGAATCCACAAACTAAGTAGTTTGCATAGTCTGCAAACCATGGGATTTCTTTATAATCTATCTTCAATAGATATTCATCAGGAAAGTTGTCTTGTATGGCCGATTCATTCAGAACTTCTAATTCGGGATTTTCAAGACGAGAAAGATGATCAGCGGCGAGATTTTCTGCTCCTTTTTTATCTCGGATTTCAATATCAAACTCTTGTAAGAGTAAGATCCAACGGATTAATCTTGGTTTAGCATCTTGTTTTGAAAATAGGTATCTAAGAGCAGAATGGTCGGTATAGACCACCGTTTTTGTTAGAACTAGATATGATCGAAATTTGTCAAAAGCAAAGACAATAGCAAGAAGTTCTTTTTCAGTAGTTGTATAGTTCGTTTGTGCTCCTTGTAACGTCTTACTAGCATAATATATAGGTTGAAATCGTTTTTCAATCCTTTGTCCTAAAACGGCTCCCATTGCAAAATCACTTGCATCGCACATTAGTTCAAATGGTAGATTCCAATTTGGTGTTATCATGATCGGCGCATTAGTGAGTTTTTCTTTAAGAATATTAAAAGATTTGATACATTCATCTGAAAAGATGAATGGCGCATCCTTTTCTAGGAGTTTATTCATAGGAGTGGCAATTTTAGAAAAATCTTTTATGAAACGTCGGTAAAAACCGGCATGCCCTAGAAAACTCCTAATTCCTCTAACATTGGTGGGATGTGGAAGTTTAGCAATTACATCTACTTTAGCTCTATCCACTTCAATTCCTTCTTTTGAAATTTTATGTCCAAGAACGATGCCTTCTTTAACCATGAAATGGCATTTCTCCCAATTAAGTACTAGATTTGATTTTTCGCATCTAATTAGCATTCGTTCCAGATTAACTAGACATGATTTAAATGTATCACCGAAGACTGAAAAGTCATCCATGAATACTTCCATGCATTCTTCTATCATGTCATGAAAAATCGCCATCATACACCTTTGAAAGGTTGCAGGGGCGTTGCAAAGTCCAAATGGCATGCGTTTGTAAGCAAAAGTACCATAAGGGCACGTGAATGTGGTTTTCTCTTGATCTTCGGGTGCTATTGGAATTTGAAAATATCCGGAAAATCCATCTAGAAAACAATAGTAACTATTTCCGGCTAATCTTTCCAACATTTGATCTATCAAAGGTAAGGGAAAGTGATCTTTTCTGGTGGCATCATTTAATTTTCTATAATCAATACATACACGCCATCCTGTTACAGTCCTAGTAGGAATAAGCTCATTTTTCTCATTTGTGATGACAGTCATGCCACCCTTCTTAGGCACGCATTGAACTGGGCTTACCCATGGACTATCAGAGATTGGATATATCAAACCTGCATCTAGCAGTTTAATAATCTCTTTCTTAACTACATCTTGCATATTAGGATTTAGTCTTCGTTGGCGTTGCACATACGTTTTATGACCTTCTTCCATAAGGATTTTATGTGTGCAATACGAAGGACTTATTCCTTTAATATCATGAATCTTCCATGCAATGGCTGGTTTATGAGCTTTCAACACAGAAATGAGTTGTGATTTCTCATTTTCAGTAAGAGAAGACGATATTATTACAGGTAATTCAGATTCACCATGTAAATAAGCGTATTCCAAATGGTTTGGAAGTGGCTTTAACTCTAATTTCGGAGGTTCTTCTATCGATGATTTATATCGATATCTGTCTTCTTCTTTTAGCATTTGAATTTCTTCTGTTGTTGGTTCATATCCATTAGCTATAAGTGTAGCTAACATTTCAGCTTCATCAATTGGTTCATTACCTTCTCCTAAAGAACATTCTCCCGTTCCTTGTAATTCTGGAAATTCTTCTAATAATTCTGCATGTGCATCTATAGTTTGAATATAATAACATGTATCATCTGCAGATTGTGGTTGTTGCATTGCTCTATCAACTGAAAAGGTAACACTCTCATCCTCTATACTTAGGGTCAGTTTCTTACCGAACACGTCTATCATTGCTTTAGCCGTGTTTAAGAATGGTCTTCCTAATATGAGAGGAACTTGAGAATCTTCTTCCATGTCCAAAACAACAAAATCTACTGGAAATACTAAAGTACCAACTTTAACTAGCATGTTCTCCATTATCCCTCTAGGATATTTTATTGATCTATCGGCTAGTTGTATGCTTATTCTGGTTGGTTTTAATTCTCCAAGGTCTAGTTTAGCGTATAGTGAATATGGCATTAGATTTATACTAGCACCTAAGTCTGCCAATGCTTCTATTGAACTAAGACTACCCAGAAAACATGGAATTGTGAAACTTCCTGGATCAGATAATTTTTCTGGTATCTTATTCAAAAGCACTGCTGAACAATTAGCATTCATAGTAACAGCCGAGAGTTCTTCCATTTTCTTTCTATTCGTGATTAGATCTTTCAAGAATTTAGCATACCTTGGCATTCCTGAAATCACATCAATGAAAGGAAGATTTACATTTATCTGTTTAAACATATCCAAGAATTTGGATTGCTCGGCTTCAAGTTTTTCTTTCTTCATTTTACTCGGATAAGGAAGTGGTGGTTGGTATGGTTTAACATAAGGTTTATCCTTAACTGTGTTATCTTCATTAACCTTTTCAACTACCGGTTCTTTTTCCTTTTCTTGCTCAGGTTGTGGTTCTTGTGGAGTAGGAATAGTTTCATCAGAAGTTACAGGTATTTCAGGTGGTTTAAGTGTTGTACCACTTCTTGTGGTAATAGCTTTAGCTGTTTCATTCCGGGGGTTAGCATTTGTATCGCTTGGTAAACTTCCCGGTTTTCTTTCACCTATTAACCTTGCTAGGTTACTTACTTCTTGTTCCAGATTTTGAATAGAAGCTTGTTGATTTCTAAATGCTTGAGCATTTTGTTCATTGGTTTGTTTTTGAGATGTGAAAAACTGCGTTTGAGTTTCAACTAGCTTCGTCATCATATCTTCTAAATTCGGCTTTTTATCATCGGTTTGTTGTGGTGGTTTGTTTTGAAAATTAGGTCTTTGCTGATTGTAAGTATTATTGGATACTTGTTGATTGCTAGGACCTTGTTGGTTGTTGTATGGAATATTTCGGTTATAATTCTGGTTTTGATTGTAAATCGGTCTTGGCGGTTGATAATTATTCTGATAATTATTTCCAGGCCTTTGGTTTATGTATGAAATATTCTCTCTTTGTTCCATTGTTAATTCAATACTGAGACAATCTTTTGTCAAATGTGGTCCCCCACACTGCTCACAACTAATTCGTATTGAGTGAATATCCTTAGTCATCTTTTCCATTCGTCTCTCGAAAGCATCTATCTTTGCTGAAATGGAATCTAAGTCATGGCTAGAATCGGCTCTAGCTGCTTTAGATGATCTAATGATATCTTTTTCTTGGTGCCACTCATGTGAGTGGGAAGCAGTGTTATCAATAATTTTGTAAGCATCAGTTTCGGTTTTCTTCATAATAGAACCACCAGCTGCTATATCTATATCTTTCCTTGTAGTGATGTCGCATCCTTGGTAGAATATTTGTACTATTTGACAGGTGTCTAAACTATGTTGCGGACATCCTCTTAACAACTTTCCATATCTTGTCCACGCCTCATATAGAGTTTCATTTGGCTTCTGTGTGAACGTAACAATTTCTGCTTGAAGTCTTACGGCTTTAGATGCAGGAAAGAATTGTTTAAGAAATTTATCAATTAAAACGTCCCATGTATCAATCGCCCCTTCAGGTAACGATTCCAACCAATCTTTGGCTTCTCCCTTTAAAGTCCAGGGAAATAACATGAGATATATCTGTTCATCCTCCACTTCTCGTATTTTAAATAGTGTGCAGATCCTATTAAAGGTACGTAGATGTTCATTTGGATCTTCCTTCGGCGCACCACTAAATTGGCATTGATTAGTCACCATGTGTAGAATTTGTCCTTTGATTTCATAATCTGGCGCATTAATGTCTGGATGAGTAATTGCGTGACCTTGGCCAGTGCGTTTAGCTCTCAATCGGTCTTCCATACTTAAAGGTTCCAGATTCTCCATAATTGAATTTGTTGAATCGGTATCACTAGATGATTCTGATTTAATAGTTCGTTCCTCAACAATCTCTGTTTGAATGATTGGTGGTTCCGGAGGAAAGTTTAATGGTTCAGGATCTACGAACCGTTCCTGAATATTTTCTGGATTCTCAATTGTGAGGTCGGGTTCAAAAAATGGATTATCGGAAATTTGAACTGAAGTACTTGGTCGACTGGATGACGATTCTAAAGAAAAATCAACGGCGGTTATATTTGTTAAACGATGTCTTGATCGAGTTACAGGTGGTGAACGTACAAAAGGTGATGAACGTCTTGCTCGGTGCATTCACTGAATATCCTATTAGTTTTTAAAAAGGAAAGAAAAATTATAATAAGTTATCCAATCAATAGACTTTTCTGATTTTGCCCACGTTTCGAATAGCCAAAAGATGCAGCAGAGGGGCAGGATTCATTTGGTCTCAATATAATTGAGGACTGTTTGGCTCCAATAACCCGGTCCACGTACAAATCCAACTATTACTACGAACCAGAAAATTTTGATGTCTATTAATTTAACCACTCAAAATAAATTTTCGTAATTTTAAGAAATTTAGATAAGAAGTAGAAAAAATTCTAAGTCCTAAAAACTAGAATGGCGAGAAATAAGAGAGAAAAAGAGTTCGTCGCAAAAGGTCGAAAAAGAAAAATGGTTGAAAAATAAAAGGTGACGGAAAAATAAAAGAAACTTATAAAAACTTAAAAATACTTAACTAATTTAACCTTATTACTACAACTAACTTAAAATTATAATCGCAAATTGATATTACTAATTGGAATGATAATTGATACATAGTAAAAGGTCTAAAAATATTAAAGCTTACAAGAAAAACTAAATCCTAAATGGAAATAACTTAAAAAGAAATTAAAACTTAAAAAGGCGTCGCAAAATTCTAAAGCACCTAAATCTTAGTCTAAAGAAAAAGCACTTAAGGAATTCTATAGCAAAGCCTAAAAATCTAGGAGTAAAAATAACTATAGCAAAAACTTAAGTTTAAAATTAAATATGAGCTAAAAAATACAAATATTATGCTACAACGATTAAAAAGGTACAAAATATAAAAATATACAAAAAGTTGTAAAAAGTACAATTTTTATAAAAATATTATTTTTATAAAACTATTAATTTTACAATTTTATATAAAACTAATTTAACTAAAATATATATAAATAAAAAGTAAAAGTAAAATTAAAACTAATAATAATAATAATAATAATTAGGTTTTAATAATAATAATAATTAAAAATACCCGTAATCAATGCTTGATTAGGGTTTTTGTCCGTGTGTCAGAAGCCCTCCGCGAGTCGCGGCAAAATGAGAAGAAAACCCCGCGAGTCGCGGGGATCCAGAATTCAGTTGACAGGTTTTACTTTTTACGCGTTTTTCTTTATTTATTTTTTTTTTTTTTTTATTTTATGTTTTCTGTTTTTAATTTAAATAAACGATTTTAAAATAAAACTTATATTTTTATAAACTAAAATAGAAATAAAGAAACTTATAAAACTTAAATATTTAACAAAATCTTAAAAATACTAATATTTTTGTTTTTCTTTTTATATTTTTCGAATTTTTTAAAACGTAATTTTACAAAAGCGAATTTTTAATAAAAGTAAACTAAAATTTTTTTTTTTTTTATATTAGCGTTGCGCTTCCGGCTTTTAAGAGTTTTTCCCCGGCAGCGGCGCCAAAAATATACTTGATGTCGAACGAGGTGTATATAAAATAGTTTATATTTTACTAGAAAAATACTATTAAATACGATACAATTTTACACAAGATATTTATTTATTTATAGAATGGATATACTTAAACCTTGCTACAACACTTATAGGCAGTGTACCTAATCGTACAGTAGTGTAGTTTTTAGTAAGTCCGGTTCGTTCCACAGGGAAATCTTTAAACAAAGCTCAACGCTATATTAGTTTACTTTTATAAAAATACAAATATATATATAAGTAATATTATTATTATAAAGGGGGGTTTTTACCGTTTAATGACCGGTTTGTCGATTTTAAAACTTTAGTCGCAGTTAAAACCTAATGTAAAATATAAAATAAATACAAGACTTAAATTAAAGCGTAAAGTAAATAACGATAATGAAATTGCGAATAATAAAAATGCGATAAAATAAAATTGCGATAATTAAAAAGTACGATAATTAAAAGTGCGATAAAATAAAATAAATAAAAGTGCGATAATTAGAAGTGCAATTAAATATAAAATAAAGGAAATTAAATATGAAATAAAAGAATTATGCTTATTTAAACTTCCGTAATCATGATGTTTGACGTGTTGATTTTAGTTTTATGCCCATGGGTTAATTGTCCTTTGTCCTGGATTATTTAATATGTCCGTCTGGTTTTTGTCCATAACAGTCCATCAGTCATAAATATAAATTGCAAGTGTCCTTGTCAAATTATTATTATACCCGAAGTTAAATATTCCAACTAATTGGGGATTCAAATTGTAACAAGGTTTTAATACTTTGTTTAATGAATACACCAGGTTATCAACTGCGTGTAAACCAAGGTTTTACTACTTTGTTAACAATTACACCAATTACCCTTGAATGTAATTTCACCCCTGTTTTAATTATTCTAGTGGCTATTAATCCATTCCCGTGTCCGGTTAAATGAACGATTATTCGTACAAATAAATACCCCGCCCATCGTGTCCGATCGAGTGTATATGGTAATTTATAGGGACGCCCAATTGTAAATCTTTATATTAACATTAACAAACTTTCATTTAGTTAAACAAATATAAAGCACATTAATAGCCCATAGTCTAGTTTCCACAAGTGTCGTTCTTTTGTCCAAACCCCAATTATGGTACAAAGCCCAATTACCCAATTTTAGTAATTAGCCCAACATCATGATTACTTCATTCTAAATAAGCATAATAATAACTTAGCTACGAGACATTAATATAAAAAGATTGAACATAACTTACAATGATTAAAAATAGCGTAGCGTTACACGGACAGAATTTCGACTTACACCCTTACAACATTCGCTAACATACCCTTATTATTAGGATTTAAAATTAAAATTAAAATTAAAATATAAATTATATAAATATATATCGTATATATTGAGAGAGAGATTGAGAAATAAGATGTTCAATTTGATCAGAATTCGGTTTGCTTTATAGCCAGACTTGATTTTTGGGGCTCCGCGACTCGCGGCAAAATGCCCTTAAAACTCCGCGAGTCGCGGAGAGGTATTTACAGCTCACACCCTTGGAGTTTCTTGCTGCCGACGGTTTTTATTATATATATATAATATATATATAATTAATATAATTAATTATATAATATATTATATTTATATACATAGTTAACTTGTAATTTTTAGTCCGTTGCGTCGAGCGTTAAGAGTCGACTCTAGTCCCGGTTCCGGATTTTCGAACGTCCTCGCGTACAATTTAATATCTTGTACTTTACGTTTTGAATCTTGTACTCTTGTGATTTCGAGACGTTTCTTATCAATAATTGGAACCTTTTTGATTGTCTTTTGTACTTTTGAGCTTTTTGGTCGTTTGCGTCTTCAATTCGTCGAATCTGTCTTTTGTCTTCACCTTTTATTATTTAAACGAATATCTCTTGTAAATAGAACAATTGCAACTAAAAGCTTGTCTTTCTTGAGGAATAATGCTATGAAATATATGTTCGTTTTTAGCATTATCAGCAACCACCGTTCTTACGGTTGACACCCGATTTGGTTCAGGTGACCTAATGAATTTCAGGTGAATTCCTAGGATTTTACGTTCAAAGGTAATGAACGCATTGAAAATGGGTTTTCAGAAAACAAATCGATTTTATTTTTGATCAAAATATTTTCTCGTTCAAGCTCGAGTTTAGATATCATTGAATTCCATGAGTTTGTAATTCTCAATCTTTAAAGTCAATCTCAAGGATTGGGTAATATCAGGCTTAAAAGCTGATTTTTGATCTTTAAGGAGATTATCCTTTCTGGGGATCTGATTCATTAGTCTTAGCAAGCTAATTTGCACGGTGCCCCCCCCATTGTACGAGATAAATCCTTCTCATGGTTAGGATAAATCT
The DNA here is from genome assembly GCF_046630445.1 of Rutidosis leptorrhynchoides. Lineage (NCBI taxonomy): Eukaryota > Viridiplantae > Streptophyta > Magnoliopsida > Asterales > Asteraceae > Rutidosis > Rutidosis leptorrhynchoides. The sequence goes on along the minus strand of NC_092338.1, from coordinate 125,544,105 downwards.
GACCACTTGGCGACCCTGTTTGATGCTGAGGTCCGTGGATTTCCTGCTGATTTTAGAGATGACTTTTCTAGATTTTTTGTCAACCTACAGCTGGTCTGGACGACAACTTCATGACCTAAATCAAGAAGCGCGTGTCTTTTTCGGAAGACTTTACTTCCTTTTAATGATGGAATTGATTCATCGTGTAGATCCATCTTTTCTTTCAAATATATTACAGTAAATCGGGTAAAACAGTTAATTTAGTCCAAAACAAAAGCACCTGCAATAACTTTACAGAAACATGTGATATATAGTTTTTAATTGAATAACTTGGTACATTCTCCCCACACTTAGTTTCTTTCTTTGCCTTTTTATTCTCCTTTATTCTATTTTAAATGAATTCAATCGTTTTAGGGTGTTTCTCAATTTATGTCCTTTCCGAGGTAACGATAATTTCGGTATTAACATCTAGTTTTCACCGTTCATAAATATGTATAAACATGATTTTGAATTCATTTAGTTGAAAATTTTTTATTTTTTATTTTTTAAAAATTTTCACAAAATTTAGAAAATAAGCCAAGAATAGATCCGAGAGAATTTATAACCTTTTCCCACACTTAAGATCATGCAATGCCCTCATTTGCATGAAATCAGACTCTAATTATAAATTCATGAGGGTGATTAGTGTAGAAAGTAGTTAAAGATACCATAAAATTGCAGGATGATAGATGGTGCACCTCATCGTTCATTCCTTTTTGTTTTATCACACATGTTTTTCTTCAAAAACGGTTGCTTTTCTGAACTGTTTACTAATATTTGAAAAAACGTCTTTTATCCTAACTTATCATGCATTTTTGTTAACGAGTTATGCACTAACCCGAACCCCTAATTTAACATTAAGTGGGGTTAAACTTCCCCACACTTAGCTGACGACATGTGAAGTCGGTAGAATAAGTTCTACGAATTAGAGTAGTGAGCCAGTTATTTACATCTCGGGTGGTGTATAATATATCAATGGGTTTAAAGTTTAGACTCGCCCGATTGTCACTACTTAATTCTTTTTTAAGTGTAGCTTTTAGTAAATGGATATGTCTCTTTTCTGGTTCTTGGTCAAATGGATCGATATACACCGACATACATATTATAGGGTGGACAATTTCTAACGTTTCCTTCCTTTTATTCTCGACGTCAAAGTTTTCACCTCTATTACCCAATTGGGTGAAATTCGAGGTGTCATTATCTATTACAGCTCGTAGTTCATTTCCGGTGGATGACTCGTCTATTGAGAATATTGGGTTGGAAGGTTGTGGAATGGTGAAGTTCGGTTTGGCCTTGGGGGTAAAATTTTCAACGTTATCGTATTCCCAAGAGTACCAATTTGTTACCCTTACTTCTTCTTTATCCATTGATGGATCGATGATTTCGTCGGTAGAGGCTAATGTGTCGATATGTTGTGAAATTGGTAAGACTGAATAAAAAGTATCATCGGGATAGTTGGTGATTTCGGAGCTCTCGAATTCATCAAAATTCGATGATATGAGATTTTCTTGCACACGACTCCTCAGATCAACAGGTGTGTAGTCTGATAGAGTTTCAGCTTGCCGGTTTACAAACTCTCTCATTTGTTCATTTTGAGCATTGAGTTCTTCGAGTTTGATTTTCATATTGTCTAATAAATTTTCAGACACGTAATTTTCCTCGTCTACTGGTTGTTGAGTTTGGATATATTCTTGGGAATAATCCCAATTTGAATTGTATTCTTCATAATCATTCCATTCAGGTTCCGTGGGTGCGTAATTTTTCATAGGAACGTAATAATAACATTCCCATGTTGAGTGATAATCTCCACAGATTTCACAACCAGTTATTGTTTCGTCATTCGTGATCCAAGATTGACCGAACGAATTGTCATCAACACTCGTTTGAGAGTATTGATTTTGGATATCAAAAAGAGTTTCCATAGCCTTGTTTTCAAAATTTTCCATTTTATTGCGATGGCCAAATTTCAGCTACAATGTGGTGCATTTACTAATTATCCTATTAGTTATAAAAATAGAAAAACTTATATAAGTTGTCCAATTAATAGACTTTTCTGCTTTTGCCCACATTTCGAATAGCCAAAAGATGCAGCAGGGAGCCAGAACCCTTTAAATCGGAAGCTCACAACTCAGCCACTAACAAATCCAACTATTACTACGAAGCAGAAAATTGTCAACGTCCATTAATTTAACCACTTAAATAATTTTTCTTTCTGTTTGAGATATTAGATAAGAAATAGAGAAAATTTCTAAGTCCTAAAAACTAAAGCGTCGAGAAATAAGAAAGAAAAAGAATGCGCGTCGAAAAACGTCGAAAAATAAAAATAAGAAAATAGCGCGTCGTAACTTAAAAAGGAATTAAAAACTAAGAATTAAAAGTTGCGTCTAAAAATATTAAAGCTTAAAAGAAAAACTATATCCCAAATGGTAATAACTTAAAAAGATACTAAAATATAAAAACGGCGTCGCAAAATTCTAAAGCACCTAAATCTTAGTCTAAAGAAAAAGCACTTAAGGGATTTTACGGCAAAGCCTAAAAATCTAGAAGTAAAAATAACTATGGCAAAAACTAAGTTTAAAACTAAATATGAGCTAAAAATACAAATATTACGCTAAAACGATTAAAAAGGGACAAAATATAAAAATATACAAAAAGTTGTAAAAAGTACAATTTTTATAAAAATATTATTTTTATATTATTTATTTATTAAAACTATTAATTTTACATATAATAAAACTAATTAAAATTTAAAATACAATTTAATTAAAAAAAACTTAAACTAATTATAATAATTAAACTAATTAGGGTTTATTAATAATAATAATAATAATAAAATCCGTAATTAATGTGAAATTAGGGTTCTGTCACGTGTGTCAGAGTGTCTCCACGAGTCGCGGTATTTCAAGCAGCAAACCCCGCGAGTCGCGGGGTTCCAAAATTCAACTCTGGTACAGTTTTTAATTCGACGTGTTTTTTTTTCTGTTTTAAAATCTAAATATTTATATAATAAAAACTTATATTTAAAAACTAAAATAAAAATAGAACTACTTTATAATTTTATAAATAAAAATCGTAAAACTAGATTTATATATATATTTTATTTTTTTATTTTTATTTTATTTTTGATATTGTTTTTCTAAAAATATATTTATACAAATATATATTAAAAATATAGCGTTTCGCCAAGTCCCCGGCAGCGGCGCCAAAAACTTGATGTGGTAGCGTGGGGGTACGTGATAGTACTATATTTTACTACGAAATACGTTACAAATTACACAAGTTTTAATTATTTATTTACAAATGGGATATACCTAAACCTTGCTACAACACTATAGGCAGTGTACCTAATCGTAGAGTAGTATAGTTTTTAGTAAGTCCGGTTCGTTCCACAGGGAGCGGGCTTATTGCACACTATATTTTTAAACAACTATATTTGTACAAAATATATATAATTATATATAATAATATATAAAAGGGGGTTTACCGTTTAATGATCGGTTTGTCGATTTATATTTTAAGCGAAGCGTATAGTAAATGACGATATTTAAATAACAATATAAAATAAATAACAATAATTGAAATGACAATAAATAAAAGTACGAGGAAAAATGAAATAAAATATATTATGCTTATTTAAACTTCCGTAACCATGATGTTTGACGTTTTGATTTTAATTTATTGTCCTGGGCTAATTGTCCTTTGTCCTGGATGTATTTGAAACCTATCTGGTTTTTGTCCATAATAGTTCATCGGTCATAATTATAAACTGCTCGGCAAATTTAACCTTATACCCGAAGTCAAATATTCTAACTAACTGGGGATTCGAACTGTAACAAGGTCTTAATACTTTGCTTAATGAATACACCAGGTTATCGACTGTGTGTAAACCAAGGTTTTAATACTTTGTTAACAATTACACCAATTACCCTTGAATGTAATCCACCCCTGTTTTAATGAGTCCATTGACTATTAATCCATCCCCGTGTCCGGTCAAATGAACAATAATTCGTACTTATAAATATCCCGCCCATCGTGTCCGATTAAGCGTATGTGGTTATATATAGATACTTCAAATCATAACCTTTATATTAAATTAACGAGGTATCGTTAATTTAATATAAAGCCCATTAATAGCCCATAGTCTAATTTCCACAAGTGTCGTTCTTTTGTCCAAACCCCAATTATGGTATAAAACCCAATTACCCCGTCTTTAATATTTAGTCCAACATCATGATTACTTTGGCTCAAATAAGCATAATAATAACTTAAGTACGAGACATTAATTTAAAAAGGAGAACATAGCTTACATTGATTATTTATCGCGTAGTGTTACACGGACAGAGCTCCGACTTTAAAAACCCGTAAAAATAACTTTTACATAACCCAAACTAATCTAATATAACACTAATCTATACTATATATACATATATATATTTATTTATATTATACTAGGGAGTATTATTATTATTATATATTTTTTACTCGCAGAATTCGTGACTTTTTATAGGAATTTTGATTTCTGACAGCTCCGCGAGTCGTGGAGTTTTTAGCCTTCAAACTCCGCGAGTCACAGAGTTTGAAAATCCAGCTCAGGATCATTTGTCTCATAGCTTGTCGACATAATTTTTAAATATATATAATATATAAATAATTTATATAATTATTTAAATATTATATTATATTCTTGTGCATAGTTGACTTGTAATTTTTGGTCCGTTGCGTCGGGCATTGATAGTTGACTCATGTCCCGGTTCCGAATTTTCGAACGTCCTTGCGTACAATTTAATATCTTGTACTTTGCGTTTTGTAACTTGTACTCTTGTCATTTTTAGACGTTTTTCATCAATAAATTGAACCTTTTGAATTGTATCTTGAACATTTGAGCTTTTTGGACGTTTGTGTCTTCAAATCTTCATTTTCGCCTTTTGTCTTCGAACTTATTTATTTAAACAATTACAATGAAAATATAATACAATTACATATGAAAACCTATTATTTAGGAGGGATATTGCTATGAAATATATGTTCCTTTTTAGCCTTATCAGGTATATTGGACCATTCAATATTATTGATCGTGTCGGACCAGTAGCTTACCGACTTGAGTTACCTCAACAACTCACGGCTGTACATAACACTTTCCACGTCTCGAATTTGAAGAAATGTTTTGCTAAAGAAGATCTCACTATTCCGTTAGATGAAATCCAAATCAACGAAAAACTTCAATTCATCGAAGAACTCGTCGAAATAATGGATCGTGCGGATAAAAGACTTAAGCAAAACAAGATACCAATTGTTAAGGTTCGATGGAATGCTCGTAGAGGACCCGAGTTCACCTGGGAGTGTGAAGATCAGATGAAGAAGAAATACCCGCATCTATTTCCAGAAGATTCGTCAACACCTTCAACAGCTTAAAATTTCGGGACGAAATTTATTTAACGGGTAGGTACTGTAGTGACCCGAACTTTTCCATGCTTATATATATATTAATTGAGATTGATATTTACATGATTAAATGTTTCCAACATGTTAAGCAATCAAACTTGTTAAGACTTGATTAATTGAAATATGTTTCATATAGACAATTGACCACCCCAGTTGACCGGCGATTCACGAACGTTAAAACTTGTAAAAATGACATGACGATATATATATGGATATACATATGGTTAACATGAGATTATGATAAGTAAGTATCTCCATAAGTATATTAACAATGAGTTATATACATATAAACAAGACTACTAACTTAAGGATTTCGAAACGAGACATATATGTAACGATTATAGTTGTAACGACATTTAAATGTATATATATCATATTAAGATATATTAATATATCATAATATCATGATAATATAATAATTTAACATCTCATTAGATATAATAAATAATGGGTTAACAACATTAATTGAGATCGTTAACTTAAAGGTTTCAAAACAACACTTACATGTAACGACTAACGATGACTTAACGACTCAGTTAAAATGTATATACATGTAGTGTATTTAGATGTATTAAAATACTTTTGGAAGACTTCAAGACATATATCAAAACACTCATACTTAACGAAAATGGTTACAGTTACTTTCCCATTCTTTTCTTTCATCAAGAATTCTAGTCGTATTCTTACCCGTATTATACACAGCTTCAAAACGTACTTACTATGGGTATATACCAATAGGAACTAGCATGGGATTCCACTCTTGATTATGTCATGTATGACTAATCAATTTTAACTTCTACCATGAGCTAGTCAACTAACTAGAACTCCTTTTAACCCCACTCACCACTCACCAATTACCACTCATCATTCACTCCATTTCACTTCCAATTCTCTCTCAACACACACACACACACACTATTATGAACGTATTTTTCCAGTAGTTAATCATCATCTTCATCAAAAATCACTTCAAGAATCAAGCTATAATCATCATAGGAAGAACACTTCAAGAACACTTCAAAAATCCCTTCAAGTTTACTAATTTACTTCCAAGCTTTCTAATCCATTCCAAGTAATCATCTAAGATCAAGAAACCTTTGTTATATACAGTAGGTTATCTTTCTTATTCAAGGTAATTGATAGTGCTCCAAATGAACATATATTTAGTATCAATATCCCTCCGATATGTAAAGATTTCAGTTGCAATTGTTCCATTTTCATGTAATATTCATTTATATTAAATAAGTGCGAAGACAAAAGGCGAAAACAACGAATTGAAGACGCAAAGGTCCAAAAAGCTCAAAAGTACAAGATACAATTAAAAAGGTTCAATTTATTGATAAGGAACGTCTAAAAATGACAAGAGTACAAGTTACGAAACGCAAAGTACAAAATATCTCAGCGTACGCAAGGACGTTCGAAAATCCGGAACCGGTACATGAACCAACTCTCAACGCTCGACGCAACGGAAAAAAATTACGAGTCTACTATGTATATAAATATAATATAATATATAAATAATTATAAAAATTATTTATATATTATATATATTTAAATAAAAACCGTCGGCAGCCTTGGATCTTAAACTTGTGGGCTGGTTTTGGAACCTCCGCGACTTGCGGAGCTGGAAGGCCAAAATGGCCGCGACTCGCGGAGCAGTGAATTTCAATTCTGGCTATAAAAGCTCTCGAGTTCTGCATGTAAAAATATATAATAAAAATAATAATAATACTCCGTGTGTAATAATAATAATAATAAATATATATATATATATATATATATATATATATATATATATATATATATATATATATATATATATATATATATATAGATTAGTGGTATATTAGATTAGTTTGGGTTATGTAAAAGTTATTTTTACGGGTTTTTAAAGTCGGAGCTCTGTCCGTGTAACACTACGCGATAAATAATCAATGTAAGCTATGTTCTCCTTTTTAAATTAATGTCTCGTAACTAAGTTATTATTATGCTTATTTAAAACGAAGTAATCATGATGTTGGGCTAATTACTAAAATTGGGTAATTGGGCTTTGTACCATAATTGGGGTTTGGACAAAAGAACGACACTTGTGGAAATTAGACTATGGGCTATTAATGGGCTTTATATTTGTTTAACTAAATGATAGTTTGTTAATGTTAATATAAAAATTTACAATTGGGCGTCCCTATAAATTACCATATACACTCGATCGGACACGATGGGCGGGGTATTTATATGTACGAATAATCGTTCATTTAACCGGACACGGGAATGGATTAATAGCCACTAGAATAATTAAAACAGGGGTGAAATTACATTCAAGGGTAATTGGTGTAATTGTTAACAAAGTAGTAAAACCTTGGTTTATACGCAGTCGATAACCTGGTGTATTCATTAAACAAAGTATTAAAACCTTGTTACAATTCGAATCCCCAATTAGTTGGAATATTTAACTTCGGGTATAATAATAATTTGACGAGGACACTCGCACTTTATATTTATGACTGATGGACTGTTATGGACAAAAACCAGACGGACATATTAAATAATCCAGGACAAAGGACAATTAACCCATGGGCATAAAACTAAAATCAACACGTCAAACATCATGATTACGGAAGTTTAAATAAGCATAATATATTTTATTTCATTTTTTTCGTACTTTTATTTATTGTCATTTCAATTATTGTTATTTATTTTATATTGTTATTTAAATACCATCATTTACTATACGCTTCGCTTAAAATATAAATCGACAAACCGGTCATTAAACGGTAAACCCCCTTTTATATATTATTATATATAATTATATATATTTTTGTTTAAAAATATAGTGTGCAATAAGCCCGCTCCCTGTGGAACGAACCGGACTTACTAAAAACTATACTACTCTACGATTAGGTACACTGCCTATAGTGTTGTAGCAAGGTTTAGGTATATCCATTCTCTAAATAAATAATTAAAACTTGTGTAATTTGTAACGTATTTCGTAGTAAAATATAGTACTATCACGTACCCCCACGCTACCACATCAAGTTTTTGGCGCCGCTGCCGGGGACTCGGCAAAACGCTATATTTTTAATTTATTTTTGTATAAATTTATTTTTATATATTTTTAGAAAAACAATAAAAAAAACACGTTTTTCAATCTCCGCGACTTGCGGAGGTTTTCTGGTACGGATCACCGCGACTCGCGGAGCCGCCCTGGCAGACCTGACCACGGAACCCTAATCGCATTTAATACGGAGTATATTAATTATTATTATTTTTAAAACCCTAATTAGTTTAATTAATTTAATATTTAGTTTTAATTTTAATTAATTAGTAATAATTAATTTTAATTAGTTTTATTTATATATAAAAATTAATACTATTATAAAATAAATATAAAAATAAGTAATTTTATCACTTTTTGTAATTTGTATCCTTTTATTTAGTGTAATCGTAATATTTTGTATATTTTTCATTCGCAATTAGTTTTAAAATTAGTTTTTCCGTAGTTATTTTATATGTATAGATTCTTAGGCTTTGCCGTAAAATCCCTTAAGTGCTTTTTCTTTAGATTAAAATTTAGGCGCTTTAGAATTTTGCGACGCCGTTTTTCGCTTTAGTTTTAAATAGATTTTAGTGCCTTTAAGTAATTGACGTTTTCTGAATAAAATTGCATTTACCTTTAGACCTTTAGGCGCAACTTTTTAGATATAATTTTTAGACTTTTAAGTTACGACGCGCTATTTTCTTATTTTTATTTTTCGACGTTTTTCGACACGCATTCTTTTTCTTTCTTATTTCTCGACGCTTTAGTTTTTAGGACTTAGAAATTTTCTCTATTTCTTATCTAATATCTCAAACGGAAAGAAAAATTATTTAAGTGGTTAAATTAATGGACGTTGACAATTTTCTGCTTCGTAGTAATAGTTGGATTTGTTAGTGGCTGAGTTGTGAGCTTCCGATTTAAAGGGTTCTGGCTCCCTGCTGCATCTTTTGGCTATTCGAAACGTGGGCAAAAGCAGAAAAGTCTATTAATTGGACAACTTATATAAGTTTTTCTATTTTTATAACTAATAGGATAATTAGTAAATGCACCACATTGTAGCTAAAATTTGGCCATCGCAATAAAATGGAAAATTTTGAAAACAAGGCTATGGAAACTCTTTTTGATATCCGAAATCAATTAAATCAATACTCTCAAACGAGTGTTGATAAAAATTCATTCGGTCAATCTTGGATCACGAACGACGAAACAATAACTGGTTGTGAAATTTGTGGAGATTATCACTCAACATGGGAATGTTACTATTACGTTCCTATGGAAAATTACGCACCCACGGAACCTGAATGGAACGATTACGAAGAATACAATTCAAATTGGGATTATTCCCAAGAATATATCCAAACTCAACAACCAGAAGACGAGGAAAATTATGTGCCTGAAAATTCTTTAGATTATATAAAAATCAAACTCGAAGAACTCAATGCTCAAAATGAACAAATGAGAGAGTTTGTAAACCGGCAAGCTGAAACTCTATCAGAATACACACCTGTTGATCTGAGGAGTCGTGTGCAAGAAAATCTCATATCATCGAATTTTGATGAATTCGAGAGCTCCGAAATCACCAACTATCCTGATGATACTTTTTATTCAGTTTTACCAATTTCACAACATATCGACACATTAGCCTCTGTGGATGAAGAAGAAGTAAGGGAGACAAATTGGTACTCATGGGAAAACGATAACGTTGAAAATTTTACCCCCGAGACCAAAATGGAGGGACTGATAAGGACCGTTAATGAAGAAGAATTTACTTCGATCCCGAAATTCACTATTCAACAACCTTCCAACCCAATATTCTCAATAGACGAGTCATCTACCGAAGATGAACTACGAGCTGTAATAGATAATGACACCTCAAATTTCACCCAATTGGGTAATAGAGGTGAAAACTTTGATCCCGAGAATAAACGGAAGGAAATGTTAGGAGTTGTCCACCCTATAGAAATATGTATGTCGGTGTATATCGATCCATTTGACCAAGAACCAGAAAAGAGACATATCCATTTACTAAAAGCTACACTTAAAAAAGAATTAAGTAGTGACGATCGGGTGGGTCTAAACTTTAAACCCATTGATATATTATACACCACCCGAGATGTAAATAACTGGCTCACTATTTTAATTCTTGGAACTTATTCTACCGACTTCACATGTCGTCAGCTAAGTGTGGGAAAGTCTAACCCCACTTAACGTTAAATTAGGGGTTCGGGTTAGTGCATAACTCGTTAATAAAATTGCATGATAATTTAGGGTAAAATACGTATATTCAAAGATTCGCAAACAGTTCAGAAAAGCAACCATTTTTGAAGAAAAACATGTGTGATAAAATAATAAAAGGAATGAACGATGAGGCGCGCCATCTATCATTCGACGAGTTTTGTAATTAAAAACTGGGTATTTTTAATTACTTTTCTACACTAATCACCCTCATGAATTTATAATTATAGTCTGATTTCATGCAAATGAGGGCATTGCATGATCTCAAGTGTGGGGAAGGGTTATAAATTCTCTCGGGTTTACACTTGGTTTAATTGCCAAATTTTGTAAAAATTTGAAAATTTTTCAACTAAATGAAGTCAAAATCATGTTTATACATATTTATGAACGATGAAAACTAGGTGTTAATACCGAAATTATCGTTACCTCGGAAAGGACATAAATTGAGAAACACCCTAAAACGATTGAATTCATTTAAATGGAATAAAGGAGAATAAAAAGGCAAAGAAAGAAACTAAGTGTGGGGAGAATGTACCAAGTTATTCAATTAAAAACTATCTATCACATGTTTCTGTAAAGTTATTGCAGGTGCTTTTGTTTTGGACTAAATTAACTGTTTTACCCGATTTACTGTAATATATTTGAAAGAAAAGATGGATCTACACGATGAATCAATTCCATCATTAAAAGGAAGTAAAGTCTTCCGAAAAAGACACGCGCTTCTTGATTTAGGTCATGAAGTTGTCGTCCAGACCAGCTGTAGGTTGACGAAAAATCTAGAAAAGTCATCTCTAAAATCAGCAGGAAATCCACGGACCTCAGCATCAAACAGGGTCGCCAAGTGGTCAGATTTATCCTAACCATGAGAAGGATTTATCTCGTACAATGGGGGGCACCGTGCAAATTAGCTTGATAAGACTAATGAATCAGACCCCCAGAAAGGATAATCTCCTCAAAGATTAAAAATCAGCTTTTAAACCTGATATTACTCAATCCTTGAGATTGACTTTAAAGATTGAGAATTACAACTCATGGAATTCGATGATATCTAAACTCGAGCTTGAACGAGAAAATATTTTGATCAAAAATAAAACCGATTTGTTTTCTGAAAACCCATTTTCAATGCGTTCATTGAACGTAAAATCCTAGGAATTCACCTGGAATTCATTAGGTCACCTGAACCAAATCGGGTGTCAACCGTAAGAACGGTGGTTGCATATTGGTCGAAGACAGGACCTTTTGCCAAGACCGAAAAACTATAGGGTGATCTTTACTATTGCTCCTACAAAGGATAGTATTGCATCCGACACGTTAAAGACCATAATCAAAAGCATGTCACGGGACATTGCCTTAACAGTTGCTTGTTCATCGCTTTCCTTTACAACCGGACGGTAGTTTACCGAAAGGTAATATACGGGACAAGTAAACTGGACGTGTTGCTTTCCTAATACAAGGTTAGCAAGTGGGTGAAACAAAACCATAAGTTTTGAGCTAAAATTTTCAAATCTGAAACCCACCAACCCACAAAAATATTTTGCAAACACCGGTGAAGGGTTATTCCGGAAAACCTGTCTAGGGTAAAATCTAGCATGAATTTTCAAAAGATCAAATGTTTTTATAAAGATCCAATTTCCTAACGGATCTAAATTTTCATAGTCATGTGGGACTGTAAACCACAAATGCTACTATCATTGTTTATACCGCCGTATCAAAATCACTGATGTACAAAGTGTGAAGAATAAAGAAGTGATTCTAGTGTGTTTTATTTCAAGACTGTATTGCTTGAGGACAAGCAACGTTCAAGTGTGGGGATATTTGATAGTGCTCCAAATGAACATATATTTAGTATCAATATCCCTCCGATATGTAAAGATTTCAGTTGCAATTGTTCCATTTTCATGTAATATTCATTTATATTAAATAAGTGCGAAGACAAAAGGCGAAAACAACGAATTGAAGACGCAAAGGTCCAAAAAGCTCAAAAGTACAAGATACAATTAAAAAGGTTCAATTTATTGATAAGGAACGTCTAAAAATGACAAGAGTACAAGTTACGAAACGCAAAGTACAAAATATCTCAGCGTACGCAAGGACGTTCGAAAATCCGGAACCGGTACATGAACCAACTCTCAACGCTCGACGCAACGGAAAAAAATTACGAGTCTACTATGTATATAAATATAATATAATATATAAATAATTATAAAAATTATTTATATATTATATATATTTAAATAAAAACCGTCGGCAGCCTTGGATCTTAAACTTGTGGGCTGGTTTTGGAACCTCCGCGACTTGCGGAGCTGGAAGGCCAAAATGGCCGCGACTCGCGGAGCAGTGAATTTCAATTCTGGCTATAAAAGCTCTCGAGTTCTGCATGTAAAAATATATAATAAAAATAATAATAATACTCCGTGTGTAATAATAATAATAATAAATATATATATATATATATATATATATATATATATATATATATATATATATATATATATATATATATATATATATATATATATATTATATATATATATAGATTAGTGGTATATTAGATTAGTTTGGGTTATGTAAAAGTTATTTTTACGGGTTTTTAAAGTCGGAGCTCTGTCCGTGTAACACTACGCGATAAATAATCAATGTAAGCTATGTTCTCCTTTTTAAATTAATGTCTCGTAACTAAGTTATTATTATGCTTATTTAAAACGAAGTAATCATGATGTTGGGCTAATTACTAAAATTGGGTAATTGGGCTTTGTACCATAATTGGGGTTTGGACAAAAGAACGACACTTGTGGAAATTAGACTATGGGCTATTAATGGGCTTTATATTTGTTTAACTAAATGATAGTTTGTTAATGTTAATATAAAAATTTACAATTGGGCGTCCCTATAAATTACCATATACACTCGATCGGACACGATGGGCGGGGTATTTATATGTACGAATAATCGTTCATTTAACCGGACACGGGAATGGATTAATAGCCACTAGAATAATTAAAACAGGGGTGAAATTACATTCAAGGGTAATTGGTGTAATTGTTAACAAAGTAGTAAAACCTTGGTTTATACGCAGTCGATAACCTGGTGTATTCATTAAACAAAGTATTAAAACCTTGTTACAATTCGAATCCCCAATTAGTTGGAATATTTAACTTCGGGTATAATAATAATTTGACGAGGACACTCGCACTTTATATTTATGACTGATGGACTGTTATGGACAAAAACCAGACGGACATATTAAATAATCCAGGACAAAGGACAATTAACCCATGGGCATAAAACTAAAATCAACACGTCAAACATCATGATTACGGAAGTTTAAATAAGCATAATATATTTTATTTCATTTTTTTCGTACTTTTATTTATTGTCATTTCAATTATTGTTATTTATTTTATATTGTTATTTAAATACCATCATTTACTATACGCTTCGCTTAAAATATAAATCGACAAACCGGTCATTAAACGGTAAACCCCCTTTTATATATTATTATATATAATTATATATATTTTTGTTTAAAAATATAGTGTGCAATAAGCCCGCTCCCTGTGGAACGAACCGGACTTACTAAAAACTATACTACTCTACGATTAGGTACACTGCCTATAGTGTTGTAGCAAGGTTTAGGTATATCCATTCTCTAAATAAATAATTAAAACTTGTGTAATTTGTAACGTATTTCGTAGTAAAATATAGTACTATCACGTACCCCCACGCTACCACATCAGTAATATTCATATTCAAACTTTGATTCAATTTCTATAACTATAAACTATCTTAATTCGAGTAAAAATCTTACTTAAACTTGTTTTTGTGTCATGATCCTACTTCAAGAACTTTCAAGCCATCCAAGATCCTTTGAAGCTAGATCATTTCTTGTCACTTCCAGTAGGTTTACCAACTAAACTTGAGGTAGTAATGATGTTCGTAACATCATTCGATTCATATATATAAAACTATCTTATTCGAAGGTTTAAACTCGTAATCACTAGAACATAGTTTAGTTAATTCTAAACTTGTTCGCAAACAAAAGTTAATCCTTCTAACTTGACTTTTAAAATTAACTAAACACATGTTCTATATCTATATGATATACTAACTTAATGATTGATAAGGCTAAAAAGGAACATATATTTCATAGCATTATTCCCCAAGAAAGACAAGATTTTAGTTGCAATTGTTCCATTTTCAAGTAATAATCGGTTATATTAAATAAGTGCGAAGACAAAAGGCGAAAACGACGAATTGAAGACACAAAGGTCCAAAAAGCTCAAAAGTACAAGATACAATAAA
Source organism: Rutidosis leptorrhynchoides (assembly GCF_046630445.1). Taxonomy (NCBI): domain Eukaryota; kingdom Viridiplantae; phylum Streptophyta; class Magnoliopsida; order Asterales; family Asteraceae; genus Rutidosis; species Rutidosis leptorrhynchoides. Next base: position 125,529,071 of record NC_092338.1, on the reverse strand, counting down.
AAAGGTTCAAATTATTGATGAAGAACGTCTAAAAATGACAAGAGTACAAGTTACAAAACGCAAAGTACAAGATATTAAATAGTACGCAAGGACGTTCGAAAATCCGAAACCGGGACATGAACCAACTTTCAGCGCTCGACGCAACGGTGTAAAAATTACGAGTCAACTATGCACAAGAATAAAATATAATATTTAAATAATTCATAATAAGAATAATATTAAATAATAAAAAGTTGTTAATTGAGCATAGTTCAGGGGTCGTAAATAAAAATTCAATTTCTAATTTCGCCTATAAAAGGCTATATTACGTTCGATGAAGGGAAGAAGAACTTTTCTATTTTTTTATCCGATCAAATATCAATATCAATTATCAATATCTATATTCTATATCTCTATCATAATGTTAATGTAATAAGATATAACAATAATCTTAATTTTAAGTTTAAATTATGATAATAATAAGATTTATGATAGAGATCGTTTGAGTGTGTAAGTCGAAATTCTGTCCGTGTAACGCTACGCTATTTTTAATCATTGTAAGTTATGTTCAACCTTTTTACATTAATGTATCGTAGCTAAGTTATTATTATGCTTATTTAAACTGAAGTAATCATGATGTTGGGCTAATTACTAAAATTGGGTAATTGGGCTTTGTATCATAATTAAGGTTTGGGCAAAAGACCGACACTTGTGGAAATTGAACTATTGACTATTAATAGATGGGGGGTATTGTCTAATTGAGTGACAACTCATTGGAGTCTGTCGAACCTATCTTCAAATTAATTATCCTAATAATTAATAATGATTATGGTTGTCCTATTTAGTGACGTTCATATGGAATCTATTATAATCATTTAATTAATTATTCGGGTTGGGTAATTGATTATTCAAACTGATCAAGTGGGTAAATTAATATTCATATCTAATCAAAACAGGGGTAGATTACATACAGTGATAACTGGTGTAATTGTTGACAGAAGTGATAACTGCGTCACAGTTTAAATCCTTAATTAGTTGGAATATTTGACTTCGGGTATAAGGGTAATTTGACGAGGACACTCGCACTTTATATTTATGACCGATGGACTATTATGGACAAAAACCAGATAGACGTATCAAATAAACCAGGACAAAGGACAATTAACCCATGGTAATAAATTAAAATCAACACGTCAAACATCATGATTACGAAAGTTTAAATAAGCATAATTGTTTTATTGTATTTTTCATCGCACTTTTATTTTTTGTCATTTTATTTTCTGTCATTTTATTTATCGCAATTTATTTTACGCACTTTAATTTTTGTCATTTATTTTTACGCTTAAAATCGACAAACCGGTCATTAAACGATAAAACCCCCATTTTATAATAATACTACTACTTATTTATATATATATTTTTACAAATAAACTTAATAATATAGCGTTAACTTCACGAGCTCCCTGTGGAACGAACCGGACTTACTAAAAACTACACTACTCTACGATTAGGTACACTGCCTATAGTGTTGTAGCAAGGTTTAGGTATATCCCATCCGTAAATTAATAAAACTTGTGTCATATTTTGTAGTATTTTGTATTAAAAATTCAATAGTATTTTATACCCCTCCGCTACCACATCAAGTTTTTGGCGCCGCTGCCGGGGAGAGCGCGAAACGCTATATTTTAATCTATATTTGTAAAAATATAATTATATATAAGTTTGAGAAAAAAAATAAAAAATTTAAAAAAAAAAAAACATTAAAAAAAAAACGTTTAAAAAAAAAAAAAAAAAAACGTTTTAAAAAAAAACATTAAAAAAAAAACGTTTTTTAAAAAAAAAAAATTATAATAAAAAAAAAAAACCCCGTAACTCTAGGAAAAGTGATGTCAAAAGTATCCCACTATTCTTTCCATTAGTCTTTGTCTGCCACTTAGCCAACAATATAATATTAATTAATATACATCGATTTATTGAAGAATGATTAAGGCAGAAGACGGCCCCACGTTCAAACAAGGCAATTACAAAGCTTAAAATGGCCAACTATATGATAGAAAAAGTAGCAACACTAAAACCATTGAATTAAACAACGAGGACCTTCTAAATCTATATTCAAAATATGACCAGCTTTTTAAAAATATACAAAAAAATCATTTGTGAAGACTGTTGAATTTCATTAGAAACTCAATTTTTAATATTCGTATCCTAAAAATAATCAACTTAGATTTTTTTTTTAAGTGTAGTATTTTTATTTTCATCTTTATTAATTTTTATAGATTTAGTATAAGTTTAATTTTTAGTCTGATAGTTAGTTTAGATAGTTAATATTGAAGGCTAAATCTAGATAACTAAGTTAATTATAATTATTGCATAAAATTTAAATCTTAAAATCTTGAAAAACACAAAAATATTATAAAATTTAGTGATTTACCAAAACAATATATTATTTAATTCACTTAAGCTAGCTACTTCCATAGTTTTAATTTCCTTTAGTTTTAGTTGTATATTTCCGTTTGTATTTTATTTTTTTAGTTCGTAGTTTCTAATTTTGGTAGTTTTGTAGTTATAATTCTAGTTTTAGTTTTTAGCAATTAAGTTTTTAAGTAAATTTTAGGTTCTTAGTTTAGTATAGTGCCGTAAAATTTCCCGTCAGAATCTTTTTCTTTAATTTTTTTTAGAATCCTCAATTAAATCGCCGTTTTTAGTTTTAGTATTTAGAGTAGATTTTAAAACTTTAGATTTTAAGTTGTCGTATTTCCTTAGAATTCAGTTTTAATTACCTTATAACTTAGTTGCCGATTTCCTTTTAGAATTGCATATTTAGTTTCTTTAGATTTTTAAGACTTTAGCCGCTACTTTTAGTTTTTCATTTTTAGATTTCTAAGTTTTTAAACGATAAGCTTTAAATTCTCCGCCTTTAAATTTTTTTTTTTTTGTATATTAAGTTCCTACGACTTTAGTTTCAGTTTTCTAAGCTTTAGACATAAAACTTTTGTTTTAGATTGTTTTTCGACGCTTATTTTTCGACTTCTTAATTTTCGACGCACAATCTTTTTCTTTCTTATTTCTCGCCATTCTAGTTTTTAGGACTTAGATTTTTTTCTACTTCTTCTCTAAATTTCTTAAAATTACGAAAATTTATTTTAAGTGGTTAAATTGATAGACATCAAAATTTTCTGGTTCGTAGTAATAGTTGGATTTGTACGTGGACCGGGTTATTGGAGCCAAACAGTACTCAATTATATTGAGACCAAACGAATCCTGCCCCTCTGCTGCATCTTTTGGCTATTCGAAACGTGGGCAAAATCAGAAAAGTCTATTGATTGGACAACTTATATAAGTTTTTCTTATTTTTATAACTAATAGGATATTCTGTGAATGCACCGAGCAAAACGTTCACCACCTTTCATACGTTCACCACCTGTAACTCGATCAAGACATCTAGCAAATATTGTCGCCGTTGATTTTTCTTTAGAATCGTCATCTAGTCGAACAAGAACTCCAACTCAAATTTCCGATAATCCATCTTTTGAACCCGACTTCACAATTAAGAACCCGGAGCATATTCAAGGACAATTCCAAGATCCTGAACCACTAATTATTCCTCCTGAGCCACAAACCATTAAATCAGAATCCTCTAGTGATTCGTATTCAACAAATTCAATTATGGAAGTAACGGAACCTCTAAGTATGGAAGATCGAATGAGAGCCACACGCACGGGCCAAGGTCACGCCATTATTAAGCCAGAAGTTAATGCGCCAGATTATGAAATCAAAGGACAAATTCTACACATGGTAACTAACCAATGCCAATTCAGTGGTGCACCGAATGAAGATCCTAACGAACACCTTCGTACGTTTAAAAGAATTTGTACACTATTCAAAATCCGAGAAGTGGAAGATGAGCAGATCTATCTCATGTTGTTTCCCTGGACTTTAAAGGGAGAAGCCAAAGATTGGTTAGAATCGTTACCTGAAGGGGCGATTGACACATGGGATGTTTTAGTTGAAAAATTTCTTAAACAATTCTTTCCGGCATCCAAAGCCGTGAGACTTCAAGGAGAAATTGTTACGTTCGCGCAAAAGCCAAATGAAACTCTATATGAGGCGTGGACAAGATTTGGAAAGTTGTTGAGAGGATGTCCTCAACACGGTTTAGACACTTATCAAATAGTACAAATATTCTACCAAGGTGTCAATGTTGCTACACGAAAAGACATCGACATAACAGCTGGTGGTTCCATTATGAAGAAAACCGCAACTGAAGCTTACAAAATTATTGATAACACAGCCTCCCACTCACATGAGTGGCACCAAGAAAAAGATATCTTTCGATCATCTAAAGCGGCTAGAGCCGATTCTAGCCATGACTTTGATTCCGTTTCCGCAAAAATAGATGCTTTCGAAAGACGAATGGAAAAGATGAATAAAGATATTCACGCAATACGAATCAGTTGTGAGCAATGCGGTGGACCACACTTATTGAAAGATTGTCACTTTGAACCAACCATGGAACAACGAGAGAATGTTTCCTACATGAACCAAAGGCCGGGAAATAGTTATCAAAATAATTATCAACCGCCAAAGCTAAACTTCAATCGAAATCAAAACATTCTTTACAATCCAAATGGACCAAACAATAACTCGTACAACCAACAAGGTCCGAATAACCAGTCAACTCAAAACAACACTTTCAATCAACAAAGACCTAGCTTGTATAAACCATCACAACAAACCGAAGAGAAAAGGCCAAATCTAGAAGAAATGATGGCAAAGCTAATGGAATCTCAAACACAATTTATTACATCTCAAACCCAAACGAATGAGAGGTTTGATCAGTCATTAAGAACTCAACAAGCTTCCATTTTGAATCTAGAAAAACACGTAGGTACTCTTGCTAGCATGATGAGTGAGAGGGAACAAGGAAAGCTACCGAGTAATCCTGAAGTAAATCCTCGGAATGAAAATGTTAATATGGTTTCAACAAATTCTGAAAAACCAGCATCAGAAGATGGGAAGGTTTTAGATGTAAGTAACAATGAAAAAGTTACACCACCACCACCACCCGAGTATGTAAAGCCAGTGGTGGCACCATACAGACCACCCATCCCGTTTCCAAGAAAAGGAGTTGAGTATGAGCAAGTAATAGGTAATAAAGTTTGTGATACCTCTGGAAAGAAGAAGAAAAAGAATAAGAAAGTACAAGAAACAAAAGCCGTAGAAGTAAACCCGGTGAAGACAGTTCCACCAAAACCTCCTCCTAGGATAGGTGATCCGGGTGAATTTATTGTTCCTTGTCTACTTAGTGATTGTGTCATGTATGATGCACTAGCAGATTTAGGTGCAAGTGTAAGTGTTATGCCTCTTTCATTATATAAGAGATTAGGAGTAGGTAAGTTAAGTCCAACGGATATGAGTGTTAGACTCTTTGATCAAACCATTAAGCACCCAGTTGGAATTGCTGACAACCTACCCATTCAAGTAGGTAATTTAACCTTTCTAGTCGAACTCATTGTCATTGACATAGAAGAGGACCCAAACATTCCTCTAATTTTAGGTCGACCATTCTTTGCGTCCACCGGGGCGTTATTTGATGTAGGAAATGGAAGAATGACACTTAAAAGTGGTGATAAATCGATCACCTTTATGATTCGAAAATCTAAACCTCCACCAACCAAAACCGTTGAACCAATAAAAATGATTGGTAATAACCATGTTGTTTTACCAACTCCAACGGTAGTGCTTAATAATAATAAAACGCCTAAGTGTGGGGAAAATGAAGTAACACCTAATGATGACATGATAACAAAGAACCCCGTTATTGATACGAAATTAAATGACCCCGTTATTAACAGTTCAATGAAGAAACTTATTAAACGGATTCGCGATGCTATAACCAAGGGGAACTTTAAGTTATGTAACCGGTTAGTATCCAATCTATCGCCTAAAGAAAAGGTGAAGCTAGTTGAAATTGTGGATATTACACAGGAATCCGACCAATGGCTTAAAAAGAAAGTCACAGATATGCAAGTTGATTATGGACCAAGAGAAATTGACGATGAAGTTAATCACAATTTTGACACCACAGCTACCTAAGTGTGGGGAGATTCAAGTGTTCTAAAAGGAAAATGTTGTCGAGAGTTAGTTGTTCTGTTCTCGTGTAGTTCCGAGAATGGAATCCGATTGGTCTTTTCCGCTAGCAGACACTAAAGAACTAGTTTTCTCCCTCCATTCTGAATCTTTTTATTTAGTAGGTTTTATATAAAATTAATATGCATTTTAATTTAAGTTTTTAAAAACAAAATTTACTTTAATTCATTAAGTTTAAAAAATGATTTCTAAAATTCGTCGTGAGTTAAAGACTAGGTCGTTGAGCCGAAATTGCTTTACCCAAGGACGGGGCGATAAATTTTGTTATCATTATTTTTAATTTTATTGATTTAAAGTATGCCAAAAAAAAAAAAAATACTATGTTTTATAAATTTTTGAACGTGGGGTTATATACCAAACTTCAAAAATATGTATATATGTTTGTATTTTATGTTATGTACAAAACAGGGTAAAACAGCGCACTTTCAAAGACTGTAATTAAGTTCAGCAAAAGCTAATAATTTTGACGACAATATCAAATGTGAGATAACAACAATATGTTTGCAAACTCGGTATTTTTAATAACTTTTCTACGCTAATCACCCTCATGAATTTATAATTGTAGTCTGATTTCATGCAAATGAGGGCATTGCATGATCTCAAGTGTGGGGAAGGGTTATAAATTCTCTCGGGTTTACACTTAGTTTATTTGCCAAATTTTGTGAAAATTTGAAAAATTTTCAATTAAATGAACTCAAAATCATGTTTATACATATTTATGAACGATGAAAACTAGGTGATAATACCGAAATTATCGTTACCTCGAAAAGGACATAAATTGAGAAACAACTTAAAACGCTTGAATTCATTTAAAATGGAATAAAGGAGAATAAAAAGGCAAAGAAAGAAACTAAGTGTGGGGAGAATGTACCAAGTTATTCAATTAAAAACTATCTATCACATATTTTTGTACAAACAATTGAAAATACTTTTGTTTTGAACGATAATCAACTGTTTTATCCGATGAAAGAAAAGAAGAGATGGATCTACACGATGAATCAATTCCATCATTTGAAGGAAGTAAAGTCTTCCGAAAAAGACACGCGCTTCTTGATTTAGGTCATGAAGTTGTCGTCCAAACCAGCTGTAGGTTGACGAAAAATCTAGAAAAGTCATCACTAAAATCAGCAGGAAATCCACGGACCTCAGCATCAAACAGGGTCGCCAAGTGGTCAGATTTATCCTAACCATGAGAAGGATTTATCTCGTACAATGGGGAGGCACCGTGCAAATTAGCTTGATAAGACTAATGAATCAGATCCCCAGAAAGGATAATCTCCTTAAAGATTAAAAATCAGCTTTTAAGCCTGATATTACTCAATCCTTGAGATTGACCTTAAAGATTGAGAATTACAAACTCATGGAATTCAATGATATCTAAACTCGAGCTTAAACGAGAAAATATTTTGATCAAAAATACAAACCGGTTTGTTTTCTGAAAACCCATTTTCAATGCGTTCATTACCATTGAACGTAAAATCCTAGGAATTCACCTGGAATTCATTAGGTCACCTGAACCAAATCGGGTGTCAACCGTAAGAACGGTGGTTGCATAGCATGGTCGGAGACAGGACCTTGTGCCAGACCGAAAAATCATAGGATGATCTTTACTATCGCTCCTACCAAGGATAGTTCTAGCATCCGACACGTTAAAAGACCATAATCAAATGCATGTCACGGGACATTGCCTTAACAGTTTCTTGTTCATCGCTTTCCTTTACAACCGGACGGTAGTTTACCGAAAGGTAATATACGGAACAAGTAAACTGGATGTGTGCTTTCCGATACCGGGATAGCAGTGGATTACACGAACCTAAATGTTTTTAGCCAAAATATTGATCCACAAATATATTTTGCAACACCGATGGTGGGTCAAATCAGAAAACTTGTCTAGGGTAAAATCTAGCTTGAATTTTTAAAAGATCAAATGTTTTCATAAAGATCCAATTTCCTAAAGGATCTACATTTTTATAGTCATGTGGGACTGTAAACCGCCTTTCAAATGTGCACTTTGCTTTGGAAACTGAAAGTAAATCGGCTATTTGATTGCAAGTGTCGTTAACCTAAACCCAAGGCAACTGTGGATGACACACCCACCTTTAACCATGGTTCTATTGTTAATATCATTGTTTATACCGCTCTATCAAAATCACTGATGTACAAAGTGTGAAGAATAAAGAAGTGATTCGTGTGATGTATTATATTATTTCAAGACTGTATTGCTTGAGGACAAGCAACGCTCAAGTGTGGGGATATTGATAAGGCTAAAAAGGAACATATATTTCATAGCATTATTCCCCAAGAAAGACAAGATTTTAGTTGCAATTGTTCCATTTTCAAGTAATAATCGGTTATATTAAATAAGTGCGAAGACAAAAGGCGAAAACGACGAATTGAAGACACAAAGGTCCAAAAAGCTCAAAAGTACAAGATACAATAAAAAAGGTTCAAATTATTGATGAAGAACGTCTAAAAATGACAAGAGTACAAGTTACAAAACGCAAAGTACAAGATATTAAATAGTACGCAAGGACGTTCGAAAATCCGAAACCGGGACATGAACCAACTTTCAGCGCTCGACGCAACGGTGTAAAAATTACGAGTCAACTATGCACAAGAATAAAATATAATATTTAAATAATTCATAATAAGAATAATATTAAATAATAAAAAGTTGTTAATTGAGCATAGTTCAGGGGTCGTAAATAAAAATTCAATTTCTAATTTCGCCTATAAAAGGCTATATTACGTTCGATGAAGGGAAGAAGAACTTTTCTATTTTTTTATCCGATCAAATATCAATATCAATTATCAATATCTATATTCTATATCTCTATCATAATGTTAATGTAATAAGATATAACAATAATCTTAATTTTAAGTTTAAATTATGATAATAATAAGATTTATGATAGAGATCGTTTGAGTGTGTAAGTCGAAATTCTGTCCGTGTAACGCTACGCTATTTTTAATCATTGTAAGTTATGTTCAACCTTTTTACATTAATGTATCGTAGCTAAGTTATTATTATGCTTATTTAAACTGAAGTAATCATGATGTTGGGCTAATTACTAAAATTGGGTAATTGGGCTTTGTATCATAATTAAGGTTTGGGCAAAAGACCGACACTTGTGGAAATTGAACTATTGACTATTAATAGATGGGGGGTATTGTCTAATTGAGTGACAACTCATTGGAGTCTGTCGAACCTATCTTCAAATTAATTATCCTAATAATTAATAATGATTATGGTTGTCCTATTTAGTGACGTTCATATGGAATCTATTATAATCATTTAATTAATTATTCGGGTTGGGTAATTGATTATTCAAACTGATCAAGTGGGTAAATTAATATTCATATCTAATCAAAACAGGGGTAGATTACATACAGTGATAACTGGTGTAATTGTTGACAGAAGTGATAACTGCGTCACAGTTTAAATCCTTAATTAGTTGGAATATTTGACTTCGGGTATAAGGGTAATTTGACGAGGACACTCGCACTTTATATTTATGACCGATGGACTATTATGGACAAAAACCAGATAAACGTATCAAATAAACCAGGACAAAGGACAATTAACCCATGGTAATAAATTAAAATCAACACGTCAAACATCATGATTACGAAAGTTTAAATAAGCATAATTGTTTTATTGTATTTTTCATCGCACTTTTATTTTCTGTCATTTTATTTTCTGTCATTTTATTTATCGCAATTTATTTTACGCACTTTAATTTTTGTCATTTATTTTTACGCTTAAAATCGACAAACCGGTCATTAAACGGTAAAACCCCCATTTTATAATAATACTACTACTTATTTATATATATATTTTTACAAATAAACTTAATAATATAGCGTTAACTTCACGAGCTCCCTGTGGAACGAACCGGACTTACTAAAAACTACACTACTCTACGATTAGGTACACTGCCTATAGTGTTGTAGCAAGGTTTAGGTATATCCCATCCGTAAATTAATAAAACTTGTGTCATATTTTGTAGTATTTTGTATTAAAAATTCAATAGTATTTTATACCCCTCCGCTACCACATCAATGATTTAAAACCTGGAAACACGAAAAACACCGTAAAACCGGATTTACGCCGTCGTAGTAACACCGCGGGCTGTTTTGGGTTAGTTAATTAAAAACTATGATAAACTTTGATTTAAAAGTTGTTATTCTGAGAAAATGATTTTTATTATGAACATGAAACTATATCCAAAAATTATGGTTAAACTCAAAGTGGAAGTATGTTTTCTAAAATGGTCATCTAGACGTCGTTCTTTCGACTGAAATGACTACCTTTACAAAAACGACTTGTAACTTATTTTTCCGACTATAAACCTATACTTTTTCTGTTTAAATTCATAAAATAGAGTTCAATATGAAACCATAGCAATTTGATTCACTCAAAACGGATTTAAAATGAAGAAGTTATGGGTAAAACAAGAATGGATAATTTTTCTCATTTTAGCTACGTGAAAATTGGTAACAAATCTATTCCAACCATAACTTAATCAACTTGTATTGTATATTATGTAATCTTGAGATACCATAGACACGTATACAATGTTTCGACCTATCATGTCGACACATCTATATATATTTCGGAACAACCATAGACACTCTATATGTGAATGTTGGAGTTAGCTATAGAGGGTTAAGGTTGATTCCAAAATATATATAGTTTGAGTTGTGATCAATACTGAGATACGTATACACTGGGTCGTGGATTGATTCAAGATAATATTTATCGATTTATTTATGTACATCTAACTGTGGACAACTAGTTGTATGTTACTAACGAGGACAGCTGACTTAATAAACTTAAAACATCAAAATATATTAAAAGTGTTGTAAATATATTTTGAACATACTTTAATATATATGTATATATTGTTATAGGTTCGTGAATCAGCAGTGGCCAAGTCTTACTTCTCGACGAAGTAAAAATCTGTGAAAGTGAGCTTCATTATTCCCTTTTTAAATACTTTTGCAATATATATTTTTGGAACTTAGAATACATGCGCTGCTTTTATAATTGTTTTACGAAATAGACACAAGTAATCGAAACTACATTCTATGGTTGGATTATCTAATCGAATATGCCCTTTTTATTAAGTCTGGTAATCTAAGAATTAGGGAACAGACACCCTAATTGACGCGAATCCTAAAGATAGATCTATTGGGCCTAACAAACCCCATCCAAAGTACCGGATGCTTTAGTACTTCGAAATTTATATCATATCCGAAGGGTGTCCCGGAATGATGGGGATATTCTTATATATGCATCTTGTTAATGTCGGTTACCATGTGTTCACCATATGAATGATTTTTATCTCTATGTATGGGATGTGTATTGAAATATGAAATCTTGTGGTCTATTATTATGATTTGATATATATAGGTTAAACCTATAACTCACCAACATTTTTGTTGACGTTTTAAGCATGTTTATTCTCAGGTGATTATTAAGAGCTTCCGCTGTCGCATACTTAAATAAGGACGAGATTTGGAGTCCATGCTTGTATGATATTGTGTAAAAACTACATTCAAGAAACTTATTTTATTGTAACATATTTGTATTGTAAACCATTATGTAATGGTCGTGTGTAAACAGGATATTTTAGATTATCATTATTTGATAATCTACGTAAAGCTTTTTAAACCTTTATTGGTGAAATAAAGGTTATGGTTTGTTTTAAAATGAATGCAGTCTTTGAAAAACGTCTCATATAGAGGTCAAACCTCCCAACAAAATCAATTAATATGGAACGTTTTTAATCAATAAGAACGGGACATTTCATCTTCAAAGCCCAAAATGCTTTGTGTTCAATTTCTACTGGAAGATGACATGCTTTTCCATAAACAAGTCTAAAAGGTGTGGTTCTAATTGGAGTTTTGTAGGCTGTTCTAAAAGCCCAGAGTGCATCCTCCAATTTAATGGACCATTCCTTCGGATTTGATCCTACGGTTTTCTCTAGAATATATTTTAAAGCTCGGTTGGTATTTTCAACTTGTCCATTTGTTTGTGGATGATAAGCAGTGGAGATTTTATGAGTTACTCCATATCTTTTAAAAACTTTTTCAAGTTGATTATTACAGAAATGAGTTCCCCGATCACTTATTAAAGCTTTTGGTGTTCCAAACCTTGCAAAAAGATGTTTTAAAAAATTGACTACAACACGTGCATCGTTAGTTGGGAGAGCTTGTGCTTCCGCCCATTTAGATACATAATCAATGGCTACGAGAATATAGAGATTATTATGAGATTTTGGAAATGGACCCATAAAGTCAATACCCCAAATGTTAAATACTTCACATACTTGGATGACATTTTGTGGCATTTCATCACGTTGACTTATTTTTCCGGCCCTTTGACAAGCATCACAGGATTTGCAAAGAAGGTGTGCGTATTTGTAAATTGTAGGCCAATAGAATCCAGCATCATAAACTTTTCTTACTGTTAGTTGAGGCCCATAGTGCCCTCCTGTTGGTCCTGTGTGACAATGGTTTAAAATTTTACTAGCTTTATCTCCGAATACATATCGGCGTATTATTCTATCGGGACAACTTTAAAACATATATGGATTTTCCCAAAAATAGTGTTTTATATCACTAAAGAATTTCTTTCATTTTTGGTACGATAATCCTTTTTCAAGGAATCCACAAACTAAGTAGTTTGCATAGTCTGCAAACCATGGAATTTCATTATAATCTATCTTCAATAGATATTCATCAGGAAAGTTGTCTTGTATGGCCGATTCATTTAGAACTTCTAATTCGAGATTTTCAAGACGAGAAAGATGATCAGCGGCGAGATTTTCTGCTCCTCTTTTATCTCGGATTTCAATATCGAACTCTTGTAAGAGTAAGATCCAACGGATTAATCTTGGTTTAGCATCTTGTTTCGAAAATAGGTATCTAAGAGCAGAATGGTCGGTATAAACCACCGTTTTTGCTAGAACGAGATATGATCGAAATTTGTCAAAAGCAAAGACAATAGCAAGGAGTTCTTTTTCAGTAGTTATATAGTTCATTTGTGCTCCTTGTAACGTCTTACTAGCATAATATATAGGTTGAAATCGTTTTTCAATCCTTTGTTCTAAAACGGCTCCCATTGCAAAATCACTTGCATCGCACATTAGTTCAAATGGTAGATTCCAATTTGGTGTTATCATGATCGGCTCATTAGTGAGTTTCTCTTTAAGAATATTAAAAGATTTGATACATTCATCTGAAAAGATGAATGGAGCATCCTTTTCTAGGAGTTTATTCATAGGAGTGGCAATTTTAGAAAAATCTTTTATGAAACGTTGGTAAAAACCGGCATGCCCTAGAAAACTCCTAACTCCTCTAATATTGGTGGGATGTGGAAGTTTAGCAATTACATCTACTTTAGCTCTATCCACTTCAATTCCTTCTTTTGAAATTTTATGTCCAAGAACGATGCCTTCTTTAACCATGAAATGGCATTTCTCCCAAGTAAGTACTAGATTTGATTGTTCGCATCTAATAACCATTCGTTCCAGATTAGCTAGACATGATTCAAATGTATCACCGAAGACTGAAAAGTCATCCATGAAAACTTCCATGCATTCTTCTATCATGTAATGAAAAATTGCCATCATACACCTTTGAAAGGTTGCAGGGGCGTTGCAAAGTCCAAATGGCATGCGTTTGTAAGCAAAAGTACCATAAGGGCACGTGAATGTGGTTTTCTCTTGATCTTCGGGTGCTATTGGAATTTGAAAATATCCGGAAAATCCATCTAGAAAACAATAGTAACTATTTCCGGCTAATCTTTCTAACATTTGATCAATGAAAGGTAAGGGAAAGTGATCTTTTCTGGTGGCGTCATTTAATTTTCTATAATCAATACACACACGCCATCCTGTTACAGTTCTAGTAGGAATAAGCTCATTTTTCTCATTTGTAATGACAGTCATGCCACCCTTCTTAGGCACGCATTGAACTGGGCTTACCCATGGACTATCAGAAATTGGATATATCAAACCTGCATCTAGAAGTTTAATAATCTCTTTCTTAACTACATCTTGCATATTCGGATTTAGTCTTCGTTGGCGTTGCACATACGTTTTATGACCTTCTTCCATAAGGATTTTATGTGTGCAATACGAAGGACTTATTCCTTTAATATCATGAATTTTCCATGCAATGGCTGGTTTATGAGCTTTCAACACAGAAATGAGTTGTGATTTATCATTTTCAGTAAGAGAAGACGATATTATTACATGTAATTCAGATTCACCATGTAAATAAGCGTATTCCAAATGGTTTGGAAGTGGCTTTAACTCTAATTTCGGAGGTTCTTCTATTGATGATTTATATCGATATCTGTCTTCTTCTTTTAGCATTTGAATTTCTTCTGTTGTTGGTTCATATCCATTAGCTATAAGTGTAGCTAACATTTCAACTTCATCAATTGGTTCATTACCTTCTCCTAAAGAACATTCTCCTGTTCCTTGTAATTCTGGAAATTCTTCTAATAATTCTGCATGTGCATCTATAGTTTGAATATAATAACATGTATCATCTGCAGATTGCGGTTGTTGCATTGCTTTATCAACTGAAAAGGTAACACTCTCGTCCTCTATACTTAGGGTCAGTTTCTTACTGAATACATCTATCATTGCTTTAGCCGTGTTTAAGAATGGTCTTCCTAATATGAGAGGAACTTGAGAATCTTCTTCCATGTCCAGAACAACAAAATCTACTGAAAATACTAAAGTACCAACTTTAACTAGCATGTTCTCCATTATCCCTCTAGGATATTTTATTGATCGATCAGCTAGTTGTATACTTATTCTAGTTGGTTTCAATTCTCCAAGGTCTAGTTTAGCGTATAGTGAATACGGCATTAAATTTATACTAGCACCTAAGTCTGCCAATGCTTCTATTGAACTAAGACTACCCAGAAAACATGGAATTGTGAAACTTCCTGGATCAGATAGTTTTTCTGGTATCTTATTCAACAGTACTGCTGAACAATTAGCATTCATAGTAACGGCCGAGAGTTCTTCCATTTTCTTTCTATTCGTGATCAGATCTTTCAAGAATTTAGCATATCTAGGCATTCCTGAAATCACATCAATGAAAGGAAGATTTACATTTATCTGTTTAAACATATCCAAGAATTTGGATTGCTCGGCTTCAAGTTTCTCTTTCTTCATTTTACTCGGGTAAGGAAGTGGTGGTTGGTATGGTTTAACATAAGGTTTAGCCTTAACTGTGTTATCTTCATTAACCTTTTCAACTACCAGTTCTTTTTCCTTATCTTGTTCAGGTTGTGGTTCTTGTGGAGTAGGAATAGCTTCATCAGAAGTTACAAGTATTTCAGGTGGTTTAAGTGTTGTACCACTTCTTGTGGTAATGGCTTTAGCTGTTTAATTCCGGGGGTTAGCATTTGTATCAATAGGTAGACTTCCCGGTTTTCTTTCACCTATTAACCTTGCTAGGTTACTTACTTCTTGTTCCAGATTTTGAATAGAAGCTTGTTGATTTCTAAATGCTTGAGCATTTTGTTCATTAGTTTGTTTCTGAGATGTGAAAAACTGCGTTTGAGTTTCAACTAGCTTCGTCATCATATCTTCTAAATTCGGCTTTTTTCATCGGTTTGTTGTGGTGGTTTGTTTTGAAAATTAGGTCTTTGCTGGTTGTAAGTATTATTGGATACTTGTTGATTGCTAGGACCTTGTTGGTTGTTGTATGGAATATTTCGGTTATAATTCTGGTTTTGATTGTAAATCGTTCTTGGCGGTTGATAATTATTCTGATAATTATTTCCAGGCCTTTGGTTTATGTATGAAATATTCTCTCTTTGTTTCATTGTTAATTCAATACTGAGACAATCTTTTGTCAAATGTGGTCCTCCACACTGCTCACAACTAATTCGTATTGAGTGAATATCTTTAGTCATCTTTTCCATTCGTCTCTCGACATCATCTATCTTTGCGGAAATGGAATCTAAGTCATGGCTAGAATCGGCTCTAGCTGCTTTAGATGATCTAACGATATCTTTTTCTTGGTGCCACTCATGTGAGTGGGAAGCAGTGTTATCAATAATTTTGTAAGCATCAGTTTCGGTTTTCTTCATAATAGAACCACCAGCTGCTATATCTATGTCTTTTCTTGTAGTGATGTCGCATCCTTGGTAGAATATTTGTACTATTTGACAGGTATCTAAACCATGTTGCGGACATCCTCTCAATAAATTTCCAAATCTTGGCCAAGCCTCATATAGAGTTTCATTTGGCTTCTGTGTGAATGTAACAATTTCTCCTTGAAGTCTTACGGCTTTAGATGCAGGAAAGAATTGTTTAAGAAAATTTTCAACTAAAACATCCCATGTATCGATCGCCCCTTCAGGTAACGATTCCAACCAATCTTTGGCTTCTCCCTTTAAAGTCCAGGGAAATAACATGAGATATATCTGTTCATCCTCCACTTTTCTTATTTTAAATAGAGTGCAGATCCTATTAAAGGTACGAAGATGTTCATTTGGATCTTCCTTCGGCGCACCACTAAATTGACATTGATTAGTCACCATGTGTAGAATTTGTCCTTTGATTTCATAATCTGGCGCATTAATGTCTGGATGAGTAATTGCGTGACCTTGGCCAGTGCGTTTAGCTCTCATTCGGTCTTCCATACTTAAAGGTTCTAGATTCTACATAATTGAATTTGTTGAATCGGAATCACTAGAGGATTCTGATTTAATGGTTCGTTCCTCAACAATCTCTGTTTGAATGATTGGTGGTTCCGGAGGAAAATTTAATGGTTCAGGATCTATGAATCGTCCCTGAATATTCTCCGAATTCTCAATTGTGAGGTCGGGTTCAAAAAATGGATTATCGGAAATTTGAACTGGAATACTTGGTCGACTGGATGACGATTCTAAAGAAAAATCAACGGCAGTAATATTTGCTAAATGTGTTGATCTAGTTACAGGTGGTGAACGTACAAAAGGTGGTGAACGTCTTGCTCGGTGCATTCACTGAATATCCTATTAGTTTTTAAAAGGAAAGAAAAATTATAATAAGTTATCCAATCAATAGACTTTTCTGATTTTGCCCACGTTTCGAATAGCCAAAAGATGCAGCAGAGGGGCAGGATTTGTTTGGTCTCAATATAATTGAGGACTGTTTGGCTCCAATAACCCGGTCCACATACAAATCTAACTATTACTACGAACCAGAAAATTTTGATGTCTATCAATTTAACCACTTAAAATAAATTTTCGTAATTTTAAGAAATTTAGATAAGAAGTAGAATAAAAATCTATGTCCTAAAACTAGAATAGCGAGAAATAAGAAAGAAAAAGAGTTCGTCGAAAAAGGTCGAAAAATAAAAATGGTTGAAAAATAAAAGGTGACCGAAAAATAAAAGAAACTTATAACACTTAAAAACACTTGACTAACCTAACCTTATTACTACAACTAACTTAAAATTATAATCGCAAATTGAGATTACTAATTGGAATGATAATTGATACATAGGTAAAAGGTTTCTAAAAAATATTAAAGCTTACAGGAAAAACTAAATCCCAAATGGAAATAACTTAAAAAGAAACAAAAACTTAAAAAGGCGTGGCAAAATTCTAAAGTACCTAAATCTTAGTCTAAAGAAAAAGCACTTAAGGAATTCTACGGCAAAGCCTAAAAATCTAGAATTAAAATAACTATGGCAAAAACTAAGTTTAAAGCTAAATATGAGCTAAAAATACAAATATTACGCTAAAACGATTAAAAAGGGAAAAAATATAAAAATAAACTAAAAGTTGTAAAAAGTACAATTTTTATAAAAATATTATTTTTATATTATTTATTTTATAAAACTATTAATTTTTATATATAATAAAACTAATTATAATTAATTAAAACTAAATTATATTAATAATAAACTAATTAGGGTTTAAATAATAATAATAATTAATTACACCGTATTAAATGCAGATTAGGGTTTTGGTCTGGCCTGTCAGGGCGGCTCCGCGAGTTGCGGTGCCCGAAGCAGCAAACTCTGCGAGTCGCGGGGTTCCAAAATTCAAATGACAGGTTGTTTAAAATTCGACGCGTTTTTTTTTATATTCTGTTTAAATCAAAATATTTATATAATAAAAACTTATATTTAAAAACTAAAATAAAAATAGAACTACTTTATAATTTTAAAAATATCTTAAAAATAGAATTATATATATATTAATTTTTTTTTAAATAAAAATATTTAAATAAAACTTATATTTTTATAAAATAAAAATAAAGAAACTTTATAAAACTTAAATATTTGACAAAATCTTAAAAAAATATATAAATTTTTGTTTTCTTTTTATATTTTCGAATAATAAAAAACGTATTTTTACAAAAGTGAATTTTAATAAAAGTAAACTAAAAATAATTTTTTTTTTTTTAATATTTAGCGTTGCGCTTTCGGCGTTTAAGAGTTCCCCGGCAGCGGCGCCAAAAATACTTGATGTCAAAGCTAAGGGGTATAAAATACTATTAAATATTACAAGAAAATACTATTAAATACGATACAATTTTACACAAGATATTTATTTATTTAGAGAATGGATATACTTAAACCTTGCTACAACACTTATAGGCAGTGTACCTAATCGTACAGTAGTGTAGTTTTTAGTAAGTCCGGTTCGTTCCACAGGGAAAATCTTTAAACAAAGCTTAACGCTATATTAGTTTACTTTTATAAAAATACAAATATATATATAAGTAATATTATTATTATAAAGGGGGGTTTTTACCGTTTAATGACCGGTTTGTGGATTTTAAAACTTTAGTCGCAGTTAAAACCAAATGTAAAATAATAAATAAATACAAGACTTAATTTAAAGCGTAAAGTAAATAACGATAATGAAATTGCGAATAATAAAAGTGCGATAAAATAAACTTGCGATAATTAAAAAGTACGATAATTAAAAGTGCAATTAAATACAATAACAATAAAAATGTGATAATTAGAAGTGCAATTAAATATAAAATAAAGGAAATTAAATATGAAATAAAAGAATTATGCTTATTTAAACTTCCGTAACCATGATGTTTGACGTGTTTATTTTAGTTTTATGCCCATGGGTTAATTGTCCTTTGTCCTGGATTATTTAATATGTCCGTCTGGTTTTTGTCCATAACAGTTCATCTGTCATAAATATAAAGTGCGAGTGTCCTCGTCAAATTATCCTTATACCCGAAGTTAAATATTCCAACTAATTGGGGACTTAAACTGTAACAAGGTTTTATTACTTTGTTTAATAATTACACCAGAATGTCGACTGAGTGTAACCCAAGGTTTTAATACTTTGTTATCAATTATGCCAAGTGTCCTTGTACATAATTTCACCCCTGTTTTAATAATTCTAGTGGCTATTAATCCATTCCCGTGTCCGGTTAAATGAACGATTATTTGTACATATAAATACCCCGCCCATCGTGTCCGATCGAGTGTATATGGTAATTTATAGGGACGCCCAATTGTAAATCTTTATATTAACATTAACAAACTATCCTTTAGTTAAACAAATATAAAGCCCATTAATAGCCCATAGTCTAATTTCCACAAGTGTCGTTCTTTTGTCTAAACCCCAATTATGGTACAAAGCCCAATTACCCAATTTTAGTAATTAGCCCAACATCATGATTACTTCAGATTAAATAAGCATAATAATAACTTAGCTACGAGACATTAAATTAAAAAGGTTGAACATAACTTACAATGATTAAAAATAGCGTAGCATTACACGGACAGAATTTCGACTTACACCCTTACAACATTCGCTAACATACCCTTATTATTAGAATTATAATTAAAATTAAAATTAAAATATAAATATAAATATATTTACGTATACATATATAGAGAGAGATTGAATTATGGATGAAAAAATGATCAGAATTCGTTGGGCTTTATAGGGAGTTTCAGTTTTTGGGGCTCCGCGACTCGCGGCCCATTCCTTCTTCAAACTCCGCGAGTCGCGAAGTTTGTAATTACAGCTCACTCCATTTTGGCTCTTTGTTTACCGACGGTTTATTATATAAATATAATATATATATATATATATATATATAATTTATATAATTAATTATATATTATATTATATTTATATACATAGTTAACTTGTAATTTTTAGTCCGTTGCGTCGAGCGTTGAGAGTTGACTCTGGTCCCGGTTCTGGATTTTCGAACGTCCTTGCGTACAATTTAATATCTTGTACTTTGCGTTTTGAATTTTGTACTCTTGTAATTTCGAGACGTTTCTTATCAATAATTGGAACCTCTTTGATTGTCTTTTGTACTTTTGGGCTTTTTGGTCGTTTGCGTCTTCAATTCGTTGAATCTGTCTTTTGTCTTCACCTTTTATTATTTAAACGAATATCACTTGTAAATACAACAATTGCAACTAAAAGCTTGTCTTTCTTGAGAAATAATGCTATGAAATATATGTTCGTTTTTAGCATTATCAAACTGCTTGCACAAAGGACTAAGCAATCGCTGGCAAGAGTAAACTTTTTGTCCCAAGTAACGTCTTGGTCTAATGTAATGCATAGTTAATACTTGCATAGTGTTAGGAAGAGAGGATTGCCTGAACGTTGGGAGATACAAATTTGAGAGAAAAACAACTCTATTACTCACAAGAATAGATTTACAGAGTATTACAAAACTCTTACAAAAAAACTCTCAAAACTCACACACACTATCTAGGTTGTGATTACACTTCTCTGAGTGATTTGGGATGATTTACAATTGAGGTTTGCACCTCTATTTATAGTAAAAATTCTATGGCGGTGGAATGGTGTGAACGGAGATGGTGGGCGGCCGTCACCGTGTTCATCTTTGCTTCTTCTACATGGTGTTCAAAGAAGGCTACTTTGAACATCTAGATGGTGAGCTTCTAGATTGTAGGCTGGAAACTTTCAATTCTCCCCCTCCAGCCGAATCCACGAACATTCCAGTTATGTCTCTGTATAACTCCAACTTCTCTAGAGTCACAACCTTTGTTAACATATCCGCAGGATTCTTCTTTGTATGGATCTTGACTAGTCTCAACAGTTGTCGATCAATTACCTCGCATTTCCAATGATAGCGAATATCAATATGTTTTGTACGAGAATGGTACATGGAGTTCTTGCTCAAGTCTATAGCACTTTGACTGTCACAATATACCTTGTACTCCTTTTGCTTGATTCCAAATTCTTGGAGATAACGCTTTAACCACAACATTTCTTTTCCAGCTTCTGCGGTAGCAATATACTCTGCTTTGGTTGTGGATAATGCAACACACCTCTGTAGTCTTGACTGCCATGAAACAGCTCCCCCTGCATAAGTGTAAATGAATCCTGAAGTCGATTTCCTACTATCAGGATCTCCGGCCATATTCGCATCTGTATAGCCTTCCAAGATTAGATCAGCTCCCCCGTAACAAAGACATAGATTCTTTGTACCTTTAAGATATCTTAGAATCCATTTTACCACCTCCCAATGCTCTTTCCCGGGGTTCGAGAGAAAACGACTCACCGTTCCCACTGCATGGGCAATATCGGGCCTTGTGCACACCATCACATACATCAAACTTCCAACTGCTGAAGAATATGGTACTGACGACATCTCCCCGATCTCTTCCTTGGATGAGGGACAAGAACTCTTGCTTAACTTGAAATGGTTAGCTAATGGAATGCTAACAGGTTTGGCATTGTTCATATTGAAACGTGAAAGCACTCGTTCAATATACTTCTCCTGAGATAGCCATAACCTTTTATTTTTTCTGTCTCGGGTTATTTGCATTCCCAAAATCTGTTGAGCCTGTCCTAAGTCTTTTATGTCAAAAGACTTAGAGAGTTCTTTCTTCAGCTGGTTGATCTTCGTTGCGTCTTTCCCTACGATCAAAATATCGTCTACATAAAGTAGAAGAGCAACGAAATCTCCTTCAGAAAAATTCTGAATGTAGACACACTCATCTGCTGCAGTTTTCTTGTACCTGTGACTCACCATGCACGAGTCAAACTTCTTGTACCACTGCCTAGGTGTCTGCTTTAAACCGTACAAACTTTTCTTCAGCTTGCATACGAGGTTATCTCCTGAAACCTCAAAACCTTCTGGCTGCTCCATGTAAATTTCTTCATGTAAATCTCCATGAAGAAAAGCTATCTTTACATCCATCTATTCAAGCTCCAAGTTTATACTTGCGACCAATCCAAGTATGACTCTAATTGAAGTCATCTTGACTACTGGTGAAAATATCTCGTCAAAATCAATCCATTTCTTCTGTTGGAATCCTTTGACTACAAGTCGTGCTTTGTATTTCACCAATTTTCCACTACCATCCTTTTTCAGCTTGAACACCCATTTATTTTTCAGTGCCTTCTTCCCGCGTGGAAGTTCTACAATCTCATAAGTTTGATTTTTCTACAGAGAATCCATCTCATCCTGCATTGCGAGCAACCATTTTTCTTTATCCTTATGAGTTACTGCTTCATGAAAACTCTCTGGTTCTCCATCTTCAGTAAGTAGAAGGTACTCGGATTCTGGATATCTACTCGATGGAATCCAACCTCGTTCAGATTTACGAACTTCTGTAACATTATGAGGAGATCCACCATCATCTTGACCTTGTGATGGTGCTGGAACGTCTGGCAGATGGGGTTGTGGCTCCCCCTGCTCAGCACCGTCATTTTTCTCATTATCTTCTACTTCTGGCATTTCTTCTTGCACTGAAAATTCATTTCTCATGAATGATTCCGCTGTTGCCTCTGGCACCTGAGCAGCAACATTTGATTTCTGAGATATTGTAGGCTTTTCAATATCTTTTATTGTCTGGCTTTCATGGAACACCACGTCCCTACTTCTGATCACCTTTTTCTCCTTTGAATCCCATAATCTATATCCAAATTCTTCATCTCCATAGCCTATGAATATGCATGGAGTGGTCCTTGCATCCAGCTTCTGCCTGAGCTCCTTGAATACATGTGCGTACGCCAAACATCCAAATACTCTTAAGTGAGAGTATGATAGATCCTTTCCAGACCAAAGTTTCTCCGGAACTTCAAAATTCAGTGGTACTGATGGAGATCGGTTGATCAAATAACAAGCAGCTCTGACTGCTTCTCCCCAGAATGGCTTTGGCAGCTTAGCCATACTGAGCATGCTCCGAACACGTTCCATGATTGTTCGGTTCATTCTTTCTGCTATACCATTATGTTGAGGGGTACGTGGGACCGTCTTCTCTTGTCGGATACCATATGATCTGCAATAGGCATCAAACTGCCTGGCAGAGTATTCACCGCTGTTGTCAGATCGAAGACACTTTAACTTCTTTCCTGTCTCACGTTCTACCATGACATGGAACTGTTTGAAGTAATCGAACACCTGGTCCTTCGTCCGTAAGAAATATACCCACACCTTTCGAGAAGTATCATCGATAAACGTCAGAAAGTATCGATTGCCGCCAATTGATTCAACCTCCAAGGGACCGCAAACATCAGAGTGTACCAGACTGAGTAACTCTGATTTTTTCGTTGAAGAGGAATTAAACGAGACTCTATGCTGCTTACCAAACAGACAATGATTGCAAGGATCAAGTGCAGCATCCTTGTCTACATTGATAATGTAACATCCCGCATTTTTCCGTTAAATTATTTTAACGCCCGTCTTTTTATTTTAATAATATCCTTCGTAGATTCGTATCCTCCATTAGCTAACATTCTTAATAATTTTGTTATTGAATTATAACGTCTCCCGTACTCTCGTGAAATTCAAATAATTCGTTTGGTTAATTCACGCACCCGCACCCGAACTAGAGGGACTAAACTTGCAAAGAGGCCAAAGATTTGACTAGGTCAACTAGTCAAACCTTCAACCTCCTCCTCTCATTTCTCCCTTTCTTTCTTTTTCATACTTCCATTTTCTCTCAAGAACTCAAACAAGATTCATCATCTAAATCCGATTTTGGAGGCTAATATCAAAACAAATTACATATTTAGAATCCTCTCTTCATCCTCTACAACTTGATACCAATTTCATCTCATTTGGGTAACTTTCTAAAATCACTAGATTTTGTGTTCTTGATGTTTTTGACTTATAAAGTTGTTAATTAGTGTCTATGGCTCAAGTCTAACATGAATACATGTTTTGTTTGCTCGATTTGTTGTTTTGAGTAACTAGTTTGAACATTTGAAATGGGTGTGTTTAATCCTTGCTTTTGGTTGATTAAATATTGTTTAAATATTAAATTTCATGTATTAAATGTGTTACTAGCATCATCAGCTTCATTTTGATGTGTAGGTTGATTTAGAAAAGCTTCATTTACAAAATGGTTGAATTCATAATTTTGATTAGGGTTTGATGAACTCTAAAACGAACTTTTGATGCTTTGAATGCCATGAAATGTTATTAGTTAGTGATTAGTTGTATTGTATGTTTCATTACCTTCAAAATGGCGTATCGTATTTGTAAATTGGATTCCCGAGTCAAGAAATGCGTTTTATGAACTTGAAACTTCGATTTTGAATATTTAACGATCATTTATTGAGGTTTTCATTGTTATTAATGATGGAATTGATTCATGAAATGTGTTTAGTTGTATTCCTCTTTAAATTACCTTTCCAAAGATATAAGATACGTGTTTTGAATGTTAACGAGTCAAAAGTTATGATCGTTTGAAGTTGAAATCGTCTAAGTGTTAAACTGCCCCAGAATTGCTGCACCAGACACAGATGCGGCGCATCTGCCTTGGATGCGGCGCATCTGAGGCAGACTGCCCAAAAATGTCAATTTTCGCTTAATTCTAAGTATGCTACGCACCCCCGATCAACATGAAACTTGGCCAACATGCTCATACATGATTTCTAAGCTCAGGAAAATAGTTCGAGACCCGACCCGACCCCGTTGACTTTTTCGTTGACTTTGACCAAGTTTGACTTTTAGTCAAACATAACAAAACACTTATGCAATTGTTCTAATCTTATTTTATACTTGATTCTTGCATGAAACTTGACAACGTGATTCACATGCTACATAATCGAGTCGTAACGAGCCATAGGACTAATTGAACATCTTTGACCAATCGTGACTATCGTTATTGATACAACCTAATTGTTTAGGTCGAGACTAGCATTGTTCTTGCACACGTTACTTGTTGGAGTAAATTTACATTCCTACACTCAAGGTGAGATCATAGTCCCACTTTTTCAACAACTTTTATATTTTTAAATCTTGGGCTGAGAAACATATGCGTTACATACTTATATACATTTCATATGTATATATACCTTTCATACTTTTATACATCGAACACGAATACGAATACAAAGATACGGACGAGTTTGAACGAAAACCCTCAATTCAATTATCATTAATTACATCAGATGGTGTAAGCGAGACTATGTTGTGTGGATCCATACGGGTTTGACTAACCCTCATTCAGACGGTTCGCTACCGTTAAGCGAATGAAATATATTCTGGTACGGTGTATGTTCTAACACTTTTATGCTGAGGTAAATGATACGGTTAAGCTTTGATAATTGGGTGCTCGGTAAACAACAATACTTATGGAATTCAAACTATTCGGAAAATCGACTTATACTATAACTTGTGGTTCAACTTATTTTACTTACATACTCATTTACTAAACCTATGATTTCACCAACGTTTTCGTTGACAGATTCTCTATGTTTTCTCAGGTCCCTGAATGCTATATGATACATGCTTCCGCACTCTTTTTGATACTTGCTTGGATGTCGAGTATACATGCATATTTGGAGCCCTTTAACTTGCTTTTAAATTTTGTCACATAGGTTTCAATTGTACGTTAAACATTGTAATGTAACTAGTCGTTGAACTACTTTTGTAAACTTGAAACGTCCTTTACATTTGAAATGAATGCGACATATTTTGGTCAAACGTCATCTTAAGGACTTATGACCATATAACGGGACCTAAGTAAACGGCGCCGTCAATGACGATTTTGTCGGGTCGCTACAGATGGTATCAGAGCGTTGGTTGTAGGGATTTAGAGTTCATTGGTGTCGACCCCGAGTCATAGGGTACATTAGTGAATCTAGACTACAACCGGCATATAGACTGAAGTAGGAACTACTTGACTATTTGTGCATTATACTCGAACTCTCCTATCATATCTAACTCTTATTCGATCTTGATATCACGTTGTTAAATTTGATTGACACGCCACCTTGACTTTATGAAGTAATGTTAAATGCACATGTGAATCAGGGTAATATAATTTCCGGGATTATATTACGGTGGTTCACATGGACGTTCCGACATTATGACATAAAGAATTTAAGGCGGGTTAAGGAAATTTTCTCTTTATCCTTATTCCATATCACGGTCGGTATTATTGAGAATACTAACCAACGATATTCTTGTGTCTTGAAGGAACAATGGCTCGTCAACGCGCTCCTCCCGAAACTCCCGAACAAGCTCTACAACGAATGATAGCCACCGCCGTGGATGCGGCCATGGCCGGTCACTCTTTCTACAACAATAACAATAACAACAATGACAACAACAACAACAACAACAACAATGGAGCCGGTAATTCAAACGAAGGGTGCTCCTATAAGAACTTCATGGGGTGCAAACCTCACACTTTTGATGGAACCGGGGGACCGGTCGTGCTCACCCGATGGTTTGAGCAAACGGAAGCCGTCTTTAGCATAAGCGGTTGTCGGGACCAAGACAAGGTCAGATTTTCCACTCACACCTTCGCCAGTATCGCTCTCACATGGTGGAATACGTATGTATAATCGGTGGGTATCCACGAAGCCCACGCTCTCTCTTGGGCCGACTTAAGAGGAAATATGATCACCGAATACTTCCCGCGCGAAGAGACCCGCAAGCTTGAACACGAGCTAAGAACTTTAAAAGCGGTCGGGAATGACCTAAAGGCCTATAATCAACGATTTTCTGAGCTAGCCTTGATGTGCCCAAATCTCGTGAGTACCGAGTCTCTAAGGGTTGAGCTTTACATGGATGGTCTTCCCAAGAGCATCAAACAAGGAGTAATGTCATCCAAACCCGCTAATCACCAAGAGGCTTTGAATATGGCCCGCCAATTGATCGAAATGGTGGGCGAAATTGAGGTGTCGGCATATAAAGCCGAGGATAAGTCGGGTGGCAACAAAAGAAAATGGGAAGCCCCCGAATTGAGCAACTACAACAACAACCTCGCCAAGAAGCCTTTCACCTCCAACGACAAGAAAGGCTATGCTGGAAGTCTACCATCTTGCAACAAGTGCCACAAACATCATTATGGCGAATGTAGCAAACCATTTTGCAACAAATGCCGCAACCGTCATTATGGTGAATGTGGTAAGTTAACTTGCCACCGGTGCCAAGGAAGTGGTCATACGGCCAACGATTGTAGGAGTGTCGCCCCCGTCGCCCAAAAGGCGCCCAATGCACACCGGACGGGCGTTTGTTTCGAATGTGGCCAACCGGGTCATTTTAAGAATGCGTGCCCGGAGAAGAAGACAAACCCCAATACACGCGGCCGAGCTTTCAACATTAACACCGAGGAAGCCCGAGATGACAACTAGTCACGGGTACGTTTTTTCTCAACAACCCTTATATTTCATGTTTATTCAATTCGGGTACCGTTAGACGTTTTATAACCAAGGCCTTGACTCGTACTCTTTGCACACCACCATATTCCCTAGACACTACCTATGCCATTCAAGTGACCGACGAAAAAATATTACGTTAAACTTTTTGGGTGGAGAATTTGAATTTTGACTTGACACCTATAGAACTAGGGAACTCGAAACCTATTCGTTAAGAAGAAAATGATCCCTTACATGTGTATAGATTATCGTGAACTAAATAATTTCTGATTAAGAACCGATATTCTCTTTCCCGTACCGATGACCTCTTGATCAATCACAAGAATTCCGTGTGTATTCCAAAATCGACCCCCATTCCGGTTATCTCCAAAACGGTTTTCAAAATTCGTTACGATAGTTATGAATTTCTTATAGTGTCGTTCAGTTTAACAAAGGCTTCATCCGTATTCATGGGCCTGATGGGTCGCATATGTAAACTTATCTAGACAGATCCGTCATCATATTCATAGGTGATGTTTTAACCTATTCAATTCAAGCAAAGAAGAAAACGAACAACATCTTTGTCTTACGCTTGAACTCTTGAGGAAAGAGCAACTCTATACCAAAATCTCTAAGTGTGAACTTTGGTTAAACAAAGTCCAATTTCTAGACCATGTTGTTAGTGGTCAGGGTATTACAATAAATCTCGCAATCGAAGCCACACGTAATCGGGAAACCCTCACAACTCTGACTTGTATTCGTAAAATCATAGATCTCGCTGGTTATTACCGAAGATTCATTTCCGAATTCTTCTCGCCTGTGACGACCCGGAAATTTCCGACCAAATTTAAACTTAACCTTTATATGTTTCCGACACGATAAGCAGAATTTGTAATGTTGAATCTCAAATAAGTTTGGAACTACATTCATGTAATCAATTACCCTTTGACCGTGTTCGACGATTCACGAACAATTATGTGTATATAGATATGTATATATAATATATAATATTAACTGAAAACATTAAAAAAGTATTAGATATATGATACTTTACATGAACATATTTGTTTCGATATATTTATCGACAGAATTAAGAGATAATATCAAATAATTGAATTATCAGATACATTATGATATGATTACGGGCCTATGTTATGAGGTCCACTGTGATTTAAGAAATCTATTCTTTTTGACAACTCAATACTTAACCAGTATGATAAAGATAACGATATTTATATTTTATTTTATTAAATATATAAAATGATTTAAATTAATATTATATATTTTTTTTATACGCGTATTATACGTACATAGTTTTATACTTTTACTATACTTTAACTTTACCTTTACTTTACTTTTACTTTACTTTAACTTTAATAATTCACACTTTAATAATTCACTTTAATAATTCATACTTTAATAATTCACTTTAATAATTCATACTTTAATAATTCACTTTAATAATTCATACTTTAATAATTCATACTTTAATAATTCATACTTTAATAATTCACTTTAATAATTCATACTTTAATAATTCACTTTAATAATTCATACTTTAATAATTCACTTTAATAATTCAAAAATCTATTATAAATAGAATTTAATAGGTTTCATTATTTCATAGAAACTTGAAAATATATTTCTCTAAACTCTCTCAATCGAATTACATATATATTTACTTAGTATTATTTCAAGATATTATTAGTATACATAAAATACTACGACGGAGTTATATTCAGACGATTTCAAAATAAGTTTTCAAATGGGATAGAGCTAAGGAAATTATGGGTTATAGCTATGAAGGTTGTGGGTATTGATCGAGGGTATTGCTCGTGAGATCAACCTAACGTTTATCATTTTCGTTGCGTCTACGTACTTTCCTGCAATATTGAATCACAATATTGATACGTGAGCATTCATATCTTATCTTTTATATATTAATAGTGTATCCCTGACTAGTGCTCGAGTATATATGATTATGCATGTTTGTATGCTTAGTTTCGTCGTTAAATAGTTTATGATAAATTACGAATTTGATACATATGCTACTGAGATAAGTTATATGATATGCATGTCGTTGAAAATCTGAAGAAAAAAATTAATAACTTTTCATTTAGAAATCGTGTGGTTTCGATGAACGGATTAAAAGATATGGTCAACTGAATTATCATTAATTTTAATATTATTATTAAAACGATTATTATAACTGTTATCAGTTGATGTTATTACTAAAATTATCTTTATTACTAAAAATTAATATTTTTATTGAAACTATCATTTTATTATTTTTATCATTATTATTATTATCAATATTATTTTATCAAATAAATATGCGTACAAAGATATTTTTACCACACGTAATGTAATTACAATTATAATACATACCACTATATTTTTATGATATTAAGTGAATTTTATAAATTTTATTACTTGAGATATATAAAAGTATATTTTTATCATATATGAATTTTAATATAAATTTTTATTTATTAATAAATGACTTGTATTATTTAGTATAATAAGATCTGATAAATATATTTAAATATATAAAACTACTATATATAAGTTATATAATAAACATGTATAGATTTTGAAAGTCATTTTGGGTCAAGTTGACTTTTGTTGACTTTTGCATGTAGGTCTCGAGCATTAGGATTGTGATACACTACGACTTGACCTAAATTGTTAGACAGATATTGACCAACATATAAATATATATACTTAATATAGGTTCGTGAATCCGAGACAAACCCTGCACTTGTTCAGTGCCGTCATATACATAATTGCTACAAAATACAGTATTGTGAGTTTCATTTGCTCCCTTTTTATATATATTTTTGGGCTGAGAATACATGCGCTGATTTATAAATATTTTACGAAATAGGCACAAGTACTAAAACTAATTCTATGTGGGTTTAAACCAGAAATATACCCTTAACTTGGTAACATTAAACTACTTGTCTATGTACGGTAGGCGCGAATCCTAAAGATAGATCTATTGGGTCTGACAAACCCCATCCTGACTATGGGATGCTTTAGTACTTCGAGGTTATTTTAAACACACCTGATCTGGTGTACTTCAGAGGGTAAAACATGAACGTTAAGGCTTGTTACCGGGTGCCTACAACTTATAGAATACTTTTATACACTTGCGAGTGTACGGATATTTATAGAAACTGAAATCTTGTGGTCTATTACTATTACGGAAATGATGGATTATGATAAACTAATGAACTCACCAACCTTTTGGTTGACACTTTAAAGCATGTTTATTCTCAGGTATTAAAGAAATCTTCCGCTGTGCATTAGCTCATTTTAAGGATATTACTTGGAGTCATTCAAGACATACTTTGAAAGACGTTGCATTCGAGTCGTTGAGTTCATCAAGATTAATATTAAGTCAATTATAGTTGGATGTAATATGAAATGGTATGCATGCCGTCAATTTTTGATGTAAAGAAAGTTTGTCATTTAAAAACGAATGCAATGTTTGTAAAACGTATCATATAGAGGTCAAATACCTTGCGATGTAATCAACTATTGTGAATCGTTTATAATGTATATGAACGGGTCCTTTCAGTTGGTATCAGAGCGGTGGTCTTAGCGAACCAGGTCTTGCATTAGTGTGTCTAACTGATAGTTGTTAAGATGCATTAGTGAGTCTGGACTTCGACCGTGTCTGCATATCAAAAGTTTTGCTTATCATTTTTAGTCGGAAATCATCTACTTACCATCCTTAGGAAATTACCTGCTTATCATTCTTAAGTCTAGACGCGTTTTTCTACATTTATTGCATAATAGTGTATAGACGAATTCTTATCTTAGAATATCTGTTACTGTGAACTTTGACTGACATCTTTCAAAGATTCCTCCGTAATTTATGGGATTTTGGTATTATATATACATATGTAAATTATGCATTGAAGAATACCAAATCTAAATTCTACAATCTATTTCATACCAAAAAAAAAAATTCTTTCCCTGATCATACAAGATGGATCCCTCAACCAGTTCGAGTTCCTCGGATTCCGACAGCTATGCCGATATGGATTTCCACATGAGCTCCGAAAGCAGTGTGACCGGAATGGATCAACCAATTAGCCATCATCTATTCTGGATGAATTGGGGATGGGTTCATAATCTACTTAACCATTGGAGACAAGAAGAAGGCGATCCCTTTCATCCACCACATTGCCCTCTTGGCAATGAACCTGAAGCACTTACCGGCGAACCTGTCCGAAACACCATTTTCTCTCTCATTTCCAGAGTATCTCGTCATAATTGTATACTACACCAAATTCTAGATCTTATTTATCCGCTCGTCTGAACCGACAATCACCCCGATGTAATAGAAGAAGTCAACGAGCTTCGCGCTCGGGTAGTGGCTTTGGAGAATATGGTGCAAAGGTTACAAACACCAGCAGCATAACCAGTACCACCATCAACAACATCAACAGTACCATTACCACCACCAACAACAACCGCATCGCAAACCTCAACTTCACAATCTGTCCTACGAGCATCGACGTCATACGCCATGTAGATACCAAGGAATACCACAACGATGAAGTATTGATTCATAACTTCATTGGAGAAACATTCTACGGCGATTATGTAATTTCTAAAGTTTAGAAATTATCTATCCTAGCCTTAACCATAAATCAAATGAGTTTAATTTAATATTAACTCATTAAATCAATATTACATCTGAAGAAATATACACATATATATTTCCATAAAGACTGTAATAAAATTCTTTTGTACAAAATATTAATTGTGAAATTTTTTTAACGGGTAGGTAATACCCGAGAGATATATAAATTCACAATTAATATGTTACATTCTTCGAATCTGATTCAGCAAATCATCCACTATACTCCCTACTTTCACAACAATATACATTCTTTTATAGAAATCAAAACAACCATACTCATTCAAAATCTAATTACATATTCTGATTTTGAAATCTCAGAATTTGATTCAAGATATAACCGAAATCATCACTCTTAGATTCCTACATCTTTCAAAACTATACTTTGACTTCAAAACTGTCCTAGAACTTCATTTCTATTCATGGAACTCACAAAAAATATTTGTATCATTCAAAATCTTAGAACATCATATGTATATTAACAATTACAATATGTGTTCAAACACTTCAAAATTCCTAAAGACATGCGAGATGATGATCCAACCACATATTACCCACTGTCATGCATCTGAAAAGCTCTCGAAACCAAAGTTATAGTTTAACACGTATCCGTGTCAGATCCTTTGATATTTATTACCAAATATAATTTTTCAATCTCTTTCCAAAATAGACAGTTTTGTCACAGCTCCAGCAAATCACCTTCATTTGTTTATACGAATAAACCTTATTATAACAATTACCTCTTCATCATTGTTACCGGGGAACCTTTCATATCTCGCCACATTAGCAGTAAACTTATCAACAACTTCATTAACCTTCGACTTAAGCCTCTCCGAAAAGCCACTATACTTTTTCATTAAAACCCCATCATGTACTCACCTACATCCTGTAACAATAATTGTCACACCAACTACTAGGAATTAGCAATCAGTATTTTGAATTTCGCGATAATTTTATGTCAAAAGTTATACATATAACGTCTATCTCCTAGACTTACATACTTCGAATGTGAATTTTCTGAAAAACATCCCAAACCATGAACTAGTTCTACGAAATTGGAAAAATGTTGATGAAGCAGCAAAAACTGTAAACGACTTTAACAGTCAAAAGTTTGATGATAAAGAATAGTATGGTGATAAAGCTGAGAAAAAGAGAAGGTTTGAAACTGGAAAACGGATTGAGCAGACCATGAAGGAGGCTGTGGACAAATCACAAAGACTAAACCTGCCTTCAAAGGATCCAAATGATTCAGTGTCTACTGAAATCGTTAGCAAACAACTTACTTCTTATTCTAAACCTTCACAGACAAATCTTCTTCATCATCCATATTATTGTATCTTTTATTATAATATCTTCGATATTCCTGAAGATATTTTCACAACTATTCTTATCCGAAATCTTTTATCTCTTCGCAATATCTGCGTTAAACATAAAAAGAAACTTTGTTAGTTTCTAAATTCTAAAAAAAAAAAATTTGAATTTAAAATAGGAATGTTTTTGAAGTAGTGTTGGGAATTGAAGCATGAGTTAGTATAATATAATGACACTTGATCAACATGATTATATTACAGTAAGTCATGCTGAGTTTTTAATGGAACGTGATGATTCACAGAACATACCGTCATCATGTACTATTTACACGACTCTTACAATCTATCCAATTTTCAAACATATTAAGAACATATCATCTTGATAGCTCTGTATTTTCGGATATTCTGGTAATTTGCCAAATCAAGATTGTGCCATTAAGATTTTCTTATTGGAACATTAACTATGTTCATCCAAAAATTCATATCTATGAATTCTGGACCATTATCCGCTTGACTTAAGGTCGGGAAGAGAAAACGAAAGCATGAAGCTCCGAAATATAATGGAGAATATAAAGCCCGATAACAATCCCGAAATTACAAACCGTGTATATCAATGCGTATAGCAATATAAAGACATGGGAGAATAAAAAACACAATAACCCCAAGGTAATGGTAGAAGAAAATAACTTCCTCCGGTGGTAGATGAAAAAGAAGAATGACAGATATGAAAGTTAAGAGTATATCAAGAATCAATACTGGATGAAGCATATTAACGAATGCTTTAAAGTATGAATTGGGGAGAAAGACTAGAAGGTGTGAGCTGTGGAAATAAAGAAACAAAGGGGGGTGGAATTATAGTAAAATATCAGACAGAGAAATCGAGACAGATTATCGCATTTAATCAAAGAAGATCCTGATTTCCTTAATCGCCGAAGAACCAAATCTTATTGCAAAGATTTTCTCTAAATCCCATGAATTCCGAAAATCAATCATAACTACGTCATCGGTTAAAACGAATATACGTTTACTCATTTCACTCTCTTGCGATAGCTTCACTTATACTCTTCGCGTAATCAAATTGTTTTATCTATATTACTCAATGATGATAAAACTCTATTTATCAACTCATATTCGTCATGAAAACATTTTTATAGTTAGCCATGACGACCTCGATCAAATTTCGGGACGAAATTTCTTTAACGGGTAGGTACTGTGACGACCCGGAAATTTCCGACCAAATTTAAACTTAACCTTTATATGTTTCCGACACGATAAGCAAAATTTGTAATGTTTAATCTCAAAAAAGTTTGGAACTACATTCATGTAATCAATTACCCTTTGACCATGTTCGACGATTCACGAACAATTATGTGTATATAGATATGTATATATAATATATAATATTAACTGAAAACATTAACAAAGTATTAGATATATGATACTTTACATGAACATATTTGTTTCGATATATTTATCGACAGAATTAAGAGATAATATCAAATAATTGAATTATCAGATACATTATGATATGATTACGGGCCTATGTTATGAGGTCCACTGTGATTTAAGAAATCTATTCTTTTTGACAACTCAATACCTAACCAGTATGATAAAGATAACGATATTTATATTTTATTTTATTAAATATATAAAACGATTTAAATTAATATTATATATTTTTTTTATACGCGTATTATACGTACATAGTTTTATACTTTTACTATACTTTAACTTTACCTTTACTTTACTTTTACTTTACTTTAACTTTAATAATTCATACTTTAATAATTCACTATAATAATTCATACTTTAATAATTCACTTTAATAATTCATATTTAATAATTCACTTTAATAATTCATACTTTAATAATTCACTTTTATAATTCATACTTTAATAATTCACTTTAATAATTCATACTTTAATAATTCATACTTTAATAATTCATACTTTAATAATTCACTTTAATAATTCATACTTTAATAATTCACTTTAATAATTCATACTTTAATAATTCACTTTAATAATTCAAAAATCTATTATAAATAGAATTCAATAGGTTTCATTATTTCATAGAAACTTGAAAATATATTTCTCTAAACTCTCTCAATCGAATTACATATATATTTACTTAGTATTATTTCAAGATATTATTAGTATACATAAAATACTACGACGGAGTTATATTCAGACGATTTCAAAATAAGTTTTCAAATGGGATAGAGCTAAGGAAATTATGGGTTATAGCTATGAAGGTTATGGGTATTGATCGAGGGTATTGCTCGTGAGATCAACCTAACGTTTATCATTTTCGTTGCGTCTACGTACTTTCCTGCAATATTGAATCACAATATTGATACGTGAGCATTCATATCTTATCTTTTATATATTAATAGTGTATCCCTGACTAGTGCTCGAGTATATATGATTATGCATGTTTGTATGCTTAGTTTCGTCGTTAAATAGTTTATGATAAATCACGAATTTGATACATATGCTACTGAGATAAGTTATATGATATGCATGTCGTTGAAAATCTGAAGAAAAAAATTAATAACTTTTCATTTAGAAATCGTGTGGTTTCGATGAACGGATTAAAAGATATGGTCAACTGAATTATCATTAATTTTAATATTATTATTAAAATGATTATTATAACTGTTATCAGTTGATGTTATTACTAAAATTATCTTTATTACTAAAAATTAATATTTTTATTGAAACTATCATTTTATTATTTTTATCATTATTATTATTATCAATATTATTTTATCAAATAAATATGCGTACAAAGATATTTTTACCACACGTAATGTAATTACAATTATAATACATACCACTATATTTTTATGATATTAAGTGAATTTTATAAATTTTATTACTTGAGATATATAAAAGTATATTTTTATCATATATGAATTTTAATATAAATTTTTATTTATTAATAAATGACTTGTATTATTTAGTATAATAAGATCTGATAAATATATTTAAATATATAAAACTACTATATATAAGTTATATAATAAACATGTATAGATTTTGAAAGTCATTTTGGGTCAAGTTGACTTTTGTTGACTTTTGCATGTCGGTCTCGAGCATTAGGATTGTGATACACTACGACTTGACCTAAATTGTTAGACAGATATTGACCAACATATAAATATATATACTTAATATAGGTTCGTGAATCCGAGACAAACCCTGCACTTGTTCAGTGCCGTCATATACATAATTGCTACAAAATACAGTATTGTGAGTTTCATTTGCTCCCTTTTTATATATATTTTTGGGCTGAGAATACATGCGCTGATTTATAAATGTTTTACGAAATAGGCACAAGTACTAAAACTAATTCTATGTGGGTTTAAACCAGAAATATACCCTTAACTTGGTAACATTAAACTACTTGTCTATGTACGGTAGGCGCGAATCCTAAAGATAGATCTATTGGGTCTGACAAACCCCATCCTGACTATGGGATGCTTTAGTACTTCGAGGTTATTTTAAACACACCTGATCTGGTGTACTTCAGAGGGTAAAACATGAACGTTAAGGCTTGTTACCGGGTGCCTACAACTTATAGAATACTTTTATACACTTGCGAGTGTACGGATATTTATAGAAACTGAAATCTTGTGGTCTATTACTATTACGGAAATGATGGATTATGATAAACAAATGAACTCACCAACCTTTTGGTTGACACTTTAAAGCATGTTTATTCTCAGGTATTAAAGAAATCTTCCGCTATGCATTAGCTCATTTTAAGGATATTACTTGGAGTCATTCAAGACATACTTTGAAAGACGTTGCATTCGAGTCGTTGAGTTCATCAAGATTAATATTAAGTCAATTATAGTTGGATGTAATATGAAATGGTATGCATGCCGTCAATTTTTGATGTAAAGAAAGTTTGTCTTTTAAAAACGAATGCAATGTTTGTAAAACGTATCATATAGAGGTCAAATACCTTGCGATGTAATCAACTATTGTGAATCGTTTATAATGTATATGAACGGGTCCTTTCATCGCGTTGTACGATCTTTAACCTCGTTAACTCACTAAGGGAAATTTAAACCTCTCCATTCCCGGACCTTGACCGTGATTATTCACACCAACTTTGCTAGCTAAATTCGTATAGCACAAGATGGAACCAAAAATGGAAATATTTCTACTTGAACGCCTGAAAGGCATACTCTCTCGACTCGAAATCAAGTAAACTAAAATTCGTCATTTTACACGAAGAATTTGAGTACTTAATTATGGATTCAATCAACCTTCTCGTCATCACGTACCACATTACATAACTCTGTTATTTCACCGTTACCGTCTAATATTACTACTCAACTCTGAACTATACAACTACGTGTACTATCTCGTTTCCCACCCCGTCTCAACATTTGACCACTAGATGCGTGATGTGGCTACCTCAAGACGTAAACTCATCCTGTCCTAAGTTCTCATTTTACTCCTATCTTTTCGCTCGTACTTCCGTATAAGGAAACCTTTATATCTAAATCCTCAACAGAGAGAGAGACTCTTCATGTATTACTAGTATTCACCACGAGGGGGGATGACCCAGACGAACGTTTTCAGTAGCCGATAAGAAACTTGTCTCAACAGACGCTTTGGAGCCGTAACTAACTTGTTCGAACATATCTTAAGAAATTCTATTCCAACACGGTGTACCATTGTCAATTATCCCAGATCGAAATACTCGTTTCACTTCTAGTGTTACAAGAAGCCTTAGGAACACGTTTAAACATGAGTACCACGTATCATCTGCAAACTGACGGAACAAGCAAACACACAATTCAAATCTAGGAAAGAAAGGTTACCAACTCGTATTGTCGCTTTTAGTTGATTCCTCTCACTACGGTAGTTACCATTCGTGTATTAACGCCTCACTTCCGAAACCCTATGTGACCGCAAATGTTATACCTCTATTCGTTGGACCAAAGCATGTGGCAAGCAAATCACCGAATCCGAAATCATTCAAGAAATGACTGTTGAGATAGTTCATGTCCGAGAAGGGCTCGAGACGGCCTGTAGTCGCCAAAAAGGACTATACCAATGTTAGGCATAAACCTTCCGAATTCCAAGCCAGCAATCGTGTAATATTGAAAAAACCGCACCTTGGAAAGATGTAATCTGTTCGGGAAATCAAGGGAAGTTATATCCGCAATATTGATCCTTCTAAAATCTTGGGGCGTATTGGAACCGCCTCCTACCGTTTAAGTCTCCTGACTCAATTAAGGTTTCCGTTTACCTTACATTTCGTGTAACAACTTAGAGACGTATCCTGCGTAACAGGAACGTGCTATCCTTCTAGATAAACTTACTATTAATGACAAACTCCCCTTCGTGGGAAAATCGGTTGAAATTGTGGATCGTAAAATCAAGCCTTAATACAACGTGAAATCCCAAATGTCAAAGTTCATGAGAATGCCCAAGTACGTATCTTCACTTATTCATAGCATTGACAACGTAAGGTCTCGAGTAAGAGACATCGACTATTACTTCCAACTAAATTTCGGGACGAAATTTCCTTTAAGGTGTGGGTAATGTAACATCCCGCATTTTTCCGTTAAATTATTTTAACGCCCGTCTTTTTATTTTAATAATATCCTTCGTAACTAGATTCGTATCCTCCATTAGCTAACATTCTTAATAATTTTTTTATTGGATTATAACGTCTCCCGTACTCTCGTGAAATTCAAATAATTCGTTTGGTTAATTCACGCACACGCACCCGAACTAGAGGGACTAAACTTGCAAAGAGGCCAAAGATTTGACTAGGTCAACTAGTCAAACCTTCAACCTCCTCCTCTCATTTCTCCATTTCTTTCTTTTTCATACTTCCATTTTCTCTCAAGAACTCAAACAAGATTCATCATCTAAATCCGATTTTGGAGGCTAACATCAAAACAAATTACATATTTGGAATCCTCTCTTCATCCTCTACAACTTGATACCAATTTCATCTCATTTGGGTAACTTTCTAAAATCACTAGATTTTGTGTTCTTGATGTTTTTGACTTATAAAGTTGTTAATTAGTGACTATGGCTCAAGTCTAACATGAATACATGTTTTGTTTGCTCGATTTGTTGTTTTGAGTAACTAGTTTGAACATTTGAAATGGGTGTGTTTAATCCTTGCTTTTGGTTGATTAAATATTATTTAAATGTTAAAGTTCATGTATTAAATGTGTTACTAGCATCATTAGCTTCATTTTGATGTGTAGGTTGATTTAGAAAAGCTTCATTTACAAAATGGTTGAATTCATAATTTTGATTAGGGTTTGATGAACTCTAAAATGAACTTTTGATGCTTTGAATGCCATGAAATGTTATTAGTTAGTGATTAGTTGTATTGTATGTTTCATTACCTTCAAAACGGCGTATCGTATGTGTAAATTGGATTCCCGAGTCAAGAAATGCGTTTTATGAACTTGAAACTTCGATTTTGAATATTTAACGATCATTTATTGAGGTTTTCATTGTTGTTAATGATGGAATTGATTCATGAAATGTGTTTAGTTGTATTCCTCTTTAAATTACCTTTCCAACGATATAAGATACGTGTTTTGAATGTTAACGAGTCAAAAGTTATGATCGTTTGAAGTTGAAATCGTCTAAGTGTTAAACTGCCCCAGAATTGCTGCACCAGACACAGATGCGGCGCATCTGCCTTGGATGAGGCGCATCTGAGGCAGACTGCCCAAAAATGTCAATTTTCGCTTAATTCTAAGTATGCTACGCACCCCCGATCAACATGAAACTTGGCCAACATGCTCATACATGATTTCTAAGCTCAGGAAAATAGTTCGGGACCCGACCCGACCCCGTTGACTTTTTCGTTGACTTTGACCAAGTTTGACTTTTAGTCAAACATAACAAAACACTTATGCAATCGTTCTAATCTTATTTTATACTTGATTCTTGCATGAAACTTGACAACGTGATTCACATGCTACATAATCGAGTCGTAACGAGCCATAGGACTAATTGAACATCTTTGACCAATCGTGACTATCGTTATTGATACAACCTAATTGTTTAGGACGAGACTAGCATTGTTCTTGCACACGTTACTTGTTGGAGTAAATTTACATTCCTACACTCAAGGTGAGATCATAGTCCCACTTTTTCAACAACTTTTATATTTTTAAATCGTGGGCTGAGAAACATATACGTTACATACTTATATACATTTCATATGTATATATACCTTTCATACTTTTATACATCGAACACGAATACGAATACAAAGATACGGACGAGTTTGAACGAAAACCCTCAATTCAATTATCATTAATTACATCAGATGGTGTAAGCGAGACTATGTTGTGTGGATCCATACGGGTTTGACTAACCCTCATTCGGACGGTTCGCTACCGTTAAGCGAATGAAATATATTCTGGTACGGTGTATGTTCTAACACTTTTATGCTGAGATAAATGATACGGTTAAGCTTTGATAATTGGGTACTCGGTAAACAACAATACTTATGGAATTCAAACGATTCGGAAAATCGACTTATACTATAACTTGTGGTTCAACTTATTTTACTTACATACTCATTTACTAAACCTATGATTTCACCAACGTTTTCGTTAACAGATTCTCTATGTTTTCTCAGGTCCCTGAATGCTATATGATACATGCTTCCGCACTCTTTTTGATACTTGCTTGGATGTCGAGTATACATGCATATTTGGAGCCCTTTGACTTGCTTTTAAATTGTGTCGCATAGGTTTCAATTATGCGTTAAACATTGTAATGTAACTAGTCGTTGAACTACTTTTGTAAACTTGAAACGTCCTTTACATTTGAAATGAATGCGACATATTTTGGTCAAACGTCATCTTAAGGACTTATGACCATGTAACGGGACCTAAGTAGACGGCGCCGCCAATGACGATTTTGTCGGGTCGCTACAGATAAGCTCCTTCTTTATTAGGGTAGACAACCCTTTCTCACTCATGTGACCGAGTCTCTGGTGCCATAAATTTTGTGAAGCCTCCTTTTCTGCAACATTAATACTGTCTGTGCAGATCTTCACATGAGTCTTGTACAGTGTGTCACAAATGTGTCCTCGAGCAACTATCATAGCGCCTCTTGACAATTTCCATGTGCCTTTACTGAAATAACTATCATAGCTCTGTTTGTCGAGAGCTATCCCAGAAAGTAAATTCAGCCGAAGATCTGGCACATGGCGGACATCCTTCAGAGTGATTGTGCTCACGGAACTTGTCTTTATCCTGACATCTCCAATTCCGACAATCTCAGCGGAACTGGAATTTCCCATCTTCACAACTCCAAAGTCACCAGCTTTGTATGTTGTGAAGTATTCCTTGTATGGAGTCACGTGGTAGGAAGCTGCAGTATCTACCACCCATTCTGTTTCTTCTCGTGAGACGTGAAGACATGTCTCATCATGGGTTGAACAATAAGCTACATCACCAGAGATAGTCACTAATGTTTCTCCACCCTTATTCTTCGGCTGTGAACTGCTTTGACCTTGTTCCTCTTTCAATCTATAACAGTTCTTCTTCATATGTCCCTCTAATCCACAATGATGGCATTTATATGTTGGTTTTCTGCCATCAGCTGACCTGCCCCTGCTCTTGCTTCTGCCTCTACATTTATTTTTGCTACTCATTCGCTGTCTCCCCCGATTCTCTGTGACAAAGGCATGTGTCTGATCTGTGCCCATGTCTTTTCTCCTTGCCTCTTCACTAAATAGGGCATCCTTAACCATTGACATGGTAAGTTTGCCATTCGGGGCTGAGTTGCTGAGTGTTACTACCAGCGTTTCTCAACTATCGGGAAGGGAACTAAGTAGCAGTAGCGCCTGAACTTCATCGTCAAGCGGCATCTCTACAGACGATAACTGGTTGACCAAGTTCTGGAACTCACTGGTATGCTCGGCAACTGAAGTTCCACTTTTGAGCTTCATGTTGACTAAACGCCTCATCAGCAGGGCTTTATTCCGAGCAGTCTTGGCCTGATACATGTCCTCCAACTTTTTCCAGAGGACATATGCGTCTGTCTCTTGTGCAATATGGTGGAAGACACTATGATCAATCCATTGACGGATCTGACCAATAGTTTTTCGGTTTGATTTCTTCCACTCTTTCTCTTTGGCAGAATCAGGGTTTATACCCTTCAATTCAATAGGATCAAACAAATCCTTACAGCTGAGGAGATCTTCCATCCGAGGTTTCCACAGCGTGTAGTTTGTGGCTGTGAGCATAATCATAGCTCCGGAAGATGATGTTGACTCTTCTGTGGACATTATCACCTTACAAATATTTTTTTTTAACACAAACGGGGTTGAATTGTGGAAAACAGAGATCACCGTTACGTCTGGAATGGTTGAAAATGGTGGAATAGACACTTCGCGGCTTAAATTCCACTTACGGGGCAAAATTATAATTTTTATAAACTTCAGGGACCAAAAATGAAATTCTGAAAATTTCAGGGACCAAATTGTAAAATTTCAGAATTTCTACAGTACCGGTACAGTACCGCTACAGTACTGCTACAGTGACTTGCTACAGTGCCCCCAGCTGCTACAGTGAATTGCTACATTGATCGTCTTCTCCGGCGAAAATTCCGGCACCGGTCGTCATCTCCGGCGAGATTCCGGCGAGTTGACCAAACTTTGACCGCGTTTTCTGAGCTCGTTATAA
The DNA here is from genome assembly GCF_046630445.1 of Rutidosis leptorrhynchoides. Taxonomy (NCBI): domain Eukaryota; kingdom Viridiplantae; phylum Streptophyta; class Magnoliopsida; order Asterales; family Asteraceae; genus Rutidosis; species Rutidosis leptorrhynchoides. The sequence continues at coordinate 125,485,683 of NC_092338.1, read as the reverse complement.
CTCCGTTTAGGTCGCCGTTTTTTGCGTTGGACTCGGTTCGACGAGACGAATCCAATGGTACACTCAAAATTGAATTTTGAGAAAACTTCAGAAGACCCAAAAACTCAACCAACGTCTCTAACTAAGCTTTTGATACCACTTGTTAGGAAGAGAGGATCGCCTGGACGTTGGGAGATACAAATTTGAGAGAAAAACAACGCTATTACTCACAAGAATAGATTTACAGAGTATTACAAAACTCTTACAAAAAAACTCTCAAAACTCACACACACTATCTAGGTTGTGATTACACTTCTCTGAGTGATTTGGGATGATTTACAATTGAGGTTTGCACCTCTATTTATAATAAAAATTCTATGTCGGTGGAATGGTGTGAACGGAGATGGTGGGCGGCCGTCATCGTGTTCATCTTTGCTTCTTCTACATGGTGTTCAAAGAAGGCTACTTTGAACATCTAGAAGGTGAGCTTCTAGATTGTAGGCTGGAAACTTTCAGTGGCGGAAATAGCATGGGGCAAGGGGGGGGGGGGGCAGATGCCCCCAGTCGATTTGCAATTTTTAGTGTAAAAATTTTGGGTTTTTCGACTTTGCCCCTGGTGGAATTTTTTTTTGCCCCAAAATCTCCGTATTTTGCCCCAAAATCTTCATATTTTGCCCAAAAACCTTCACATTTTGCTCAAAAATCACCATATTTTTCCCAAAAACCTCCATATTTTACCAAAAAAAGTTGATACGCTTTAAAAAAATTTTCGCCCCGGGTGAAAAAAATTCCTGTTTTCGCCCCTGGAAACTTTCACATAGTGAGTACCCAATGAACAGCAACATCGTTTCATTTGTAAAATTTGAAACAATCCACAAATTTTATATGATCAAATATGCGCGTGCAAGTTTCTCTTAGGGGAGATGCAATAACATAAAGATAAAAAAAATGAAAATTATTTTTGCAGTGTTTTCATTACAATGCATGTTATAATCCACACGTGTGAAGATAAAAAAAAAAAAAAACTTTCGCATCCATCATATGTGGTTTGCTTGTTATAAGCGGTTGCTCATATCTGCTCTAATTCCCTTTTTTAGTGGAGGATTAAGGCTCAAACGTGACATAACTGAATATGAGGATTTTGTCCAACAGTTGACGACAAATTTGAATCTTTAAGCATGTAAGTTGCACCCTTTCTTTATCTTTTTCTGGCTTTCTGCCTTTCCATATGCTCAAATGCACCTTATTATTTACTTTTTTTTATGTAAGAATCTACATATTAAAATTTCATATTTACCGTGATAATCTGTTACTGATAAAAAAAAAAAAAAAAAAAAAATTCCATCTCAAGCATTCCAATGTCTTTATTGTTGCTCCTGAAAGCTTGTCAAGTTTGTTTAAAGGCACACCTAGTATACTGAAGACGCCCAAAGGTAACTAATTTTTTAATATTGCGAGTTCAAGTAGGGCTAAAGTAAGCTGCATTCGGATGTCCCTGTATTTTAATGATCAAGAGAATGAATGTATAATATATTCTTTGCAACGCTTTAAATTTCGACAGCAACAAGCAGAGAGTAGAGGTGTTCATCGGTTCGTTTTTCAATTTCCTCGGTTTATTCGGTCCGGTTTGTTCAGTTTTGGTCTATATGTTAATAATTTAAATATTATTAGTTGAATTCGGTTTTGGGTTAAGCCGAATCCAAAAAAGTAAAATCGAAAACCAAAGCGAAAATCGAGTTCAAATTTGAAAACCGAAATCAAATTTGGTTTGTTTTTTTACAGTTGTCATTCAATTTGGTTTTCTGGTTAATCGGGTTGAAACAAAATATTGAACACCCCTAATAGGGAATTGGGATGAGACCTATAAGCAACAGAATGCATCTACATCTCATATTTCTCCCTTCTCCCATTACAACATTCTATATGACCTGATCAAGCTGTTTATTTGACTTGTTTAGGCAAATTAATACCCAAATCAACACCCGTTTAACGATAAATGGGTCGAAATAATCATTTTACAAAATAGTTTAATAAAGAGAAACAGATCCGTGCTTTGATGCTTATATTTGTGTCTTACTTTCTTAACAACCATATATATATATATATATATATATATATATATATATATATAGGGGCAGGATCAATGGGGAAGTAACCAATCGGGGGAAACGGGGGGAATCAAATTTTTTTTTTTCGTTTTTTTTTTAAATTTTTTTTTCCGGCATCAAGATCACACGGAAATATGAACATTTAGAACAGACACTTCGTGATGAATGTTATTATTTAGGCGGGAAAACGATCGACAAAAATAACATTCAAGATAATATTGTTCGTGAAGAATATGAACGTTTTTTTTCCATGTTTTGTGAAGTAAAATTTAGCCCGATTTAGAGTTTAGGGTTTAGGGTTTAGGGTTTAGTGTTTTGGGTTTATTCCATAAACCCAAAACACCAAACCCTAAACCCTAAACCCTAAACCCTAAACTCTAAACCGTTCGTGTTAAAAACTCAATCTAAATCCTAAATCTAAACCCTAAATCTAAACCCTAAACCCAAAATTTCTAAACCCTAATATCTAAACCCTATAAACCCTAATATCTAAACCTTAATATCTAAACCCCAATAGCTAAAACCTCAAAATACGCTCGAAAAACACGATAATTGTTATATATTACTTCTTCGAGCGTTTTCCCTCCAAAATAAAAACATTTATCACAAAGTGTCTCTACTAAATGTTCATATTTTCATCTCATCTATAATGTTCGTGAACAAAGTTTTTTCAAAAAACGAAAAGAAAAAAAAAAGTTTTTGCTTCCCCCCGCTTCCCCCGAATGGTTACTTCCCTCTTGATCCAACCACTATATATATATATATATATATATATATATATATATATATATATATATATATATATATATATATATATATATATATATATATATATAGTGTATAAAAGTGCAAAACTTGCAGCCAAGCTCAGCTCCCTTTGGCCCAGTTCCTAGTGCAGTAAATGCAATTAATGAGACTAATAATCAGAGAATGATCAGCCTTTTTAGTTATTTTTTCGTATTGTGAACAAACAGCCAGATTTTGTGCATTGTTTATATACCATTAATTTTGTGTGTTTCCTGTTTCTGTACACTTCAATGATATGGATGCTATATCGCTAATGTAATTGTTGTAGATTTTTTATGTTTGATCATATATGGTAAGATTGGAGAAATGCTTCGTAAGTGGAATCGTTGTAACCCAGATTTGAACAAAAATTACATTCAACTGGCAACCATGTTCGGGCTTGTCAAGCCATGATCAGGTTAACAATACAACGACAATACCCCAGTCCCACAAATGTGAGGAATGTAAAATGTGATATGTAAACAATCATCACTCTTACCCTATGGTAGAGAGAAGTCGTTGACTCGTTTCTCCACCCTCAAGTAGAGAAAATCGTTTCTTCACCCACTGCTAGAAAATGTTAACCTCCTAATGATATAATTAACAATCATAGCGTTAATCATAAATTAAAATGTGGTATAAATTATAGTTGAAATTTGAAATGTGGTATAAATCAAAAATTAGAATTAGACCCGACTCGACCAATCTTCTTTGAGTTATGATTGTTGAGTAGTATTCTTTTCTCTAAAATCTAAAACCGGGTCTAATCAACCAGATTCGAATTTGGTTATGAACTGATGAACAACAAGCAGGGTGGTTAGTCTCGAGTTGCGGCAGCCGCCCCTCTTCGGTTAACGGAAAACATTTTTGTAGTATCTTTAATGAGCTTAACAGAACCTAAAAGACAATAATTCAGTTTGAATTACGAGACACCTATTACATTTAAAAAAAAAATGTACCGTCGTATTCGTTTTTGTATTTGATTATATACTGATATATATATATATATATATATATATATATATATATATATATATATATATATATATATATATATATATATATTCTAATGTGGATAAAGAATTAAAAAAAAAAGTTGCTAACAAAAATTGTAAAAAAAGTTGATGCTTTTCTTTTCGATTATATGCTAACTATTTATATATACGATTAATGTAGTTAAAGGAATTAAAAAAACGGTTGTTAGAAAAGTTGTACAAAAGTTGTAAAGTTGTAAAAAAGGTTGAATAGTTGTAAAAAAAAAAATTGTTGAAAATTGTCAAAACTTGCTTAAATTTGTTTGAAAAATATGAATGGCAAAAATCGGTCAAAAGATAACAGAGGGTTTAAAACTAAAAATTTATCAAAGACTTAAACCGGACAAAAAAGTTGAAGGGGACAAAGTGTAACTTTTCAATTTTTTTTTTTTAAGAAAAAAAAAGTTGATGTGATGTTTGTAATAGTAAAACCGAACCTAGCTACTCAACCCGAGTCAACCACATGACATCCGAGCTTAAGCTTGGGTTTAAGGGGCGTTCGTCGGGGTATTAGAGGCTAAGGAATGAAAATGATGATGATTAAAGATGGTTGGTTAAGTATAATGGAAAGAATGATATTATTATTATTATTTTTATTCCTTGCAGCTAGTTCTATTTTATTTTCCTTTCTTGCATAGCCACTGTCGAGTTTAGTGTAGATGATAAATAAATAATTAAAAAGAACCGCACGTTGAATTTTTTTATATTTGATTTTTATCACGATTTTTTTTTTTTGAAATAGTAATATTTTTTAATATGTTTACAAAACTAGAAATTTGGAAAAAATCTTTACAAAACTAGTAAAACCGGAGTTTCAAACTCCGGTTTGGGCCAAACCGGTGTTCCAAAGTCCAGTTTCTATCTACTTTGTCCACATGGCAGAGTGACATGGCAAACCGGACTTTGAAACACCGGTTTGCCACGTGGCATATTTTTTTTTTTATTATTATTTTTTTTTTAAGATTATGGGATGAGCTTGTTTATTTGTTTTAAAAAAAATTTAATTGTTAATAATTGATAATCATTCCTTAAAAGAATTAGCTTATTAATTACGGAGTAATAACTATCTGAACTTTCACTTCTAAAACTACATTAAAAGAAGTTTCAAATTAGCTTATTGATAATTAATATTCATCCCTTAAATCTAGCAAAAATAATTAAAATTTTTTTCTAAACAAATAAACGAGCTCATCCCATAATCCTAAAAAAAAAAAAAAAAAAAAAAAATATGCCACGTGGCAAACCGGTGTTTCAAAGTCCGGTTTGTCATGTCACTCTGACATGTGGACAAAGTAGATAGAAACCGGACTTTGGAACACCGATTTGGCCAAACCGGAGTTTGAAACTCCGGTTTTACTAGTTTTGTAAAGTTTTTTTCAAAATTTCTAGTTTTGTAAACATATTAAAAAATATTACTATTTCAAAAAAAAATTCTTTTATCACCCCACACTCCTTTGACATTTAAAATAAGTCAATGTAAAAATCACATTAGCCTCTTGGAGAGAGCAATATACCATTTTTTAGGAAGAGTAATTTGTAAACCGCTAATTTTAATTCATACATTTACTCAACATTTTTTACGATGTTGTATATTAGAACATTGTGTGGATATTTATCACATTTTTCAGAACTGGATAATAATAATAATAATAATAATCATAATAATAATAATAATAATAATAATAATAATAATTATTATTATATTATTATTTGAACAGTTAAAAGAGAAATATTAAACAATAGCTAAAGATTTAAAAATAAGAAAAATATTACACGTATTTCACACTGTAAGAAATCTCCTGTAATTACGACTATGTCCGTTAATATGAATATGAATGTTAAAGAGAGCGTGTTGACCTTTTCCAAATTTGGACTTATATCACCCGACACCCCTTTGACATTTTAAATAAGTCAATGCAAAAAACCACACCAGCCTCTTGGACAGAGAAATATGCCATTTTGCACTGAAGGCTCTTTCGTTTTCCCATTTCTTATGTTCTAGCCCCTCAACTTTTGGTTATCACATTTTATTCTCAATCTTTATGAAAAAACCTCCCGATCTTATTGCCGTAATAATATGTTTTTAACTTTTTTTTCACAAATTTTCTTTCCTTCATTGCAGGGAAATATATTATTGGCATACTTGTTTGGTTTACGCATTACGCTTGAAGTATATTTTGTTCCATAATGATCAAGATATAAGTTAGCGATTAACAGCTTTTATCGAGATAATTAACTAGATTAAAAACCTATATAAATGTCAGTTGCAATTTTACTCACACAATCAGAGACAATTAATTAAAGTACATACGGAGTATTTTCTAATCGAAGAACAATAATATATAATTAAAAAACCTATTACATTTTATGTTGTGATTATTAACTAATTAAAGACTAGGAATATGTATACATTGTCCTCGTAGCATATAATCTGATGACAATATCTAAGGTGAAAAAATGGGATGCTAGAATTAAATCATAAATAGATTAAAACATTTTTTAAAACAATATCACAACTTTTAAACATTCACACACACATGGTGCTAATAAAGTAACCGCACAATAACTACAGAGTATTATATCAGAGTATTATATGTTGAATTCTAATAATTGAAATTTTCTACGAGAGATTAATTAATCAATATACTATATACAATATTAACATAATAAATGGTAAAATACCAAGTAGGCGTTGCCCTAATGGTAGGGAAGCCTTGTGTTGAGACGGGTCCACGTCCGTGAAATAAGCGGCGCGAGTTCGAATCTCAAGAGGAAAGTTTTTTCAAGAATTCTGTTGTGGTGACAAGGTGCATGCCGAAGCCACTCAGCTTAATCCAAAGCACACCGGGTACGCATTGCACGATGGTATGTGAGGAGTTTCCTCTTAACGTGTGTGTAAGTGCCATATGATCGTGAAGGTGGTTATTTTTTCTCTGGGTGATGTCGATACTGTCGTTCTAGAAAAATGAAAAAATGATTTTACCGCATTTAATATATTATTCGTTTATAGATTTTGTATTTGCCACATATCATTTATAATTATACTAAGATAGGATCGCATTCTCATTCTTCAACATTAAAATGAATATAAAATTTGGTAACACTCGCGCATTTCACTCGGTTACGGGTCTCGTCGTTTGGGTGGCTCGTCACTCAGAGGCTTTATGCACTACTACAAAAAATGACAAATAGACGTGTTGAAAAGCTTATCAAGACGTGTTTTTGAACACGTCTAGATAGCACAGGTCTAATTGCTTAAATTTATGTAGACCGGTATTAAAACCGGTCTTAATGTTCTTAATTAAACCGGTTGTAATTACCTTTTGGCGCCCTCTGAATATCAGTTAGACCCCTATGAACACGTATTTTTATTGCCTCATAACCGGTGATGAACCTGGAGATTTAATATTAAAATCACATATTTTGAAAAGAACTCCATATCAAAATCGGAAATTATAAACTGTAACTATAAATTAAACAAATGATTATACTACATACTAACTGTGGACAACGCCAACCAATTACGACCCGCCACACACCCCACAACTACTGTTATACTGTAGCAATTCACTGTACCTCTTTTCCCCCCCTTTTCCCCAAATGGCCTCTACATCTCATCACATCTGCTTCTCACTCCCAGCAAACACTCTGGCGACTTCTACCCTTACAGCCAGCATCGTCGCCACCGTCACCATCAACCACCAACAGCGACTGCACTCGAACACCTTGCGTGAAATTATGTAACCATCGATCGATATAGTTTCAATCGAATACCGGTGATGAAGGATGTCGAAGACCGATTTTGATATGCACAGTTATTATCGATTGTATTATGTCTAATGATGTATCCTTATTCCAACTGATGTTCCAAGGTACCTTTAGATTAAAAACCCTAATTTATATTTGTGTAATTTTCTTATTAACAGAGGATGAAACGACTTGTATAAGATAATAGAAACCCTAAATAGTTTAAAAAAACATGCGTTGAACAATTATTAAGAACATTTAAACCTTTAATTCTTTTTAAAATTATGATTCTTGATATTCTTTTGATGTTGACGAATTATCATATGATTTTCCATGTATGTGTTGTTGTTAAAAATCTGGATTTCAACATGATTAATGAGAGGTAAAGATTGTGTGATTTATTAGTAGATTAGTAATTGTTAGTATTAAAGGATTATGTTTCGAAAGCAGCCTGTTTTTAGCTCAAAAGTCATTGTGTTTTGCAATATTATAAGTTGGAAATTAGCTAAAGTGATTCAAATATGCAGGTGTCTGATTATATATTATGGTTGGGAACATGCATAAAACATGATGCTACAATCGGACAGAGATAAAGATGTTTATAAAATGGCTTTGGTGATTTTGAAAATTAGTTAACCGTAGCCTTTCTAATTCATACATTTTAAGGGGATTTATGGATGTGACCAAGGTTGGTTTCAGCTTTTAATATTATGCAATTAACTTTCAAGTTAGTATAGTACCCATATAATACCAAAAGTTTGAAGTTTGATACATTCTGATATATTTGTCTCATAGTATCACTCAACTACAGGATCGTGCTTGGAAGATGAATTGATTAGGATGATGGGTGATTACAAAGTAGAGATATAATTATTTTTATATTGATTTTTGTTTATATGATCTTTAACTTTCTTTAACCTTTTGATGGTTATCTTACCGATTTGAAGAGGATATTATGAGATTTTAACTTTGTCTAATTTTTGGAACATGGTTTTTAAGGTTTTTTTTTTTTTTTTTTTTTTTTTTTTTTTTTTTTTTTTTTTTTTGTTTTTGTGACGTTTGGTGTTTCTTAGATAGATTCACATATGAACTTGGTAAGATTTATTTATGATGTCGGTGTGTACGATGGAGGTATGTGGAAGCTAAGAGTATTACTTCAAGATGCATATACCTTTATAAATCTCCAACTATCAATTTCTTTAATAAACTTTACCACCCAAATGTGGATGAAATGTGAGTTTAAGTGTATGATCTTGAACCGGTTAGCTGGAAAAAAAAAACACAAATAATTTTTATCTTATCACGTATATCTCACAAGTTTTCATTGTCAGGGCTGGTTCAGTTTGCTTGGATGTGATCAATCAAACGTGGAGCCAATGTTCGGTAATACATAATTATATATTTTTTTTGAACATGGAATTCCTATTTCTGAAGCAAAAGTAAGTGATATGTCGTTATACGTTTATAGACTTGGTGAACGTGTTTGAGGTGATCCTTCGACAACTTTTGTTGTACCCAAATGCTTCAGAGCTGTTGAATGGAGAAGCTACTCCTCTTTTGATGCGTGAAAAAATTCTTATGAACAAAGAGTGGAAGGTAAGCAACAACAAAAACTATATTTTCTTTTTAACTAGATTCTCTTGGTTCATTTGTTGCTGCGTATTTAGATAAACATTATTTGGGTGTGCATTTTTAGGTTATTTATAATGCGATTTGAAGAGTTATGATCAAATGAAATTGTTGAGTTTTATGTAGTATAAAACTGAATATTGTTAGTTTTAATAGTTTTTACAGCCCGTAGACGGTTGAAGGCACAGTTTGACTTTTAGGTCTAACTAAAGGAGTGGGTTTTAACAAAACTATTCATGGATTTTCAGGTGACAATACTTATTTTATAGTTGACAAATGAAAATAATGTTGCTATTGAACAATGGAGCATTTAAGAGACAATTATGGTTAGAAAAAGCATACCCTTTTGCAGTCCCGATTGCAATCTTCATTCGAATATCCCAAGTTAAAGGGCTGATAAAACATCCTGGAACTAACATCTCTGCAACCAGACTACCAGAAGCAACACTGCAGTCTGAACAAGTGCTAAAACTATTCAATCAAGTAAGAAACACTCGACTCCCTGAACCATAGACATACACACATGCGTGCATCCTTAAAATTGCATTGAATTATGTTATTTTCATTTAAAGCTTTATAACTCTTAAAACTGTTTTTTAGTATCCATCCTAAAACTACTGCTATAATATGGCATACAAAAACACCATTTCTCAATTTCTTTTCCCACTTATGCATGACATTTATTCGTTTGTGCATTCAAATGTTGCTAAAAAATGTTTCTATTCCCAATCATACTTAACAATTCATTCATGTGTGCATTTAAATGTTGGTTAAATATGTTGTTATTACTTTGTTTAACTACTGCTTAATTTGTTGAACTCTCTTTGGTCAACAATGCCAAACAATGAGGACGATTGTGAGTAAGAAGTGCGTAATATGCAAGTGTGTGATAATGGTGTTGGTTTTGGTGACTGTACTCCTTGGTCAAAAGTTTGTATTATATCTTCAATAAATGAATTTTATCCCCAAATAAAACCATGGGGTGGAACGTATCGTTATCTTGCTTTCGTTTCAATTCATTATTTTATTTATTTATTTAATTATGTTATCTATCTATATAGATAGATTGATCTAATCAAACTTGGTTGGGTTGATATTTTAGGAGGCTATTATGATTTCTATCAACAATTCTGAATGGATGAACCAGAATCATTTTAGCTATATGCTTCAACTTAAGTGTGTTCGATCGTATTCCCCACAAATTAGGGTTTTGCAATTGCGTAAGGCAAGACGGAGAAGAAGAATAACTTATTGAGAGACAGATCTAATAAGTCCAGACAACGATCACCTTCGCCTGCTCATCGGGTTCTCAGGTAATTTTTATCATTTGTTTGAGTTCATTTTAATTGACATCGTATGCCTTTTGTTGCAAAAAGGTTAGCTCAAAAATTGATTACTTATATTTTTATTGTTGGTCTATATTTCTTCATATTGGATTTGAATTTAGATTTAATTTGTAAGTGTTAATTTCCTTACGTTGTAGTGCTTATTTGTGTTTCGTTAACAGTTTTTCACAACTTTTTGCTGTTGCGAAAATGGATTAGTTGTTCATTATAATCTTAATAAAGGGTAAAAGTTTACGAATTTGAAAGGTTTTTAAAGTATATCTTTTCAAATGACGATTTTGGTGTGTTGAATTTTGGTTGATTTAGGCAAATGTGACCTGCTTCGGGGTTTAGTATTCTGTTTACATTGTAATGGAAATTTGCATTTGTTTTATGTTAACATGTTTGTCATTTCTTCTTATTGCAAGTTGTTTTGGGTAGTATTTGTGTTAGTTGAAGTTTAAATCTGTCGTTCCTAACTGTAGTTGAAAGTTTTTTAAATCGTTAATTTTGTTGTTTAAGTTGGTGGATATATATGGATACTTACAAACTGCTTTCTATTTGTTGTTCTCAGGTTCTTTGGTAATTTTTGTTTGAGAGTCGAATCTGATGTTCGTGTTTTGTGCAATATGCAGTATTTTGAACATTAAATGTATGCAGTCTCTTGAATATGTATGCACAGTGTATATAAGAACATAGTAATGTATACAAGAACATATTATTTAGCCTCTAACCTGTGTATCCACAATTATATCATCACCAAACTGGTTACAAAAATCGCAGCATCGCGCGGACCACAAATCTAGTTCAATGCAATTACTAACACCAAATTGCATTACAATGTATATATTTAAAAGTATTTACAAAATTCTTCAACTAAAAACAAAATCATAACCTAATAGTATGTTTAAATATCAAATATAACCGAATCTAACTAGTCGATATATAATCTCAAGTGCCAAAGCTTGGACTCCGCTTCAAACACACCTCAACGAGTTTCTCTTGTACCTAAATATATTAAGATCAACAGTCACATTAGTCTTTTAACTACGAAGATATATATATATATATATATATATATATATATATATATATATATATATATATATATATATATATATATATATATGGGTTTTCAAATAGATGTAAAAATGACAAGAAAAAGATTAAGACATAACTTGATCTTAATATACCTGATCAAAAATGATATAATATATGCCAACTTTCGAGTGTATCATTTTTCTCCTTTAATTTGTAAATAAGGCAAGTTTATCCCAAGAAATCTAAAGAGTAAAACATAACTTTAGGAAGTTATAGGTCACCCTTACTAACCTACAAGTTATAAAGAGAATCAGATGATAAACGTTTAACAAATGTCAACTTTTGTAAGGAACTAAAAAGCATAACTTGCAGTACAAAATATGCACCAATATGTGAAATTTTTTTTTCCTGATATATTGAAATGTCAAATAAGTACCGTAACAAGTTTGTGAATCTTCAATTCTATTTTTTGCTTCTTTCCTTGCTGGGGACGAGAACACCTTGTACACAGACTATGCGCCCATTTTTATCAAAGCGACTCTCTACCTAATGATAACCTGCAACACTAAATATATCATTAAGTTGTAAATTGGCATCAAATTAGAATAAAATTGAATTGGCATCATGGAAATATATTTTTGCTAATATCAACAAAACAAATTAATATTAACTGGAGAAGAATTGTAAAACAAAATCAGATTTAACAATAAATGATCACTTCACAAGAGCAAGCAGATTGCATAATCGAGTGACGTATGATAGTTTATGTTGCCAAAATACCCTTCCAATGAATTTACCATTTAATAAGGAATTTCAAACTAAATTAAACTACATATTTATGATTCTTCGGGACATTTTTAACAAGCTAACACAGACATTCATATCCTGATAATAGATCTTATGCCTCACCGATGATAATTATACCAAGCTACATAAAGAGAGACTAAATGCACATTTGGAAAAACTAAGACGTATATGTAGGCTTAATACTCAATATAAAAAAGAGTGAAATAGATGAAATAAATTATGCATGTTAAAAATGAAATCATGTGAACATATATGATCGTATTTATAATAATTTATAAGATCCTAATTAAATCATTGCAATGAGAATTTGATTGTCAATCTATTTGGAAAATAATTTAGAGCACCTAAACACAAAATAGTTTGACAATTAAGATTTCAAAAACCAATATCAGCCTTGACTATTGCAAAAGACGCGCACAATATTCAAGAATATAATATAAACAAATAGTACCTTAAGATCTCTCGACAAACTTGTAAGTTGTAACTGGAGAACTAGTTTCTTGTACCCATCTTTCTTAAGGTACTAATTCATCCATTTAAATATGAACTTCTCATGTGCTAATCCCATAAGATCCTCAGCATCCTACCAACAATATTGCCCAATATTAAGCTAAATGTACACAATTAAAATTCATAAACAGATCTAATTAGGACTAAGCTTCACCATATTCTACAAGTTGAGGTGTTCTGATCACCCTGGAGTTGGATCTATATGCATCAAAATCACAAGAAACATGAGTTTAAGCATATAAGATCGTACAATAATTTTTCTACATATAAAAGGTAATTAAATAAAATTGTGTAATCTGAGAAATTAGGTCAGATGGTAAAAGGTTACCTTTCTTTGGTCACTAGGTTCCCAGAATCTACAATTGTAGATTCGATTCATTGTCAGAGTATAGTATCAATGATGTTTTTGGTTACTCAGGCATTTTAACAAACACTTGGCGCTCATTAATTATAACCATCAGATTGTAATAACATAAAACCAACAACAATGAATAAGAGTTGTTTAAACATCACTTGTAAGTCTCTAATGATGATGCCTATTTAGATTAACAATACATAAGTTGATTCAAAAACGAAATAAAATAACTATTGAGACCAATGGAACACCCAGTTCTGCTCGACCTCCTATAAACTAATGGACTCATCTTGATTTCTAATAGCTATTAAAAATAGGAACTTGGTTTCCAATAGCTATTGAAATACTAATAGGGACAACCAAAAATAAGGGCAATTTCATCTGAAAAAGAAAGCAACAATAGTAGTTGGAATCTACCTTGGTTGCACTGTATGAGGTTCAATCTTCGAAACTAAATTCGCAAGTTGTGATAGTCAGTTTCCCCGTTATCATCGGTTAGATCAGTGGCGGTTTACATGTAGACAATTTGTCATAAATGAAATAGGCTAAGAAAAAATTGTAGAAGAAAAGGAAGTATAAGTGAGAAATTTCTCTCTAAATTGGTACTCAATTTTTTTGAATCGCATGCCTCTCATTTTGGAGGCAACATGAATCTTTTTAGGCCGGTTCATCAAACTATCAAAGTTACTCCGTACTTGTTTAAAATGTATTTAGATTAATTTATTAAATTACTTTGTTTATCTAGACCGGTTTGCTTATCTATATCTAGACCGGTTAAAACATATATGTATTTGATCGGAGAAAATACACGTTAAATAGACGTGTTACCTTTATATAGACGTGTTGATACATATTTATTTTTGGCGGAATAGACTATTAAGACGTGTTACTTGTAAACAGGTCTAGATATGGAGGATTAGATGTGAAGAAATGTAGTAGTGATGCAATGTGGTTGTCGCTAGAGAGGTTTTCTCTGCGAACCAAAATAAAAGATGAAAAAAGTAAGATTTAAAGTAAACAAGTCTTAATTAAAAATGTATGTATCTTGTGTTGTTTTTGAATAACTAACTTGTAAACTTTGTAAGTTGCATAAATTTGGAACTTTTAATTAAAAAAGAGATATAAATTCGACATATTTCTAATGGCTGTTTGCCAATTAATATGTTATTTATCTATAGCTTCACAGCTCCTTACATACCATTTATTTTTACAATTAGGTCTTATTCAGGGACAATAATCCTATAAAAAGTGAAATATGACATCTAAAAGGTCAACACAAAATAATAAGAATAACATATCTTGTGCTAACTTTGCATTAAATTGAAATCATATGTACCAAAATGCAATTTCCTAAGAAACAAATAAAGCAAAAGATAAGCTCCTTTTATATGTTGCAAATCACCCCAATTTTCTCCCTCTCTCTCTAGGATTCTTGTGAAAGCCAGCTGCCCTCTCTCTCTCCTGACCGTATCCTTCTTTTTCACTCATGCCCTTTATTTTTCTCTCTCTAAAAAAATATTTATAAATAAATCCCTTTTCCATTTCAACCCCAATATCTCTTCCATTCTTTCTCTCTCAAAAAAGTCAGCGCTTTGGTTTCTCTCTCTAAATACCCTGAACAAAAGTCAAACAATGGAGGTTGATTGGGACTTGAATGCGGTGGTCAGAGCCTGTTGTTCTACCGCCACCAGCGGTCAAACCACCAATACCACCGTCGCCGGAGCAGCTACCACGTGGCCAGAGACTACTTACAACCAACAAACATCAAGTTTTCAAGATGAAAATGTTATGAGTTTTTATCCAGATCCATTTCAAACTAGAAATAATGACAATAGCATTGAACAGTTTTTGAATGATCTTAATAACCCCCTTGAGTTTCCAAAGTTACAAAAACCACCTCAATCTTCACAAAGTTTGCCAATCTCACCCCTCTCTGTTCTTAGTGGATTACAAGATCCACCCTTTAATCATCTTCAACATCAGCAAAAGCAGCAACATAAACATCTTCATGGAAAGCAGCAACCTTTTGCTATATCTAGATGTACAACTTCTAATACACAAAGTACAAAGACTAAAAAAAGGTAAAAGAATGCATTTTTCTGACATCTGTATCGTATTTAATTTCTAGGTTGTTGTTGAAATATGGATCCATTTTAAGAAAATAAAACTTTTCATGGTGTTTGTTGTATTTAGCTCCTAAAGTGGAGTACTTTTTTAATTTTTTTTTCTTAATATATTTTAATTTTTGTGATAATAACAAATTACAAACATCTTTTTTTATATGTATGGTATGGTATGTTACCGAAATAAAGAGATTTAAGGATATACCCACATGCAGTAAATTTGTTTGTTCATTTTTATTGTATATATAGAAGCAAATCTTTCATACTATTATTTGTTTTTTTACCCTCCAAAATTGATTTATTTATTATTTTATTAATTGTTGTTTGATCATTAATTCACAGGAAAAATCAGATGAAAAGAGTTTGTCAAGTGCCTGCTGAGGGATTATCATCTGATGTGTGGTCTTGGAGAAAATATGGTCAAAAACCCATTAAAGGTTCTCCATATCCAAGGTTTGTAATTTTACATTTTGTTATTTATTAATTTATTTATTCTTTTTTGTTGAGCATCAACATACAAAAATTTAAAAACTTTGTTATTTGTTCATGGATTTGAGCATTGAGGGCATAATTATTTAGGAATTTTAGTTAAAATAATTATTCAAAAACTGATTTTTTATATGATTTTGATGAACAGAGGATATTATAGATGTAGTACATCAAAAGGTTGTTTGGCCCGAAAACAAGTGGAGCGAAATAGATCCGACCCGGACATGTTCATCGTTACCTTCACCGGTGAACACAGCCACCCGGTTCCGACTCACCGGAATTCTCTCGCCGGAAGTACCAGAAACAAACCCACCACCTCCGGCGACGACGATATCACAAAAAGCAAATCCATTTCATCTCCGCCGACCAGCCACTCTCCGGCGACAGAAAAACCCGAGGATAATGACTCCGACGACGATAATTTGGATATTGTGATGGACGATGATTTCTTTGAAGGGTTAGATGAACTTGTTGGTCCGACCACCGGAGATAATTTTCCGGCGATATCAACGGCAACACCATCTTTCCCATGGTTATCAAACAACGTATCTACCACAAGCACCACCGCCGCCGGCGGTAGTTGACTTTATGTTAGTGGCATTAGCATGATGGGATGATATATATATTTATTTATTCTTGCTGACTTAATTTTTTATTATTTTTGTTATACTCCGTAGCTTTTATTTTTTTCTTTTCATTTTTGCTTTTCAGAGTTAAGAGTTAAAGATTGGCAAGGCTTTTGCCAAAGATAATCTTAAAAGCATAAAATAGTTGTACAATATCCATTGAGGGTTGTATATATTATTGGCTAGTGTTTTCTTCCTACTGGGAGGGTATCAAACTCTTTTGTGGTAGAAGAGTATAATTCTCCATTATAAAGATGGAAGAGTCTTGAAGAAAAAAGATTTTGATTGATTCCTTCGATTGAGAAGTATATTTATATTAATATTTATTATTTATTGATATCTATAATATATAATATATAATATACTTAGTTGATGTCCCGTTTTCTAGTTTCGAGCATTTTTATTCTCGTGTTGTATCTTTTTGTTGAGTTCGTTTTCTTTTGAAAAACGTTTTCTCTTCTGTACGATTATGCATTATTTTTTTAATAAAATTAATACTAAAAAAATAAGCTATTTTTTATGTTTAAATGCCTTTTTTGTTTTTCTAAAATATACTAGTTATTTGTCTACTTGAGAATTGCACACATTAAAAAAAAAAAAAATTCAATGATTAATCTCCTAGTCAAACAGGTTTCATTCTAACCGACTTAAACTAATTCTTAATGATAAATAATAAAAGGAGGTGATATTTTCACACTTCAATTTTATTCTTCCACCATCTTTATATGCATTTTTTTCAATTATATCATTCATTTAAATTATAAGAACAATTTGTATAAGATATCATTAAGGGCAGTTTAGTATTTTTGAGTGAAAGTAGTAAAAATGGAGGTGAATATATCAATTCCCAATAATAAAAGCGGACAATTAATTTACAAAATAAGCAGAACACATTTCAACATGGAATATTAGACAATAAATTAGAAACGCAAGGAGTATAATTTCTAAGAGGCATTTATGTTTTCAACACTAATACTCTTTTTCAGAAGAGATACGTTCCGGAGGGAAAATAAATAAATAAAATTACTTTTGGTGTTTTCGAATTCCGATTCCGATAGAAATGAAAGTAAAATGTTAATTTTTCTTCTTCTAATATTTCCTTACAAATCGGAATGATGCAACTTCTTTCCTTTCATTTCTTTTCCTCTCTTCCCTAGATTCTCTCAATTCCCCTAAAGTTTAGACATTTCACTATTTATATAGAGGTTTAACTTTTGTAATCAAGATTTAGAATTGACATGCATTAAAGGTACGTCGACGTCTTAGAGTACATTTTCACAATGGCGTATGGGAATGGTGACCAATATTAAAGTTTAGAACACGATTCAAATTCTATTATTGATTTCGATTCTATTTTATGAAAATATAAATGGTGAATTTCATATAATAATATTTAAATTCTATGGAAATGTTAAAATTCTGATGTAGATTTTTTCTTTTCCTTAATATTGGATATCAAACATAAAACTCGACGATATTAAGATAATAAAGGTTTTGTGATTAAAGGATTCAAATATGAGAGTACGTTATCTATCTATTACTAGTATCGTTACTCCAACGGATATCATGAAAAATATGCAAAAAACTTGGCCATTGTGTAATCAGAACGAGTTTCTTTAGTTATATTGTTGCTTTTATCGTACTACATGTTTTTAGTTTTAACTTTTCTTAATATGCATTTTTATAATTATAATTATAATTATAATTTATGATTTTAAATTTATATATTCCGTATGAAAATGATGTGTCTTGATTAATGTTGATGTTTGTTGTTGATGAAAAGTTTAATTATTACCTTTTAATTTTCAGAACAATCTGTTGTGTTAAACGATAACATAAACCGAATGATTGATAGCCCCATGTACTTTGTGTCATGAGATAGGGAGATGTCATGGGTTCGATCCTTAGGGATAACATGATTTTCTTTAAACCAATTGAACACAAATAATGGTGGTATATATTGACCCTATAGGGAGGTTTTACCGGATTCGTTTACGGACCTCTACCCGGAACCACTGCCCGAATGAATGTGTTCCCGGGTACCGTCGATCGGGTTCGGGTTTCCGCCCGAACGTGTGTGTTACGTGCAAATGATGAGGGTCATTGAAAGAAATGATCTACTGATGCCAAAAAAATCGTCGTTCAAAAAAAAAAAGGGTTTTCCCGAATATTTATCGTCAGTAAATCCTGTTGGTGCATTATAGTCCCCGTGTTCATTATCATCAAGTTGAAATGCTTTAACGTTTAACTTTCACTGTTGGAGTGCAACCGCACGGATGCAGGAATGCATCCGTACGGGTACACTAGGCAACCGCACAGTTGCAGAATCCAACCGTACGGTTGCACATGTTGTGTGTATATAATGGGAATTACGGGTTCATTGTTAGGGTTACGTATCATAACATATCCTAAACGTCCTAATTGATTCCCTGGTCTTCTAGCATTCGTTTTGGTCGATCTTTATCACCTAAAAGTCGATTATCATACTAAGATCAAAGTAATATTTTGTGTTTTGAGTAAAAACGCAATATCGAGTTTTTCCGCTCTCGATATTGAAGATTAGATCGTTTAATCCTGTTTACAAGATCCTACAAGTGGTATCAGAGCTTGTGTGATTGATTAAACGATCGGTATTGTGTCAAAATCGATTAAAAAGTTTGGGGTTTGGTGTTTTTGTTGAAAATTCACTAAATCTAAGATTTCTTACGTGTTTGTTTGTGTTTTCGTTATATCAAAGTGTTAATCTGATCAAAATAAGTGTTTTGAACGTCAAAAACATTAACTTTTTGATCCAGATCTGTAGCACCCCGCCAAAATCGCCATTGACACGGGTGCTAACTCTGGTTTCAGTGTTTGGTCTTGACCTCTAAGCAACAACAAAGTTCTAGCGGAAGCAATAAGTACAATTGATGTAATGCGGTGCAAGACTTGAAAAGTGCGGTTTAGATAGTTTACGGTGATCGGCCTTGAGACCTTGAAGAGTTTTGATCCTATAGTCTCAAGAGAATGAAAAAGAGAGTGTTTTAGATCTGTAGTTGATGGTGTAGAATGTAGAAAAAGAGAAGAGTGATCAAAGAATGAGAGAATTGAAGCATGAAAGGGTTTATATAGAGAGGAGGGGGTGGCGTGTCAAATGGAGAGCAAAAGAGGGTGTGACTCACCACTTCGTCATCAATGAAGCTCATGATGGTGTCTAGGGAAATATCTAGATATTTTAATGGTTGCTTGGAAAGGAAGGTGCATGGAATGGTGATGGTGATGAGGTGGTGGTGGAGGTGGCACATGGAGATGCAAAGGAAGAAGATGACTCATGTTTATCATTAATTGTCCATGCAAGGTTGTCTAATGATACTCGTAGGTTAAGCTTGCATGGAGATATTTTAGAGATATTTTGAGATGATGATGGTAAAGACGATGATGATGGACGATTATGATGATGGTGATGGTGGCGGTTTTGGTGATGAGAAATGGAAGATATTTTGTTGATTTTTGCCTACTAGTTTACAAGTATTAGTGCAAGTATCTAAGTTACGGTGTTGAGGCATTGATTGTATGATCAAGGCTTAGCAAATAAACTTACATGAGGTCTTATTCAAGGTAGATTAAGGTTGGTTTAAATGGCTATCTACAAGTTGATGAAAACTAGTTGTGAAAATGATTAAGTGTAGAGAAAATCTTTAACTTATGATTTTAAATGTCCAAGTGAATTAGTTACAAGTCTTTTATTCCAAGTACTTAGTAAATAAATTTACTAATTAAGTTATTTTATATATAGATATAGATTATAAAAATCTACGGTTTATGGTGATAAGTTAGGGTTTCAAGGCATTATGTAAATGTTCAAAATAACTCTAGATTAAACATGACTTAATTAAAATCTTAAAGTCTTACAAATCCCAAAAATAAATTAAGACTTAATTTATCAAAACTACTAGTCAAGTTGAAAATTTTAATTCATGAAAATTAGATTAAACAACTTAGTCGGAAAAGTTCGGGTTGTGACATTATCCACCCGTCGAAGAAAATTTCGTCCCGAAATTTTGGGTAGTAACATCTGCTGAAGGCGTGATGTCAAAGGAAACGAATGAGGATATAAAAGGAAACATATGAGGATAGTTATGTTTCACACAATCCTTTATGTGTTGATATTGGGACTTTCATACAAACTGCCGTAATACAATCACGTTGGCCCGACATCATTATATCATGATAATTCATATTTTCTTCTTCTCATGAAGCAACGTTAGGACTTCTGTATGACTTACTATAATATAATCTCGTTAGCTAGGCGTCCTTATATTACATTAAATCATACATTCATTCCAGTATCACTCCATAAGACCCAAGGGAATATAATCATGGAGAACGGAAGGAATTTAGTCAAAAAGAGTTGGTGCAAATCTTCCAAACGTATGTTTCTTGCGAAAAATGAATGAATTGTAATTCACGTCAATGTGTTCAAAGTCGATCGGTATTGTCTTTAACGAGTAGTGAGTAATTGCAACGGATAGTAACAATATTTAAGTGCTAGTGCAAACGTAGTACACACACACACACACACACACACACACACACACACACATATATATATATATATATATATATATATATATATATATATATATATATATATATATATATATATATATATATATATAAACACCTATATGGTCATGCAAACAGTAATACGTAACAGTTATCAATCGGGTTATAGTCTAGACTCACTAATGCGTCCTAACGACTCGGTCAGACACAGTAATGAAATGCAGCCCGCCAAAATCGCCATTGACGCGGGTGCTAACTCTGGTTCCAGTGCTTGGTCTCGACCTCTAAGCAACAGCAAAGTTCTAGCGGAAGCAATAAGTACAATTGATGTAATGTGGTGCAAGACTTGGAAAGTGCGGTTTAGATAGTTTATGGTGATCCAGCTTGAGACCTTGAAGAGTTTTGATCCTATAGTCTCAAGAGAATGAAAAAGAGAGTGTTTTAGATATGTAATTGATGGTGTAGAATGTAGAAGAAGAAAAAAGTGATCAAAGAATGAGAGAAGTGAAGCATGAAAGGGTTTATATAGAGAGGAAGGGGGGGGGGTGGCGTGTCAAATGGAGAGCAAAAGAGGGTGTGACTCACCACTTAGTCATCAATGAAGCTCATGATGGTGTCTAGAGAAATATCTAGATATTTTAATGGTTGCTTGGAGAGGAAGGTGCATGGAATGGTGATGGTGATGAGGTGGTGGTGGAGGTGGCACATGGAGATGCAAAGGAAGAAGATGACTCATGTTTATCATTAATTGTCCATGCAAGGTTGTCTAATGATACTTGTAGGTTAAGCTTGCATGGAGATATTTTGGAGATATTTTAAGATGATGATGGTAAAGATGCTGATGATGGACGATTATGATGATGGTGATGGTGGCGGTTTTGGTGATGAGAAATGGAAGATATTTTGTTGATTTTTGCCTACTAGTATACATGTATTAGTGCAAGTATCTAAGTTGTGGTGTTGAGGTATTGATTGTATGATCAAGGCTTAGCAAATAAACTTATATGAGGTCTTATTCAAGGTAGATTAAGGTTGGTTTAAATGGCTATGTACAAGTTGATCAAGACTAGTTGTGAAAATGATTAAGTGTAGAGAAAATCTTTAACTTATGATTTTAAATGTCCAAGTGAATTAGTTACAAGTCTTTTATTCCAAGTACTTAGTAAATAAATTTAATAATTAAGTTATTTTATATATAGATATAGATTATAAAAATCTAGGGTTTATGGTGATAAGTTAGGGTTTCAAGGCATTATGTAAATGTTCAAAACAACTCTAGATTAAACATGGATTAATTAAAATCTTAAAGTCTTACAAATCCCAAAAATAAATCAAGACTTAATTTATCAAAACTACTAGTCAAGTTGAAAATTTTAATTCATGAAAATTAGATTAAACAACTTAGTCGGAAAAGTTCGGATTGTGACAAGATCGAGTGCTAGAACCAATCAAACCCAAAACCCTAGTTTTTGTGCAGTTTACTGCCCAGATTCGACCAAAAATATAATCGTACGGTTACACCCTGCAACCGTACGGATACATCACCCGGTTACTGCAACAGCACGGATACACACATGCATCCGTGTATAACCCAAACCGTTTGAACTACAACTGTGTGTCACTGCACGGATACACCCTGTACCCGTCCGGTTACATCTGCAACTGTATTGACTTCACCCGGTTACACTCTGCAACCGTGTAGTCTGCAACCGTGTGAACCTAGCACCCATGTTAACTTGTGCTCCCGTGTAGTGCAACCGTATTACTATTTTGCAACCGTGTACTGCAACCGTACGATTACAATGTTAGATTAGTTTGATTGTTCAGAAATGCAGTCCTGATATCGCTCCATTTATATATGTTTTATCTCGAGATATCTACCTCAATTTGTTCGGTTCTTGACTACCTTGGAGCCTATTTTGTGTGCTATTGAGCTAAATGGTAATCTAAGGGTTAAGGAGTTGATTTGGTGTAAAATTGACCAAATCTTGGGCAAAATTGGCTAAGGAAATGAAAAGTGCAGAATCAGCTCCAAAAGCGCCGCTCCTCAATCAAGAGCGCCGCTCCTCAGGAGAAAAAGCGTCGCACCAACTGCAAAAGCGACGTTCTCATGCACATTTCAGCACCATTCTTCATCAGTGAGCAAAAGCGCCGTTCCTACAACAAAAGCGCCGCTTTTATTCAGCCAAAAGCGTCGCTCCTACATCAAAAGCGTCGTCCCTAATTTGAGCCAAAAGCGCCGTTCTAGATCAAAAGCGCCGCTCCTCATTTAGGCCAAAAGCGCCGCTCCTGGGCCAAAAGCGGTGCTCCTGTCGCTGTTTCAGCCCAGATTTTTAGCACTATAAAAGGAACGAGATTAGGTCATTTTTCATATGTATCTTTAGAGAGCAGCTGCCTAGGGTCCGAATTTCACATACAAAACCCTAATTTCATCATCCATTGGTGTTTAAGGGTGGATTCAAGGAAGCTAGCTCAAGATTCATCATTTTTTAGCTTAGATCTTCATCTTCTTTACTTATTGGGTTGTAATCTTCACTTTACTTTACATACTTTGCATTAATTACTTGTAATAGTTTGAAGATGATGATTGTTTATATTTCTATGCTTATTATTAGTTTAATTTTAGCCATGATTGGCTAAATCTCTTATGTTTGCTTATCTATGAATCTCTAATGCTAGTGTTTGCCCCAAATCAATTGAATATTATTGTTTGAATGAATCACATGATCATGTGTTGTTGAGTTGGCTAAACATCCATTGCTATGAGTTTGTTTTAGGCTTGACTTTGATTACATATGTTGAGTAGCTCTCTTAGTGATTTGAGAAGTGAATCAATGTGTGCTTCAACACCTTAGGTGATCTAGACAACTAGCTTAGGAATTGCAAGTGATTGTGTTCTTAATCTAGGTTGGTTTTTAATTGGCCTTTAGTCAACATAGTAGTGCCGATTATCTTAAGTGATTTCGATAGTTGGGTGTTTTAAGTGATTTCAACGTAAGCTCAATCTCAATGACCAAATCATGCTTAACTCAATCTTAGGATACAATGCTTAAGTGAATTCGCGGAGTGTCATTTGATTTGAGATTTAGTAGTGATGCTAAACATTTAATAGTTCAACAATTAATGAGATAACAAAATAGGCAAAACGGGGCAAGCCAAGCATAGAGAGGATTGGATAAGTGAACACTGTAGTGACCCGTCCTAATCCATCTGGACGAATACATTACATTTGGTTACATCGCGAGGTACTTGACCCCTATATGATACATTTTACAAACATTGCATTCATTTTTAAAAGACAAACTTTCATTTCATCGAAAGTTGACGGCATGCATATCATTTCATAATATATCCAACTATAATTGACTTAATAATAATCTTGATGAACTCAACGACTCGAATGCAATGTCTTTTGAAATATGCCATGAATGACTCCAAGTAATATCTTTAAAATGAGCGAATGCACAGCGAAAGATTTCTTTCATACCTGAGAATAAACATGCTTTAAAGTGTCAACCAAAAGGTTGGTGAGTTCATAGGTTTATCATAAGCAATAAAATTCATCATTTTGATAGACCACAAGATTTAAATACAGTACACCTATCTCGTGCACGAAACCATTTTTCATAATGCTTAGCAGAGTAGGTTCGTATCCTTTTCTCCCCCGTAGGTTGCCTCGCGATTTTTAAATAACCGTACACATATCTCGTGTACAAAATATCATACACATAACCTGTGTATAAAATCATTCTCTCGATACATAACCTTCACTTTACTTTCATTGCTTGGCTTGGTAACTGAACTTAACATATAATGCACATCAATAATATTTCCAAAACAGAACATCTCATCTGTATAATATATAAACCTCGAAGTACTAAACACCACGCCCACTAGCTCTTCCATCTAGTGAACATTCTGGGTGGGGGTGTTAAACCCGGTAGCTACCTTTAGGATTCGCGTGAATTAGGGCCATACCCGTTTCTAATTCTTAGGTTACCAAGCAATAATAATCAGGGGAAAAATATTCACATCAATTGGTGGCAATTATCATGTCCACATAATTCAATAATAATCCACAGAACTTCTGTCTGCATGATAATTCATTCGAGGAATGTTTTGCTTGTGTCTATCTCGTCAAACATTTATAAAAGCATTTCATTTATTCGCAGTTCAAAAATATATTTCAAAAGCATTTAATAAAGCAGTTGTAAAAACAGCACATGTATTCTCAGTCCCAAAAATGTAAAGAGTAAAAGGGAATCAAATGAACTCACGATACGATATATTGTAGTAAAAATATGCATACGATGAACAATGCAGGGTTGGCCTCGGATTCACGAACCTATATCAGTTATATATATATTAAAACATATAATTAACATGTAATAATAATCAAACCAGTTTATATATATTATTTACTTAATTTAGTAATATATTTGTTATTTTAAAGATTATATATATATTTATTTTATATATTAATATTTATACATATAGTTATTTTATTATATATATACATATACATAGATAGCATTATTTTGTAAATCAATAATTTGTTATATAAAAATAATACTAATTACGATAAAAATCATGATAATTCTAATAATAATAATAATAATAATAATAATAATAATAATAATAATAATAATAATAATAATAATAATAATAATAATAAGTACACTACCTCATAGACGTAGCCCTAAAAAAATGCCCAAGTCCGGGTTTGAACCCGCGACCTCTCGCTTAACAACCACACATCCAACCACAGAACCGTACGTTCATTAATGAATTAATCCCCACATCTAACTCTTTTACTACGTTGATTCTGAAGCCCAAAGCAAAATTTATAATGTAATCAGCCCAAGAATTAAATGGATCCACAAAAATCAAGTAGCATATTTAGAACCCAATTAGTAATCTGTTAAATCGATTTTCGGTAACTGTTTTATTATTATTTTTTTTAAACTTTAAACAGACAAACACAACACTCATTATCTATCTTTGTTGTTCCAATATACCATCGTTATAATTATCATTTTCTAATCTATCATCATCATCATCCCTTTCATCATAATCACACCATCTTCTGTATATTCATCATCATCTTGCACGTAACAGATTCCTCGTCATCATCATCATCATCACCACCATTTATCATCGTCCTCATCTTTGAATTTCTATCATCAACCTCATCGTTAATCATCATCTCTCTCAGACACCATTAACGTTTATCATTATTATCAACATCGTGATCTTTCATCATCATACTCCATTATTGTTATTATTTTATGTAACTTGTCTTCTTACCTTTCAAATGAAATCGAGTTATATACCGAAACATGATCCGAAAAGTATTTGCTCCGTTTGAGTTTTATCGCCAATCTCATTTGTTTGTGGTATGTGGTTGATTCGAAATATGAATAGAAAGTAGATTAGTGACGGTAGCGGTTTAAATGGGTTGTATGTGATTGTGTTGGGGTTTGAATAAATTAGAAAACGGAAAGAAAGTAAGAAAAAAATACAGTAACATATGAGAATGGTGGTTTGGCGATGTAACAATTGATGGTTCTTGGCTTTGGTCAATAGAAAATAAGAAGCAAGGGATTGGTGAGGGTGGATGGTGGTGGACGGTTTAGTGGTAACTCACAAGTCTCATAAAGAAAACAATGGTGATGACAGGAAATGATCGATGGGTGTTTGGTTGAAGATTGAAACGTAAACAATGATGGGTTTGGGAGGTAACCGTGGTGGTGGTAGTCGATCATTCAAACACGAGCAATAATAGTATAAACACAAGTGGGTTTCACTTGTTCTTGCTTGATTTAAAAACCCAGAACATTCCCACGGTAGCGGCGAGATGATGGTCGAAGGTGGATTCGTTGGTGAGGTGATGGTAAGATGATCGATTAAAACAGAATAACAGAATAATAGCTGCAGTAGTAGTACGTTGCAGATTTAATGGCGATTCTCTTTTGAAAATGGAAAACGAGTAGCAAGGTGATGGTGGTGTTTGAGCTTGTGTTTGTTCGAATAAACAGATAAGAAGAAAAGGCTGAGCAGTCGGTATCGAGTGTAGTAGCAGTGAACCGAATAGTAGCAACAACAAGGAGTGGTTCGAATGGTGGAGGTGAGTTTTCGGTGGTTCATGGTTGTGATCTTTAAAGAAGTAATGAAATTGGTTCCATCAAGAAAGGTGATGGTTTAATGTGATGGTTTAAGGAAGATGATGATTTATGGTTGTTCTAGTACAGTAAACAAAAAGAAAGGAAATATAGTTCTTGACTCAAGTGAATCTAAATTAAGAAAAGGTGTTGGAGAGGAGATGTTTGCGAGTAGCAGGGAGGAAAGAAAGATGTGGGTGTGGTTTATTATTTAACTCTTGTAATGCATATATATGTATATTTATATACTCCGTAAAGTTAATTATTAGAATAAGAAAAGATACAGTAAACCTTACCTTTATTCAATTTCAATCAATCATGAATAGAGTAGCAGACATCTCCTTTTGAATTATATGCCGACAGTTTTCGCGGGCTGTGTATCGTGTACTATTTGAAATCAGTGGCGGATAAAAGTTCACAGAATAAACCCAAATTTTTAAATTAACTATATTTATTTATTTTGGTCATTATGGTATAAAATTCGATCATTAATTTATTAAACAAAAATTACAATAATTATTCACTCCCAATCCCAATTAAAATATAAAAAGTTTTAAAATTCAACAAATAGTTTCTAAATACATTTTTAATAAGCCTAAAATTTATATAACTCATTTTCAAATTACCGTTTATTTTAAAATCACATAAGTTCGTTTTATCTTGTTTACTATCAATTGAAAGACAAATCAGTGCTACTATCGTTTACTAAATAACTTCGAAATCAGATATATATATTCATTGTACTTTATTTATATATCTAGATACATTATAAGTTATAATTAATATCATATATTACATTATTTAACATAATTAATTCTAATAACTAAATAATATAATATTTCAAATTATATTTTGAATTAATATATATATATTTATATTTTTAAATATATATGTATCTATTTACAAATAGTGGTTCATGAATCTTCGAGAGCAGTCGAAGGGTAATTGAATATTTGAAACAGTTTCAAAATTTTTGAGACTCAATATTACAGACTTTGCTTATCGTGTCGATTTCATATAAAGATTAAGTTTAAATTTGGTCAGAAATTTTCGGGTCGTCACAGTACCTACTCGTTAAAGAAATTTCGTCTCGAAATTTGATTGGGATGGTCATGTCTGACAATAAGTATGTTTTTATGACGCCTACGAGCTGAAAATTAGGGTTTTATCATCATTTAGTAATATAGACAAAACAATTTGATTTTGTGAAGAGTACGAGTGAAGCTATCATAAAAGAGTGAAATGAGTAAATGTAGATTCGTCATATCTTTTGACGTAGATAGTATTGATTTCCAGAGTTCAAGGGATTTGGAGAAAATCTTCTTAATAAGATTTGGTTCTTCGGTAATTAAGGAAATTAGGATCCGCTTTTAAATGCGATCATCTGTTTTGATTGATCTGTCGAATATTTTACTATAAATTCATCTCTCCCGTTCCATTATTTTCACAATTCCTCTACTTCCTTCTATTTTAAAGCTTCATGCTTCTGTTTTCTTCCCGACTTTAAGTAAACCGATCAAGACGTCTCGGTTTTGTAGGTATAAAGTTCGGATGAATCATGATTAAGATTTTAAGCAGAAATGAAAGGTAATAGCACGATTGGATTTGTAGATTATCAGAAATCACGGAAGATAGAACTATCAAGAATATATTTTCTTGATATGTTCAGAGGTTAAGTAGAATGAAAGAGTTATGTAACATGGCACATGATGAGGATATGATCTGTGAATAATCATATTCCATTAGAAACTCAGCATGACTTACTGTAATATAATCACGTTGATCAAGTATCATTATATTATACTAACTCATGCTTCAGTTCCCAACACTACTTCAATAACATTCATATTTTAAATTCGAATCTTTCAGAATTTAGAAACTAAACTAGTTTCCTTTCTGGTGTAACATTGATATCGCGAAGAGATAAATAATTTCAGATAAGAATAGTTATGAAAATATCTTCAGAAATATCGAGGATATTTATAATGAAAGATACGATGATATCTTAGAATTTCTAATATCGAAGGATGATGAAGAAGATTTGTCCGTAAAGGTTTAGAGTCAGGAGCAAGGTATTCGTTAATGACTTCAGCAGATACTGAATCATTTAGATTCTTTGAAGGCAGGTTTAGTCTTTGTGATTTGTCCATAGCCTCCTTCATGGTTTGCTCAATTCATTTTTTTCAGTATCAAAACTTTTGAACTTTTTAAGTATGTCGCTCTTTATTATCAAACTTTTGACTGTTTAAACAGTCTTCAGTTTTCGCTGCTTCATCAGCTTTTTTAGAACTCAAAGGTCTGATTCGTAAGCTAGAGTGCTTTTCGGGAATTCAGAGATTCCGAATTGAAATTCATCAGTCCAGAAGATATACGTTATATATAGATATATAACTGTTGACGTAGGAACACTGCGAAATTTGAGAATTAATGATTAATGCTTCTCGGTATTTGGTATGGCAACTATTGTTACAAGATGTCGATGATTACATGATGGGGTTGCAATAAATAAGTATAGCAATTTTTCGGAGAGATTTAAGCCAAGGAGCAACGAGGTTGCTGGTACATCTGTTGGTAATATTGCAGAATGTAAAAGGTTTCCTGGTAACAATAACAATGGCAACGTATATATCAAAGTTATAATAAGGTTGATTCGAACGAAAAGTCGAAGTTGATTTGATTTGATTTGATGGAGCTGTGACAAAATGGGTTAATTTGGAAAAGAAATGCAATGTTATTTTCGGTAATAACAATGTCAAGGGAGCTAGTACAGATACGTGTTAAACGTTTACTCAAGTTCCGAGTGTTTTCAGGTGCATGCATCAATCTTTTCTTCCGTAGATGAAGTGCAGTTGGTTCATCCTCTTGATTGAGGTGTTTTCAAGAATCATGAAAGGTTTGAACGCAGATTGTAATCGTCAAGATACAAATGAGGTTTAGGATGAAATCAAGTGGTAAACTTGAAGAATTGTTTAGTTTCATATGTTATAATCAATATTTTAATTCATTTTAATTGTCCAATGTTATTAGTCCACAGTTAGTAGTTCAATAATTCATATATAGTTTAATATATAATATTCGATTTAATTAATACGTATCGTGACCCATTGTATACATGTCTCAGACTCGATCACAACTCAAAGTATATATATTATTATAGAATCAACCTCAACCCTGTATAGCTAACTCGATCATTACCGCATATAGAGTGTCTATGGTTATTCCAAATAATATATATAGATGCGTCGATATGATATGTCCAAACATTGTATACGTGTCCCGATATTTAAAGTGCGTAAAATAAATAACAGAAATTAAATGACGATAAATAAAATTGCGAGAATTAAAATTGCGATAAAATAAATTGCGATAATTAAAATATAATAAGGAATTAACAGTTAGCTAGGAACAGTTAGCTAGAATTTTGTTAGCGTGGATTCTTAACAAAATTACTCATAGTTAATTTGTTTGTTTCTAACAAATTTTATTTTGTCAAATGTTTTCTTCATTATGCCACTTGTTGGATTCTGGTAAGTCAAAATCCAAATATGAAATTGAATGAAAATGGTTATTTTGTGGTGAACGGATTCGTATATCTTGTGGATGTAAGTAGGATAGTAATTGACTGTTGAATCAGATTCGAAGAATGTACAGTGTAACTTATTAATGTAAAATCTAAATATTCCTCGGGTATTACCTACTCGTTAAAATATTTTCACCATTAACAGTTTGTACGATAGAATTTTTAATTACGATCTTTATGAAAATACACTTACATATATATTTTCTTCAGATGTAATCATGGATTTAATGAGTTAATATAATATTAATCTCATTTGATTTTTCGTTAGAACTAGAATACATAATTTCTAAAACATTAGAGATTACATAATTGCCATGAAGAACGAAGATAATTGATGTAGAACGATACGTAGAACGATGATTATACTCGAGGTACAGAATGAGATGTTGAGGCATGGATTGTTGATGGTACTGATGTTGCTGGTGCTGTTGCTGAAGCTGGTATGTTTTGCACCATATGTTCCAAGGCTACAACTCGGACGCGAAGCTCGTTGACTTATTACTCCGGGATGATTGTTGGTAGAAACGAGCGAATGAATAAGGTTTAAAATTAGAGTTGTGATATAGTCGTGGCGAGATACTCTGGAATGAGAGAGAAAATGGTATTTCGAACAGGTTCGCCGGTAAGTGCTTCGGGTTTTCCGTCAAGAGGTGAATTCGGTTGGTGGAAAGGATCGCCTTCTTCTCATCTCCATTGATTAAGTCGACTACGAACCCATCAGATGAATTGGGGATGGCTGCTTTGGTTGATTCATTATGGTGACGCTGCTTTCAGAGCTCGAGTGAAACTCCATATCGGAATCCGAGGGACTTGAACTAGTGGCGATTTCCATTTCGTACGATGGAATAAAGGATTTTTCGATATGAAATGATTTTCGGCTATCCAAGATGATATTCTAATTACAAAGAATATTTATATAGAACAAAAGATTTCGTAGATTACGGAGGAATTTACGGAATATACTAGGCAAAGTTTACAGTAACAGATACACTAAGATATGAATTAGCAGATACGCTAAGATATGAATTTTGTCTATACACTATTCATGCAGTCAATGCAGTAAGACGTGTCTAGACCATGAATGATAAGCAAGTGATTCCCTAAGGATGGTAAGCAGGTAATTTTCGACACGAAATGATAAGCAGAACTTTTGACATGCAGACACTGTCGAAGTCCAGACTCACTAATGCATCTTAACAACTACCAGTTATACACACTAATGCAAGATCTGGTTCGCTAAGACCACCGCTCTGATACCACCTGTAGTGACCCTTCCTAATCCATCTGGACGAATACATTACATTTGGTTACATCGCGAGGTACTTGACCTCTATATGATACATTTTACAAACATTGCATTCGTTTTTAAAAGACAAACTTTCATTTCATCGAAAGTTGACGGCGTGCATAACATTTCATAATATATCCAACTATAATTGACTTAATAATAATCTTGATGAACTCAACGACTCGAATGCAACGTCTTTTGAAATATGCCATGAATGACTTCAAGTAATATCTTTAAAATGAGCGAATGCACAGCAAAAGATTTCTTTCATACCTGAGAATAAACATGCTTTAAAGTGTCAACCAAAAGGTTGGTGAGTTCATAGGTTTATCATAAGCAATAAAATTCATCATTTTGATAGACCACAATATTTAAATACAGTACACCTATCTCGTGTACGAAACCATTTTTCATAATGCTTAGCAGAGTAGGTTCGTATCCTTTTCTCCCCCGTAGGTTGCCTCACGATTTTTAAATAACCGTACACATATCTCGTGTACAAAATATCATACACATAACCTGTGTATAAAATCATTCTCTCGATACATAACCTTCACTTTACTTTCATTTCTTGGCTTGGTAACCGAGCTTAACATAAAATACTCATCAATAATATCCCCAAAACAGAACATCTCGTCTGTATAATATATAAACCTCGAAGTACTAAACATCACGCCCACTAGCTCTTCTGTCTAGTGAAAATTCTAGGTGGGCGTGTTAAACCCGGTAGCTACCTTTAGCATTCGCGTGAATTAGGGCCATACCTGTTTCTAATTCTCAGGTTACCAAGCAATAATAATCAGGAGAAAAATATTCACATCAATTGGAGGCAATTATCATGTCCACATAATTTAATAATAATCAACAGAACTTCTGTCTGCATAATAATTCATTCGAAGAATGTTTTGCTTGTGTCTATCTCGTCAAACATTTATAAAAGCATTTCATGTATTTACAGTTCAAAAATATATTTCAAAAGCATTTAATAAAGCAGTTGTAAAAACAGCGCATGTATTCTCAGTTCCAAAAATGTAAAGAGTAAAAGGGAATCAAATGAACTCACGATACGATATTTTGTAGTAAAAATATGCATACGACGAACAATGCAGGGTTGGCCTCGGATTCACGAACCTATATTAGTTATA
Source organism: Rutidosis leptorrhynchoides (assembly GCF_046630445.1). Lineage (NCBI taxonomy): Eukaryota > Viridiplantae > Streptophyta > Magnoliopsida > Asterales > Asteraceae > Rutidosis > Rutidosis leptorrhynchoides. Next base: position 125,452,405 of record NC_092338.1, on the reverse strand, counting down.
TATATTAAAACATATAATTAACATGTAATAATAATCAAACCAGTTTATATATATTATTTATTTAATTTAGTAATATATTTGTTATTTTATAGATTATATATATATATATATATATATATATATATATATATATATATATATATATATATATATATATATATATATATATATATATATATATATATATATATATATATATATATATATATATTTATTTATTTATTTTGTATATTAATATTTATACATATAGTTATATAGTTATTTTATTACATATATACATATATATAGATAGCATTATTTTGTAAATCAATAATTTGTTATATAAAAATAATACTAATTACGATAAAAATCATGATAATTCTAATAATAATAATAATAATAATAATAATAATAATAATAATAATAATAATAATAATAATAATAATAAGTAAACTACCTCATAGACGTAGCCCTAAAAAAATGCCCAAGTCCGGGTTTGAACCCGCGACCTCTCGCTTTACAACCACACATCCAACCACAGAACCATACGTTCATTAATGAATTAATCCCCACGTCTAACTCTTTTACTACGTTGATTCTGAAGCCCAAAGCAAAATTTATAATGTAATCGGCCCAAGAATTAAATGGATCCACAAAAATCAAGTAGCATATTTAGAACCCAATTAGTAATCTGTTAAATCGATTTTTGGTAACTGTTTTATTATTTTTTTTAAACTTTAAACAGACAAACACAGCACTCATTATCTATCTTTGTTGTTCCAATATACCATCGTTATAATTATCATTTTCTAATCCATCATCATCATCCCTTTCATCATAATCACACCATCTTCTATATATTCATCATCATCTTGCACGTAATAGACTCCTCATCATTGAAATGTCCCGTTCATATTGATTATAAACGTTCCATATTAATTGATTTCGTCGCGACGTTTTGACCTCTATATGAAATGTTTTTTAAAGACTGTATTTATTTTTAAAACAACCATAACCTTTATTTTATCGATAAAGGTTTAAAAAGCATTACTTAGATTATCAAATAATGATAATCTAAAATATACCGTTTACACATGACCATTACATAATGGTTTACAATAAAAATATATTACATCAAAATAAGTTTCTTGAATGCAGTTTTTACACAATATCATACAAGCATAGACTCCAAATCTTGTCCTTATTTTAGTATGCAACAGCGAAAGCTCTTAATAATCACATGAGAATAAACATGCTTAAAACGTCAACAAAAATGTTGGTGAGTTATAGGTTTAACCTATATATTATCAAATCATAATAATAGACCACAAGATTTCATTTCTCCATAAATATACATCTCATATCAGGCATTTCGCAAACTGCATAGAGATAAAAATCATTCATATGTTGAACATCTGGTAACCGACGTTTACTTAATGCATAGAATATCCCCAAAATAGAACCTCTCGTTTGTATAATAATCTCGAAGTACTAAACCATCCATAACCTGAATGGGGGTTGTTAAGCCCAATAGATCTATCTTTAGGATTCGCGTCAATTAGGGGCCATTTCCATAATTCTTAGGCTACCAGACTTGAAGGGCGATATTCAGTTTAATAATCCAACCATAGAATGTAGTTTCGCATACTTGTGTCTATTTTGTAAAACATTTATAAAACTGCATGTATTCTCATCCCAAAAATATTAGATTTTAAAAAAATGAGACTATAACTCACTTTCACAGATTTTTACTTCGTCGGGAAGTAAGACTTGGCCACTGGTCGATTCACGAACCTATAACAAATATGTACATATATATCAAAGTATGTTCAAAATATATTTACAACACTTTTTATTACGTTTTAATGATTTAAGTGTATTAAGTCAGCTGTCCTCGTTAGTAACCTACAACTAGTTGTCCATAGTTTGATGTACAGAAATAAATCGATATATATTATCTTGAATCAATCCACGACCCAGTGTATACACGTCTCAGGCTAGATCACAACTCAAAGTATATATATATATATTTGGAATCAACCTCAACCCTGTATAGCTAATTCCAACATTACTGCATATAGAGTGTCTATGGTTGTTCCAAATAATATATATACATGGTTCGATATGATATGTCAAAACATTTGCATACGTGTCTATGGTATCCCAAGATTACATAATATATTAGAATACATGTATAAGACAATATAAGTTAGCTAGGATAAGATTAATATAGATTTGTTACCAATTTTCACGTAGCTACAACAAGAAAAATTATCCAATCTTGTTTTACCCATAACTTCTTCGTTTTAAATCCGTTTTGAGTGAATCAAGTTGCTATGGTTTCATATTGAACTTAAGTTTATGAATCTGAACAGAAAAAGTATAAGTTTATAATCAGAAATATAGGTTACAAGTCATTTTTGTAAAGGTAGTCATTTCAGTCGAAAGAACGACGTCTAGATGACCATTTTGGAAAACATACTTCCACTTTGAGTTTAACAATGATTTTTGGATATAGTTTAATGTTCATAAGAAAAATCATTTTCCCAGAAGAACAACTTTTAAATCAAAGTTTATCATAGTTTTTAATTAACTAACCCAAAACAGCCCGCGGTGTTACTACGACGGCGCATGTCTGGTTTTACGGTGTTTTTCGTGTTTTCAGGTTTTAAATCATTAAGTTAGCATATCATATAGATATAGAACATGTGTTTAGTTGATTTTAAAAGTCAAGTTAGAAGGATTAACTTTTGTTTGCGAACAAGTTTAGAATTAACTAAACTATGTTCTAGTGATTACAAGTTTAAACCTTTGAATAAGGTAGTTATATATATTTGAATCGAATGATGTTATGAACATCATTACTACCTCAGGTTTTGTGGATAAACCTACTGGAAATGAGAAAAATAGATCTAGCTTCAAAGGATCCTTGGATGGCTTGAAAGTTCTTGAAGCAAAATCATGACACGAAAACAAGTTCAAGTAAGATTATCACTCGAATTAAGATAGTTATAGTTATAGGAATTGAATCAAAGTTTGTATATGAGTATTACCTTGATTTAGAATGATATCTTACTGTAAACAACAAGGATTTCTTGAGATTGGATGATCACTTGAAATGGATTTGCAAGATTGGAAGTAAGCTAGCAAGATTTCTTGAAGTGTTCTTGAATGGTTGTTTTTATGATGATTAAAGCTTGTAATTGAAGCTAAAAGATGGTGAAAATGCTTGGAGATGATCAAGTATGATGTTAGGAGTATTTTGAGAGAGAATTTGGAGTGTAAATATGAGAAAATGGAATGGAAAAATGTGGTGAAATCATAAAAACTAAATTACTTGTTATAAAGAAAAAAAAAGATCCTTAAGTTTGTTTTTATCTCATTATTCATACAAGTTGTTAAATAATGGTTCCAAATGTTTTTGACTCTAAGATAGCTGCTAAGAATGAATGAATAAAGGTGTATATACTAATAGTAAATACATCTAGAAGCTGTGTATTGTACCAGTACAAATACGGGTGTACACGAGTAGAATTGTTAATGGAAACGAATGAGAATGTAATTTTGAGCATTTTTGCTAAGTAGAAATACTTTGATATATGTCTTGAAGTCTTTTAAAAGTGTATTAATACATCTTAATACACTACATTTATATACATTTTAACTGAGTCGTTAAGTCATCGTTAGTCGTTACATGTAAGTGTTGTTTTGAAACCTTTAAGTTAACGATCTTGTTAAATGTAATTAATTCATTATTATTATACTTAAATGAGATGTTAAATTGTTATGTTAACATGATAACATGGTGTATGAATATATCTTAACATCATATATATATGTTAAAATATTATTACAACGATAATCGTTACATATATGACTCGTTTCAAAATTCTTAAGTTAGTAGTCTTGTTTTTACATATGTAGTTCATTGTTAATACACTTAATGATATGTTTACTTATCATTTATCATGTTTATCATAGTATAACAATATATTAATATGATTCATAGGTAATTAGTAAGACGTTGTTAAAACGATAATTGTTATATATATCGTTTCGAGCTTCATAATTCAATATTCTCATTTTTTATGTATATCACATATTGTTAATATACTTAGTGAGATACTTACCTATCATAATCTCACGTTAACCATATATATGTCCATATATATATCATCATGTCATTTTTACAGGTTTTAACGCTCGTGAATCGCCGGTCAACTTGGGTGGTCAATTGTCTACATGAAACTCATTTCAAATAATCAAGTCTTAACAAGTTTGATTACTTAACATGTTGGAAACATTTAATCATGCAAATATAGTTTTCATTTAATATATAACATGGAAAAGTTTGGGTCACTACAGTACCTACCCGTTAAATAAATTTCGTCCCGAAATTTTAAGCAGTTGGAGGTGTTGACGCATCTTCTGGAAATAGGTGCGGGTATTTCTTCTTCATCTGATCTTCATGCTCCCAGGTAAACTCTGGTCCTCTATGGGCATTCCATCGAATCTTAACAATTGGTATCTTGTTTTGCTTAAGTCTTATAACCTCACGATCCATTATTTCGACGGGTTCTTCAATAAATTGAAGTTTTTCGTTGATTTAGATTTCGTCTAACGGAATAGTGAGATCTTCTTTAGCAAAACACTTCTTCAGATTCGAGACATGAAAAGTGTTATGTACATCCGCAAGTTGTTGAGGTAACTCCAGTTGGTAAGCTACTGGTCCGACACGATCTATAATCTTGAATGGTCCAATGTACCTTGGATTTAGTTTCCCCCGTTTACCAAATCGAACAACGCCTTTCCAAGGTGAAACCTTAAGCATGACCATCTCTCCAATCTCAAATTCTATATCTTTTCTTTTACTGTCCGCATAGCTCTTTTGTCGACTCTGTGCGGTTTTCAATCGTTGTTGAATTTGGATGATTTTCTCGGTAGTTTCTTGTATTATCTCCGGACCCGTAATCTGTCTATCCCCCACTTCACTCCAACAAATTGGATACCTGCACTTTCTACCATAAAGTGCCTCAAATGGCGCCATCTCAATACTTGAATGATAACTGTTGTTGTAGGAAAATTCTGCTAACGACAGGCGTCGATCCCAACTATTTCTGAAATCGATAACACATGCTCGTAGCATGTCTTCAAGGGTCTGTATTGTCCTTTCACTCTGCCCATCAGTTTGTGGATGATAAGCAGTACTCATGTCTAGACGAGTCCCCAATGCTTGTTGCAGTGTCTGCCAAAACCTTGAAACAAATCTGCCATCCCTATCAGAGATTATAGAGACTGGTATTCCATGTCTGGAGACAACTTCCTTCAAGTATAGACGTGCTAACTTCTCCATTTTGTCATCTTCTCTCATTGGCAGGAAGTGTGCTGACTTGGTGAGACGATCGACTATTACCCAAATAGTATCATAACCACTTGCAGTCCTTGGCAATTTAGTAATGAAATTCATGGTAATGTTTTCCCATTTCCATTCTAGGATTTCAGGTTATTGGAGTAGACCTGATGGTTTCTGATGTTCAGTTTTGACCTTTGAACACGTCAAACATTCTCCTACATATTTAGCAATATCGGCTTTCATATCCGGCCACCAAAAGTGCTTCTTGAGATCTTTGTACATTTTTCCTGCTCCAGGATGTATTGAGTATCTGGTTTTATGTGCTTCCTTAAGTATCATTTCTCTCACATCTCCAAACTTTGGTACCCAAATTCTATCATCCCTATATCGGGTTCCGTCTTCCCGAATTTAAGATGTTTCTCCGATCCTTTGGGTATCTCATTCTTCAACTTTCCTTCTTTTACAACCCCCTGTTGCGCCTCCTTTATTTGAGTAGTAAGGTTAGTACGAATAATTATGTTCATAGCTTTTACCCGTATAGGTTCTCTGTCCTTTCTACTCAAAGCATCGGCTACCACATTCTCCTTCCCCGGGTGGTAACGAATCTCAAAGTCGTAGTCATTTAACAATTCAATCCACCTACGCTGCCTCATGTTTAGTTGTTTCTGATCAAATATATGTTGGAGACTTTTGTGGTCGGTATATATAATACTTTTGACCCCATATAAGTAATGCCTCCAAGTCTTTAATGCAAAAACAACAACGCCCAATTCTAAATCGTGAGTCGTATAATTTTGCTCGTGAATCTTAAATTGTCTAGACGCATAAGCAATTACCTTCATTCATTGCATTAATACACAACCGAGGCCTTGCTTTGAGGCATCACAATATATCACAAAATCATCATTCCCTTCAGGCAATGACAATATAGGTACCGTAGTTAACTTTTTCTTCAACAATTGAAACGCTTTTTCTTGTTCATCCTTCCATTCAAATTTCTTCCCTTTATGCGTTAATGCAGTCAAGGGTTTTGCTATTTTGGAAAAATCTTGGATGAATCTTCTGTAGTAACCAGCCAATCCTAAAAATTGACGTATATGCTTCGGAGTTTTTAGGGTTTCCCAGTTTACAACGGTTTCAATCTTTGCCGGATCAACCTGAATACCTTCTTTGCTCACAACATGTCCGAGGAATTGAACTTCTTTTAACCAAAATGCACACTTTGAAAACTTAGCATACAGTTTTTCTTTCCTCAACAATTCCAGTACTTTCCTCAAATGTTCTTCATGCTCTTGATCATTCTTTGAGTAAATAAATATGTCATCGATGAAGACAATGACAAACTTGTCGAGATATGGTCCACACACTCTATTCATGAGGTCCATGAACACAGCTGGTGCGTTAATCAAACTAAACGGCATAACCATAAACTCGTAATGATCGTATTGTGTCCTGAAAGCAGTCTTCGGAATATCATCCTCCTTTACCCGCATTTGATGATATCCGGAACGTAAATCGATCTTCAAATAAACCAACAAACCTTGTAGTTGATCAAATAAGTCGTCGATTCTCGGTAGTGGGTAACGGTTCTTGATGGTAAGTTTGTTCAACTCTCGGTAGTCGATACACAACCTGAATGTACCATCCTTCTTTTTGACAAACAAAACAGGAGCTCCCCATGGTGATGTACTTGGTCGTATGAAACCACGCTCTAGAAGTTCTTGTAATTGGCTTTAAAGTTCCTTCATTTCACTGGGTGCGAGTCTGTATGGAGTACAAGCTATTGGTTCAGCTCCCGGTACAAGATCTATTTGAAATTCAACGGATCGGTGTGGAGGTAATCCCGGTAATTCTTTCGGAAATAAATCAGGAAATTATTTTGCGACGGGAACATCATTGATGCTCTTTTCTTCAGTTTGTACTTTCTCGACGTGTGCTAGAACAGCATAGCAACCCTTTCTTATTAGCTTTTGCGCCTTCAAATTACTAATAAGATTTAGCTTTGCATTGCTCTTTTCTCCGTACACCATTAAGGGTTTTCCTTCATCTCGTATAATGCGAATTACATTTTTGTAACATACGATCTCTGTTTTCACCTCTTTCAACCAGTCCATGCCGATTATCACATCAAAACTCCCTAACTCTACTGGTATCAAATCAATCTTAAACGTTTCACTACCCAGTTTAATTTCTCGATTCCGACATATATTATCTGCTGCAATTAATTTACCGTTTGCTAATTCTAGTATAAACTTATTATCCAAAGGCATCAATGGACAACTTAATTTAGCACAGAAATCCTTAATCATATAGCTTCTATCCTCACCCGAATCAAATAAAACATAAGCAGATGTATTGTCAATAAGAAACGTACCCGTAACAAGCTCCGGGTCTTCCTGCGCTTCAACCGCATTAATGTTGAAGACTCTTCCTCAGCCTTGCCCATTATTATCACCCTGATTTGGACACATATTTTTGTAATGGTCCTTCTTCCAGCATCCAAAACAGGTAATGTCGGCATAACTTGTTCCGACATTATTTGTTCCCTTAGCCATTGATCCGTATATTTCGCACTTTGTCGTACCATGGCCCTTTCTATTACACTTAGTACACACTGCTGTACAGAGCCCAGTTGGATGGTATCCTTCACATCTCTGGCAGAATTTCTGCCTCTTGTTGTTTTTGTTGGGATTCTTGTTGTTGCGGTTGTTATTGTTGTTGAAACGATTGTTGTAGTTGTTGCTGGGGTGGTTGTTGTTGCAAAAATTGGTGTGATTGTAGTTGTGATTGTTGGGTTGATTATTGAAATTGTGACCCTTGTCACTGGTTTCTTCCCATTTCCTCTTGACTTGTTTCGTATTGGCTTCTTCGGCCGCCTGTTCTTTAATCCTTTCCTCAATTTGATTTATAAGTTTATGAGCCATTCGACTTGCCTTTTGTATGGAGGCGGGCTCGTGTTAACTTATATCCTCTTGGATCCTTTCCGGTAACCCTTTTATAAATGCGTCGATTTTCTCTTCTTCATCTTCGAACGCTCCCGGACACAATAGGCACAACTCTGTGAATCGTCGTTCGTACATGGTAATATCAAACCCTTGTGTTCGTAACCCTCTAAGATCTACCTTGAGCTTATTGACCTCATTTCTGGGACGGTACTGCTCGTTCATTAAGTGTTTGAATGCTGACCACGGTAGTGCGTAAGCAGCATCTTGTCCCAACTGTTCTAGATAAGTGTTCCACCATGTTAACGCAGTACCCGTGAAGGTATGCGTAGCATACTTTACTTTGTCTTCTTTAGTGCACTTACTTATGGCAAACACCGATTCAACCTTCTCAGTCCACCGTTTTAATCGGAATTGGACCCTCGGTTCCATCAAATTCCAACGGTTTACAGGCAGTGAATTCTTTGTAGGAGCATCCTACACGAGTTCTCGTGGCGTTAGCTCCATTGCTGGATTCAGAGTTATTGTTATTTTGCATCGCAGCCTGTACTGTGGCTATGTTTGCTGCAAGGAAAGCACGGAATTCTTCCTCGCTCATATTCAGGGTTTGTCGAGTAGTTGGTGCCATTTCCTTCAAAAATAGCCAAAAGAATTTAGTTAATCATATAGAATATCAAGAGTAGTCAATAGTATTTCGTAGCATAATATGAACTTATTTATAAAAGCTTTTTCTTCATATTAGCATTTTATAGTTTTAATTCGGGCAATACCTACCCGTTAAGTTCATACTTAGTAGCTAACATACAATTCAACTACTACAATTCTATATGAAAAAACTGATTATAATAATATTTCACATTCAAAATTTTATACAATATTTTGCAAACTTACAATACCGCTATTTTACATATAGCATGAAATATAGCACATAAAAACTCTGATGCAAATAGTTTCGAAGACAATTCTAGTTAATACGCAAGTCGTTCAACAAAGGCAATAAAGACACGTAGTTCATAAGTCCAAAAACAAATCATGCATTCTGGTTTTACTAAGACTACTTCCCATCCTTGGTTTTGTAGAACATAACCGTTGTGGCCGTTGATAAGACAGCATGTTGTAACATCGTCAAAGGGACGAGGGTTTCGTAATGCCCAACAGCCCCGTAACAATCTAAAAACCTTGTTTCTCACCCCAACTACTGAGTCCGTTACTTGTGGGAAAGTTTTATTTAAAAGATGTAATCCGACGTTCTTTTTCTCACTTTGGTAAGAAGCGAACATCACTAACCCGTAAGTATAACATGCTTCTTTATGTTACATGTTAGAAGCTCTTTCTAACTCACGAAATCCTATGTTGGGATATGTTGAGTCAAAATAGGTTCTTAACCCGTATCGTAAAATTGCATTTAGGTTCCCCGCATTTAACGCTTTAAAGAAAACACGACGTAGCTTACGGTCTCCCCAATGTTATATACCCCAACTTTTAAAGAAAAGCCTTTTATAGACTAAGGCATTCTTGAAACTTTCATCAAATGTTCTACAAACTAATTTTTCCGTAAATAATTGTGCCGACGAATTCTGACCAACTTTAGACAAGATTTCATCAATCATGTCCCCGGGTAGGTCTTCTAAAATTTTTGGTTGTCTATCTTTAACGTCCATTGTGTTTTTATACTGTAAAACAGACGAGGATTAGATTTGTAAAAGATAATTATCAAATAATACAAGCAATTTTTTTTTTTTTTTACATACAACATAAAAGTACAAGCACACTTATATTACATATATTACACCGCATGATTACAACCCTTTATTCCGACTCGCTTGTTTCTTCTTCTTTGGACTTAGTTCGTTTCGCTAATTTTCTAGGGATATATGGTGCTCCCCTAATACGAGCTGTCGTTTTCCACAATGGTTTAGAAAAACCTGGTGGTTTAGAGGTTCCCGGGTTATTGTTACAATTTAGGAAATACGGATGTTGCCGATACATATAAAGTTCATCGGGGTTGGAATCAGGTTTCTCCATTTTTATACCTTTTCCCTTATTATTTTCTTTTTCTTTATTAAATTGGGTCGAGGTAATTTCTATAACATCATCGGAATCCTCATCAGGATCCCATTCATCGGAGAATTGGTAATCTTTCCAATATTTTGCTTCCTTAGCGGAAACACTATTGACCATTATTAACTTTGGTCCGTTGGTTGAGGATTTTCTTTTATTTAATCGATTTACTGTAGGTATCAATATTTCTTCCTCTGGAACCTCTTCTTCTTCCGAATCCTCTTCTTCTGGTTCCTCCTCTTCCGGTTCCTCCTCTTCTGGTTCCTCTTCGGGAATTTGTGAATCTTCCCAAAATATATTCTACTCTTCATTATTATTAGGTGAGTCGATGGGATTTGTACTAGAGGTAGACATCTATCACACAATATCAAACACGTTAAGAGATTAATATATCACATAATATTTACATGTTAATAATATATAGTTTCCAATAAAAATGTTAAGCAATCATTTTTAAAGAAAACACGATCGAAGTCCAGACTCATTAATGCATCCTAACAAACTCGATAAGACACATTAATGCAAATTTTCTGGTTCTCTATGACCAACGCTCGGATACCAACTGAAATGTCCCGTTCATATTGATTATAAACGTTCCACATTAATTGATTTTGTCGCGAGGTTTTGACCTCTATATGAGACGTTTTTCAAAGACTGCATTCATTTTTAAAACAACCATAACCTTTATTTTATCGATAAAGGTTTAAAAAGAATTACGTAGATTATCAAATAATGATAATCTAAAATATACCGTTTACACACGACCATTACATAATGGTTTACAATAAAAATATATTACATCAAAATAAGTTTCTTGAATGCAGTTTTTACACAATATCATACAAGCATGGACTCCAAATCTTGTCCTTATTTTAATATGCAACAGCGGAAGCTGTTAATAATCACCTGAGAATAAACATGCTTAAAAAGTCAACATAAATGTTGGTGAGTTATAGGTTTAACCTATATATTATCAAATCATAATAATAGACCACAAGATTTCATTTTTCCATAAATATACATCTCATATCAGGCATTTCGCAAACTGCATAGAGATAAAAATCATTCATATGTTGAACAACTGGTAACCGACGTTAACTTAATGCATAGAATATCCCCAAAACAGAACCTCTCGTCTGTATAATAATCTCGAAGTACTAAACCATCCATAACCTGAATGGGGGTTGTTAAGCCCAATAGATCTATCTTTAGGATTCGCGTCAATTAGGGGCCATTTTCATAATTCTTAGGCTACCAGACTTGAAGGGCGATATTCGGTTTAATAATCTAACCATAGAATGTAGTTTCGCATACTTGTGTCTATTTTGTAAAACATTTATAAAACTGCATGTATTCTCATCCCAAAAATATTAGATTTTTAAAAAAATGGGACTATAACTCACTTTCACAGATTTTTACTTCGTCGGGAAGTAAGACTTGGCCACTGGTCGATTCACGAACCTATAACAAATATGTACATATATATCAAAGTATGTTCAAAATATATTTACAACGCTTTTTATTACGTTTTAATGATTTAAGTGTATTAAGTCAGCTGTCCTCGTTAGTAACCTACAACTAGTTGTCCATAGTTTGATGTACAGAAATAAATCGATATATATATTATCTTGAATCAATCCACGACCCAGTGTATACACGTCTTAGGCTAGATCACAACTCAAAGTATATATATTTTTGGAATCAACCTCAACCCTGTATAGCTAACTCCAACATTACTGCATATAGAGTGTCTATGGTAGTTCCAAATAATATATATACATGGGTCGATATGATATGTCAAAACATTTGCATACGTGTCTATGGTATCCCAAGATTACATAATATATTAGAATACATGTATAATACAATATAAGTTAGCTAGGATAAGATTAATATAGATTTGTTACCAATTTTCACGTAGCTACAACAAGAAAAATTATCCAATCTTTTTTTACCCATAACTTCTTCGTTTTAAATCCGTTTTGAGTGAATCAAGTTGTTATGGTTTCATATTGAACTTAAGTTTATGAATCTGAACAGAAAAAGTATAAGTTTATAGTTAGAAATATAGGTTACAAGTCGTTTTTGTAAAGGTAGTCATTTCAGTCGAAAGAACGACGTCTAGATGACCATTTTGGAAAACATACTTCCACTTAGAGTTTAACAATGATTTTTGGATATAGTTTCATGTTCATAAGAAAAATCATTTTCCTAGAAGAACAACTTTTAAATCAAAGTTTATCATAGTTTTTAATTAACTAACCCAAAACAGCCCGCGGTGTTACTACGACGGCGTATGTCCGGTTTTACGGTGTTTTTTGTGTTTTCAGGTTTTAAATCATTAAGTTAGCATATCATATAGATATAGAACATGTGTTTAGTTGATTTTAAAAGTCAAGTTAGAAGGATTAACTTTTGTTTGCGAACAAGTTTAGAATTAACTAAACTATGTTCTAGTGATTACAAGTTTAAACCTTCGAATAAGGTAGTTATATATATGAATCGAATGATGTTATGAATATCATTACTACCTCAGGTTTTTTGGATAAACCTACTGGAAATGAGAAAAATAGATCTAGCTTCAAAGGATCCTTGGATGGCTTGAAAGTTCTTGAAGCAAAATATGACACGAAAACAAGTTCAAGTAAGATTATCACTCGAATTAAGATAGTTATAGTTATAGGAATTGAATCAAAGTTTGTATATGAGTATTACCTTGATTTAGAATGATATATTACTGTAAACAACAAGGATTTCTTGAGATTGGATGATCACTTGAAATGGATTTGCAAGATTGGAAGTAAGGTAGCAAGATTTCTTGAAGTGTTCTTGAATGGTTGTTTTTATGATGATTAAAGCTTGTAATTGAAGCTAAAAGATGGTGAAAATGCTTGGAGATGATCAAGTATGATGTTAGGAATATTTTAAGAGATAATTTGGAGTGTAAGTATGAGAAAATGGAATGGAAAAATGGGGTGAAATCATAAAAATGAAATTACTTGTTATAAAGAAAAAAAAAAGATCTTTAAGTTTGTTTTTATCTCATTATTCATACAAGTTGTTAAATAATGGTTCCACATGTTTTTGACTCTAAGATAGCTGCTAAGAATGAATTATTAAAGGTGTATATACCAATAGTAAATACATCTAGAAGATGTGTATTGTACGAGTACAAATACGGGTGTACACGAGTAGAATTGTTGATGGAAACGAATGAGAATGTAATTTTGAGCATTTTTGCTAAGTAGAAATACTTTGATATATGTCTTGAAGTCTTTCAAAAGTGTATTAATACATCTTAATACACTACATGTATATACATTTTAACTGAGTCGTTAAGTCATCGTTAGTCGTTACATGTAAGTGTTGTTTTGAAACCTTTAAGTTAACGATCTTGTTTAATGTAATTAATTCATTATTATTATACTTAAATGAGATGTTAAATTGTTATGTTAACATGATAACATGGTGTATGAATATATCTTAACATCATATATATATGTTAAAATATTATTACAACGATAATCGTTACATATATGACTCGTTTCAAAATTCTTAAGTTAGTAGTCTTGTTTTTACATATGTAGTTCATTGTTAATACACTTAATGATATGTTTACTTATCATTTATCATGTTTATCATAGTATAACAATATATTAATATGATTCATAGGTAATTAGTAAGACGTTGTTATAACGATAATTGTTATATATATCGTTTCGAGCTTCATAATTCAATATTCTCATTTTTTATGTATATCACACATTGTTAATATACTTAGTGAGACTCTTACCTATCATAATCTCATGTTAACCATATATATGTCCATATATATACATATATCATCATGTCATTTTTACAGGTTTTAACGTTCGTGAATCGCCGGTCAACTTGGGTGGTCAATTGTCTACATGAAACTCATTTCAAATAATCAAGTCTTAACAAGTTTGATTACTTAACATGTTGGAAACATTTAATCATGCAAATATAGTTTTCATTTAATATATAACATGGAAAAGTTCAGGTCACTACAATCATCATCATCATCATCATCACCACCATTTATCATCGTCCTCATCTTTGAATTTCTATCATCAACCTCATCGTTAATCATCATCTCTCTCAGACACCATTAATGTTTATCATTATTATCAACATCGTGATCTTTCATCATCATACTCCATTATTGTTATTATTTTATGTAACTTGTCTTCTTACCTTTCAAATGAAATCAAGTTATACCGAAACATGATCCGAAAAGTATTTGCTCCGTTTGAGTTTTATCGCCAATCTCATTTGTTTATGGTATGTGGTTGATTCGAAATATGAATAGAAAGTAGATTAGTGACGGTAGTGGTTTAAATGGGTTGTATGTGATTGTGTTGGGGTTTGAATAAATTAGAAAACAGAAAGAAAGTAAGAAAAAAATACAGTAACATATGAGAATGGTGGTTTGGCGATGTAATAATTGATGGTTCTTGGCTTTGGTCGATAGAAAATAAGAAGCAAGGGATTGGTGAGGGTGGATGGTGGTGGACGGTTTGGTGGTGACTCACAAGTCTCATAAAGAAAACAATGATGATGACAGGAGATGATCGATGGGTGTTTGGTTGAAGATTGAAACGTAAACAATGATGGGTTTGGGAGGTAACCGTGGTGGTGGTATTCGATCATTCAAACACGAGAAATAATAGTATAAACACAAGTGGGTTTCACTTGTTCTTGCTTGATTTAAAAACCCAGAACATTCCCACGGTAGCGGCGAGATGATGGTCGAAGGTGGATTCGTTGGTGAGGTAATGGTAAGGTGATCGATTAAAACAGAATAACAGAATAATAGCTGCAGTAGTAGCACGTTGCAGATTTAATGGCGATTCTCTTTTGAAAATGGAAAACGAGTAGCAAAGGTGATGGTGGTGTTTGAGCTTGTGTTTGTTCGAATAAACAGAAAAAAAGAAAAGGCTGAGCAGTCAGTATCGAGTGTAGTAGCAGTGAGCCGAATAGTAGCAACAACAAGGAGTGGTTCGAATGGTGGAGGTGAGTTTTCGGTGGTTCATGGTTGTGATCTTTAAAGAAGTAATGAAATGGGTTCCAACAAGAAAGGTGATGGTTTAATGTGATGGTTTAAGGAAGATGATGATTTATGGTTATTCTAGTACAGTAAACAAAAAGAAAGGAAATATAGTTCTTGACTCAAGTGAATCTAAATTAAGAAAAGGTGTTGGAGAGGAGATGTTTGCGAGTAGCAGGGAGGAAAGAAAGATGTGGGTGTGGTTTATTATTTAATTCTTGTAATGCATATATATGTATATTTATATACTCCGTAAAGTTAATTATTAGAATAAGAAAAGATACAGTAAACCTCACCTTTATTCAATTTCAATCAATCATGAATAGAGTAGCAGCCATCTCCTTTTAAGTTATATGCCGACAGTTTTCGCGGACTGTGTATCGTGCACTATTTGAAATCAGTGGCGGATAAAAGTTCCCAGAATAAACCCAAATTTTTAAATTAACTATATTTATTTATTTTGGTCATTATGGTATAAAATTTGATCATTAATTTATTAAATAAAAATTACATTAATTATTCACTCCCAATCCCAAGTAAAATATAAAAAGTTTTAAAATTCAACAAATTGTTCCTAAATACATTTTTAATAAGCCTAAAATTTATATAACTCATTTTCGAATCACCGTTTATTTTAAAATCACATAAGTTCGTTTTATCTTGTTTACTATCAATTGAAAGACAAATGAGTGCTACTATCATTTACTAAATAAATTCGAAATCAAATATATATATTCAATGTACTTTATTTATATATCAAGATATATTATAAGTTATAATTAATATCATATATTACATTATTTAACATAATTAATTCTAATAACTAAATAATATAATGTTTCAAATTATATTTTGAATTAATATATATATATGTATATTTTAAAATATATATGTATCTATTTATAAATAGTGGTTTGTGAATCGTCGAGAGCAGTCGAAGGGTAATTGAATATTTGAAACAGTTTCAAAATTTTTGAGACTCAATATTACAGACTTTGCTTATCGTGTCGAATTCATATAAAGATTAAGTTTAAATTTGGTCAAAAATTTCCGGGTCGTCATAAACACGTCTTAGTTAATTTGATTTAAGTCTTAATACTTTGCTACTAGTTTACTTGTTAAGTTTAGGTTTGTTTAATTGTGCAATTTTTAGTTGTTAGTCAATATCAATCAAAACCCCCAATCAAACAACCTCTAGGACAATTGATAGTTTCAAATACTCCACTTACACCACTCTCTTACATTGAAGTGCCATAATTGTGATGACCCGGGAATTTCCGACCAAATTTAAACTTAATCTTTATATGATTTCGACACAATAAGCAAAGTCTATTAAACAGAGTCTCAACATGTTGGAACTATATTTCATGAATGCATTTGACCTTCGACTATTACGACGATTCACGAACAATTGTGTGTAAATAAATGTGTATATATATATATATATATGTATAAATATATATATGTATATAAATATATAATAAAATATGTATATATATATATATATATATATATATATATATATATATATATATATATATATATATATATATATATATATATGAAATTCGATAAGTATACGTTGTTCTATTATTATTATTGTTAATAATATTATTATCATTAATAAAACTTGTATTATTATAACTAATAATATTAATAGTACCCTTAATAACATTGATATTTTTTTTTATTAAAAATCGGTGTTAGATGTATTATTACCTTCAATAGATAATATATAGATATGAAAAGTTATTATATATAAATTGATATGGTAATATTAATATTAGTATTATTGTTATTAATAGTATTATTGTTATATATTTTATAGTAACTATTATCAATATCATTAATAATAATAATAATAATCATATTATTATTATTATTATTATTACTAGTTTGCTTAATATGATTAATATTAAATATAAATGTTAAATATTAATGTTTATATTATATGCTCCCTTAATATTTAAAATACAGATTTAAATAGATACATGAGACA